>NW_027184614.1:3686190-4300555 GCF_032405125.1 Capricornis sumatraensis | reverse complement strand
CTGGAGTCTCCCCAGGGGAGTCAGGCCTCGTCTCGAGTGGGGGCATGCACGTGCGCTTTCCTTCCAGGCTGTAGCAGCAATGTCACGCTTCCCGTCGCGTGGATCAAAGGATCTGTGGTTTTCCCTCGAGGCTTTCCTTCGAGGCTTTCCCACAGGGCTGTCCCACGTGCCACCGTGGTGTGAGTCGATCCTCGGCGTGAAAGATGAGCCAGTGCAGGGCAAAGAGGTTCCTCTGGAATGGACTGAGAAATCTCGGGGACTCTTGGAATGGTGGTACGACCATGGAGTTCCTCTCATCTTTCCTGTTGAGAGTGCCTCCTCTTGAGATGCGACGGGAACGCCGGGAATTCTTTCCCGTTGATAGCAGGGAAAGGATCCCTCATCTCGAGCTACGAGGGGGAAACGGGGCTCCTCTGGATGTGGGCGGGACCATCGTGTTTCCTCTCGAGTGGAGACGGGTATGGCGGTGAACTTCTTGAGTTGCAGCAAGGGTGTGAAAGACCCTTTTGAAGTTCCAGAGGTTCGGTGTCATTAGTCTCCAGACGTCTCATCGGAAATAGGCCTCATCTCTCCTTAAAGGGAGAACTTCCTGGATTTTCTCGAGTTGCGGCAGGTGTTCTCGAGTTACGACGGGGACCTCAGGGACCCGCCCTGGTGGCCTCAGGAAAGGCCAGTCCCCATGCGAGTTGCTCGGGGGCCTCTCGGGATTCCTCTCCCGTCGATACCGGGGTCAAAAACTTTGTGTGGAGTCAGGGCCGGAACCGAGGATTCCTCTCAGGGGATGACATGGATCTTTGGGTACTTCTGGAGTCTCCCCAGGGGAGTCAGGCCTCGTCTCGAGTGGGGGCATGCACGTGCGCTTTCCTTCCAGGCTGTAGCAGCAATGTCATGCTTCCCGTCGCGTGGATAAAAGGATCTGTGGTTTACCCTCGAGGCTTTCCCACAGGGCTGTCCCACGTGCCACCGTGGTGTGAGTCGATCCTCGGCGTGAAAAATGAGCCAGTGCAGGGCAAAGAGGTTCCTCTGGAATGGACTGAGAAATCTCGGGGACTCTTGGAATGGTGGTACGACCATGGAGTTCCTCTCGTCTTTCCTGTTGAGAGTGCCTCCTCTTGAGATGCGACGGGAACGCCGAAAATACTTTCCCGTTGATAGCAGGGAAAGGATCCCTCATCTCGAGCTACGAGGGGCAATCGGGGCTCCTCTGGATGTGGGCGGGACCATCATGTTTCCTCTCGAGTGGAGACGGTTATGACGGTGAACTTCTTGAGTTGCAGCAAGGGTGTGAAAGACCCTTTCGAAGTTCCAGAGGTTCCGTGTCATTATTCTCCAGACGCCTTATCGGAAATATGCCTCATCTCGCCTGGAAGGGAGAACTTCCTGGATTTTCTCGAGTTGCGGCAGGTGTTCTCGAGTTACGACGGGGACCTCAGGAACCCGCCCTGGTGGCCTCAGGAAAGGTCAGTCCCCTTGCGAGTTCCTAGGGGGCCTCTCGGGATTCCTCTCCCGTCGATACCGGGGCCAAAATACTTGTGTGGAGTCAGGGCCGGAACCGAGGATTCCTCTCAGGGGCTGACATGGATCTTTGGGTACTTCTGGAGTCTCCCCAGGGGAGTCAGGCCTCGTCTCGAGTGGGGGCATGCACGTGCGCTTTCCGTACAGGCTGTAGCAGCAATGTCACGGTTCCCGTCGCGTGGATCGAAGGATCTGTGGTTTTCCCTCGAGGCTTTCCCACAGGGCTGTCCCACGTGCCACCGTGGTGTGAGTCGATCCTCGGCGTGAAAGATGAGCCAGTGCAGGGCAAAGAGGTTCCTCTGGAATGGACTGAGACCTCTGGGGGACTCTTGGAATGGTGGTACGACCATGGAGTTCCTCTCGCCTTTCCTGTTGAGAGTTCCTCCTCTTGAGATGCGACGGGAACGCCGGGAATTCTTTCCTGTTGAAAGCAGGGAAAGGATCCCTCATCTCGAGCTACGAGGGGGAAACGGGGCTCCTCTGAATGTGGGCGGGACCATCGTGCTTCCTCTCGAGTGGAGACGGGTATGGCTGTGAACTTCTTGAGTTGCAGCATGGGTGTGAAAGACCCTTTTGAAGTCCCAGAGATTAGCTCTCATTAGTCTCCAGACGCCTCATCGGAAATAGGCCTCATCTCGCCTGGAAGGGAGAACTTCCTGGATTTTCTCGAGTTGCGGCAGGTGTTCTCGAGTTACGACGGGGACCTCAGGGACCCGCCCTGGTGACCTCAGGAGAGGCCAGTCAACATGCGAGTTGCTAGGGGGCCTCTCGGGATTCCTCTCCCGTAGATACCGGGGCCAAAAACCTTGTGTGGAATCAGGGCCGGAACCGAGGATTCCTCTCAGGGGCTGACATGGATCTTTGGGTACTTGTGGAGTCTCCCCAGGGGAGTCAGGCCTCGTCTCGAGTGGGGGCATGCACGTGCGCTTTCCTTCCAGGCTGTAGCAGCAATGTCACGCTTCCCGTGGCGTGGATCAAAGGATCTGTGGTTTTCCCTCGAGGCTTTCCCTCGAGGCTTTCCCACAGGGCCATCCCACGTGCCACCGTTGTGTGTGTCGATCCTCGGCGTGAAAGATGAGCCAGTGCAGGGCAAGGAGTTTCCTCTGGAATGGACTGAGACATCTGGGGGACTCTTGGAATGGTGGTACGACCATGGAGTTCCTCTCGCCTTTCCTGTTGAGAGTGCCTCCTCTTGAGATGCGACGGGAACGCCGGGAATTCTTTCCCGTTGAAAGCAGGGAAAGGATCCCTCATCTCGAGCTCCGAGGGGGAAACGGGGCTCCTCTGGATGTGGGCGGGACCATCGTGCTTCCTCTCGAGTGGAGACGGTATGGCGGTGAACTTCTTGAGTTGCAGCAAGGGTGTGAAAGACCCTTTCGAAGTTCCAGAGGTTAGGTGTCATTAGTCTCCAGACGCCTCATCGGAAATAGGCCTCATCTCGCCTGGAAGGGAGAACTTCCTGGATTTTCTCGAGTTGCGGCAGGTGTTCTCGAGTTACGACGGGGACCTCAGGGACCCGCCCTGGTGGCCTCAGGAGAGGCCAGTCCCCATGCGAGTTGCTAGGGGGCCTCTCGGGATTCCTCTCCCGTCGATACCGGGGCCAAAAACCTTGTGTGGAGTCAGGGCCGGAACCAAGGATTCCTCTCAGGGGCTGACATGGATCTTTGGGTACTTCTGGAGTCTCCCCAGGGGAGTCAGGCCTCGTCTCGAGTGGGGGCATGCACGTGCGCTTTCCTTCCAGGCTGAAGCACCAATGTCACGCTTCCCGTAGCGTGGATCAAAGGATCTGTGGTTTTCTCTCGAGGCTTTCCCTCGAGGCTTTCCCACAGGGCTGTCCCACGTGCCACCGTGGTGTGAGTCGATCCTCGGCGTGAAAGATCAGCCAGTGCAGGGCAAAGAGGTTTCTCTGGAATGGACTGAGACATCTGGGGGACTCTTGGAATGGTGGTACGACCATGGAGTTCCTCTCGCCTTTCCTGTTGAGAGTGCCTCCTCTTGAGATGCGACGGGAACGCCGGGAATTCTTTCCCGTTGAAAGCAGGGAAAGGATCCCTCATCTCGAGCTACGAGGGGGAAACTGGGCTCCTCTGGATGTGGGCGGGACCATCGTGCTTCCTCTCGAGTGGACACGGGTATGGCGCTGAACTTCTTGAGTTGCAGCAAGGGTGTGAAAGACCCTTTCGAAGTTCCAGAGGTTAGGTGTCATTCGTCTCCCGACGCCTCATCGGAAATAGGCCTCATCTCGCCTGGAAGGGAGAACTTCCTGGATTTTCTCGAGTTGCGGCAGGTGTTCTCGAGTTACGACGGGGACCTCAGGGACCCGCCCTGGTGGCCTCAGGAGAGGCCAGTCCCCATGCGAGTTGCTAGGGGCCCTCTCGGGATTCCTCTCCCGTCGATACCGGGGCCAAAAACCTTGTGTGGAGTCCGGGCCGGAACCGAGGATTCCTCTCAGGGGCTGACATGGATCTTTGGGTACTTCTGGAGTCTCCCCAGGGGAGTCAGGCCTCGTCTCGAGTGGGGGCATGCACGTGCGCTTTCCTTCCAGGCTGTAGCACCAATGTCACGCTTCCCGACGCGTGGATCAAAGGATCTGTGGCTTTCCCTCGAGGCTTTCCCTCGAGGCTTTCCCACAGGGCTGTCCCACGTGCCACCGTGGTGTGAGTCGATCCTCGGCGTGAAAGATCAGCCAGTGCAGGGCAAAGAGGTTCCTCTGGAATGGACTGAGACATCTGGGGGACTCTTGGAATGGTGGTACGACCATGGAGTTCCTCTCGCCTTTCCTGTTGAGAGTGCCTCCTCTTGAGATGCGACGGGAACGCCGGGAATTCTTTCCCGTTGAAAGCAGGGAAAGGATCCCTCATCTCGAGCTACGAGGGGGAAACGGGGTTCCTCTGGATGTGGGCGGGACCATCGTGCTTCCTCTCGAGTGGACACGGGTATGGCGGTGAACTTCTTGAGTTGCAGCAAGGGTGTGAAAGACCCTTTCAAAGTTCCAGAGGTTAGGTGTCATTCGTCTCCAGACGCCTCATCGGAAATAGGCCTCATCTCGCCTGGAAGGTAGAACTTCCTGGATTTTCTCGAGTTGCGGCAGGTGTTGTCGAGTTACGACGGGGACCTCAGGGACCCGCACTGGTGGCCTCAGGAGAGGCCAGTCCCCATGCGAGTTGCTAGGGGGCTCTCGGGATTCCTCTCCCATCGATACTGGGGCCAAAAACCTTGTGTGGAGTCAGGGCCGGAACCGAGGATTCCTCTCAGGGGCTGACATGGATCTTTGGGTACTTGTGGAGACTCCCCAGCGGAGTCAGGCCTCGTCTCGTGTGGGGGCATGCACGTGCTCTTTCCTTCCAGGCTGTAGCAGCAATGTCACGCTTCCCGTCGCGTGGATCAAAGGATCTGTGGTTTTCCCTCGAGGCTTTCCCTCAGGGCTGTCCCACGTGCCACCGTGGTGTGAGTCGATCCTCGGCGTGAAAGATGAGCCAGTGCAGGGCAAAGAGCTTCCTCTGGAAAGGACTGAGACATCTGGGGGACTCTTGGAATGGTGGTACGACCATGGAGTTCCTCTCGCCTTTCCTGTTGAGAGTGCCTCCTCTTGAGATGCGACGGGAACGCCGGGAATTCTTTCCCGTTGAAAGCAGGGAAAGGATCCCTCATCTCGAGCTACGAGGGGGAAACGGGGCTCCTCTGGATGTGGGCGGGACCATCATGCTTCCTCTCGAGTGGACACGGGTATGGCGGTGAACTTCTTGAGTTGCAGCAAGGGTGTGAAAGACCCTTTCGAAGTTCCAGAGGTTAGGTGTCATTAGTCTCCCGACGCCTCATCGGAAATAGGCCTCATCTCGCCTGGAAGGGAGAACTTCCTGGATTATCTCGAGTTGCGGCAGGTGTTCTCGAGTTACGACGGGGACCTCAGGGACCCGCCCTGGTGGCCTCATGAGAGGCCAGTCCCCATGCGAGTTGCTAGGGGGCCTCTCGGGATTCCTCTCCCATCGATACCGGGGCCAAAAACCTTGTGTGGGGTCAGGGCCGGAACCGAGGATTCCTCTCAGGGGCTGACATGGATCTTTGGGTACTTCTGGAGTCTCCCCAGGGGAGTCAGGCCTCGTCTCGAGTGGGGGCATGCACGTGCGCTTTCCTTCCAGGCTGTAGCAGCAATGTCACGCTTCCCGTCGCGTGGATCAAAGGATCTGTGGTTTTCCGTCGAGGCTTTCCCTCGAGGCTTTCCCACAGGGCTGTCCCACGTGCCACCGTGGTGTGAGTCGATCCTCGGCGTGAAAGATGAGCCAGTGCAGGGCAAAGAGGTTCCTCTGGAATGGACTGAGAAATCTCGGGGACTCTTGGAATGGTGGTACGACCATGGAGTTCCTCTCATCTTTCCTGTTGAGAGTGCCTCCTCTTGAGATGCGACGGGAACGCCGGGAATTCTTTCCCGTTGATAGCAGGGAAAGGATCCCTCATCTCGAGCTACGAGGGGGAAACGGGGCTCCTCTGGATGTGGGCGGGACCATCGTGTTTCCTCTCGAGTGGAGACGGGTATGGCGGTGAACATCTTGAGTTGCAGCAAGCGTGTGAAAGACCCTTTTGAAGTTCCAGAGGTTCGGTGTCATTAGTCTCCAGACGTCTCATCGGAAATAGGCCTCATCTCGCCTTAAAGGGAGAACTTCCTGGATTTTCTCGAGTTGCGGGAGGTGTTCTCGAGTTACGACGGGGACCTCAGGGACCTGCCCTGGTGGCCTCAGGAAAGGCCAGTCCCCATGCGAGTTGCTCGGGGGCCTCTCGGGATTCCTCTCCCGTCGATACCGGGGTCAAAAACTTTGTGTGGAGTCAGGGCCGGAACCGAGGATTCCTCTCAGGGGATGACATGGATCTTTGGGTACTTCTGGAGTCTCCCCAGGGGAGTCAGGCCTCGTCTCGAGTGGGGGCATGCACGTGCGCTTTCCTTCCAGGCTGTAGCAGCAATGTCACGCTTCCCGTCGCGTGGATCAAAGGATCTGTGGTTTACCCTCGAGGCTTTCCCACAGGGCTGTTCCACGTGCCACCGTGGTGTGAGTCGATCCTCGGCGTGAAAGATGAGCCAGTGCAGGGCAAAGAGGTTCCTCTGGAATGGACTGAGACCTCTGGGGGACTCTTGGAATGGTGGTACGACCATGGAGTTCCTCTCGCCTTTCCTGTTGAGAGTGCCTCCTCTTGAGATGCGACGGGAACGCCGGGAATTCTTTCCCGTTGAAAGCAGGGAAAGGATCCCTCATCTCGAGCTACGAGGGGGAAACGGGGCTCCTCTGGATGTGGGCGGGACCATCATGCTTCCTCTCGAGTGGACACGGGTATGGCGGTGAACTTCTTGAGTTGCAGCAAGGGTGTGAAAGACCCTTTCGAAGTTCCAGAGGTTAGGTGTCATTAGTCTCCCGACGCCTCATCGGAAATAGGCCTCATCTCGCCTGGAAGGGAGAACTTCCTGGATTTTCTCGAGTTGCGGCAGGTGTTCTCGAGTTACGACGGGGACCTCAGGGACCCGCCCTGGTGGCCTCATGAGAGGCCAGTCCCCATGCGAGTTGCTAGGGGGCCTCTCGGGATTCCTCTCCCGTCGATACCGGGGCCAAAAACCTTGTGTGGAGTCAGGGCCGGAACCGAGGATTCCTCTCAGGGGCTGACATGGATCTTTGGGTACTTCTGGAGTCTCCCCAGGGGAGTCAGGACTCGTCTCGAGTGGGGGCATGCACGTGCGCTTTCCTTCCAGACTGTAGCAGCAATGTCATGCTTCCCGTCGCGTGGATCAAAGGATCTGTGGTTTTCCCTCGAGCCTTTCCCTCGAGGCTTTCCCACAGGGCTGTCCCACGTGCCACCGTGGTGTGAGTCGATCCTCGGCGTGACAGATGAGCCAGTGCAGGGCAAAGAGTTTCCTCTGGAATGGACTGAGAAATCTCGGGGACTCTTGGAATGGTGGTACGACCATGGAGTTCCTCTCATCTTTCCTGTTGAGAGTGCCTCCACTTGAGATGCGACGGGAACGCCGGGAATTCTATCCCGTTGATAGCAGGGAAAGGATCCCTCATCTCGAGCTACGAGGGGGAAACGGGGCTCCTCTGGATGTGGGCGGGACCATCGTGTTTAATCTCGAGTGGAGACGGGTATGGCGGTGAACTTCTTGAGTTGCAGCAAGGGTGTGAAAGACCCTTTCGAAGTTCCAGAGGTTCGGTGTCATTAGTCTCCAGACGCCTCATCGGAAATAGGCCTCATCTCGCCTGGAAGGGAGAACTTCCTGGATTTTCTCGAGTTGCGGCAGGTGTTCTCGAGTTACGACGGGGACCTCAGGGACCCGCCCTGGTGGCCTCAGGAGAGGCCAGTCCCCATGCGAGTTGCTAGGGGGCCTCTCGGGATTCCTCTCCCGTCGATACCGGGGCCAAAAACCTTGTGTGGAGTCAGGGCCGGAAACGAGGATTCCTCTCAGGGGCTGACATGGATCTTTGGGTACTTGTGGAGTCTCCCCAGGGGAGTCAGGCCTCGTCTCGAGTGGGGGCATGCACGTGCGCTTTCCTTCCAGGCTGTAGCAGCAATGTCACGCTTCCCGTCGCGTGGATCAAAGGATCTGTGATTTTCCCTCGAGGCTTTCGCTCGAGGCTTTCCCACAGGGCTGTCCCACGTGCCACCGTGGTGTGAGTCGATCCTCGGCGTGAAAGATGAGCCAGTGCAGGGCAAAGAGGCTCCTCTGGAATGGACTGAGACATCTGGGGGACTCTTGGAATGGTGGTACGACCATGGAGTTCCTCTCGCCTTTCCTGTTGAGAGTGCCTCCTCTTGAAATGCGACGGGAACGCCGGGAATTCTTTCCCGTTGAAAGCAGGGAAAGGATCCCTCATCTCGAGCTACGAGGGGGAAACGGGGCTCCTCTGGATGTGGGCGGGACCATCGTGCTTCCTCTCGAGTGGAGACGGGTATGGAGGTGAACTTCTTGAGTTGCATCAAGGGTGTGAAAGACCCTTTCGATGTTCCAGAGGTTTGTTGTCATTTGTATCCAGACGCCTCATCGGAAATAGGCCTCAATCGCCTGGAAGGGAGAACTTCCTGGATTTTCTCGAGTTGCGGCAGGTGTTCTCGAGTTACGACGGGGACCTCAGGGACCCGCCCTGGTGGCCTCAGGAGAGGCCAGTCCCCATGCGAGATGCTAGGGGGCCTCTCGAGATTCCTCTCCCGTCGATACCGGGGCAAAAACCTTGTGTGGAGTCAGGGCCGGAACCGAGGATTCCTCTCAGGGGCTGACATGGATCTTTGGGTACTTGTGGAGTCTCCCCAGGGGAGTCAGGCCTCGTCTCGAGTGGGGGCATGCACGTGCGCTTTCCTTCCAGGCTGTCGCAGCAATGTCACGCTTCCTGTCGCGTGGATCAAAGGATCTGTGGTTTTCCCTCGAGGCTTTCCTTCGAGGCTTTCCCACAGGGCTGTCCCACGTGCCACCGTGGTGTGAGTCGATCCTCGGCGTGAAAGATGAGCCAGTGCAGGGCAAAGAGGCTCCTCTGGAATGGACTGAGACATCTGGGGGACTCTTGGAATGGTGGTACGACCTTGGAGTTCCTCTCGCCTTTCCTGTTGAGAGTGCCTCCTCTTGAGATGCGACGGGAACGCCGGGAATTCTTTCCCGTTGAAAGCAGGGAAAGGATCCCTCATCTCGAGCTACGAGGGGGAAACGGGGCTCCTCTGGATGTGGGCGGGACCATCGTGCTTCCTCTCGAGTGGAGACGGGTACGGCGGTGAACTTATTGAGTTGCAGCAAGGGTGTGAAAGACCCTTTCGAAGTTCCAGAGGTTAGGTGTCATTTGTCTCCAGAGGCCTCATCGGAAATAGGCCTCATCTCGCCTGGAAGGGAGAACGTCCTGGATTTTCTCGAGTTGCGGCAGGTGTTCTCGAGTTACGACGGGGACCTCAGGGACCCGCCCTGTTGGCCTCAGGAGAGGCCAGTCCCCATGCGAGTTGCTAGGGGGCCTCTCGGGATTCCTCTCCCGTCGATACCGGGGCCAAAAACCTTGTGTGGAGTCAGGGCCGGAACCGAGGATTCCTCTCAGGGGCTGACATGGATCTTTGGGTACTTCTGGAGTCTCCCCAGGGGAGTCAGGCCTCGTCTCGAGTGGGGGCATGCACGTGCGCTTTCCTTCCAGGCTGTAGCAGCAATGTCACGCTTCCCGTCGCGTGGATCAAAGGATCTGTGGTTTTCCCTCGAGGCTTTCGCTCGAGGCTTTCCCACAGGGCTGTCCCACGTGCCACCGTGGTGTGAGTCGATCCTCGGCGTGAAAGATGAGCCAGTGCAGGGCAAAGAGGCTCCTCTGGAATGGACTGAGACATCTGGGGGACTCTTGGAATCGTGGTACGACCATGGAGTTCCTCTCGCCTTTCCTGTTGAGAGTGCCTCCTCTTGAGATGCGACGGGAACGCCGGGAATTCTTTCCCGTTGACAGTAGGGAATGGATCCCTCATCTCGAGCTACGAGGGGGAAATGGGGCTCCTCTGGATGTGGACGGGACCATCGTGCTTCCTCTCGAGTGGAGACGGGTACAGCGGTGAACTTCTTGAGTTGCAGCAAGGGTGTGAAAGACCCTTTCGAAGTTCCAGAGGTTAGGTGTCATTTGTCTCCAGAGGCCTCATCGGAAATAGGCCTCATCTCGCCTGGAAGGGAGAACTTCCTGGATTTTCTCGAGTTGCGGCAGGTGTTCTCGAGTTACGACGGGGACCTCAGGGACCCGCCCTGGTGGCCTCAGGAGAGGCCAGTCCCCATGCGAGTTGCTAGGGGGCCTCTCGGGATTCCTCTCCCGTCGATACCGGGGCCAAAAACCTTGTGTGGAGTCAGGGCCGGAACCGAGGATTCCTCTCAGGGGCTGACATGGATCTTTGGGTACTTGTGGAGTCTCCCCAGGGGAGTCAGGCCTCGTCTCGAGTGGGGGCATGCACGTGCGCTTTCCTTCCAGGCTGTAGCAGCAATGTCACGCTTCCCGTCGCGTGGATCAAAGGATCTGTGGTTTTCCCTCGAGGCTTTCCCACAGGGCTGTCCCACGTACCACCGTGGTGTGAGTCGATCCTCGGCGTGAAAGATGAGCCAGTGCAGGGCAAAGAGGCTCCTCTGGAATGGACTGAGACATCTGGGGGACTCTTGGAATGGTGGTACGACCATGGAGTTCCTCTCGCCTTTCCTGTTGAGAGTGCCTCCTCTTGAGATGCGACGAGAACGCCGGGAATTCTTTCCCGTTGAAAGCAGGGAAAGGATCCCTCATCTCGAGCTACGAGGGGGAAACGGGGCTCCTCTGGATGTGGGCGGGACCATCGTGCTTCCTCTCGAGTGGAGACGGGTACGGCGGTGAACTTCTTGAGTTGCAGCAAGGGTGTGAAAGACCCTTTCGAAGTTCCAGAGGTTAGGTGTCATTTGTCTCCAGAGGCCTCATCGGAAATAGGCCTCATCTCGCCTGGAATGGAGAACTTCCTGGATTTTCTCGAGTTGCGGCAGGTGTTCTCGAGTTACGACGGGGACCTCAGGGACCCGCCGTGGTGGCCTCAGGAGAGGCCAGTCCCCATGCGAGTTGCTAGGGGGCCTCTCGGGATTCCTCTCCCGTCGATACCGGGGCCAAAAACCTTGTGTGGAGTCAGGGCCGGAACCGAGGATTCCTCTCAGGGGCTGACATGGATCTTTGGGTACTTGTGGAGTCTCCCCAGGGGAGTCAGGCCTCGTCTCGAGTGGGGGCATGCACGTGCGCTTTCCTTCCAGGCTGTAGCAGCAATGTCACGCTTCCCGTCGCGTGGATCAAAGGATCTGAGGTTTTCCCTCGAGGCTTTCCCTCGAGGCTTTCCCACAGGGCTGTCCCACGTGCCACCGTGGTGTGTGTGGATCCTCGGCGTGAAAGATGAGCCAGTGCAGGGCAAAGAGGCTCCTCTGGAATGGACTGAGACATCTGGGGGACTCTTGGAATGGTGGTACGACCATGGAGTTCCTCTCGCCTTTCCTGTTGAGAGTGCCTCCTCTTGAGATGCGACGGGAACGCCGGGAATTCTTTCCCGTTGAAAGCAGGGAAAGGATCCCTCATCTCGAGCTACGAGGGGGAAACGGGTCTCCTCTGGATGTGGGCGGGACGATCGTGCTTCCTCTCGAGTGGACACGGGTATGGCGCTGAACTTCTTGAGTTGCAGCAAGGGTGTGAAAGACCCTTTCGAAGTTCCAGAGGTTAGGTGTCATTTGTCTCCAGAGGCCTCATCGGAAATAGGCCTCATCTCGCCTGGAAGGGAGAACTTCCTGGATTTTCTCGAGTTGCGGCAGGTGTTCTCGAGTTACGACGGGGACCTCAGGGACCCGCCCTGGTGGCCTCAGGAGAGGCCAGTCCCCATGCGAGTTGCTAGGGGGCCTCTCGGGATTCCTCTCCCGTCGATACCGGGGCCAAAAACCTTGTGTGGAGTCAGGGCCGGAACCGAGGATTCCTCTCAGGGGCTGACATGGATCTTTGGGTACTTGTGGAGTCTCCCCAGGGGAGTCAGGCCTCGTCTCGAGTGGGGGCATGCACGTGCGCTTTCCTTCCAGGCTGTAGCAGCAATGTCACGCTTCCCGTCGCGTGGATCAAAGGATCTGTGGTTTTCCCTCGAGGCTTTCCCTCGAGGCTTTCCCACAGGGCTGTCCCACGTGCCACCGTGGTGTGAGTCGATCCTCGGCGTGAAAGATGAGCCAGTGCAGGGCAAAGAGGCTCCTCTGGAATGGACTGAGACATCTGGGGGACTCTTGGAATGGTGGTACGACCAT
Organism: Capricornis sumatraensis; assembly: GCF_032405125.1. NCBI lineage: Eukaryota > Metazoa > Chordata > Mammalia > Artiodactyla > Bovidae > Capricornis > Capricornis sumatraensis. The sequence continues at coordinate 4,288,281 of NW_027184614.1, read as the reverse complement.
GGAGTTCCTCTCGCCTTTCCTGTTGAGAGTGCCTCCTCTTGAGATGCGACGAGAACGCCGGGAATTCTTTCCCGTTGAAAGCAGGGAAAGGATCCCTCATCTCGAGCTACGAGGGGGAAACGGGGCTCCTCTGGATGTGGGCGGGACCATCGTGCTTCCTCTCGAGTGGAGACGGGTACGGCGGTGAACTTCTTGAGTTGCAGCAAGGGTGTGAAAGACCCTTTCGAAGTTCCAGAGGTTAGGTGTCATTTGTCTCCAGAGGCCTCATCGGAAATAGGCCTCATCTCGCCTGGAATGGAGAACTTCCTGGATTTTCTCGAGTTGCGGCAGGTGTTCTCGAGTTACGACGGGGACCTCAGGGACCCGCCGTGGTGGCCTCAGGAGAGGCCAGTCCCCATGCGAGTTGCTAGGGGGCCTCTCGGGATTCCTCTCCCGTCGATACCGGGGCCAAAAACCTTGTGTGGAGTCAGGGCCGGAACCGAGGATTCCTCTCAGGGGCTGACATGGATCTTTGGGTACTTGTGGAGTCTCCCCAGGGGAGTCAGGCCTCGTCTCGAGTGGGGGCATGCACGTGCGCTTTCCTTCCAGGCTGTAGCAGCAATGTCACGCTTCCCGTCGCGTGGATCAAAGGATCTGTGGTTTTCCCTCGAGGCTTTCCCTCGAGGCTTTCCCACAGGGCTGTCCCACGTGCCACCGTGGTGTGTGTGGATCCTCGGCGTGAAAGATGAGCCAGTGCAGGGCAAAGAGGCTCCTCTGGAATGGACTGAGACATCTGGGGGACTCTTGGAATGGTGGTACGACCATGGAGTTCCTCTCGCCTTTTCTGTTGAGAGTGCCTCCTCTTGAGATGCGACGGGAACGCCGGGAATTCTTTCCCGTCGAAAGCAGGGAAAGGATCCCTCATTTCGAGCTACGAGGGGGAAACGGGTCTCCTCTGGATGTGGGCGGGACGATCGTGCTTCCTCTCGAGTGGACACGGGTATGGCGCTGAACTTCTTGAGTTGCAGCAAGGGTGTGAAAGACCCTTTCGAAGTTCCAGAGGTTAGGTGTCATTCGTCTCCAAACGCCTCATCGGAAATAGGCCTCATCTCGCCTGGAAGGGAGAACTTCCTGGATTTTCTCGAGTTGCGACAGGTGTTCTCGAGTTACGACGGGGACCTCAGGGACACGCCCTGGTGGCCTCAGGAGAGGCCAGTCCCCATGCGAGTTGCTAGGGGGCTTCTCGGGATTCCTCTCCCGTCGATACCGGGGCCAAAAACCTTGTGTGGAGTCAGGGTCGGAACCGAGGATTCCTCTCAGTGGCTGCCATGGATCTTTGGGTACTTCTGGAGTCTCCCCAGGGGAGTCAGGCCTCGTCTCGAGTGGGGGCATGCACGTGCGCTTTCCTTCCAGGCTGTAGCAGCAATGTCACGCTTCCCGTCGCGTGGATCAAAGGATCTGTGGTTTTCCCTCGAGGCTTTCCCTCGAGGCTTTCCCACAGGGCTGTCCCACGTGCCACCGTGATGTGAGTCGATCCTCGGCGTTAAACATGAGCCAGTGCAGGGCAAAGAGCTTCCTCTGGAATGGACTGAGACATCTGGGGGACTATTGGAATGGTGGTACGACCATGGAGTTCCTCTCGCCTTTCCTGTTGAGAGTGCCTCCTCTTGAGATGCGTCGGGAACGCCGGGAATTCTTTCCCGTTGAAAGCAGGGAAAGGATCCCTCATCTCGAGCTCCGAGGGGGAAACGGGGCTCCTCTGGATGTGGGCGGGACCATCGTGCTTCCTCTCGAGTGGAGACGAGTATGGCGGTGAACTTCTTGAGTTGCAGCAAGGGTGTGAAAGACCCTTTCGAAGTTCCAGACGTTAGGTGTCATTAGTCTGCAGACGCCTCATCGGAAATAGGCCTCATCTCGCCTGGAATGGAGAACTTCCTGGATTTTCTCGAGTTGCGGCAGGTGTTCTCGAGTTACGACGGGGACCTCAGGGACCCGCCCTGAGGGCCTCTGGAGAGGCCAGTCCCCATGCGAGTTGCTAGGGGGCCTCTCAGGATTCCTCTCCCGTCGATACCGGGGCCAAAACCCTTTGGTGGAGTCAGGGCCGGAACCGAGGATTCCTCTCAGGGGCTGACATGGATCTTTGGGTACTTCTGGAGTCTCCCCAGGGGAGTCAGGCCTCGTCTCGAGTGGGGGCATGCACGTGCGCTTTCCTTCCAGGCTGTAGCAGCAATCTCACACTTCCCGTGGCGTGGATCAAAGGATCTGTGGTTTTCCCTCGAGGCTTTCCCTCGAGGCTTTCCCACAGGGCTGTCCCACGTGCCACCGTGGTGTGAGTGGATCCTCGGTGTGAAACATGAGCCAGTGCAGGGCAAAGAGCTTCCTCTGGAATGGACTGAGACATCTGGGGGACTCTTGGAATGGTGGTACGACCATGGAGTTCCTCTGGCCTATCCTGTTGAGAGTGCCTCCTCTTGAGATGCGACGGGAACGCCAGGAATTCTTTCCCGTTGAAAGCATAGAAAGGTTCCCTCATCTCGAGCTACGAGGGGGAAACGGTGCTCCTCTGGATGTGGGCGGGACCATCGTGCTTCCTCTCGAGTGGACACGGGTATGGCGGTGAACTTCTTGAGTTGCAGCAAGGGTGTGAAAGACCCTTTCGAAGTTCCAGAGGTTAGGTGTCATTAGTCTCCAGACGCCTCATCGGAAATAGGCCTCATCTCGCCTGGAAGGGAGAACTTCCTGGATTTCTCGAGTTGCGGCAGGTGTTCTCGAGTTACGACGGGGACCTCAGGGACCCGCCCTGGTGGCCTCAGGAGACGCCAGTCCCCATGCGAGTTGCTAGGGGGCCTCTCGGGATTCCTCTCCCGTCAATACCGTGGCCAAAAACCTTGTGTGGAGTCAGGGCCGGAACTGAGGATTCCTCTCAGGGTCTGATATGGATCTTTGGGTACATCTGGAGTCTCGCCAGGGGAGACAGGCCTCGTCTCGAGTCGGGGCATGCACGTGCACTTTCCTTCCAGGCTGTAGCAGCAATGTCACGCTTCCCGTCGCGTGGATCAAAGGATCTGTGGTTTTCCCTCGAGGCTTTCCCTCGAGGCTTTCCCACAGGGCTGTCCCACGTGCCACCGTGGTGTGAGTCGATCCTCGGCATGAAAGATGAGCCAGTGCAGGGCAAAGAGGTTCCTCTGGAATGGACTGAGACATCTGGGGGACTCTTGGAATGGTGGTACGACCATGGAGTTCCTCTCGCCTTTCCTGTTGAGAGTGCCTCCTCTTGAGATGCGGCGGGAACGCCGGGAATTCTTTCCCGTTGAAAGCAGGGAAAGGATCCCTCATCTCGAGCTACGAGGGGGAAACGGGGCTCCTCTGGATGTGGGCGGGACCATCGTGCTTCCTCTCGAGTGGAGACGGGTATGGCGGTGAACTTCTTGAGTTGCAGCAAGGGTGTGAAAGACCCTTTCGAAGTTCCAGAGTTTAGGTGTCATTAGTCTCCAGACGCCTCATCGGAAATAGGCCTCATCTCGCCTGGAAGGGAGAACTTCCTGGATTTTCTCGAGTTGCGGCAGGTGTTCTCGAGTTACGACGGGGACCTCAGGGACCCGCCCTGGTGGCCTTAGGAGAGGGCAGTCCCCATGCGAGTTGCTAGGAGGCCTCTCGGGATTCCTCTCCCGTCGATACCGGGGCCAAAAACATTTGGTGGGGTCAGGGCCGGAACCGAGGATTCCTCTCAGGGGCTGACATGGATCTTTGAGTACTTCTGGAGTCTCCCCAGGGGAGTCAGGCCTCGTCTCGAGTGGGGGCATGCACATGCGCTTTCCTTCCAGGCTGTAGCAGCAATGTCACGCTTCCCGTCGCGTGGATCAAAGGATCTGTGGTTTTCCCTCGAGGCTTTCCCTTGAGGCTTTCCCACAGGGCTGTCCCACGTGCCACCATGGTGTGAGTCGATCCTCGGCGTGAAAGATGAGCCAGTGCAGGGCAAAGAGGTTCCTCTGGAATGGACTGAGACATCTGGGGGACTCTTGGAATGGTGGTACGACCATGGAGTTCCTCTCGCCTTTCCTGTTGAGAGTGCCTCCTCTTGAGATGCGACGGGAACGCCGGGAATTCTTTCCCGTTGAAAGCATAGAAAGGTTCCCTCATCTCGAGCTACGAGGGGGAAACGGTGCTCCTCTGGATGTGGGCGGGACCATCGTGCTTCCTCTCGAGTGGACACGGGTATGGCGGTGAACTTCTTGAGTTGCAGCAAGGGTGTGAAAGACCCTTTCGAAGTTCCAGAGGTTAGGTGTCATTAGTCTCCAGACGCCTCATCGGAAATAGGCCTCATCTCGCCTGGAAGGGAGAACTTCCTGGATTTCTCGAGTTGCGGCAGGTGTTCTCGAGTTACGACGGGGACCTCAGGGACCCGCCCTGGTGGCCTCAGGAGAGGCCAGTCCCCATGCGAGTTGCTAGGGGGCCTCTCGGGATTACTCTTCCGTCGATACCGGGGCCAAAACCCTTTGGTGGAGTCAGGGCCGGAACCGAGGATTCCTCTCAGGGGCTGACATGGATCTTTGGGTACTTCTGGAGTCTCTCCAGGGGAGTCAGGCCTCGTCTCGAGTGGGGGCATGCACGTGCGTTTTCCTTCCTGGCTGTAGCAGCAATGTCACGCTTCCCGTCGCGTGGATCAAACGACCTGTGGTTTTCCCTCGAGGCTTTCCCTCGAGGCTTTCCCACAGGGCTGTCCCACGTGCCACCGTGGTGTGAGTCGATCCTCGGCGTGAAAGATGAGCCAGTGCAGGGCAAAGAGGTTCCTCTGGAATGCACTGAGACATCTGGGGGACTCTTGGAATGGTGGTACGACCATGGAGTTCCTCTCGCCTTTCCTGTTGAGAGTGCCTCCTCTTGAGATGCGACGGGAACGCCGGGAATTCTTTCCCGTTGAAAGCAGGGAAAGGATCCCTCATCTCGAGCTACGAGGGGGAAACGGGGCTCCTCTGGATGTGGGCGGGACCATCGTGCTTCCTCTCGAGTGGAGACGGGTATGGCGGTGAACTTCGTGAGTTGCAGCAAGGGTGTGAAAGACCCTTTCGAAGTTCCAGAGGTTAGGTGTCATTAGTCTCCAGAGGCCTCATCGGAAATAGGCCTCATCTCGCCTGGAAGGGAGAACTTCCTGGATTTTCTCGAGTTGCGGCAGTTGTTCTCGAGTTACGACGGGGACCTCAGGGACCCGCCCTGGTGGCCTCAGGAGACGCCATTCCCCAAGCGAGTTGCTAGGGGGCCTCTCGGGATTCCTCTCCCGTCGATACCGGGGCCAAAAACCTTCTGTGGAGTCAGGGCCGGAACCGAGGATTCCTCTCAGGGGCTGATATGGATCTTTGGGTACATCTGGAGTCTCGCCAGGGGAAACAGGCCTCGTCTCGAGTCGGGGCATGCACGTGCACTTTCCTTCCAGGCTGTAGCAGCAATGTCACGCTTCCCGTCGCATGGATCAAAGGATCTGTGGTTTTCCCTCGAGGCTTTCCCTCGAGGCTTTCCCACAGGGCTGTCCCACGTGCCACCGTGGTGTGAGTCGATCCTCGGCGTGAAAGATGAGCCAGTGCAGGGCAAAGAGGTTCTTCTGGAATGGACTGAGACATCTGGGGGACTCTTGGAATGGTGGTACGACCATGGAGTTCCTCTCGCCTTTCCTGTTGAGAGTGCCTCCTCTTGAGATGCGACGGGAACACCGGGAATTCTTTCCCGTTGAAAGCAGGGAAAGGATCCCTCATCTCGAGCTACGAGGGGGAAACGGGGCTCCTCGGGATGTGGGCGGGACCATCGTGCTTCCTCTCGAGTGGAGACGGGTATGGCGGTGAACTTCTTGAGTTGCAGCAAGGGTGTGAAAGACCCTTTCGAAGTTCCAGAGGTTAGGTGTCATTAGTCTCCAGACACCTCATCGGAAATAGGCCTCATCTCGCCTGGAAGGGAGAACTTCCTGGATTTTCTCGAGTTGCGGCAGGTGTTCTCGAGTTACGACGGGGACCTCAGGGACCCGCCCTGGTGGCCTCAGGAGACGCCAGTCCCCATGAGAGTTGCTAGGGGGCCTCTCGGGATTCCTCTCCCGTCGATACCGGGGCCAAAAACCTTGTGTGGAGACAGGGCCGGAACCGGTGATTCCTCTCAGGGGCTGATATGGATCTTTGGGTACATCTGGAGTCTCGCCAGGGGAGACAGGCCTCGTCTCGAGTCGGGGCATGCACGTGCACTTTCCTTCCAGGCTGTAGCAGCAATGTCACGCTTCCCGTCGCATGGATCAAAGGATCTGTGGTTTTCCCTCGAGGCTTTCCCTCGAGGCTTTCCCACAGGGCTATCCCACGTGCCACCGTGGTGTGAGTGGATCCTCGGCGTGAAAGATGAGCCTGTGCAGGGCAAAGAGGTTCCTCTGGAATGGACTGAGACATCTGGGGGACTCTTGGAATGGTGGTACGACCATGGAGTTCCTCTCGCCTTTACAGTTGAGAGTGCCTCCTCTTGAGATGCGACGGGAACGCCGGGAATTCTTTCCCGTTGAAAGCAGGGAAAGGATCCCTCATCTCGAGCTACGAGGGGGAAACGGGGCTCCTCTGGATGTGGGCGGGACCATCGTGCTTCCTCTCGAGTGGACACGGGTATGGCGGTGAACTTCTTGAGTTGCAGCAAGGGTGTGAAAGACCCTTTCGAAGTTCCAGAGTTTAGGTGTCATTAGTCTCCAGACGCCTCATCGGAAATAGGTCTCATCTCGCCTGGAAGGGAGAACTTTCTGGATTTTCTCGAGTTGCGGCAGGTGTTCTCGAGTTACGACGGGGACCTCAGGGACCCGCCCTGGTGGCCTCAGGAGAGGCCAGTCCCCATGCGAGTTGCTAGGGGGCCTCTCGGGATTCCTCTCCCGTCGATACCGGGGCCAAAAACCTTTGGTGGAGTCAGGGCCGGAACCGAGGATTCCTCTCAGGGGCTGACATGGATCTTTGAGTACTTCTGGAGTCTCCCCAGGGGAGTCAGGCCTCGTCTCGACTGGGGGCATGCACGTGCGCTTTCCTTCCAGGCTGTAGCAGCAATGTCACGCTTCCCGTGGCGTGGATCAAAGGATCTGTGGTTTTCCCTCGAGGCTTTCCATCGAGGCTTTCCCACAGGGCTGTCCCACGTGCCACCATGGTGTGAGTCGATCCTCAGCGTGATAGATGAGCCAGTGCAGGGCAAAGAGGTTCCTCTGGAATGGACTGAGACATCTGGGGGACTCTTGGAATGGTGGTACGACCATGGAGTTCCTCTCGTCTTTCCTGCTGAGAGTGCCTCCTCTTGAGATGCGGCGGGAACGCCGGGAATTCTTTCCCGTTGAAAGCATGGAAAGGTTCCCTCATTTCGAGCTACGAGGGGGAAACGGTGCTCCTCTGGATGTGGGCGGGACCATCGTGCTTTCCCTCGAGTGGACACGGGTATGGCGGTGAACTTCTTGAGTCGCAGCAAGGGTGTGAAAGACCCTTTCGAAGTTCCAGAGGTTAGGTGTCATTAGTCTCCAGACGCCTCATCGGAAATAGGCCTCATCTCACCTGGAAGGGAGAACTTCCTGGATTTTCTCGAGTTGCGGCAGGTGTTCTCGAGTTACGACGGGGACATCAGGGACCCTCCCTGGTGGCCTCAGGAGAGGCCAGTCTCCATGCGAGTTGCTAGGGGGCCTCTCGGGATTCCTCTCCCGTCGATACCGGGGCCAAAAACCTTTGGTGGAGTCAGGGCCGGAACCGAGGATTCCTCTCAGGGGCTGACATGGATCTTTGAGTACTTCTGGAGTCTCCCCAGGGGAGTCAGGCCTCGTCTCGACTGGGGGCATGCACGTGCGCTTTCCTTCCAGGCTGTAGCAGCAATGTCACGCTTCCCGTGGCCTGGATCAAAGGATCTGTGGTTTTCCCTCGAGGCTTTCCCTCGAGGCTTTCCCACAGGGCTGTCCCACGTGCCACCATGGTGTGAGTCGATCCTCGGCGTGATAGATGAGCCAGTGCAGGGCAAAGAGGTTCCTCTGGAATGGACTGAGACATCTGGGGGACTCTTGGAATGGTGGTACGACCATGGAGTTCCTCTCGCCTTTCCTGCTGAGAGTGCCTCCTCTTGAGATGCGACGGGAACGCCGGGAATTCTTTCCCGTTGAAAGCAGGGAAAGGATCCCCCATCTCGAGCTACGAGGGGGAAACGGTGCTCCTCTGGATGTGGGCGGGACCATCGTGCTTCCTCTTGAGTGGACACGGGTATGGCGGTGAACTTTTGAGTTGCAGCAAGGGTGTGAAAGACCCTTTCGAAGTTCCAGAGTTTAGGTGTCATTAGTCTCCAGACGCCTCATCGGAAATAGGCCTCATCTCGCCTGAAAGGGAGAACTTCCTGGATTTCTCGAGTTGCGGCAGGTGTTCTCGAGTTACGATGGGGACCTCAGGGACCCGCCCTGGTGGCCACAGGAGAGGCCAGTCCCCATGCGAGTTGCTAGGGGGCCTCTCGGGATTACTCTTCCGTTGATACCGGGGCCAAAACCCTTTGGTGGAGTCAGGGCCGGAACCGAGGATTCCTCTCAGGGGCTGACATCGATCTTTGGGTACTTCTGGAGTCTCCCCAGGGGAGTCAGGCCTCGTCTCGAGTGGGGGCATGCACGTGCGCTTTCCTTCCAGGCTGTAGCAGCAATGTCACGCTTCCCGTCGCGTGGATCAAAGGATCTGTGGTTTTCCCTCGAGGCTTTCCCTCGAGGCTTTCCCACAGGGCTGTCCCACGTGCCACCGTGGTGTGAGTCAATCCTCGGCGTGAAAGATGAGCCAGTGCAGGGCAAAGAGGTTCCTCTGGAATGGACTGAGACATCTGGGGGACTCTTGGAATGGTGGTACGACCATGGAGTTCCTCTCGCCTTTCCTGTTGAGAGTGCCTCCTTTTGAGATGCGACGGGAACCCCGGGAATTCTTTCCCGTTGAAAGCAGGGAAAGGATCCCTCATCTCGAGCTACGAGGGGGAAACGGTGCTCCTCTGGATGTGGGCGGGACCATCGTGCTTCCTCTCGAGTGGACACGGGTATGGCGGTGAACTTCTTGAGTCGCAGCAAGGGTGTGAAAGACCCTTTCGAAGTTCCAGAGGTTAGGTGTCATTAGTCTCCAGACGCCTCATCGGAAATAGGCCTCATCTCGTCTGGAAGGGAGAACTTCCTGGATTTTCTCGAGTTGCGGTAGGTGTTCTCGAGTTACGACGGGGACCTCAGGGACCCGCCCTGGTGGCCTCAGGAGAGGCCAGTCCCCATGCGAGTTGCTAGGGGGCCTCTCGGGATTCCTCTCCCGTCGATACCGGGGCCAAAATCCTTGTGTGGAGTCAGGGCCGGAACAGGGGATTCCTCTCAGGGGCTGATATGGATCTTTGGGTACATCTGGAGTCTCGCCAGGGGAGACAGGCCTCGTCTCGAGTCGGGGCATGCACGTGCACTTTCCTTCCAGGCTGTAGCAGCAATGTCACGCTTCCCGTCGCGTGGATCAAAGGATCTGTGGTTTTCCCTCGAGGCTTTCCTTCGAGGCTTTCCCACAGGGCTGTCCCACGTGCCACCGTGGTGTGAGTCGATCCTCGGCGTGAAAGATGAGCCAGTGCAGGGCAAAGAGGTTCCTCTGGAATGGACTGAGACATCTGGGGGACTCTTGGAATGGTGGTACGACCATGGAGTTCCTATCGCCTTTCCTGTTGAGAGTGCCTCCTCTTGAGATGCGACGGGAACGCCGGGAATTCTTTCCCGTTGAAAGCAGGGAAAGGATCCCTCATCTCGAGCTACGAGGGGGAACCGGGGCTCCTCTGGATGTGGGCGGGACCATCGTGCTTCCTCTCGAGTGGAGACGGGTATGGCGGTGAACTTCTTGAGTCGCAGCAAGGGTGTGAAAGACCCTATCGAAGTTCCAGAGGTTAGGTGTCATTAGTCTCCAGACGCCTCATCGGAAATAGGCCTCATCTCGCCTGGAAGGGAGAACTTCCTGGATTTTCTCGAGTTTCGGCAGGTGTTCTCGAGTTACGACGGGGACCTCAGGGACCCGCCCTGGTGGCCTCAGGAGAGGCCAGTCCCCATGTGAGTTGCTAGGGGGCCTCTCGGGATTCCTCTCCCGTCGATACCGGGGCCAAAAACCTTGTGTGGAGTCAGGGCCGGAACCGAGGATTCCTCTCAGGGGCTGACATGGATCTTTGGGTACTTCTGGAGTCTCCCCAGGGGAGTCAGGCCTCGTCTCGAGTGGGGGCATGCACGTGCGCTTTCCTTACAGGCTGTAGCAGCAATGTCACGCTTCTCGTCGCGTGGATCAAAGGATCTGTGGTTTTCCCTCGAGGCTTTCCCACAGGGCTGTCGCACGTGCCACCGTGGTGTGAGTCGATCCTCGGCGTGAAAGATGAGCCAGTGCAGGGCAAAGAGGTTCCTCTGGAATGGACTGAGACATCTGGGGGACTCTTGGAATGGTGGTACGACCATGGAGTTCCTCTCGCCTTTCCTGTTGAGAGTGCCTCCTCTTGAGATGCGACGGGAACGCCGGGAATTCTTTCCCGTTGAAAGCAGGGAAAGGATCCCTCATCTCGAGCTACGTGGGGGAAACGGTGCTCATCTGGATGTGGGCGGGACCATCGTGCTTCCTCTCGAGTGGACACGGGTATGGCGGTGAACTTCTTGAGTCGCAGCAAGGGTGTGAAAGACCCTTTCGAAGTTCCAGAGGTTAGGTGTCATTAGTCTCCAGACGCCGCATCGGAAATAGGCCTCATCTCGCCTGGAAGGGAGAACTTCCTGGATTTTCTCGAGTTGCGGCAGGTGTTCTCGAGTTACGACGGGGACCTCAGGGACCCGCCCTGGTGGCCTCAGGAGAGGCCAGTCCCCATGCGAGTTGCTAGGAGGCCTCTCGGGATTCCTCTCCCGTCGATACCGGGGCCAAAAACCTTTGGTGGAGTCAGGGCCGGAACCGAGGATTCCTCTCATGGGCTGACATGGATCTTTGAGTACTTCTGGAGTCTTCCCAGGGGAGTCAGGCCTCGTCTCGAGTGGGGGCATGCACGTGCGCTTTCCTTCCAGGCTGTAGCAGCAATGTCACGCTTCCCGTGGCGTGGATCAAAGGATCTGTGGTTTTCCCTCGAGGCTTTCCATCGAGGCTTTCCCACAGGGCTGTCCCACGTGCCACCATGGTGTGAGTCGATCCTCGGCGTGAAAGATGAGCCAGTGCAGGGCAAAGAGGTTCCTCTGGAATGGACTGAGACATCTGGGGGACTCTTGGAATGGTGGTACGACCATGGAGTTCCTCTCGCCTTTCCTGCTGAGAGTGCCTCCTCTTGAGATGCGATGGGAACGCCGGGAATTCTTTCCCGTTGAAAGCAGGGAAAGGATCCCTCATCTCGAGCTACGAGGGGGAAACGGTGCTCCTCTGGATGTGTGCGGGACCATCGTGCTTCCTCTTGAGTGGACACGGGTATGGCGGTGAACTTCTTGAGTTGCAGCAAGGGTGTGAAAGACCCTTTCGAAGTTCCAGAGGTTAGGTGTCATTAGTCTCCAGACGCCTCATCGGAAATAGGCCTCATCTCGCCTGGAAGGGAGAACTTCCTGGATTTTCTCGAGTTGCGGCAGGTGTTCTCGAGTTACGACGGTGACCTCAGGGACCCGCCCTGGTGGCCTCAGGAGAGGCCAGTCCCCATGCGAGTTGCTAGGGGGCCTCTCGGGATTCCTCTCCCGTCGATACCGGGGCCAAAAACCTTGTGTGGAGTCAGGGCCGGAACCGAGGATTCCTCTCAGATGCTGACATGGATCTTTGGGTATTTCTGGAGTCTCGCCAGGGGACACAGGCCTCGTCTCGAGTGGGGGCATGCACGTGCGCTTTCCTTCCAGGCTGTAGCAGCAATGTCACGCTTCCCGTAGCGTGGATCAAAGGGTCTGTTGTTTTCCCTCGAGGCTTTCCCTCGAGGCTTTCCCACACGGCTGTCCCACATGCCACCGTGGTGTGAGTCGATCCTCGGCGTGAAAGATGAGCCAGTGCAGGGCAAAGAGTTTCCTCTGGAATGGACTGAGACATCTGGGGGACTCTTGGAATGGTGGTACGACCATGGAGTTCCTCTCGCCTTTCCTGTTGAGAGTGCCTCCTCTTGAGATGCGACGGGAACGCCGGGAATTCTTTCCCGTTGAAAGCAGGGAAAGGATCCCCCATTTCGAGCTCCGAGGGGAAAACGGGGCTCCTCTGGATGTGGGCGGGACCATCGTGCTTCCTCTCGAGTGGAGACGGGTATGGCGGTGAACTTCTTGAGTTGCAGCAAGGGTGTGAAAGACCCTTTCGAAGTTCCAGAGGTTAGGTGTCATTAGTCTCCAGACGCCTCATCGGAAATAGGCCTCATCTCGCCTGGAAGGGAGAACTTCCTGGATTTTCTCGAGTTGCGGCAGGTGTTCCCGAGTTACGACGGGAACCTCAGGGACCCGCCCTGGTGGCCTCAGGAGAGGCCAGTCCCCATGCGAGTTGCTAGGGGGCCTCTCGGGATTCCTCTCCCGTCGATACCGGGGCCAAAAACCTTGTGTGGAGTCAGGGCCGGAACCGAGGATTCCTCTCAGGGGCTGACATGGATCTTTGGGTACTTCTGGAGTCTCGCCAGGGGAGACAGGCCTCGTCTCGAGTGGGGGCATGCACGTGCGCTTTCCTTCCAGGCTGTAGCAGCAATGTCACGCTTCCCGTCGCGTGGATCAAAGTGTCTGTGGTTTTCCCTCGAGGCTTTCCCTCGAGGCTTTCCCACAGGGCTGTCCCACGTGCCACCGTGGTGTGAGTCGATCCTCGGCGTGAAAGATGAGCCAGTGCAGGGCAAAGAGGTTCCTCTGGAATGGACTGAGACATCTGGGGGACTCGTGGAATGGTGGTACGACCATGGAGTTCCTCTCGGCTTTCCTGTGGAGAGTGCCTCCTCTTGAGATGCGACCGGATCGCCGGGAATTCTTTCCCGTTGAAAGCAGGGAAAGGATCCCTCATCTCGAGCTCCGAGGGGGAAACGGGGCTCCTCTGGATGTGGGCGGGACCATCGTGCTTCCTCTCGAGTGGAGGCGGGTATGGCGGTGAACTTCTTGAGTTGCAGCAAGGGTGTGAAAAACCCTTTCGAAGTTCCAGAGGTTAGGTGTCATTAGTCTCCAGACGCCTCATCGGAAATAGGCCTCATCTCGCCTGGAAGGGAGAACTTCCTGGATTTTCTCGAGTTGTGGCAGGTGTTCTCGAGTTACGACGGGGACCTCAGGCACCCGCCCTGGTGGCCTCAGGAGAGGCCAGTCCCCATGCGAGTTGCTAGGGGGCCTCTCGGGATTCCTCTCCCGTCGATACCGGGCCCAAAAACATTTTTTGGTGTCAGGGCCGGAACCGAGGCTTCCCCTTAGGGGCTGACATGGATCTTTGGGTACTTCTGGAGTGTCCCCAAGGGAGTCAGGCCTCGTCTCGAGTCGGGGCATGCACGTGCGCTTTCCTTCCAGGCTGTAGCAGCAATGTCACGCTTCCCGTCGCGTGGATCAAAGGATCTGTGGTTTTCCCTCGAGGCTTTCCCTCGAGGCTTTCCCACAGGGCTGTCCCACGTGCCACCGTGGTGTGAGTCGATCCTCGGCATTAAAGATGAGCCAGTGCAGGGCAAAGAGGTTCCTCTGGAATGGACTGAGACATCTGGGGGACTCTTGGAATGGTGGTACGACCATGGAGTTCCTCTCGCCTTTCCTGTTGAGAGTGCTTCCTCTTGAGATGCGACGGGAACGCCGGGAATTCTTTCCCGTTGAAAGCAGGGAAAGGATCCCTCATCTCGAGCTCCGAGGGGGAAACGGGGCTCCTCTGGATGTTGGCGGGTCCTTCGTGCTTCCTCTCGAGTGGAGACGGGTATGGCGGTGAACTTCTTGAGTTGCAGCAAGGGTGTGAAAGACCCTTTCGAAGTTCCAGAGGTTAGGTGTCATTAGTCTCCAGACGCCTCATCGGAAATAGGCCTCATCTCGCCTGGAAGGGAGAACTTCCTGGATTTTCTCGAGTTGCGGCAGGTGTTCTCGAGTTACGACGGGGACCTCAGGGACCCGCCCTGGTGGCCTCAGGAGAGGCCAGTCCCCATGCGAGTTGCTAGGGGGCCTCTCGGGATTCCTCTCCCGTTGATACCAGGGCCAAAAACCATGTGTGGAGTCAGGGCTGGAAGCGAGGATTCCTCTCAGGGGCTGACATGGATCTTTGGGTACTTCTGCAGTCTCCCCAAGGGAGTCAGGCCTCGTCTCGAGTGGGGGCATGCACGTGCGCTTTCCTTCCAGGCTGTAGCAGCAATGTCACGCTTCCCGTCGCGTGGATCAAAGGATCTGTGGTTTTCCCTCGAGGCTTTCCCTCGAGGCTTTCCCACAGGGCTGTCCCACGTGCCACCGTGGTGTGAGTCGATCCTCGGCGTGAAAGATGAGCCAGTGCAGGGCAAAGAGGTTCCTCTGGAATGGACTGAGACATCTGGGGGACTCTTGGAATGGTGGTACGACCATGGAGTTCCTCTCGCCTTTCCTGTTGAGAGTGCCTCCTCTTGAGATGCGACGGGAACGCCGGGAATTCTTTCCCGTTGAAAGCAGGGAAAGGATCCCTCATCTCGAGCTACGAGGGGGAAACGGGGCTCCTCTGGATGTGGGCGGGACCATCGTGCTTCCTCTCGAGTGGAGACGGGTATGGCGGTGAACTTCTTGAGTTGCAGCAAGGGTGTGAAAGACCCTTTCGAAGTTCCAGAGGTTAGGTGTCATTAGTCTCCAGACGCCTCATCGGAAATAGGCCTCATCTCGCCTGGAAGGGAGAACTTCCTGTATTTTCTCGAGTTGCGGCAGGTGTTCTCGAGTTACGACGGGGACCTCAGGGACCCGCCCTGGTGGCCTCAGGAGAGGCCAGTCCCCATGCGAGTTGCTAGGGGGCCTCTCGGGATTCCTCTCCCGTCGATACCGGGGCCAAAAACCTTGTGTGGAGTCAGGGCCGGAACCGAGGATTCCTCTCAGGGGCTGATATGGATCTTTGGGTACTTCTGGAGTCTCCCCAGGGGAGTCAGGCCTCGTCTCGAGTGGGGGCATGCACGTGCGCTTTCCTTCCAGGCTGTAGCAGCAATGTCACGCTTCCCGTCGCGTGGATCAAAGGATCTGTGGTTTTCCCTCGAGGCTTTCCCTCGAGGCTTTCCCACAGGGCTGTCCCACGTGCCACCGTGGTGTGAGTCGATCCTCGGCGTGAAAGATGAGCCAGTGCATGGCAAAGAGGTTCCTCTGGAATGGACTGAGACATCTGGGGGACTCTTGGAATGGTGGTACTACCATGGAGTTCCTCTCGCCTTTCCTGTTGAGAGTGCCTCCTCTTGAGATGCGACGGGAACGCCGGGAATTCTTTCCCGTTGAAAGCAGGGAAAGGATCCCTCATCTCGAGCTACGAGGGGGAAACGGGGCTCCTCTGGATGTGGGCGGGACCATCGTGCTTCCTCTCGAGTGGAGACGGGTATGGCAGAGAACTTCTTGAGTTGCAGCAAGGGAGTGAAAGACCCTTTCGAAGTTCCAGAGGTTAGGTGTCATTAGTCTCCAGACGCCTCATCGGAAATAGGCCTCATCTCGCCTGGAAGGGAGAACTTCCTGGATTTTCTCGAGTTGCGGAAGGTGTTCTCCAGTTACGACGGGGACCTCAGGTACCAGCCCTGGTGGCCTCAGGAAAGGCCAATCCCCATGCGAGTTGCTAGAGGGACTCTGGGATTCCTCTCCCGTCGATACCGGGTCCAAAAACCTTGTGTGGAGTCAGGGCCGGAATCGAGGATTCCTCTCAGGGGCTGACATGGATCTTTGGGTACTTGTGGAGTCTCCCCAGGGGAGTCAGGCCTCGTCTCGAGTGGGGGCATGCACGTGCGCTTTCCTTCCAGGCTGTAGCAGGAATGTCACGCTTCCCGTCGCGTGGATCAAAGGATCTGTGTTTTTCCCTCGAGGCTTTCCCTCGAGGCTTTCCCACAGGGCTGTCCCATGTGCCACCGTGGTGTGAGTCGATCCTCGGCGTGAAAAATGAGCCAGTGCAGGGCAAAGAGGTTCCTCTGGAATGGACTGAGACATCTGGGGGACTCTTGGAATGGTGGTACGACCATGGAGTTCCTCTCGCCTTTCCTGTTGAGAGTGCCTCCTCTTGAGATGCGACGGGAACGCCGGGAATTCTTTCCCGTTGAAAGCAGGGAAAGGATCCCTCATCTCGAGCTACGAGGGGGAAACGGGGCTCCTCTGGATGTGGGCGGGACCATCGTGCTTCCTCTCGAGTGGAGACGGGTATGGCAGAGAACTTCTTGAGTTGCAGCAAGGGAGTGAAAGACCCTTTCGAAGTTCCAGAGGTTAGGTGTCATTAGTCTCCAGACGCCTCATCGGAAATAGGCCTCATCTCGCCTGGAAGGGAGAACTTCCTGGATTTTCTCGAGTTGCGGCAGGTGTTCTCGAGTTACGACG
Source organism: Capricornis sumatraensis (assembly GCF_032405125.1). NCBI lineage: Eukaryota > Metazoa > Chordata > Mammalia > Artiodactyla > Bovidae > Capricornis > Capricornis sumatraensis. Next base: position 4,271,870 of record NW_027184614.1, on the reverse strand, counting down.
GGGACCTCAAGGACCAGCCCTGGTGGCCTCAGGAGAGGCCAATCCCCATGCGAGTTGCTAGGGGGACTCTGGGATTCCTCTCCCGTCGATACCGGGTCCAAAAACCTTGTGTGGAGTCAGGGCCGGAACCGAGGATTCCTCTCAGGGGCTGACATGGATCTTTGGGTACTTCTGGAGTCTCCCCAGGGGAGTCAGGCCTCGTCCCGAGTGGGGACAGGTACGTGCGCTTTCCTTCCAGCCTGTAGCAGCAATGTCACGCTTCCCGTGGCGTGGATCAAAGGATCTGTGGTTTTCCCACGAGGCTTTCCCTCGAGGCTTTCCCACAGGTCTGTCCCACGTGCCACCGTGGTGTGAGTTGATACTCGGCGTGAAAGATGAGCCAGTGCAGGGCAAAGAGGTTCCTCTGGAATGGACTGAGACATCTGGGGGACTCTTGGAATGGTGGTACCACCATGGAGTTCCTCTCGCCTTTCCTGTTGAGAGTGCCTCCTCTTTAGATGCGACGGGAATGCCGGGAATTCTTTCCCGTTGAAAGCAGGGAAAGGATCCCTCATCTCGAGCTACGAGGGGGAAACGGGGCTCCTCTGGATGTGGGCGGGACCAGCGTGCTTCCTCGCGAGTGGAGACGGGTATGGCGGTGAACTTCTTGAGTTGCAGCAAGGGTGTGAAAGACCCTTTCGAAGTTCCAGAGTTTAGGTGTCATTAGTCTCCAAACGCCTCATCGGAAATAGGATTCTTCTCGCCTGGAAGGGAGAACTTCCTGGATTTTCTCGAGTTGCGACAGGTGTTCTCGAGTTACGACGGAGACCTCAGGGACCCGCCCTGGTGGCCTCAGGAGAGGCCAGTCCCCATGCGAGTTGCTAGGGGGCCTCTCGGGATTCCTCTCCCGTCGATACCGGTTCCAAAAACCTTGTGTGGAGTCAGGGCCGGAACCGAGGATTCCTCTCAGGGGCTGACATGGATCTTTGGGTACTTCTGGAGTCTCCCCAGGGGAGTCAGGCCTCCTCTCGAGTGGGGACAGGTACGTGCGCTTTCCTTCCAGGCTGTAGCAGCAATGTCACGCTTCCCGTGGCGTGGATCAAAGGATCTGTGGTTTTCCCACGAGGCTTTCCCTCGAGGCTTTCCCACAGGTCTGTCCCAAGTGCCACCGTGGTGTGAGTTGATACTCGGCGTGAAAGATGAGCCAGTGCAGGGCAAAGAGGTTCCTCTGGAATGGACTGAGACATCTGGGGGACTCTTGGAATGGTGGTACCAACATGGAGTTCCTCTCGCCTTTCCTGTTGAGAGTGCCTCCTCTTTAGATGCGACGGGAACGCCGGGAATTCTTTCCCGTTGAAAGCAGGGAAAGGATCCCTCATCTCGAGCTACGAGGGGGAAACGGGGCTCCTCTGGATGTGGGCGGGACCATCGTGCTTCCTCGCGAGTGGAGACGGGTATGGCAGAGAACTTCTTGAGTTGCAGCAAGGGAGTGAAAGACCCTTTCGAAGTTCCAGAGGTTAGGTGTCATTAGTCTCCAGACGCCTCATCGGAAATAGGCCTCATCTCGCCTGGAAGGGAGAACTTCCTGGATTTTCTCGAGTTGGGACAGGTGTTCTCGAGTTACGACGGGGACCTCAGGGACCCGCCCTGGTGGCCTCAGGAGAGGCCAGTCCCCATGCGAATTTCTAGGGGGCCTCTCGGGATTCCTCTCCCGTCGATACCGGGGCCAAAAACCTTGTGTGGAGTCAGGGCCGGAACCGAGGATTCCTCTCAGGGGCTGACATGGATCTTTGGGTACTTCTGGAGTCTCCCCAGGGTAGTCAGGCCTCATCTCGAGTGGGGGCATGCACGTGCGCTTTGCTTTCAGGCTATAGCAGCAATGTCATGCTTCCCGTCGCCTGGATCAAAGGATCTGTGGTTTTCCCTCGAGGCTTTCCCTTGAGGCTTTCCCACAGGGCTGTCCCACGTGCCACCGTGGTGTGAGTCGATCCTCGGCGTGAAAGATGAGCCAGTTCAGGGCAAAGAGGTTCCTCTGGAATGGACTGAGACATCTGGGGGACTCTTGGAATGGTGGTACGACCATGGAGTTCCTCTCGCCTTTCCTGTTGAGAGTGCCTCCTCTTGAGATGCGACGGGAACGCCGGGAATTCTTTCCCGTTGAAAGCAGGGAAAGGATCCCTCATCTCGAGCTACGAGGGTGAAACGGGGCTCCTCTGGATGTGGGCGGGACCATCGTGCTTCCTCTCGAGTGGAGACGGGTATGGCGGTGAACTTCTTGAGTTGCAGCAAGGGTGTGAAAGACCCTTTCGAAGTTCCAGAGGTTAGGTGTCATTAGTCTCCAGACGCCTCATCGGAAATAGGCCGCATCTCGCCTGGAAGGGAGAACTTCCTGGATTTTCTCGAGTTGCGGCAGGTGTTCTCGAGTTACGACGGGGACATCAGGGACCCGCCCTGGTGGCTTCAGGAGAGGCCAGTCCCCATGCGAGTTGCTAGGGGGCCTCTCGGGATTCCTCTCCCGTCGATACCGGGGCCAAAAACCTTGTGTGGAGTCAGGGCCGGAATCGAGGATTCCTCTCAGGGGCTGACATGGATCTTTGGGTACTTGTGGAGTCTCCCCAGGGGAGTCAGGCCTCGTCTCGAGTGGGGGCATGCACGTGCGCCTTCCTTCCAGGCTGTAGCAGGAATGTCACGCTTCCCGTCGCGTGGATCAAAGGATCTGTGGTTTTCCCTCGAGGCTTTCCCTCGAGGCTTTCCCACAGGGCTGTCCCATGTGCCACCGTGGTGTGAGTCGATCCTCGGCGTGAAAAATGAGCCAGTGCAGGGCAAAGAGGTTCCTCTGGAATGGACTGAGACATCTGGGGGACTCTTGGAATGGTGGTACGACCATGGAGTTCCTCTCGCCTTTCCTGTTGAGAGTGCCTCCTCTTGAGATGCGACGGGAACGCCGGGAATTCTTTCCCGTTTAAAGCAGGGAAAGGATCCCTCATCTCGAGCTACGAGGGGGAAACGGGGCTCCTCTGGATGTGGGCGGGACCATCGTGCTTCCTCTCGAGTGGAGACGGGTATGGCAGAGAACTTCTTGAGTTGCAGCAAGGGAGTGAAAGACCCTTTCGAAGTTCCAGAGGTTAGGTGTCATTAGTCTCCAGACGCCTCATCGGAAATAGGCCTCATCTCGCCTGGAAGGGAGAACTTCCTGGATTTTCTCGAGTTGCGGCAGGTGTTCTCAAGTTACGACGGGGACCTCAAGGACCAGCCCTGGTGGCCTCAGGAGAGGCCAATCCCCATGCGAGTTGCTAGGGGGACTCTGGGATTCCTCTCCCGTCGATACCGGGTCCAAAAACCTTGTGTGGAGTCAGGGCCGGAACCGAGGATTCCTCTCAGGGGCTGACATGGATCTTTGGGTACTTCTGGAGTCTCCCCAGGGGAGTCAGGCCTCGTCTCGAGTGGGGACAGGTACGTGCGCTTTCCTTCCAGGCTGTAGCAGCAATGTCACGCTTCCCGTGGCGTGGATCAAAGGATCTGTGGTTTTCCCACGAGGCTTTCCCTCGAGGCTTTCCCACAGGTCTGTCCCACGTGCCACCGTGGTGTGAGTTGATACTCGGCGTGAAAGATGAGCCAGTGCAGGGCAAAGAGGTTCCTCTGGAATGGACTGAGACATCTGGGGGACTCTTGGAATGGTGGTACCACCATGGAGTTCCTCTCGCCTTTCCTGTTGAGAGTGCCTCCTCTTTAGATGCGACGGGAACGCCGGGAATTCTTTCCCGTTGAAAGCAGGGAAAGGATCCCTCATCTCGAGCTACGAGGGGGAAACGGGGCTCTTCTGGATGTGGGCGGGACCATCGTGCTTCCTCGCGAGTGGAGACGGGTATGGCGGTGAACTTCTTGAGTTGCAGCAAGGGTGTGAAAGACCCTTTCGAAGTTCCAGAGTTTAGGTGTCATTAGTCTCCAAACGCCTCATCGGAAATAGGATTCTTCTCGCCTGGAAGGGAGAACTTCCTGGATTTTCTCGAGTTGCGACAGGTGTTCTCGAGTTACGACGGAGACCTCAGGGACCCGCCCTGGTGGCCTCAGGAGAGGCCAGTCCCCATGCGAGTTGCTAGGGGGCCTCTCGGGATTCCTCTCCCGTCGATACCGGGGCCAAAAACCTTGTGTGGAGTCAGGGCCGGAACCGAGGATTCCTCTCAGGGGCTGACATGGATCTTTGGGTACTTCTGGAGTCTCCCCAGGGGAGTCAGGCCTCGTCTCGTGTGGGGGCATGCACGTGCGCTTTCCTTCCAGGCTGTAGCAGCAATGTCACGCTTCCCGTCGCGTGGATCAAAGGATCTGTGGTTTTCCCTCAAGGCTTTGCCTCGAGGCTTTCCCACAGGGCTGTCCCACGTGCCACCGTGGTGTGAGTAGATCCTCGGCGTGAAAGATGAGCCAGTGCAGGGCAAAGAGGTTCCTCTGGAATGGACTGAGACATCTGGGGGACTCTTGGAATGGTGGTACGACCATGGAGTTCCTCTCGCCTTTCCTGTTGAGAGTGCCTCCTCTTGAGATGCGACGGGAATGCCGGGAATTCTTTCCCGTTGAAAGCAGGGAAAGGATCCCTCATCTCGAGCTCCGAGGGGGAAACGGGGCTCCTCTGGATGTGGGCGGGACCATCGTGCTTCCTCTCGAGTGGAGACGGGTATGGCACTGAACTTCTTGAGTTGCAGCAAGGGTGTGAAAGACCCTTTCGAAGTTCCAGAGGTTAGGTGTCATTAGTCTCCAGACGCCTCATCGGAAATAGGCCTCATCTCGCCTGGAAGGGAGAACTTCCTGGATTTTCTCGAGTTGCGGCAGGTGTTCTCGAGTTACGACGGGGACCTCAGGGACCCGCCCTGGTGGCCTCAGGAGAGGCCAGTCCCCATGCGAGTTGCTAGGGGGCCTCTCGGGATTCCTCTCCCGTCGATACCGGGGCCAAAAACCTTGTGTGGAGTCAGGGCCGGAACCGAGGATTCCTCTCAGGGGCTGACATGGATCTTTGGGTACTTCTGGAGTCTCCTCAGGGGAGTCAGGCCTCGTCTCGAGTGGGGGCATGCACGTGTGCTTTCCTTCCAGGCTGTAGCAGCAATGTCACGCTTCCCGTCGCGTGGATCAAAGGATCTGTGGTTTTCCCTCGAAGCTTTCCCTCGAGGCTTTCCCACAGGGCTGTCCCACGTGCCACCGTGGTGTGAGTCGATCCTCGGCGTGAAAGATGAGCCAGTGCAGTGCAAAGAGTTTCCTCTGGAATGGACTGAGACATCTGGGGGACTCTTGGAATGGTGGTACGACCATGGAGTTCCTCTCGCCTTTCCTGTTGAGAGTGCCTCCTCTTGAGATGCGACGGGAACGCTGGGAATTCTTTCCCGTTGAAAGCAGGGAAAGGATCCCTCATCTCGAGCTCCGAGGGGGAAACGGGGCTACTCTGGATGTGGGCGGGACCATCGTGCTTCCTCTCGAGTGGAGACGGGTATGGCGGTGAACTTCTTGAGTTGCAGCAAGGGTGTGAAAGACCCTTTCGAAGTTCCAGAGGTTACGTGTCAGTCTCCAGACGCCTCATCGGAAATAGACCTCATCTCGCCTGGAAGGGAGAACTTCCTGGATTTTCTCGAGGTGCGGCAGGTGTTCTCGAGTTAAGACGGGTACCACAGGGACCCGCCCTGATGGCCTCAGGAGAGGCCAGTCCCCATGCGAGTTGCTAGGGCGCCTCTCGGGATTCCTCTCCCGTCGATACTGGGGCCAAAAACCTTGTGTGGGGTCAGGGCCGGAACCGAGGATTCCTCTCAGGGGCTGCCATGGATCTTTGGGTACTTCTGGAGTCTCCCCAGGGGAGTCAGGCCTCGTCTCGAGTGGGGGCATGGACGTGCGCTTTCCTTCCAGGCTGTAGCAGCAATGTCACGCTTCCCGTCGCGTGGATCAAAGGATCTGTGGTTTTCCCTCGAGGCTTTTCCTCGAGGCTTTCCCACAGGGCTGTCCCACGTGCCACCGTGGTGTGAGTCGATCCTCGGCGTGAAAGATGAGCCAGTGCAGGGCAAAGATGTTCCTCTGGAATGGACTGAGACATCTGGGGGACTCTTGGAATGGTGGTACGACCATGGAGTTCCTCTCGCCTTTCCTGTTGAGAGTGCCTCCTCTTGAGATGCGACGGGAATGCCGGGAATTCTTTCCCGTTGAAAGCAGGGAAAGGATCCCTCATCTCGAGCTACGAGGGGGAAACGGGGCTCCTCTGGATGTGGGCGGGACCATCGTGCTTTCTCTCGTGTGGAGACGGGTATGGCGGTAAACTTCTTGAGTTGCAGTAAGGGTGTGAAAGACCCTTTCGAAGTTCCAGAGGTTGGGTGTCATTAGTCTCCAGACGCCTCATCGGAAATAGGCCTCATCTCGCCTGGAAGGGAGAACTTCCTGGATTTTCTCGAGTTGCGGCAGGTGTTCTCGAGTTACGACGGGGACCTCAGGGACCCGCCCTGGTGGCCTCAGGAGAGGCCAGTCCCCATGCGAGTTGCTAGGGGGCCTCTCGGGATTCCTCTCCCGTCGATACCGGGGCCAAAAGCCTTGTGTGGAGTCAGGGCCGGAACCGAGCATTCCTCTCACGGGTTACATGGATCTTTGGGTACTTCTGGAGTCTCCCCAGGGGAGTCAGGCCTCGTCTCGAGTGGGGGCATGCACGTGCGCTTTCCTTCCAGGCTGTAGCAGCAATGTCACGCTTCCCGTCGCGAGGATTAAAGGATCTGTGGTTTTCCCTCGAGGCTTTCCCTCGAGGCTTTCCCACAGGGCTGTCCCACGTGCCACCGTGGTGTGAGTCGATCCTCGGCGTGAAAGATGAGCCAGTGCAGGGCAAAGAGGTTCCTCTGGAATGGACTGAGACATCTGGGGGACTCTTGGAATGGTGGTACGACCATGGAGTTCCTCTCGCCTTTCCTGTTGAGAGTGCCTCCTTTTGAGCTGCGACGGGAATGCCGGGTATTCTTTCCCGTTGAAAGCAGGGAAAGGATCCCTCATCTCGAGCTCCGAGGGGAAAACTTGGCTCCTCTGTATGTGGGCGGGACCATCGTGCTTTCTCTCGTGTGGAGACGGGTATGGCGGTAAACTTCTTGAGTTGCAGCAAGGGTGTGAAAGACCCTTTCGAAGTTCCAGAGGTTAGGTGTCATTAGTCTCCAGACGCCTCATCGGAAATAGGCCTCATCTCGCCTGGAAGGGAGAACTTCCTGGATTTTCTCGAGTTGCGGCAGGTGTTCTCGAGTTACGACGGGGACCTCAGGGACCCGCCCTGGTGGCCTCAGGAGAGGCCAGTCCCCATGCGAGTTGCTAGGGGGCCTCTCGGGATTCCTATCCCGTCGATACCGGGGCCAAAAACCTTGTGTGGAGTCAGGGCCGGAACCGAGGATTCCTCTCAGGGGCTGACATGGATCTTTGGGTACTTCTGGAGTCTCCCCAGGGGAGTCAGGCCTCGTCTCGAGTGGGGGCATGCACGTGTGCTTTCCTTCCAGGCTGTAGCAGCAATGTCACGCTTCCCGTTGCGTGGATCAAAGGATCTGTGGTTTTCCCTCGAGGCTTTCCCTCGAGGCTTTCCCACAGGGCTGTCCCACGTGCCACCGTGGTGTGAGTCGATCCTCGGCGTGAAAGATGAGCCAGTGCAGGGCAAAGAGGTTCCTCTGGAATGGACTGAGACATCTGGGGGACTCTTGGAATGGTGGTACGACCATCGAGTTCCTCTCGCCTTTCCTGCTGAGAGTGCCTCCTCTTGAGATGCGACGGGAATGCCGGGAATTCTTTCCCGTTGAAAGCAGGGAAAGGATCCCTCATCTCGAGCTCCGAGGGGGAAACGGGGCTCCTCTGGATGTGGGCGGGACCATCGTGCTTTCTCTCGTGTGGAGACGGGTATGGCGGTAAACTTCTTGAGTTGCAGAAAGGGTGTGAAAGACCCTTTCGAAGTTCCAGAGGTTAGGTGTCATTAGTCTCCAGACGCCTCATCGGAAATAGGCCTCATCTCGCCTGGAAGGGAGAACTTCCCGGATTTTCTCGAGGTGCGCCCGGTGTTCTCGAGTTACGACGGGGACCTCAGGGACCCGCCCTGGTGGCCTCAGGAGAGGCCAGTCCCCATGCGAGTTGCTAGGGGGCCTCTCGGGATTCCTCTCCCGTCGATACCGGGGCCAAAAACCTTGTGTGGAGTCAGGGCTGGAACCGAGGATTCCTCTCAGGAGCTGACATGGATATTTGGGTACTTCTGGAGTCCCACCAGGGGAGTCAGGCCTCTTCTCGATTGGGGGCATGCACGTGAGCTTTCCTTCCAGGCTGTAGCAGCAATGTCACGCTTCCCGTCGCGTGGATCAAAGGATCTGTGGTTTTCCCTCGAGGCTTTCCCACAGGGCTCTCCCACGTGCCACCGTGGTGTGAGTCGATCCTCGGCGTGAAAGATGAGCCAGTGCAGGGCAAAGAGGTTCCTCTGGAGTGGACTGAGACATCTGGGGGACTCTTGGAATGGTGGTACGACCATGGAGTTCCTCTCGCCTTTCCTGTTGAGAGTGCCTCCTCTTGAGATGCGACGGGAACGCCGGGAATTCTTTCCCGTTGAAAGCAGGGAAAGGATCCCTCATCTCGAGCTCCGAGGGGGAAACGGGGCTCCTCTGGATGTGGGCGGGACCATCGTGCTTCCTCCCGAGTGGACACGGGTATGGCGGTGAACTTCTTGAGTTGCAGCAAGGGTGTGAAAGACCCTTTCGAAGTTCCAGAGTTTAGGTGTCATTAGTCTGCAGACGCCTCATCGGAAATAGGCCTCATCTCGCCTGGAAGGGAGAACTTCCTGGATTATCTCGAGTTGCGGCAGGAGTTCTCGAGTTACGACGGGGACCTCAGGGACCAGCCCTGGTGGCCTCAGGAGAGGCCAGTCCCCATGCGAGTTGCTAGGGGGCCTCTCGGGATTCCTCTCCCATCGATACCGGGGCCAAAAGCCTTGTGTGGAGTCAGGGCCGGAACCGAGCATTCCTCTCAGGGGTGACATGGATCTTTGGGTACTTCTGGAGTCTCCCCAGGGGAGTCAGGCCTCGTCTCGAGTGGGGGCATGCACGTGCGCTTTCCTTCCAGGCTGTAGCAGCAATGTCACGCTTCCCGTCGCGAGAATCAAAGGATCTGTGGTTTTCCCTCGAGGCTTTACCTCGAGGCTTTCCCACAGGGCTGTCCCACGTGCCACCGTGGTGTGAGTCGATCCTCGGCGTGAAAGATGAGCCAGTGCAGGGCAAAGAGGTTTCTCTGGAATGGACTGAGACATCTGGGGGACTCTTGGAATGGTGGTACGACCATGGAGTTCCTCTCGCCTTTCCTGTTGAGAGTGCCTCCTCTTTGGATGCGACGGGAACGCCGGGAATTCTTTCCCGTTGAAAGCAGGGAAAGGATCCCTCATCTCGAGCTACGAGGGGGAAACGGGGCTCCTCTGGATGTGGACGGGACCATCGTGCTTCCTCTCGAGTGGACACGGGTATGGCGGTGAACTTCTTGAGTTGCAGCAAGGGTGTGAAAGACCCTTTCGAAATTCCAGAGGTTAGGTGTCATTAGTCTCCAGACGCCTCATCGGAAATAGGCCTCATCTCGCCTGGAAGGGAGAACTTCCTGGATATTCTCGATTTGCGGCAGGTGTTCTCGAGTTACGACGGGGACCTCAGGGACCCGCCCTGGTGGCCTCAGGAGAGGCCAGTCCCCATGCGAGTTGCTAGGGGGCCTCTCGGGATTCCTCTCCCGTCGATACCGGGGCCAAAAACCTTGTGTGGAGTCAGGGCCGGAACCGAGGATTCCTCTCAGGGGTTACATGGATCTTTGGGTACTTCTGGAGTCTCCCCAGGGGAGTCAGGCCTCGTCTCGACTGGGGGCATGCACGTGCGCTTTCCTTCCAGGCTGTAGCAGCAATGTCACGCTTCCCGTCGCGTGCATCAAAGGATCTGTGGTTTTCCCTCGAGGCTTTCCCTCGAGGCTTTCCCACAGGGCTGTCCCACGTGCCACCGTGGTGTGAGTCGATCCTCGGCGTGAAAGATGAGCCAGTGCAGGGCAAAGAGGTTCCTCTGGAATGGACTGAGACATCTGGGGGACTCTTGGAATGGTGGTACGACCATGGAGTTCCTCTCGCCTTTCCTGTTGAGTGTGCCTCCTCTTGAGATGCGACGGGAACGCCGGGAATTCTTTCCTGTTGAAAGCAGGGAAAGGATCCCTCATCTCGAGCTCCGAGGGGGAAACGGGGCTCCTCTGGATGTGGGCGTGACCATCGTGCTTCCTCTCGAGTGGAGACGGGTATGGCGCTGAACTTCTTGAGTTGCAGCAAGGGTGTGAAAGACCCTTTCGAAGTTCCAGAGGTTACGTGTCAGTCTCCAGACGCCTCATCGGAAATAGACCTCATCTCGCCTGGAAGGGAGAACTTCCTGGATTTTCTCGAGGTGCGGCAGGTGTTCTCGAGTTACGACGGGTACCACAGGGACCCGCCCTGATGGCCTCAGGAGAGGCCAGTCCCCATGCGAGTTGCTAGGGGGCCTCTCGGGATTCCTCTCCCGTCGATACTAGGGCCAAAAACCTTGTGTGGAGTCAGGGCCGGAACCGAGGATTCCTCACAGGGGTGACATGGATATTTGGGTACTTCTGGAGTCTCCCCAGGGGAGTCAGGCCTCGTCTCGAGTGGGGACATGCACGTGCGCTTTCCTTCCAGGCTGTAGCAGCAATGTCACGCTTCCCGTCGCGTGGATCAAAGTATCTGTCGTTTTCCCTCGAGGCTTTCCCTCGAGGCTTTCCCGCAGGGCTGTCCCACGTGCCACCGTGGTGTGAGTCGATCCTCGGCGTGAAAGATGAGCCAGTGCAGGGCAAAGAGGTTCCTCTGGAATGGACTGAGACATCTGGGGGACTCTTGGAATGGTGGTACGACCATGGAGTTCCTCTCGACTTTCCTGTTGAGAGTGCCTCCTCTTGAGATGCGACGGGAACGCCGGGAATTCTTTCCCGTTGAAAGCAGGGAAAGGATCCCTCATCTCGAGCTCCGAGGGGGAAACGGGGCTCCTCTGGATGTGGGCGGGACCATCGTGCTTCCTCTCGAGTGGAGACGGGTATGGCGGTGAACTTTTTGAGTTGCAGCAAGGGTGTGAAAGACCCTTTCGAAGTTCCAGAGGTTAGGTGTCATTAGTCTCCAGACGCCTCATCGGAAATAGGCCTCATCTCGCCTGGAAGGGAGAACTTCCTGGATTTTCTCGAGTTGCGGCAGGTGTTCTCGAGTTACGATGGGGACCTCAGGGACCCGCCCTGGTGGCCTCAAGAACGGCCAGTCCCCATGCGAGTTGCTAGGGGGCCTCTCGGGATTCCTCTCCCGTCGATACCGGGGCCAAAAACCTTGTGTGGAGTCAGGGCCGGAACCGAGGATTCCTCTCAGGGGCTGACATGTATCTTTGGGTACTTCTGGAGTCTCCCCAGGGGAGTCAGGCCTCGTCTCGAGTGGGGGCATGCACGTGTGCTTTCCTTCCAGGCTGTAGCATCAATTTCACGCTTCCCGTCGCGTGGATCAAAGGATCTGTGGTTTTCCCTCGAGGCTTTCCCTCGAGGCTTTCCCACAGGGCTGTCCCACGTGCCACCGTAGAGTGAGTCGATCCTCGGCATGAAAGATGAGCCAGTGCAGGGCAAAGAGGTTCCTCTGGAATGGACTCAGACATCTGGGGGACTCTTGGAATGGTGGTACGACCATGGAGTTCCTCTCGCCTTTCCTGTTGAGAGTGCCTCCTCTTGAGATGCGACAGGAACGCCAGGAATTCTTTCCCTTTGAAAGCAGGGAAAGAATCCCTCATCTCGAGCTACGAGGGGGAAACGGGGCTCCTCTGGATGTGGGCGGGACCATCGTGCTTCCTCTCGAGTGGACACGGGTATGGCGGTGAACTTCTTGACTTGCAGCAAGGGTGTGAAAGACCCTTTCGAAGTTCCAGAGGTTAGGTGTCATTAGTCTCCAGACGCCTCATCGGAAATAGGCCTCATCTCGCCTGGAAGGAAGAACTTCCTGGATTTTCTCGAGTTGCGGCAGGTGTTCTCGAGTTACGACGGGGACCTCAGGGACCCGCCCTGGTGGCCTCAGGAGAGGCCAGTCCCCATGCGATGTGCTAGGGGGCCTCTCGGGATTCCTCTCCCGTCGATACCGGGGCCAAAAACCTTGTGTGGAGTCAGGGCCGGAACCGAGGATTCCTCTCAGGGGCTGACATGGAACTTTGGGTACTTCTGGAGTCTCCCCAGGGGAGTCAGGCCTCGTCTCGAGTGGGGGCATGCACGTGCGCTTTCCTTCCAGGCTGTAGCAGCAATGTCACGCTTCCTGTCGCGTGGATCAAAGGATCTGTGTTTTTCCCTCGAGGCTTTCCCTCGAGACTTTCCCACAGGGCTGTACCACGTGCCACCGTGGTGTGAGTCGATCCTCGGCGTGAAAGATGAGCCAGTGTAGGGCAAAGAGGTTCCTCTGGAATGGACTGAGACATCTGGGGGACTCCTGGAATGGTGGTACGACCATGGAGTTCCTCTCGCCTTTCCTGTTGAGAGTGCCTCCTCTTGAGATGCGACGGGAATGCCGGGAATTCTTTCCCGTCTAAAGCAGGGAAAGGTTCCCTCATCTCGAGCTATGAGGGGGAAACGGGGCTCCTCTGGATGTGGGCGGGACCATCGTGCTTCCTCTCGAGTGGACACGGGTATGGCGGTGCACTTCTTGAGTTGCAGCAAGGGTGTGAAAGAACCTTTCGATTTTCCAGAGGTTAGGTGTCATTAGTCTCCAGACGCCTCATCGGAAATAGGCCTCATCTCGCCTGAAAGGGAGAACTTCCTGGATTTTCTCGAGTTGCGGCAGGTGTTCTCGAGTTACGACGGGGACCTCAGGGACCCGCCCTGGTGGCCTCAGGAGAGGCCAGTCCCCATGCGAGGTGCTAGGGGGCCTCTCGGGATTCCTCTCCCGTCGATACCGGGGCCAAAAACCTTGTGTGGAGTCAGGGCCGGAACCGAGGATTCCTCTCAGGGGCTGACATGGATCTTTGGGTACTTCTGGAGTCTCCCCAGGGGAGTTAGGCCTCGTCTCGAGTGGGGGCATGCACGTGCGCTTTCCTTCCCGGCTGTAGCAGCAATGTCACGCTTCCCGTCGCGTGGATCAAAGGATCTGTGGTTTTCCCTCGAGGCTTTCCCTCGAGGCTTTCCCTCAGGGCTGTCCCACGTGCCTCCGTGGTGTGAGTCGTTCCTCGGCGTGAAAGATGAGCCAGTGCAGGGCAAAGAGGTTCCTCTGGAATGGACTGAGACATCTGGGGGACTCTTGGAATGGTGGTACGACCATGGAGTTCCTCTCGCCTTTCCTGTTGAGAGTGCCTCCTCTTGAGATGCGACGGGAACGCCGGGAATTCTTTCCCGTTGAAAGCAGGGAAAGGATCCCTCATCTCGAGCTACGAGGGTGAAACGGGGCTCCTCTGGATGTGGGCGGGACCATCGTGCTTCCTCTCGAGTGGAGACGGGTATGGCAGAGAACTTCTTGAGTTGCAGCAAGGGAGTGAAAGACCCTTTCGAAGTTCCAGAGGTTAGGTGTCATTAGTCTCCAGACGCCTCATCGGAAATAGGCCTCATCTCGCCTGGAAGGGAGAACTTCCTGGATTTTCTCGAGTTGCGGCAGGTGTTCTCGAGTTACGACGGGGACCTCAAGGACCAGCCCTGGTGGCCTCAGGAGAGGCCAATCCCCATGCGAGTTGCTAGGGGGACTCTGGGATTCCTCTCCCGTCGATACCGGGTCCAAAAACCTTGTGTGGAGTCAGGGCCGGAACCGAGGATTCCTCTCAGGGGCTGACATGGATCTTTGGGTACTTCTGGAGTCTCCCCAGGGGAGTCAGGCCTCGTCTCGAGTGGGGACAGGTACGTGCGCTTTCCTTCCAGGCTGTAGCAGCAATGTCACGCTTCCCGTGGCGTGGATCAAAGGATCTGTGGTTTTCCCACGAGGCTTTCCCTCGAGGCTTTCCCAAAGGTCTGTCCCACGTGCCACCGTGGTGTGAGTTGATACTCGGCGTGAAAGATGAGCCAGTGCAGGGCAAAGAGGTTCCTCTGGAATGGACTGAGACATCTGGGGGACTCTTGGAATGGTGGTACGACCATGGAGTTCCTCTCGCCTTTCCTGTTGAGAGTGCCTCCTCTTGAGATGCGACGGGAACGCCGGGAATTCTTTCCCGTTGAAAGCAGGGAAAGGATCCCTCATCTCGAGCTACGAGGGTGAAACGGGGCTCCTCTGGATGTGGGCGGGACCATCGTGCTTCCTCTCTAGTGGAGACGGGTATGGCGGTGAACTTCTTGAGTTGCAGCAAGGGTGTGAAAGACCCTTTCGAAGTTCCAGAGGTTAGGTGTCATTAGCCTCCAGACGCCTCATCGGAAATAGGCCGCATCTCGCCTGGAAGGGAGAACTTCCTGGATTTTCTCGAGTTGCGGCAGGTGTTCTCGAGTTACGACGGGGACCTCAGGGACCCGCCCTGGTGGCCTCAGGAGAGGCCAGTCTCCATGCGAGTTGCTAGGGGGCCTCTCGGGATTCCTCTCCCGTCGATACCGGGGCCAAAAACCTTGTGTGGAGTCAGGGCCGAAATCGAGGATTCCTCTCAGGGGCTGACATGGATCTTTGGGTACTTGTGGAGTCTCCCCAGGGGAGTCAGGCCTCGTCTCGAGTGGGGGCATGCACGTGCGCTTTCCTTCCAGGCTGTAGCAGGAATGTCACGCTTCCCGTCGCGTGGATCAAAGGATCTGTGTTTTTCCCTCGAGGCTTTCCCTCGAGGCTTTCCCACAGGGCTGTCCCATGTGCCACCGTGGTGTGAGTCGATCCTCGGCGTGAAAAATGAGCCAGTGCAGGGCAAAGAGGTTCCTCTGGAATGGACTGAGACATCTGGGGGACTCTTGGAATGGTGGTACGACCATGGAGTTCCTCTCGCCTTTCCTGTTGAGAGTGCCTCCTCTTGAGATGCGACGGGAACGCCGGGAATTCTTTCCCGTTGAAAGCAGGGAAAGGATCCCTCATCTCGAGCTACGAGGGGGAAACGGGGCTCCTCTGGATGTGGGCGGGACCATCGTGCTTCCTCTCGAGTGGAGACGGGTATGACAGAGAACTTCTTGAGTTGCAGCAAGGGAGTGAAAGACCCTTTCGAAGTTCCAGAGGTTAGGTGTCATTAGTCTCCAAACGCCTCATCGGAAATAGGATTCTTCTCGCCTGGAAGGGAGAACTTCCTGGATTTTCTCGAGTTGCGACAGGTGTTCTCGAGTTACGACGGAGACCTCAGGGACCCGCCCTGGTGGCCTCAGGAGAGGCCAGTCCCCATGCGAGTTGCTAGGGGGCCTCTCGGGATTCCTCTCCCGTCGATACCGGGGCCAAAAACCTTGTGTGGAGTCAGGGCCGGAACCGAGGATTCCTCTCAGGGGCTGACATGGATCTTTGGGTACTTCTGGAGTCTCCCCAGGGGAGTCAGGCCTCGTCTCGTGTGGGGGCATGCACGTGCGCTTTCCTTCCAGGCTGTAGCAGCAATGTCACGCTTCCCGTCGCGTGGATCAAAGGATCTGTGGTTTTCCCTCGAGGCTTTCCCTCGAGGCTTTCCCACAGGGCTGTCCCACGTGCCACCGTGGTGTGAGTCGATCCTCGGCGTGAAAGATGAGCCAGTGCAGGGCAAAGAGGTTCCTCTGGAATGGACTGAGACATCTGGGGGACTCTTGGAATGGTGGTACGACCATGGAGTTCCTCTCGCCTTTCCTGTTGAGAGTGCCTCCTCTTGAGATGCGACGGGAATGCCGGGAATACTTTCCCGTTGAAAGCAGGGAAAGGATCCCTCATCTCGAGCTACGAGGGGGAAACGGGGCTCCTCTGGATGTGGGCGGGACCATCGTGCTTCCTCTCGAGTGGAGACGGGTATGGCGGTGAACTTCTTGAGTTGCAGCAAGGGTGTGAAAGACCCTTTCGACGTTCCAGAGGTTAGGTGTCATTAGTCTCCAGACGCCTCATCGGAAATAGGCCTCATCTCGCCTGGAAGGGAGAACTTCCTGGATTTTCTCGAGTTGCGGCAGGTGTTCTCGAGTTACGACGGAGACCTCAGGGACCCGCCCTGGTGGCCTCAGGAGAGGCCAGTCCCCATGCGAGTTGTTAGGGGGCCTCTCGGGATTACTCTCCCGTCGATACCGGGGCCAAAAACCTTGTGTGGAGTCAGGGCCGGAACCGAGGATTCCTCTCAGGGGCTGACATGGATCTTTGGGTACTTCTGGAGTCTCCCCAGGGGAGTCAGGCCCCGTCTCGAGTGGGGGCATGCACGTGCGCTTTCCTTGCAGGCTGTAGCAGCAATGTCACGCTTCCCGTCGCGTGGATCAAAGGATCTGTGCTTTTCCCTCGAGGCTTTCCCTCGAGGCTTTCACACAGGGCTGTCCCACGTGCCACCGTGGTGTGAGTCGATCGTCGGCGTGAAAGATGAGCCAGTGCAGGGCAAAGAGGTTCCTCTGGAATGGACTGAGACATCTGGGGGACTCGTGGAATGGTGGTACGACCATGGAGTTCCTCTCGCCTTTCCTGTTGAGAGTGCCTCCTCTTGAGATGCGACGGGAATGCCGGGAATTCTTTCCCGTTGAAAGCAGGGAAAGGATCCCTCATCTCGAGCTACGAGGGGGAAACGGGGCTCCTCTGGATGTGGGCGGGACCATCGTGCTTCCTCTCGAGTGGACACGGGTATGGCGGTGAACTTCTTGAGTTGCAGCAAGGGTGTGAAAGACCCTTTCGAAGTTCCAGAGGTTAGGTGTCGTTAGTCTCCAGACGCCTCATCGGAAATAGGCCTCATCTCGCCTGGAAGGGAGAACTTCCTGGATTTTCTCGAGTTGTGGCAGGTGTTCTCGAGTTACGACGGGGACCTCAGGGACCCGCCCTGGTGGCCTCAGGAACGGCCAGTCCCCATGGGAGTTGCTAGGGGGCCTCTCGGGATTCCTCTCCCGTCGATACCGGGGCCAGAAACCTTGTGTGGAGTCAGGGCCGGAATCGAGGATTCCTCTCAGGGGCTGACATGGATCTTTGGGTACTTCTGGAGTCTCCCCAGGGCCGTCAGGCCTCGTCTCGAGTGGGGGCATGCACGTGCGCTTTCCTTCCAGGCTGTAGCAGCAATGTCATGCTTCCCGTGGCCTGGATCAAAGGATCTGTGGTTTTCCCTCGAGGCTTTCCCTCGAGGCTTTCACACAGGGCTGTCCCACGTGCCACCGTGGTGTGAGTCGATCGTCGGCGTGAAAGATGAGCCAGTGCAGGGCAAAGAGGTTCCTCTGGAATGGACTGAGACATCTGGGGGACTCGTGGAATGGTGGTACGACCATGGAGTTCCTCTCGCCTTTCCTGTTGAGAGTGCCTCCTCTTGAGATGCGATGGGAACGCCGGGAATTCTTTCCCGTTAAACGCAGGGAAAGGATCCCTCATCTCGAGCTACGAGGGGGAAACGGGGCTCCTCTGGATGTGGGCGGGACCATCGTGCTTCCTCACGAGTGGAGACGGGTATGGCGGTGAACTTCTTGAGTCGCAGCAAGGGTGTGAAAGACCCTTTCGACGTTCCAGAGTTTAGGTGTCATTAGTCTCCAAACGCCTCATCGGAAATAGGATTCTTCTCGCCTGGAATGGAGAACTTTCTGGATTTTCTCGAGTTGCGACAGGTGTTCTCGAGTTACGACGGAGACCTCAGGGACCCGCCCTGGTGGCCTCAGGAGAGGCCAGTCCCCATGCGAGTTGCTAGGGGGCCTCTCGGGATTCCTCTCCCGTCGATACCGGGGCCAAAAACCTTGTGTGGAGTCAGGGCCGGAACCGAGGATTCCTCTCAGGGGCTGACATGGATCTTTGGGTACTTCTGGAGTCTCCCCAGGGGAGTCAGGCCCCGTCTCGAGTGGGGGCATGCACGTACGCTTTCCTTCCAGGCTGTAGCAGCAATGTCACGCTTTCCGTCGCGTGGATCAAAGGATCTGTGGTTTTCCCTCAAGGCTTTGCCTCGAGGCTTTCCCACAGGGCTGTCCCACGTGCCACCGTGGTGTGAGTCGATCCTCGGCGTGAAAGATGAGCCAGTGCAGGGCAAAGAGGTTCCTCTGGAATGGACTGAGACATCTGGGGGACTCTTGGAATGGTGGTACGACCATGGAGTTCCTCTCGCCTTTCCTGTTGAGAGTGCCTCCTCTTGAGATGCGACGGGAATGCCGGGAATTCTTTCCCGTTGAAAGCAGGGAAAGGATCCCTCATCTCGAGCTCCGAGGGGGAAACGGGGCTCCTCTGGATGTGGGCGGGACCATCGTGCTTCCTCTCGAGTGGAGACGGGTATGGCACTGAACTTCTTGAGTTGCAGCAAGGGTGTGAAAGACCCTTTCGAAGTTCCAGAGGTTAGGTGTCATTAGTCTCCAGACGCCTCATCGGAAATAGGCCTCATCTCGCCTGGAAGGGAGAACTTCCTGGATTTTCTCGAGTTGCGGCAGGTGTTCTCGAGTTACGACGGGGACCTCAGGGACCCGCCCTGGTGGCCTCAGGAGAGGCCAGTCCCCATGCGAGTTGCTAGGGGGCCTCTCGGGATTCCTCTCCCGTCGATACCGGGGCCAAAAACCTTGTGTGGAGTCAGGGCCGGAACCGAGGATTCCTCTCAGGGGCTGACATGGATCTTTGGGTACTTCTGGAGTCTCCCCAGGGGAGTCAGGCCTCGTCTCGAGTGGGGGCATGCACGTGTGCTTTCCTTCCAGGCTGTAGCAGCAATGGCACGCTTCCCGTCGCGTGGATCAAAGGATCTGTGGTTTTCCCTCGAAGCTTTCCCTCGAGGCTTTCCCACAGGGCTGTCCCACGTGCCACCGTGGTGTGAGTCGATCCTCGGCGTGAAAGATGAGCCAGTGCAGTGCAAAGAGTTTCCTCTGGAATGGACTGAGACATCTGGGGGACTCTTGGAATGGTGGTACGACCATGGAGTTCCTCTCGCCTTTCCTGTTGAGTGTGCCTCCTCTTGAGATGCGACGGGAACGCCGGGAATTCTTTCCCGTTGAAAGCAGGGAAAGGATCCCTCATCTCGAGCTACGAGGGGGAAACGGGGCTCCTCGGGATGTGGGCGGGACCATCGTGCTTCCTCTCGAGTGGAGACGGGTATGGCGGTGAACTTCTTGAGTTGCAGCAAGGGTGTGAAAGACCCTTTCGAAGTTCCAGAGGTTACGTGTCAGTCTCCAGACGCCTCATCGGAAATAGACCTCATCTCGCCTGGAAGGGAGAACTTCCTGGATTTTCTCGAGTTGCGGCAGGTGTTCTCGAGTTACGACGGGGACCTCAGGGACCCGCCCTGGTGGCCTCAGGAGAGGCCAGTCCCCATGCGAGTTGCTAGGGGGCCTCTCAGGATTCCTCTCCCGTCGATACCGGGGCCAAAAACCTTGTGTGGAGTCAGGGCCGGAACCTAGGATTCCTCTCAGGGGCTGACATGGATCTTTGGGTACTTCTGGAGTCTCCCCAGGGGAGTCAGGCCTCGTCTCGAGTGGGGGCATGCACGTGTGCTTTCCTTCCAGGCTGTAGCAGCAATGTCACGCTTCCCGTGGCGTGGATCAAAGGATCAGTGGTTTTCCCTCGAGGCTTTCCCTCCAGGATTTCCCACAGGGCTCTCCCACGTGCCACCGTGGTGTGAGTCGATCCACGGCGTGAAAGATGAGCCAGTGCAGGGCAAAGAGGTTCCTCTGGAATGGACTGAGACATCTGGGGGACTCTTGGAATGGTGGTACGACCATGGAGTTCCTCTCGCCTTTCCTGTTGAGAGTGCCTCCTCTTGAGATGCGACGGGAACGCCGGGAATTCTTTCCCGTTGAAAGCAGGGAAAGGATCGCTCATCTCGAGCTACGAGGGGGAAACGGGGCTCCTCTGGATGTGGGCGGGACCATCGTGCTTCCTCTCGAGTGGACACGGGTATGTCGGTGAACTTCTTGAGTTGCAGCAAGGGTGTGAAAGACCCTTTCGAAGTTCCAGAGGTTGGGTGTCATTAGTCTCCAGACGCCTCATCGGAAATAGGCCTCATCTCGCCTGGAAGGGAGAACTTCCTGGATTTTCTCGAGTTGCGGCAGGTGTTCTCGAGTTACGACGGGGACCTCAGGGACCCGCCCTGGTGGCCTCAGGAGAGGCCAGTCCCCATGCGAGTTGCTAGGGGGCCTCTCGGGATTCCTCTCCCGTCGATACCGGGGCCAAAAACCTTGTGTGGAGTCAGGGCCGGAACCGAGGATTCCTCTCAGGGGCTGACATGGATCTTTGGGTACTTCTGGAGTCTCCCCAGGGGAGTCAGGCCTCGTCTCGAGTGGGGGCATGCACGTGTGCTTTCCTTCCAGGCTGTAGCAGCAATGTCACGCTTCCCGTCGCGTGCATCAAAGGATCTGTGGTTTTCCCTCGAGGCTTTCCCTCGAGGCTTTCCCACAGGGCTGTCCCACGTGCCACCGTTGTGTGAGTCGATCCTCGGCGTGAAAGATGAGCCAGTGCAGGGCAAAGAGGTTCCTCTGGAATGGACTGAGACATCTGGGGGACTCTTGGAATGGTGGAACGACCATGGAGTTCCTCTCGCCTTTCCTGTTGAGAGTGCCTCCTCTTGAGATGCGACGGGAACGCCGGGAATTCTTTCCAGTTGAAAGCAGGGAAAGGATCCCTCATCTCGAGCTACGAGGGGGAAACGGGGCTCCTCGGGATGTGGGCGGGACCATCGTGCTTCCTCTCGAGTGGACACGGGTATGTCGGTGAACTTCTTGAGTTGCAGCAAGGGTGTGAAAGACCCTTTCGAAGTTCCAGAGGTTAGGTGTCATTAGTCTCCAGACGCCTCATCGGAAATAGGCCTCATCTAGCCTGGAAGGGAGAACTTCCTGTATTTTCTCGAGGTGCGGCAGGTGTTCTCGAGTTACGAC
Source organism: Capricornis sumatraensis (assembly GCF_032405125.1). Taxonomy (NCBI): domain Eukaryota; kingdom Metazoa; phylum Chordata; class Mammalia; order Artiodactyla; family Bovidae; genus Capricornis; species Capricornis sumatraensis. The sequence goes on along the minus strand of NW_027184614.1, from coordinate 4,250,996 downwards.
GGGTACCACAGGGACCCGCCCTGATGGCCTCAGGAGAGGCCAGTCCCCATGCGAGTTGCTAGGGGGCCTCTCGGGATTTCTCCCCCGTCGATACCGGGGCCAAAAACCTTGTGTGGAGTCAGGGCCAGAACATAGGATTCCTCCCAGGGGCTGACATGGATCTTTGGGTACTTCTAGCGTCTCCCCAGGGGAGTCAGGCCTGGTCTCGAGTGGGGGCATGGACGTGCGCTTTCCTTCCAGGCTGTAGCAGCAATGTCACGCTTCCCGTCGCGTGGATCAAATGATCTGTGGTTTTCTCTCGATGCTTTCCCTCGAGGCTTTCCCACAGGGCTGTCCCACGTGCCACCGTGGTGTGAGTCGATCCTCGGAGTGAAAGATGAGCCAGTGCAGGGCAAAGAGGTTCCTCTGGAATGGACTGAGACATCTGAGGGACTCTTGGAATGGTGGTACGACCATGGAGTTCCTCTCGCCTTTCCTGTTGAGAGTGCCTCCTCTTGAGATGCGACGGGAACGCTGGGAATTCTTTCCCGTTGAAAGCAGGGAAAGGATCCCTCATCTCGAGCTCCGAGGGGGAAACGGGGCTACTCTGGATGTGGGCGGGACCATCGTGCTTCCTCTCGAGTGGAGACGGGTATGGCGGTGAACTTCTTGAGTTGCAGCAAGGGTGTGAAAGACCCTTTCGAAGTTCCAGAGGTTACGTGTCAGTCTCCAGACGCCTCATCGGAAATAGACCTCATCTCGCCTGGAAGGGAGAACTTCCTGGATTTTCTCGAGGTGCGGCAGGTGTTCTCGAGTTAAGACGGGTACCACAGGGACCCGCCCTGATGGCCTCAGGAGAGGCCAGTCCCCATGCGAGTTGCTAGGGGGCCTCTCGGGATTCCTCTCCCGTCGATACTGGGGCCAAAAACCTTGTGTGGGGTCAGGGCCGGAACCGAGGATTCCTCTCAGGGGCTGCCATGGATCTTTGGGTACTTCTGGAGTCTCCCCAGGGGAGTCAGGCCTCGTCTCGAGTGGGGGCATGGACGTGCGCTTTCCTTCCAGGCTGTAGCAGCAATGTCATGCTTCCCGTCGCGTGGATCAAAGGATCTGTGGTTTTCCCTCGAGGCTTTCCCACAGGGCTGTTCCACGTGCCACCGTGGTGTGAGTCGATCCTCGGCGTGAAAGATGAGCCAGTGCAGGGCAAAGAGGTTCCTCTGGAGTGGACTGAGACATCTGGGGGACTCTTGGAATGGTGGTACGACCATGGAGTTCCTCTCGCCTTTCCTGTTGAGAGTGCCTCCTCTTGAGATGCGACGGGAACGCCGGGAATTCTTTCCCGTTGAAAGCAGGGAAAGGATCCCTCATCTCGAGCTCCGAGGGGGAAACGGGGCTCCTCTGGATGTGGGCGGGACCATCGTGCTTCCTCCCGAGTGGACACGGGTATGGCGGTGAACTTCTTGAGTTGCAGCAAGGGTGTGAAAGACCCTTTCGAAGTTCCAGAGTTTAGGTGTCATTAGTCTGCAGACGCCTCATCGGAAATAGGCCTCATCTCGCCTGGAAGGGAGAACTTCCTGGATTTTCTCGAGTTGCGGCAGGAGTTCTCGAGTTACGACGGGGACCTCAGGGACCAGCCCTGGTGGCCTCAGGAGAGGCCAGTCCCCATGCGAGTTGCTAGGGGGCCTCTCGGGATTCCTCTCCCATCGATACCGGGGCCAAAAGCCTTGTGTGGAGTCAGGGCCGGAACCGAGCATTCCTCTCAGGGGTGACATGGATCTTTGGGTACTTCTGGAGTCTCCCCAGGGGAGTCAGGCCTCGTCTCGAGTGGGGGCATGCACGTGCGCTTTCCTTCCAGGCTGTAGCAGCAATGTCACGCTTCCCGTCGCAAGAATCAAAGGATCTGTGGTTTTCCCTCGAGGCTTTCCCTCGAGGCTTTCCCACAGGGCTGTCCCACGTGCCACCGTGGTGTGAGTCGATCCTCGGCGTGAAAGATGAGCCAGTGCAGGGCAAAGAGGTTTCTCTGGAATGGACTGAGACATCTGGGGGACTCTTGGAATGGTGGTACGACCATGGAGTTCCTCTCGCCTTTCCTGTTGAGAGTGCCTCCTCTTTGGATGCGACGGGAACGCCGGGAATTCTTTCCCGTTGAAAGCAGGGAAAGGATCCCTCATCTCGAGCTACGAGGGGGAAACGGGGCTCCTCTGGATGTGGACGGGACCATCGTGCTTCCTCTCGAGTGGACACGGGTATGGCGGTGAACTTCTTGAGTTGCAGCAAGGGTGTGAAAGACCCTTTCGAAATTCCAGAGGTTAGGTGTCATTAGTCTCCAGACGCCTCATCGGAAATAGGCCTCATCTCGCCTGGAAGGGAGAACTTCCTGGATATTCTCGATTTGCGGCAGGTGTTCTCGAGTTACGACGGGGACCTCAGGGACCCGCCCTGGTGGCCTCAGGAGAGGCCAGTCCCCATGCGAGTTGCTAGGGGGCCTCTCGGGATTCCTCTCCCGTCGATACCGGGGCCAAAAACCTTGTGTGGAGTCAGGGCCGGAACCGAGGATTCCTCTCAGGGGTTACATGGATCTTTGGGTACTTCTGGAGTCTCCCCAGGGGAGTCAGGCCTCGTCTCGACTGGGGGCATGCACGTGCGCTTTCCTTCCAGGCTGTAGCAGCAATGTCACGCTTCCCGTCGCGTGCATCAAAGGATCTGTGGTTTTCCCTCGAGGCTTTCCCTCGAGGTTTTCCCACAGGGCTGTCCCACGTGCCACCGTGGTGTGAGTCGATCCTCGGCGTGAAAGATGAGCCAGTGCAGGGCAAAGAGGTTCCTCTGGAATGGACTGAGACATCTGGGGGACTCTTGGAAAGGTGATACGACCATGGAGTTCCTCTCGCCTTTCCTGTTGAGAGTGCCTCCTCGTGAGATGCGACGGGAACGCCGGGAATTCTTTCCCGTTGAAAGCAGGGAAAGGATCCCTCATCTCGAGCTCCGAGGGGGAAACGGGGCTCCTCTGGATGAGGGCGGGACCATCGTGCTTCCTCTCGAGTGGAGACGGGTATGGCGGTGAACTTCTTGAGTTGCAGCAAGGGTGTGAAAGACCCTTTCGACGTTCCAGAGGTTAGGTGTCATTAGTCTCCAGACGCCTCATCGGAAATAGGCCTCATCTCGCCTGGAAGGGAGAACTTCCTGGATTTTCTCGCGTTGCGGCAGGTGTTCTCGAGTTATGACGGGGACCTCAGGGACCCGCCCTGGTGGCCTCAGGAGAGGCCAGTCCCCATGCGAGTTGCTAGGGGGCCTCTCGGGATTCCTCTCCCGTCGATACCGGGGCCAAAAACCTTGTGTGGAGTCAGGGCCGGAACCGAGGATTCCTCTCAGGGGTGACATGGATCTTTGGGTACTTCTGGAGTCTCCCCAGGGGAGTCAGGCCTCGTCTCCAGTGGGGGCATGCACGTGCGCTTTCCTTCCAGGCTGTAGCAGCAATGTCACACTTCCCGTCGCGTGGATCAAAGGATCTGTGGTTTTCCCTCGAGGCTTTCCCTCGAGGCTTTCCCACAGGGCTGTCCCACGTGCCACCGTGGTGTGAGTCGATCCTCGGCGTGAAAGATGAGCCAGTGCAGGGCAAAGAGGTTCCTCTGGAATGGACTGAGACATCTGGGGGACTCTTGGAATGGTGGTACGACCATGGAGTTCCTCTCGCCTTTCCTGTTGAGTGTGCCTCCTCTTGAGATGCGACGGGAACGCCGGGAATTCTTTCCTGTTGAAAGCAGGGAAAGGATCCCTCATCTCGAGCTCCGAGGGGGAAACGGGGCTCCTCTGGATGTGGGCGTGACCATCGTGCTTCCTCTCGAGTGGAGACGGGTATGGCGCTGAACTTCTTGAGTTGCAGCAAGGGTGTGAAAGACCCTTTCGAAGTTCCAGAGGTTACGTGTCAGTCTCCAGACGCCTCATCGGAAATAGACCTCATCTCGCCTGGAAGGGAGAACTTCCTGGATTTTCTCGAGGTGCGGCAGGTGTTCTCGAGTTACGACGGGTACCACAGGGACCCGCCCTGATGGCCTCAGGAGAGGCCAGTCCCCATGCGAGTTGCTAGGGGGCCTCTCGGGATTCCTCTCCCGTCGATACTAGGGCCAAAAACCTTGTGTGGAGTCAGGGCCGGAACCGAGGATTCCTCACAGGGGTGACATGGATATTTGGGTACTTCTGGAGTCTCCCCAGGGGAGTCAGGCCTCGTCTCGAGTGGGGACATGCACGTGCGCTTTCCTTCCAGGCTGTAGCAGCAATGTCACGCTTCCCGTCGCGTGGATCAAAGTATCTGTCGTTTTCCCTCGAGGCTTTCCCTCGAGGCTTTCCCGCAGGGCTGTCCCACGTGCCACCGTGGTGTGAGTCGATCCTCGGCGTGAAAGATGAGCCAGTGCAGGGCAAAGAGGTTCCTCTGGAATGGACTGAGACATCTGGGGGACTCTTGGAATGGTGGTACGACCATGGAGTTCCTCTCGCCTTTCCTGTTGAGAGTGCCTCCTCTTGAGATGCGACGGGAACGCCGGGAATTCTTTCCCGTTGAAAGCAGGGAAAGGATCCCTCATCTCGAGCTCCGAGGGGGAAACGGGGCTCCTCTGGATGTGGGCGGGACCATCGTGCTTCCTCTCGAGTGGAGACGGGTATGGCGGTGAACTTTTTGAGTTGCAGCAAGGGTGTGAAAGACCCTTTCGAAGTTCCAGAGGTTAGGTGTCATTAGTCTCCAGACGCCTCATCGGAAATAGGCCTCATCTCGCCTGGAAGGGAGAAGTTCCTGGATTTTCTCGAGTTGCAGCAGGTGTTCTCGAGTTACGATGGGGACCTCAGGGACCCGCCCTGGTGGCCTCAAGAACGGCCAGTCCCCATGCGAGTTGCTAGGGGGCCTCTCGGGATTCCTCTCCCGTCGATACCGGGGCCAAAAACCTTGTGTGGAGTCAGGGCCGGAACCGAGGATTCCTCTCAGGGGCTGACATGTATCTTTGGGTACTTCTGGAGTCTCCCCAGGGGAGTCAGGCCTCGTCTCGAGTTTGGGCATGCACGTGTGCTTTCCTTCCAGGCTGTAGCAGCAATGTCACGCTTCCCGTCGCGTGGATCAAAGGATCTGTGGTTTTCCCTCGAGGCTTTCCCTCGAGGCTTTCCCACAGGGCTGTCCCACGTGCCACCGTAGAGTGAGTCGATCCTCGGCATGAAAGATGAGCCAGTGCAGGGCAAAGAGGTTCCTCTGAAATGGACTGAGACATCTGGGGGACTCTTGGAATGGTGGTACGACCATGGAGTTCCTCTCGCCTTTCCTGTTGAGAGTGCCTCCTCTTGAGATGCGACGGGAACGCCGGGAATTCTTTCCCGTTGAAAGCAGGGAAAGGATCCCTCATCTCGAGCTCCGAGGGGGAAACGGGGCTCCTCTGGATGTGGGCGGGACCATCGTGCTTCCTCTCGAGTGGAGACGGGTATGGCGGTGAACTTTTTGAGTTGCAGCAAGGGTGTGAAAGACCCTTTCGAAGTTCCAGAGGTTAGGTGTCATTAGTCTCCAGACGCCTCATCGGAAATAGGCCTCATCTCGCCTGGAAGGGAGAAGTTCCTGGATATTCTCGAGTTGCGGCAGGTGTTCTCGAGTTACGATGGGGACCTCAGGGACCCGCCCTGGTGGCCTCAAGAACGGCCAGTCCCCATGCGAGTTGCTAGGGGGCCTCTCGGGATTCCTCTCCCGTCGATACCGGGGCCAAAAACCTTGTGTGGAGTCAGGGCCGGAACCGAGGATTCCTCTCAGGGGCTGACATGTATCTTTGGGTACTTCTGGAGTCTCCCCAGGGGAGTCAGGCCTCGTCTCGAGTGGGGGCATGCACGTGTGCTTTCCTTCCAGGCTGTAGCAGCAATGTCACGCTTCCCGTCGCGTGGATCAAAGGATCTGTGGTTTTCCCTCGAGGCTTTCCCTCGAGGCTTTCCCACAGGGCTGTCCCACGTGCCACCGTAGAGTGAGTCGATCCTCGGCATGAAAGATGAGCCAGTGCAGGGCAAAGAGGTTCCTCTGGAATGGACTCAGACATCTGGGGGACTCTTGGAATGGTGGTACGACCATGGAGTTCCTCTCGCCTTTCCTGTTGATAGTGCCTCCTCTTGAGATGCGACAGGAACGCCAGGAATTCTTTCCCTTTGAAAGCAGGGAAAGAATCCCTCATCTCGAGCTACGAGGGGGAAACGGGGCTCCTCTGGATGTGGGCGGGACCATCGTGCTTCCTCTCGAGTGGACACGGGTATGGCGGTGAACTTCTTGAGTTGCAGCAAGGGTGTGAAAGACCCTTTCGAAATTCCAGAGGTTAGGTGTCATTAGTCTCCAGACGCCTCATCGGAAATAGGCCTCATCTCGCCTGGAAGGAAGAACTTCCTGGATTTTCTCGAGTTGCGGCGGGTGTTCTCGAGTTACGACGGGGACCTCAGGGACCCGCCCTGGTGGCCTCAGGAGAGGCCAGTCCCCATGCGATGTGCTAGGGGGCCTCTCGGGATTCCTCTCCCGTCGATACCGGGGCCAAAAACCTTGTGTGGAGTCAGGGCCGGAACCGAGGATTCCTCTCAGGGGCTGACATGGAACTTTGGGTACTTCTGGAGTCTCCCCAGGGGAGTCAGGCCTCGTCTCGAGTGGGGGCATGCACGTGCGCTTTCCTTCCAGGCTGTAGCAGCAATGTCACGCTTCCTGTCGCGTGGATCAAAGGATCTGTGTTTTTCCCTCGAGGCTTTCCCTCGAGACTTTCCCACAGGGCTGTCCCACGTGCCACCGTGGTGTGAGTCGATCCTCGGCGTGAAAGATGAGCCAGTGTAGGGCAAAGAGGTTCCTCTGGAATGGACTGAGACATCTGGGGGACTCTTGGAATGGTGGTACGACCATGGAGTTCCTCTCGCCTTTCCTGTTGAGAGTGCCTCCTCTTGAGATGCGACGGGAATGCCGGGAATTCTTTCCCGTCTAAAGCAGGGAAAGGTTCCCTCATCTCGAGCTATGAGGGGGAAACGGGGCTCCTCTGGATGTGGGCGGGACCATCGTGCTTCCTCTCGAGTGGACACGGGTATGGCGGTGCACTTCTTGAGTTGCAGCAAGGGTGTGAAAGAACCTTTCGATTTTCCAGAGGTTAGGTGTCATTAGTCTCCAGACGCCTCATCGGAAATAGGCCTCATCTCGCCTGAAAGGGAGAACTTCCTGGATTTTCTCGAGTTGCGGCAGGTGTTCTCGAGTTACGACGGGGACCTCAGGGACCCGCCCTGGTGGCCTCAGGAGAGGCCAGTCCCCATGCGAGGTGCTAGGGGGCCTCTCGGGATTCCTCTCCCGTCGATACCGGGGCCAAAAACCTTGTGTGGAGTCAGGGCCGGAACCGAGGATTCCTCTCAGGGGCTGACATGGATCTTTGGGTACTTCTGGAGTCTCCCCAGGGGAGTTAGGCCTCGTCTCGAGTGGGGGCATGCACGTGCGCTTTCCTTCCCGGCTGTAGCAGCAATGTCACGCTTCCCGTCGCATGAATCAAAGGATCTGTGGTTTTCCCTCGAGGCTTTCCCACAGGGCTGTCCCACGTGCCACCGTGGTGTGAGTCGATCCTCGGCGTGAAAGATGAGCCAGTGCAGGGCAAAGAGGTTCCTCTGGAATGGACTGAGACATCTGGGGGACTCGTGGAATGGTGGTACGACCATGGAGTTCCTCTCGCCTTTCCTGTTGAGAGTGCCACCTCTTGAGATGCGACGGGAACGCCGGGAATTCTTTCCCGTTGAAAGCAGGGAAAGGATCCCTCATTTCGAGCTACGAGGGGGAAACGGGGCTCCTCTGGATGTGGGCGGGACCATCGTGCTTCCTCTCGAGTGGAGACGGGTATGGCGGTGAACTTCTTGAGTTGCAGCAAGGGTGTGAAAGACCCTTTCGAAGTCCCAGAGGTTAGGTGTCATTAGTCTCCAGACGCCTCATCGGAAATAGGCCTCATCTCGCCTGGAAGGGAGAACTTTCTGGATTTTCTCGAGTTGCGGCAGGTGTTCTCGAGTTACAACGGGGACCTCAGGGACCCGCCCTGGTGGCCTCAGGAGTGGCCAGTCCCCATGCGAGTTGCTAGGTGGCCTCTCGGGATTCCTCTCCCGTCGATACCGGGGTCAAAAACCTTGTGTGGCGTCAGGGCCGGAACCGAGGATTCCTCTCAGGGGCTGACATGGATCTTTGGGTACTTCTGGAGTCTCCCCAGGGGAGTCAGGCCTCGTCTCGAGTCGGGGCATGCACGTGCGCTTTCCTTCCAGGCTGTAGCAGCAATGTCACGCTTCCCGTCGCGTGGATCAAAGGATCTGTGGTTTTCCCTCGAGGCTTTCCCACAGGGCTGTCCCACGTTCCACCGTGGTGTGAGTCGATCCTCGGCGTGAAAGATGAGCCAGTGCAGGGCAAAGAGGTTCCTCTGGAATGGACTGAGACATCTGGGGGACTCTTGGAATGGTGGTACGACCATGGAGTTCCTCTCTCCTTTCCTGTTGAGAGTGCCTCCTCTTGAGATGCGACGGGAACGCCGGGAATTCTTTCCCGTTGAAAGCAGGGAAAGGATCCCTCATCTCGAGCTACGAGGGGGAAACGGGGCTCCTTTGGATGTGGGCGGGACCATCGTGCTTCCTCTCTAGTGGAGACGGGTATTGCCGGGGTCCAGCCCCGGTGGATCCAGGGAATTCGAAGGGTGGACGGCGTTGGCGTGGAAAGACTTGTTTATTTATTAATATAAGATTAGATTAAGAAACTGTAGTGCAGTAGGAAGATTAAGTGGAGAAAGAGGGCTGAATAGCTTGGTTTACGCGGAAGACCAATAAAATTCCAGACAAGGAATTTGCACCATCTACGTTGGGCCACCGGTGCCCGCTTGAATATCTAAGGGTGCCTCGCCTTAAGCTCCCTTTCTCGCGGATCTTAATAACCAGGGCAAATAAGTAGACCTGGCGAGCCTCCGCGCCCCAGATGGAAATTCAGCCTGAAATTAAAGTAAAGAGCAGAGGGAAGAAAAGGGAGAGAAAAAGAGAGAGAGAGAGAGACACGGGGGGAGCCATATTCCCAAGACACCAGGCCGAGACTAGTCCGAGAAACTGGTCTGAGAATCTGGTCCCGTCCTTTATTGTTCAGAAGGCCTTTTATACTTTTGATAAAACATGGAGATCAATGGGTAACACAAAGTTATGCAGCGTTAGCAGTCCAGACTCTTATCAAAACCAGGCTTTTCTCTCTGCATACCTAATTGTATACACAAGTCTTAGGTAATTTACATCATCTTCCAACCAAAAGGGCCAATTAACATTTTACAGCCTTTTTTCTGATAAGGGTTTGTCAACCACAAGACTTATTTGTGTTGATCTTCCCAAGGTCTGGTGCCACTCTCGGAAAGCACTAAAGAAAGTTACATTCTTAGACAGCAAGGATACAGCAACTTATAACAAGTAGAGGGAGTGCAGTGATTTATAGCAAAAGAGAAGCAATTAACTCAAAAGTCTAGTGTTGCTAACATCAAAACTACTATGTATCTTTTTCTACATCCTGCTTACATTAACATCCTTCCAGGTGCCTAAAAGATAAAGAATAAGGAGGTCTGGCAGCAATCCTTGAGTCAACAGTGAAAAACCTCTACCAATATAATTTTTAACTCTTTAGAAAAGGCTCTGTATCTTTAAGATGCTTTTAAGCTTTGTGCCTCCCGCGGTTGGGGGGCTGTAAGCAATTCACAAGCTGTAAGCTTTGTGCCTCTCGCGGTTGGGGGGCTGTAAGCAATTCACAAGCTGTAAGAGGTCTGGGGAACCTGTTAGGCAGACTAGAGAGCTATCAGAGGGGTTTAACTGAAACATCCCTTTCAAATGCAGAAGACTAAAACCCTGAATTGACTTTTTTCCAGAGAATATCAGAAAAGTGGAAAAGCAGAGCACAAAAGCCGGCAGATTTTTGCTGGGGTACATGCTTAGGAATATCCAGAGGGGTCCCTGAAGTCTGAGCACGCCTTGCGTATGTCAGCTTCCTTCCTCATGACCTTGTCACGGGCGGGATTCCTCACACTGGCTTCCGGCAACTCCCCCTTCTTTATTAGTTTTTTAAAAAAATTAGGTGCAGTTCAGTCGCGAGATTCCGAATGCTCTGCCGAAGAGTCCTGACAACACAAGGAAGCAGGATTACAAGGAGCAGGATTATGGCACCCACAGCAGCATAGCTAGAGACAGTAGTCAGAAGAGTTTTTCCAGAAATGAAGTCAGAGAAGGTGTGGAAAAAGTCATTGGCTTCTCCTGCGGCGGTAAAATCTAATCGGGAGTGTTCCAAGGTCTGAATCTGATTATGAAGTTTCCCTAAATCTAAACTAATATCTGAGCTGTTCCAGACACCTAAAATATGATTTTTGACCCTCTCCCATTTAAAATCTGTCTCATTTACTTTCAGGGATGTAACACATATCCACCGGTAATCGGCATGACATGAAAGAGCCAATTTCATTTTCAGACTCTGTAATTCATTCCCAATATGCATTACTGCTTCTTCTAAGGCATCAATCCTTATTTCTAGCTTCCTATCTATAATTTCCTGGGTTGCCAGCGTTAGAGAAACATTTTTGGATACGGTGTCAACATATTGGGCAGTATACACTTGTTGAGACAATGATAATGCCGCCACAGTAACAGAAGTAATTGCGGTTATCAAAGCTGATATTCCCAAAACAAGTAAGCCCACAAACCGTCGTGTTCGCATTAAATCTTGTAGCTGTTGCAGTACAGCTAGGCCATGGTTATCATACCAATACGTGGCTACAGTTACAGGTACCATGAGATAGGGCGGACGTTTTAAAACCATGAAAGAGCAAACTTTATATTGAGGAGTTAAACAGGATGAAAGCATACATTGTTCACAAGACACTACATGGGGTCCACCTGTATAATTCAATTGTATGTTAAGTCTTTCAGAATCATTAGTGAAAAGAAAAACATAAGGAGAGGGTAGACAAGCTAAAATAGAGTAAATAGAGGTATTTCTTGGTCGGATTAAAATAATAGGGGCGGTAGCCGCAAGGGCTCTCCAAATTTCTGGCTGCCAAAAGGTTTTACCTCTAGTTATATAAGACAGCATAGGGGGAACAAATTGGTTATGATGCCGTCTGGTGGCAACTAACGGCCAAGAAATTGAATATTCTTTCCAATTATCCAATCTATTGATAAAGTCATCGTCAGACTCAGGGTCTTGACCTGGATTTGGGTTGCTCCAGTCCTGAATCGCACAATTTCTTCCTCCCGGCATATTGTAATCTACTCTCGAATTATAAATACAAGATTTCCAAATCGGATATCCTGAATGATCATCTATAGTTTTCCAAATAACATCTGAGGGAGCAACATCATCACAATTTGGATATTCTGATGGAGTTTTGAGAGACAAAGACTTATAGGGGCCAAGGACCCCAGGCATACGGGCTCGTAATATCCAAGCAGACCGATCCCCTATAGATGCAAATTTAGAGGTTGGGGAATCTGTCATAACTGCTTTTGTGGAGGCTCCAATGCATCCTGTCTTGGTAAAGAAGTCTCCTGTAAGGCCAGGAGGAAAATTAAAGCAGACAGGAAAATCATCTGCTAGTCCTTTAAAGGTATAATTGAAATTAATAGGGTATTGGTCTTTTGTATAGGAAGTATAAGATCCTCCCAAAAGGCGAGGCTGGTCTGTACTAACTCGTATGGGGTCACTGTTCCAAGTAACAACTTGGAAAGTTGGAGGATCCGGGAGAAACGCCCAATATTTGGTTGGAATGGGAGCAGCGCTTACCTGGCAAGAGAGCAAGGCAAGCATGGCAATAAACACCTTTTCAGGAGAGACTGACGATCCCTGTAGGGTAGCTATCCCCTGTGCCTGGCGACAGAGAGCTTTAATCTGTCCCCAGGTGGGCAAGGAGGCTTGTTGGGTTGACTGAGCTGGGCGTCCTAATGGATTCCTGCGAGGCAAAAAATCAGGGGGTGCAATATCCTGTATCTGAAGTCGTGACATCTGTCCAGTGGGTGGCTCCGATCCGCGCCTATCCGGGATCTCCAATGTCAGCTGTCCTGGGGTCAGCGGCGTTTCCCGTGCTGGCGGAGGGAGCGGGGGAAGAGGGAGTTTCTTCCTTTTTAGAGATCGCGGTGGCGGGGGATTCTGGTATCCGGGGAGCTGAGACATGGCGAATTAGTCTGTCTGGAACCCAAATCGGAGCGTCCGCGTCCTGTGGAAAAACACAAGCATACCCTCGCCCATTGGTTAATAAGGGGTCAGGACCTTTCCATTGTCCGGAAAGAAGGTCCCTCCATTTTACTAATGGTTTTGCATTCAATTGCTCTGGGCACCAATGGCGAAGCATTGCAGTGTTTCCGGATGAATCAGCATTTAAGTTATTTATTACGAAAAGAGCATGTTGCAAAATCTGATGGGGGGAACTATATTTAAATTCCCCTTCTTTTAGTTTTTGAATATGGATTTTCAGTGTTTGATGTGCTCTTTCCACAATGGCTTGTCCTTGTGGGTTATAAGGGATGCCGGTGTTATGTTTAATTTGAAATCTTGTACAGAATTGCTGAAAAGATTTAGAAGTGTAAGCAGGAGCATTATCAGTTTTTAAAGCTTTTGGCAAGCCCAGATAGGAAAAGCATGTAAAAAGATGTTGTATTACATCTTTAACTGCTTCCCCTGTACGAGCAGTGGCAATAATAACATGAGAGAAGGTATCTACAGTTACATGAACAAAAGACAGTTTTCCAAATGAAGAGACATGGGTTACATCCATTTGCCAGAGTGCATTAGGTTTGAGACCGCGAGGGTTAACTCCCAGAGGCAAAGCATTCACGGTAGTAGGACAATGTGAACAAGAACGAACAATCTCTCGGGCAGATTCTCGAGGAATTTGAAACTGGTATCGTAAGGCAGTGGCATTTTGGTGATGAAGTGAGTGAGAAGCTCGAGCTTCTTCAAAAACAGAAGCCACTGAAATCCTGGTTAACGAATCTGCCAATTCATTGAGAGCATTTAAAGGGCCAGGCAGGCCGGAATGAGCCCGAATGTGGCCGATAAAGAACGCCCGATTTCTTTTCCATATTTGCTGCTGCAGTTTAGTTAACAAATGGAAGATAGCAGTTTTGTTTTCAGGCAAAACTGCAGTCTCAATGTGTGGAAACAGCCTGACCACATACTGAGAGTCAGAATAAAGGTTAAATTCTTTCTCCGCAAACATAACAAAGGCCTCAATAACAGCTGTGATTTCAGCCCTTTGAGCTGAAGTTTCTTGTGTTTCCAAAAGTTTTTGATGATCTCTTGTGACTATAGAGGCTCTACCGTTAGCCGATCCATCAGTAAAGACTACCTGAGCATCTGAAATAGGGAACTGTTTACACCGGACAGGAAAAATAACTGGATGGTTAGACATAAAATTTAGTAAAACATGCGAGGGTAAATGATGCAAAATTTGACCACAGTAATTCCCTATGGCAATCTGCCAGTCTTCATCAAACATTAAAAGAGCATCAAGCTGCTCCTTATTATATGGAATTACAATCTCTGATGGCTCTTTACCAAACAATTCAATGCTCCGCTTCCTTCCTTTTAGCATTAATGTGGCAATTAAACCAGGATAAGAAGCCACGACTTTTTTAGCTTGGGTAGGAAGATGGATCCATTCTAAAGGGCCGCGTTGCCACAGAACTCCCGTAGGCGCCGTTGGAGTAGCTAGGCAAAGGAACTGCCACGTCATCGTCAAATCAATTCTTTTTACATAGCTATTTGATAAGGCTGCTTCTACTTTGCCTAGGGCTTCTTGAGCCTCAGCTGTTAATTGTCTTTTTGAGGTTGGATCAGGATCCCCGCGTAAAGTGTTAAAAAGAGGTTTTAATTCGGCAGTGGTTAATTTTAAATATGGTCTAATCCAATTAATATCACCTAAGAGTTTTTGATAATCATTTAAAGTAATAAGATGGTCTTTTCTCAATTGCAGCGGGGTATGAGTCACCGTTTCCGAATTTATGACTCTTCCTAAGTAAGTTATGGGCGGATTGATTTGAATTTTTTCTGGGGCAATTTTTAGGCCTCTGTCTGTCAATGCCTGGGTCAGGTCCTGGAGCACAGTCTGCAGGTGAACTCTATCAGGATGAGCTATTAAAATATCATCCATATAGTGAATCATATACACGTGTTCATATTTAGCCCTAGTATCTTCTAGAGCGGCATTAACAAATTTTTGGCATAAAGTAGGGCTATTTTTCATTCCCTGAGGCAGAACCTTCCACTGAAACCGTAAATAAGGCTGTTTAAGATTTTCTGATGGCAGACTAAAGGCAAATCGCTTTTTATCCTCAGGATTTAAGGGAATAGTGAAAAAACAATCTTGTAAATCAATAACAATTATATTATATCCCTCTGGAACGGCTACTGGGGAAGGGAGCCCAGGCTGTAAGGCCCCCATGTCCTCCATGGTGGCATTAATAGCTCTCAAATCCTGTAAAAGTCGCCATTTACCAGATTTTTTCTTAATGACAAAAATAGGAGTGTTCCAGGGGCTATTGGAGGGCTCAATATGTCCCAATTCTAATTGTTCAAAGATTAATGCTTTAGCTGCCAATAATTTTTCCTTATGCAGAGGCCACTGTTCTACCCACACCGGATCTTGAGATTTCCATGTGATGGGGTCGGCAGCAAAAACAATGGCCTCAATTATAAATTTGGATATCCCAATCCAGCACGTAGCTTGCGAGGAGTTGGGCAAATTGGCTCAATTATTCCTGTCTGTTGTTTACCCAATCCTTTTGATGGATCATAGCCCATCTGCAACATCTGAGAGGTCACTTTATCATCAGGGCTAAAAAGTAACACTCCCATTTGAGATAGCACGTCCCTCCCCCACAGGGTAAGGGGGAGCGAAGGAACGACATAAGGTTGGAAAGTTCCACGGGTATCCTCAAATTGCCAATCTAAAATTTTTGCACTTTTGGCTATTGTGGGGGCTCTTCCTATCCCCACCAAGTTATTTTCAGTAGTATGTGTGGGCCAGGAGCTGGGCCAGTCTTTTCCTGAAATGCAAGAAACATCTGCTCCTGTGTCTAATAACCCCACAATAGACTTGCCATTAATCAGGATAGTCTTCATAGGACGTTTCTGAGTAATTTCTGTTATCCAAAAAACCATATCACTAGACCCAAATCCTTTATCCTGCCTTTCATTTTGAGTAGCTGTGCGCCCAATTGCAGTGTGGTAAGGCAAAAGCAAAAGTTGGGCTATTCTTTGTCCCTGATGTATTTGGAAAGTTTTAGTTGGGGGTGAAATCATTATCTGGATTTCTCCTGTATAATCTGAGTCAATTACTCCAGGGATGATTGTGAGACCTTGCATAGCTAAGGAACTTCTGCCTAGTATAATTCCTACTAAACCTGTTGGTAATGGGCCTTTAACTCCTGTAGGTATTTTTACAGTGGGGCTATCTGGTGTTAATATTGCTGAGGTGGTGGAACTGAGGTCCAGTCCTGCGCTGCCTGGGGTTGCTCTGATGAGTTCTGCGATGGGACGAAGGGAATGAATGGGTTCAGTGAGGCTGCCCCAATTGTTGTCGGGGCCTGAGGCTGGCCCCTCAATCCGTTTCCCGACTGCTGGTCGGGGCCCAAAAAGGCTCCATTTCTATGGAATTGTGACCTACATTCTTTTGCCCAGTGATATCCTTTTTGACAACGAGGGCAGAGAGATCTAGGGAGATTAGTAGGCACAGCCGGGGAGGGAGAATTCGGCAGAGAAGAACCGGCTGCTTTTTGGGGACAAGCTCGCATAAGGTGCCCTTCCCGTCCGCAAGAGAAGCAGGCCTTGGATAAACCAATATTCTGGCCTGGACTACCGGAATGACTCTTTGACGGGTTATTTCTATTTGTAAAAAAGGACTGTACTGCCTGCTGGTAAGTATTTCCCTTTATGGCTGCAGCTATGGCAACGCCCTGCATCATCGCTGGTCCTACATCTGCACATTGCCTGATATAATCTATTATTTCCCCAGTTTTTTTAATAGGACGTAAAATGGCCTGGCAGGTAGAATTAGCATTTTCAAATGCCAGTTGTTTTATCAATATACTAGCTGCCTCAGTGTTGGAAATTACTCTGTTGACTGCCTCTGCAAGTCTTGATATAAAGTCTTCATATGGCTCTTCTGGTTTTTGTTTAACATTTGAGAAGGAAGAGGTAGATTCTTTCCCTTCAGGCAACAAACGCCAAGCCCCAAGGGCGCAGGCGGTTACTTGATCTAAAGTGGTTTTATCTAATCCCATTTGATCTCTAAGTGTTCCAAAATCATTAGTCCCTGCCAACATATTTTTTATAATATATCTTGGGCCATATTTTTGGTTAGCATCAGCCTGTTTTTGGGCTAGATCTTCATATTCAGTTCTCCAAAGTACATATTGACCTCCAGACAGACAAGCTTTAGCGACTGTCTTCCAGTCATGGGGTGTCATCCATCTGCCCGCTAAAGCTTCCACCAATGATACAGTGTACGGGGCTTTAGGCCCATACAAAGCACAAGCCTGTTTGAGTTCTTTAATCATTTTCATTGGAATGGGTTCCCAGTGGGGGGCTGTTCTCCCACCACTTCCACCAAATATTATGGGGAAACAAGCCTCAAGGTGGGGATCAAGTTCATCATCTGGGCTAGAGAAAACTCTTCTTCGGGGAGCTTCTAGTGGAGGCCCCTCACCCTTATAGGGAGGGGGGGCAAGGGGTGTCCTATGTCACTTTCTTCGTACTTTGGGAATTTTTTATCCGTTCTGTGTTTAGGTCTTACGGATGTTTTATCTGGGGAATCTGGCCTTAAACTCTCAGGTGCATATAATCTGATGGGGGACATTTGTCTTGAGCCTCTGGAAGCAGAAGGCTTAATTAAGGAAATTTCTCTTGAATTTGTGGAAGCGGGTGGTCTGGTTGGGGAAGTTTTTATTAAGCTCTTTGGAGCAGATAATCTAATTGGAGAAGTTTCTCTTAAACTCCTTGGAGCATCTTTATTTAATAAAGACCAGTCCTCATCAGAATGATCTTGACTTACTTCCTCTTCCAAATCTTCCTCATCTGAAAGCTGCTCTTTTTTGTCATCTCTATCTATTACCTTTTCTTGGGCAGTCATTGCAGCTATCATTTGACTCAACTGCCGATAGTTAGGTGTAGCCTCCTTTTCATCACTCTCCTCTTCGATAGATACCTTTTTCTCTGCACTTTCCTCTTTAAGATGTACCTTTTCAGATTCAGGGGCAGGGTCTAGAGCGTCCCTAATTATATTCCATAAGGAAAAGGCGTCAGTAGGCACCTTTTGTGAGCCATGTTCAGCATGGTAAGTTTTTAGTTGTTTTCCTACTCTCTCCCAGGTGTCTAAGTTAACAGTGCCTTCTTCTGGAAACCAGGGACACTGTTCTTGTACAAAGGAAAAAAATGAATGAATATTGGATTTTTTAACTTTAATTCCTCGTTTAGTTAGTAACTGCAAGATTACTCCTGTAAAAAGCTGTCTTTCTTTTGATTCACTGTTACCCATGTCAGAAAATTAAGTCTTATAGAAAAGTCTACCTCAACAAAAAGGTTTTACCTTTGGCGAGGGGGGTTTTGTTTTCAACCCTAAGATAGCAGGTTTCTTTTCAACCTCTAGAGCACCAGGTTTCTCTTAAACCCTTGAACACTTCCCACTCCTCCTCACCCTGTCTATCCTACAGGGGGGTCCGCGGCACCCTGAGTGGGGTCCTAGCCGTCCCGAACACTCAACACTGGGGGAGTACCCGAAAGTACTCCGGGGGGAGTGATTAAGTCACTCCGGGGGGGAGCAACAGAGAGTGCTCCGGGGGGAGCAACAGAGAGTGCTCCGGGGGGAGCTACAGAGAGTGCTCCGGGGGGAGCTTTTGCTCCGAGGAACCTACCTTCGAATAGCCTGTTCCGGGCGCCACTTGCCGGGGTCCAGCCCCGGTGGATCCAGGGAATTCGAAGGGTGGACGGCGTTGGCGTGGAAAGACTTGTTTATTTATTAATATAAGATTAGATTAAGAAACTGTAGTGCAGTAGGAAGATTAAGTGGAGAAAGAGGGCTGAATAGCTTGGTTTACGCGGAAGACCAATAAAATTCCAGACAAGGAATTTGCACCATCTACGTTGGGCCACCGGTGCCCGCTTGAATATCTAAGGGTGCCTCGCCTTAAGCTCCCTTTCTCGCGGATCTTAATAACCAGGGCAAATAAGTAGACCTGGCGAGCCTCCGCGCCCCAGATGGAAATTCAGCCTGAAATTAAAGTAAAGAGCAGAGGGAAGAAAAGGGAGAGAAAAAGAGAGAGAGAGAGAGACAGGGGGGGAGCCAGATTCCCAAGAAACCAGGCCGAGACTAGTCCGAGAAACTGGTCTGAGAATCTGGTCCCGTCCTTTATTGTTCAGAAGGCCTTTTATACTTTTGATAAAACATGGAGATCAATGGGTAACACAAAGTTATGCAGCGTTAGCAGTCCAGACTCTTATCAAAACCAGGCTTTTCTCTCTGCATACCTAATTGTATACACAAGTCTTAGGTAATTTACATCATCTTCCAACCAAAAGGGCCAATTAACATTTTACAGCCTTTTTTCTGATAAGGGTTTGTCAACCACAAGACTTATTTGTGTTGATCTTCCCAAGGTCTGGTGCCACTCTCGGAAAGCACTAAAGAAAGTTACATTCTTAGACAGCAAGGATACAGCAACTTATAACAAGTAGAGGGAGTGCAGTGATTTATAGCAAAAGAGAAGCAATTAACTCAAAAGTCTAGTGTTGCTAACATCAAAACTACTATGTATCTTTTTCTACATCCTGCTTACATTAACATCCTTCCAGGTGCCTAAAAGATAAAGAATAAGGAGGTCTGGCAGCAATCCTTGAGTCAACAGTGAAAACCCTCTACCAATATAATTTTTAACTCTTTAGAAAAGGCTCTGTATCTTTAAGATGCTTTTAAGCTTTGTGCCTCCCGCGGTTGGGGGGCTGTAAGCAATTCACAAGCTGTAAGCTTTGTGCCTCTCGCGGTTGGGGGGCTGTAAGCAATTCACAAGCTGTAAGAGGTCTGGGGAACCTGTTAGGCAGACTAGAGAGCTATCAGAGGGGTTTAACTGAAACATCCCTTTCAAATGCAGAAGACTAAAACCCTGAATTGACTTTTTTCCAGAGAATATCAGAAAAGTGGAAAAGCAGAGCACAAAAGCCAGCAGATTTTTGCTGGGGTACATGCTTAGGAATATCCAGAGGGGTCCCTGAAGTCTGAGCACGCCTTGCGTATGTCAGCTTCCTTTCTCATGACCTTGTCACGGGCGGGATTCCTCACACTGGTTTCCGGCAGGGTATGGTGGTGAACTTCTTGAGTTGCAGCAAGGCTGTGAAAGACCCTTTCGAAGTTCCAGAGGTAAGGTGTCATTAGTCTCCAGACGCCTCATCGGAAATAGGCCTCATCTCGCCTGGAAGGGAGAACTTCCTGGATTTTCTCGAGTTGCGGCAGGTGTTCTCGAGTTACGACGGGAACCTCAGGGACCCGCCCTGGTGGCCTCAGGAGAGGCCAGTCCCTATGCGAGTTGCTAGGGGGCCTCTCGGGATTCCTCTCCCGTCGATACCGGGGCCAAAAACCTTGTGTGGAGTCAGGGCCGGAACCGAGCATTCCTCTCAGGGGCTGACATGGATCTTTGGGTACTTCTGGAGTCTCCCCAGGGGAGTCAGGCCTCGTCTCGAGTGGGGGCATGCACGTGCGCTTTCCTTCCAGGCTGTAGCATCACTGTCACGCTACCTGTCGCGTGGATCAAATGATCTGTGGTTTTCCCTCGAGGCTTTCCCACAGGGCTGTCCCACGTGCCACCGTGGTGTGAGTCGATCCTCGGCGTGAAAGATGAGCCAGTGCAGGGCAAAGAGGTTCCTCTGGAATGGACTGAGACATCTGGGGGACTCTTGGAATGGTGGTACGACCATGGAGTTCCTCTCGCCTTTCCTGTTGAGAGTGCCTCCTCTTGAGATGCGACGGGAACGCCGGGAATATTTTCCCGTTGAAAGCAGGGAAAGGATCCCTCATCTCGAGCTACGAGGGGGAAACGGGGCTCCTCTGGATGTGGGCGGGACCATCGTGCTTTCTCTCGAGTGGAGACGGGTATGGCGGTGAACTTCTTGAGTTGCAGCAAGGGTGTGAAAGACCCTTTCGAAGTTCCAGAGGTTAGGTGTCATTAGTCTCCAGACGCCTCATCGGAAATAGGCCTCATCTCGCCTGGAAGGGAGAACTTCCTGGATTTTCTCGAGTTGCGGCAGGTGTTCTCGAGTTACGACGGGGACCTCAGGGACCCGCCCTGGTGGCCTCAGGAGAGGCCAGTCCCCATGCGAGTTGCTAGGGGGCCTCTCGGGATTCCTCTCCCGTCGATACCGGGGCCAAAAAGCTTGTGTGGAGTCAGTGCCGGAACCGAGGATTCCTCTCAGGGGCTGACATGGATCTTTGGGTACTTCTGGAGTCTCCCCAGGGGAGTCAGGCCTCGTCTCGAGTGGGGGCATGCACGTGCGCTTTCCTTCCAGGCTGTAGCAGCAATGTCACGCTTCCCGTCGCGTGGATCAAAGGATCTGTGGTTTTCCCTCGAGGCTTTCCCTCGAGGCTTTCCCCCAGGGCTGTCCCACGTGCCACCGTGTTGTGAGTCGATCCTCGGCTTGAAAGATGAGCCAGTGCAGGGCAAAGAGGTTCCTCTGGAATGGACTGAGACATCTGGGGGACTCTTGGAATGGTGGTACGACCATGGAGTTCCTCTCGCCTTTCCTGTTGAGAGTGCCTCCTCTTGAGATGCGACGGGAACGCCGGGAATACTTTCCCGTTGAAAGCAGGGAAAGGATCCCTCATCTCGAGCTACGAGGGGGAAACGGGGCTCCTCTGGATGTGGGCGGGACCATCGTGCTTCCTCTCGAGTGGAGACGGGTATGGCGGTGAACTTCTTGAGTTGCAGCAAGGGTGTGAAAGACCCTTTCGAAGTTCCAGAGGTTAGGTGTCATTAGTCTCCAGACGCCTCATCGGAAATAGGCCTCATCTCGCCTGGAAGGGAGAACTTCCTGGATTTTCTCGAGTTGCGGCAGGTGTTCTCGAGTTACGACGGGGACCTCAGGGACCGGCCCTGGTGGCCTCAGGAGAGGCCAGTCCCCATGCGAGTTGCTAGGGGGCCTCTCGGGATTCCTCTCCCGTCGATACCGGGGCCCAAAACCTTGTGTGGAGTCAGGGCCGGAACCGAGGATTCCTCTCAGTGGCTGACATGGATCTTTGGGTACTTCTGGAGTCTCCCCAGGGGAGTCAGGCCTCGTCTCGAGTGGGGGCATGCACGTGCACTTTCCTTCCAGGCTGTAGCAGCAATGTCACGCTTCCCGTCGCGTGGATCAAAGGATCTGTGGTTTTCCCTCGAGGCTTTCCCACAGGGCTGTCCCACGTGCCACCGTGGTGTGAGTCGATCCTCGGCGTGAAAGATGAGCCAGTGCAGGGCAAAGAGGTTCCTCTGGAATGGACTGAGACATCTGGGGGACTCTTGGAATGGTGTACGACCATGGAGTTCCTCTCGCCTTTCCTGTGGAGAGTGCCTCCTCTTGAGTTGCGACGGAAACGCCGGGAATTCTTTCCCGTTGAAAGCAGGGAAAGGATCCCTCATCTCGAGCTACGAGGGGGAAACGGGGCTCCTCTGGATGTGGGCGGGACCATCGTGCTTCCTCTCTAGTGGAGACGGGTATGGCGGTGAACTTCTTGAGTTGCAGCAAGGGTGTGAAAGACCCTTTCGAAGTTCCAGAGGTTAGGTGTCATTAGTCTCCAGAGGCCTCATCGGAAATAGGCCTCATCTCGCCTGGAAGGGAGAACTTCCTGGATTTTTTCGAGTTGCGGCAGGTGTTCTCGAGTTACGACGGGGACCTCAGGGACCCGCCCTGGTGGCCTCAGAAGAGGCCAGTTCCTAGGCGAGTTGCTAGGGGGCCTCTCGGGATTCCTCTCCCGTTGATACCGGGGCCAAAAACCTTGTGTGGAGTCAGGGCCGGAACCGAGGATTCCTCTCAGGGGCTGACATGGATCTTTGGGTACTTCTGGAGTCTCCCCAGGGGAGTCAGGCCTCGTCGCGAGTGGGGGCATGCACGTGCGCTTTCCTTCCAGGCTGTAGCAGCAATGTCACGCTTCCCGTCGCGTGGATCAAAGGATCTGCGGTTTTCCCTCGAGGCTTTCCCTCGAGGCTTTCCCTCGAGGCTTTCCCACAGGGCTGTCCCACGTGACACCGTGGTGTGAGTCGATTCTCGGCGTGAAAAATGAGCCAGTGCAGGGCAAAGAGGTTCCTCTGGAATGGACTGAGACATCTGGGGGACTCTTGGAATGGTGGTACGACCATGGAGTTCCTCTCGCCTTTCCTGTTGAGAGTGCCTCCTCTTGAGATGCGACGGGAACGCCGGGAATACTTTCCCGTTGAAAGCAGGGAAAGGATCCCTCATCTCGAGCTACGAGGGGGAAACGGGGCTCCTCTGGATGTGGGCGGGACCATCGTGCTTCCTCTCGAGTGGAGACGGGTATGGCGGTGAACTTCTTGAGTTGCAGCAAGGGTGTGAAAGACCCTTTCGATGTTCCAGAGGTTTGGTGTCATTAATCTCCAGAGGCCTCATCGGAAATAGGCCTCATCTCGCCTGGAAGGGAGAACTTCCTGGATTTTCTCGAGTTGCGGCAGGTGTTCTCGAGTTACGACGGGGACCTCAGGGACCCGCCCTGGTGGCCTCAGGAGAGGCCAGTCCCCATGCGAGTTGCTAGGGGGCCTCTCGGGATTCCTCTCCCGTCGATACCGGGGCCAAAAAGCTTGTGTGGAGTCAGTGCCGGAACCGAGGATTCCTCTCAGGGGCTGACATGGATCTTTGGGTACTTCTGGAGTCTCCCCAGGGGAGTCAGGCCTCGTCTCGAGTGGGGGCATGCACGTGCGCTTTCCTTCCAGGCTGTAGCAGCAATGTCACGCTTCCCGTCGCGTGGATCAAAGGATCTGTGGTTTTCCCTCGAGGCTTTCCCTCGAGGCTTTCCCCCAGGGCTGTCCCACGTGCCACCGTGTTGTGAGTCGATCCTCGGCTTGAAAGATGAGC
Source organism: Capricornis sumatraensis (assembly GCF_032405125.1). Lineage (NCBI taxonomy): Eukaryota > Metazoa > Chordata > Mammalia > Artiodactyla > Bovidae > Capricornis > Capricornis sumatraensis. Next base: position 4,227,910 of record NW_027184614.1, on the reverse strand, counting down.
CAGTGCAGGGCAAAGAGGTTCCTCTGGAATGGACTGAGACATCTGGGGGACTCTTGGAATGGTGGTACGACCATGGAGTTCCTCTCGCCTTTCCTGTTGAGAGTGCCTCCTCTTGAGATGCGACGGGAACGCCGGGAATACTTTCCCGTTGAAAGCAGGGAAAGGATCCCTCATCTCGAGCTACGAGGGGGAAACGGGGCTCCTCTGGATGTGGGCGGGACCATCGTGCTTCCTCTCGAGTGGAGACGGGTATGGCGGTGAACTTCTTGAGTTGCAGCAAGGGTGTGAAAGACCCTTTCGAAGTTCCAGAGGTTAGGTGTCATTAGTCTCCAGACGCCTCATCGGAAATAGGCCTCATCTCGCCTGGAAGGGAGAACTTCCTGGATTTTCTCGAGTTGCGGCAGGTGTTCTCGAGTTACGACGGGGACCTCAGGGACCGGCCCTGGTGGCCTCAGGAGAGGCCAGTCCCCATGCGAGTTGCTAGGGGGCCTCTCGGGATTCCTCTCCCGTCGATACCGGGGCCCAAAACCTTGTGTGGAGTCAGGGCCGGAACCGAGGATTCCTCTCAGTGGCTGACATGGATCTTTGGGTACTTCTGGAGTCTCCCCAGGGGAGTCAGGCCTCGTCTCGAGTGGGGGCATGCACGTGCACTTTCCTTCCAGGCTGTAGCAGCAATGTCACGCTTCCCGTCGCGTGGATCAAAGGATCTGTGGTTTTCCCTCGAGGCTTTCCCACAGGGCTGTCCCACGTGCCACCGTGGTGTGAGTCGATCCTCGGCGTGAAAGATGAGCCAGTGCAGGGCAAAGAGGTTCCTCTGGAATGGACTGAGACATCTGGGGGACTCTTGGAATGGTGGTACGACCATGGAGTTCCTCTCGCCTTTCCTGTGGAGAGTGCCTCCTCTTGAGTTGCGACGGAAACGCCGGGAATTCTTTCCCGTTGAAAGCAGGGAAAGGATCCCTCATCTCGAGCTACGAGGGGGAAACGGGGCTCCTCTGGATGTGGGCGGGACCATCGTGCTTCCTCTCTAGTGGAGACGGGTATGGCGGTGAACTTCTTGAGTTGCAGCAAGGGTGTGAAAGACCCTTTCGAAGTTCCAGAGGTTAGGTGTCATTAGTCTCCAGAGGCCTCATCGGAAATAGGCCTCATCTCGCCTGGAAGGGAGAACTTCCTGGATTTTTTCGAGTTGCGGCAGGTGTTCTCGAGTTACGACGGGGACCTCAGGGACCCGCCCTGGTGGCCTCAGAAGAGGCCAGTTCCTAGGCGAGTTGCTAGGGGGCCTCTCGGGATTCCTCTCCCGTTGATACCGGGGCCAAAAACCTTGTGTGGAGTCAGGGCCGGAACCGAGGATTCCTCTCAGGGGCTGACATGGATCTTTGGGTACTTCTGGAGTCTCCCCAGGGGAGTCAGGCCTCGTCGCGAGTGGGGGCATGCACGTGCGCTTTCCTTCCAGGCTGTAGCAGCAATGTCACGCTTCCCGTCGCGTGGATCAAAGGATCTGCGGTTTTCCCTCGAGGCTTTCCCTCGAGGCTTTCCCTCGAGGCTTTCCCACAGGGCTGTCCCACGTGACACCGTGGTGTGAGTCGATTCTCGGCGTGAAAAATGAGCCAGTGCAGGGCAAAGAGGTTCCTCTGGAATGGACTGAGACATCTGGGGGACTCTTGGAATGGTGGTACGACCATGGAGTTCCTCTCGCCTTTCCTGTTGAGAGTGCCTCCTCTTGAGATGCGACGGGAACGCCGGGAATACTTTCCCGTTGAAACCAGGGAAAGGATCCCTCATCTCGAGCTACGAGGGGGAAACGGGGCTCCTCTGGATGTGGGCGGGACCATCGTGCTTCCTCTCGAGTGGAGACGGGTATGGCGGTGAACTTCTTGAGTTGCAGCAAGGGTGTGAAAGACCCTTTCGAAGTTCCAGAGGTTTGGTGTCATTAGTCTCCAGAGGCCTCATCGGAAATAGGCCTCATCTCGCCTGGAAGGGAGAACTTCCTGGATTTTCTCGAGTTGCGGCAGGTGTTCTCGAATTACGACGGGGACCTCAGGGACCCGCCCTGGTGGCCTCCGGAGAGGCCAGTCCCCATGCGAGTTGCTAGGGGGCCTCTCGGGATTCCTCTCCCGTCGATACCGGTGCCAAAAACCTTGTGTGGAGTCAGGGCCGGAACCGAGGATTCCTCTCAGGGGCTGACATGGATCTTTGGGTACTTCTGGAGTCACCCCAGTGGAGTCAGGCCTCGTCTCGAGTAGGGGCATGCACGTGCGCTTTCCTTTCAGGCTGTAGCAGCAATGTCACGCTTCCCGTCACGTGGATCAAAGGATCTGTGGTTTTCCCTCGAGGCTTTCCCTCGAGGCTTTCCCACAGGGCTGTCCCACGTGCCACCGTGGTGTGAGTCGATCCTCGGCGTGAAAGATGAGCCAGTGCAGGGCAAAGAGGTTCCTCTGGAATGGACTGAGACATCTGGGGGACTCTTGGAATGGTGGTACGACCATGGAGTTCCTCTCGCCTTTCCTGTTGAGAGTGCCTCCTCTTGAGATGCGACGGGAACGCCGGGAATTCTTTCCCGTTGAAAGCAGGGAAAGGATCCCTCATCTCGAGCTACGAGGGGGAAACGGGGCTCCTCTGGATGTGGGCGGGACCATCGTGCTTCCTATCGAGTGGAGACGGGTATGGCGGTGAACTTCTTGAGTTGCAGCAAGGGTGTGAAAGACCCTTTCGAAGTTCCAGAGGTTAGGTGTCATTAGTCTCCAGACGCCTCATCGGAAATAGGCCTCATCTCGCCTGGAAGGGAGAACTTCCTGGATTTTCTCGAGTTGCGGCAGGTGTTCTCGAGTTACGACGGGGACCTCAGGGACCGGCCCTGGTGGCCTCAGGAGAGGCCAGTCCCCATGCGAGTTGCTAGGGGGCCTCTCGGGATTCCTCTCCCGTCGATACCGGGGCCAAAAAGCTTGTGTGGAGTCAGGGCCGGAACCGAGGATTCCTCTCAGGGGCTGACATGGATCTTTGGGTACTTCTGGAGTCTCCCCAGGGGAGTCAGGCCTCGTCTCGAGTGGGGGCATGCACGTGCGCTTTCCTTCCAGGCTGTAGCAGCAATGTCACGCTTCCCGTCGCGTGGATCAAAGGATCTGTGGTTTTCCCTCGAGGCTTTCCCACAGGGCTGTCCCACGTGCCACCGTGGTGTGAGTCGATCCTCGGCGTGAAAGATGAGCCAGTGCAGGGCAAAGAGGTTCCTCTGGAATGGACTGAGACATCTGGGGGACTCTTGGAATGGTGGTACGACCATGGAGTTCCTCTCGCCTTTCCTGTTGAGAGTGCCTCCTCTTGAGATGCGACGGGAACGCCGGGAATTCTTTCCCGTTGAAAGCAGGGAAAGGATCCCTCATCTCGAGCTACGAGGGGGAAACGGGGCTCCTCTGGATGTGGGCGGGACCATCGTGCTTCCTCTCTAGTGGAGACGGGTATGGCGGTGAACTTCTTGAGTTGCAGCAAGGGTGTGAAAGACCCTTTCGAAGTTCCAGAGGTTAGGTGTCATTAGTCTCCAGAGGCCTCATCGGAAATAGGCCTCATCTCGCCTGGAAGGGAGAACTTCCTGGATTTTCTCGAGTTGCGGCAGGTGTTCTCGAGTTACGACGGGGACCTCAGGGACCGGCCCTGGTGGCCTCAGGAGAGGCCAGTCCCCATGCGAGTTGCTAGGGGGCCTCTCGGGATTCCTCTCCCGTCGATACCGGGGCCAAAAAGCTTGTGTGGAGTCAGGGCCGGAACCGAGGATTCCTCTCAGGGGCTGACATGGATCTTTGGGTACTTCTGGAGTCTCCCCAGGGGAGTCAGGCCTCGTCTCGAGTGGGGGCATGCACGTGCGCTTTCCTTCCAGGCTGTAGCAGCAATGTCACGCTTCCCGTCGCGTGGATCAAAGGATCTGTGGTTTTCCCTCGAGGCTTTCCCACAGGGCTGTCCCACGTGCCACCGTGGTGTGAGTCGATCCTCGGCGTGAAAGATGAGCCAGTGCAGGGCAAAGAGGTTCCTCTGGAATGGACTGAGACATCTGGGGGACTCTTGGAATGGTGGTACGACCATGGAGTTCCTCTCGCCTTTCCTGTTGAGAGTGCCTCCTCTTGAGATGCGACGGGAACGCCGGGAATTCTTTCCCGTTGAAAGCAGGGAAAGGATCCCTCATCTCGAGCTACGAGGGGGAAACGGGGCTCCTCTGGATGTGGGCGGGACCATCGTGCTTCCTCTCTAGTGGAGACGGGTATGGCGGTGAACTTCTTGAGTTGCAGCAAGGGTGTGAAAGACCCTTTCGAAGTTCCAGAGGTTAGGTGTCATTAGTCTCCAGAGGCCTCATCGGAAATAGGCCTCATCTCGCCTGGAAGGGAGAACTTCCTGGATTTTCTCGAGTTGCGGCAGGTGTTCTCGAGTTACGACGGGGACCTCAGGGACCGGCCCTGGTGGCCTCAGGAGAGGCCAGTCCCCATGCGAGTTGCTAGGGGGCCTCTCGGGATTCCTCTCCCGTCGATACCGGGGCCAAAAAGCTTGTGTGGAGTCAGGGCCGGAACCGAGGATTCCTCTCAGGGGCTGACATGGATCTTTGGGTACTTCTGGAGTCTCCCCAGGGGAGTCAGGCCTCGTCTCGAGTGGGGGCATGCACGTGCGCTTTCCTTCCAGGCTGTAGCAGCAATGTCACGCTTCCCGTCGCGTGGATCAAAGGATCTGTGGTTTTCCCTCGAGGCTTTCCCACAGGGCTGTCCCACGTGCCACCGTGGTGTGAGTCGATCCTCGGCGTGAAAGATGAGCCAGTGCAGGGCAAAGAGGTTCCTCTGGAATGGACTGAGACATCTGGGGGACTCTTGGAATGGTGGTACGACCATGGAGTTCCTCTCGCCTTTCCTGTTGAGAGTGCCTCCTCTTGAGATGCGACGGGAACGCCGGGAATTCTTTCCCGTTGAAAGCAGGGAAAGGATCCCTCATCTCGAGCTACGAGGGGGAAACGGGGCTCCTCTGGATGTGGGCGGGACCATCGTGCTTCCTCTCTAGTGGAGACGGGTATGGCGGTGAACTTCTTGAGTTGCAGCAAGGGTGTGAAAGACCCTTTCGAAGTTCCAGAGGTTAGGTGTCATTAGTCTCCAGAGGCCTCATCGGAAATAGGCCTCATCTCGCCTGGAAGGGAGAACTTCCTGGATTTTCTCGAGTTGCGGCAGGTGTTCTCGAGTTACGACGGGGACCTCAGGGACCCGCCCTGGTGGCCTCAGGAGAGGCCAGTCCCTAGGCGAGTTGCTAGGGGGCCTCTCGGGATTCCTCTCCCGTTGATACCGGGGCCAAAAACCTTGTGTGGAGTCAGGGCCGGAACCGAGGATTCCTCTCAGGGGCTGACATGGATCTTTGGGTACTTCTGGAGTCTCCCCAGGGGAGTCAGGCCTCGTCTCGAGTGGGGGCATGCACGTGCGCTTTCCTTCCAGGCTGTAGCAGCAATGTCACGCTTCCCGTCGCGTGGATCAAAGGATCTGTGGTTTTCCCTCGAGGCTTTCCCTCGAGGCTTTCCCACAGGGCTGTCCCACGTGCCACCGTGGTGTGAGTCGATCCTGGGCGTGAAAGATGAGCCAGTGCAGGGCAAAGAGGTTCCTCTGGAATGGACTGAGACATCTGGGGGACTCTTGGAATGGTGGTACGACCATGGAGTTCCTCTCGCCTTTCCTGTTGAGAGTGCCTCCTCTTGAGATGCGACGGGAACGCCGGGATTTCTTTCCCGTTTAAAGCAGGGAAAGGATCCCTCATCTCGAGCTACGAGGGGGAAACGGGGCTCCTCTGGATGTGGGCGGGACCATCGTGCTTCCTCTTGAGTGGACACGGGTATGGCGGTGAACTTCTTGAGTTGCAGCAAGGGTGTGAAAGACCCTTTCGAAGTTCCAGAGGTTAGGTGTCATTAGTCTCCAGACGCCTCATCGGAAATAGGCCTCATCTCGCCTGGAAGGGAGAACTTCCTGGATTTTCTCGATTTGCGGCTGGTGTTCTCGAGTTACGACGGGAACCTCAGGGACCCGCCCTGGTGGCCTCAGGAGAGGCCAGTCCCCATGCGAGTTGTTAGGGGGCCTCTCGGGATTCCTCTCCCGTCGATACCGGGGCCAAAAACCTTGTGTGGAGTCAGGGCCGGAACCGAGGATTCCTCTCAGGGGCTGACATGGATCTTTGGGTACTTCTGGAGTCTCCCCAGGGGAGTCAGGCCTCGTCTCGAGTGGGGGCATGCGCGTGCGCTTTCCTTCCAGGCTTTAGCAGCAATGTCACGCTTCCCGTCGCTTGGATCAAAGGATCTGTGGTTTTCCCTCGAGGCTTTCCCTCGAGGATTTCCCACAGGGCTGTCCCACGTGCCACCGTGGTGTGAGTCGATCCTCGGCGTGAAAGATGAGCCAGTGCAGGGCAAAGAGGTTCCTCTGGAATGGACTGAGACATCTGGGGGACTCTTGGAATGGTGGTACGACCATGGAGTTCCTCTCGCATTTCCTGTTGAGAGTGCCTCCTCTTGAGATGCGACGGGAACGCCGGGAATTTTTTGCCGTTGAAAGCAGGGAAAGGATCCCTCATCTCGAGCTACGAGGGGGAAACGGGGCTCCTCTGGATGTGGGCGGGACCATCGTGCTTCCTCTCGAGTGGAGACCGGTATGGTGGTGAACTTCTTGAGTTGCAGCAAGGGTGTGAAAGACCCTTTCGAAGTTCCAGAGGTTAGGTGTCATTAGTCTCCAGAGGCCTCATCGGAAATAGGCCTCATCTCGCCTGGAAGGGAGAACTTCCTGGATTTTCTCGAGTTGCGGCAGGTGTTCTCGAGTTACGACGGGGACCTCAGGGACCCGCCCTGGTGGCCTCAGGAGAGGCCAGTCCCCATGCGAGTTGCTAGGGGGCCTCTCGGGATTCCTCTCCCGTCGATACCGGGGCCAAAAACCTTGTGTGGAGTCAGGGCCGGAACCGAGGATTCCTCTCAGGGGCTGACATGGATCTTTGGGTACTTCTGGAGTCTCCCCAGGGGAGTCAGGCCTCGTCTCGAGTGGGGGCATGCACGTGCACTTTCCTTCCAGGCTGTAGCAGCAATGTCACGCTTCCCGTCGCGTGGATCAAAGGATCTGTGGTTTTCCCTCGAGGCTTTCCCACAGGGCTGTCCCACGTGCCACCGTGGTGTGAGTCGATCCTCGGCGTGAAAGATGAGCCAGTGCAGGGCAAAGAGGTTCCTCTGGAATGGACTGAGACATCTGGGGGACTCTTGGAATGGTGGTACGACCATGGAGTTCCTCTCGCCTTTCCTGTTGAGAGTGCCTCCTCTTGAGATGCGACGGGAACGCCGGGAATTCTTTCCCGTTGAAAGCAGGGAAAGGATCCCTCATCTCGAACTACGAGGGGGAAACGGGGCTCCTCTGGATATGGGCGGGACCATCGTGCTTCCTCTCTAGTGGAGACGGGTATGGCGGTGAACTTCTTGAGTTGCAGCAAGGGTGTGAAAGACCCTTTCGAAGTTCCAGAGGTTAGGTGTCATTAGTCTCCAGAGGCCTCATCGGAAATAGGCCTCATCTCGTCTGGAAGGGAGAACTTCCTGGATTTTCTCGAGTTGCGGCAGGTGTTCTCGAGTTACGACGGGGACCTCAGGGACCCGCCCTGGTGGCCTCAGGAGAGGCCAGTCCCTAGGCGAGTTGCTAGGGGGCCTCTCGGGATTTCTCTCCCGTTGATACCGGGGCCAAAAACCTTGTGTGGAGTCAGGGCCGGAACCGAGGATTCCTCTCAGGGGCTGACATGGATCTTTGGGTACTTCTGGAGTCTCCCCAGGGGAGTCAGGCCTCGTCTCGAGTGGGGGCATGCGCGTGCGCTTTCCTTCCAGGCTTTAGCAGCAATGTCACGCTTCCCGTCGCTTGGATCAAAGGATCTGTGGTTTTCCCTCGAGGCTTTCCCTCGAGGCTTTCCCACAGGGCTGTCCCACGTGCCACCGTGGTGTGAGTCGATCCTCGGCGTGAAAGATGAGCCAGTGCAGGGCAAAGAGGTTCCTCTGGAATGGACTGAGACATCTGGGGGACTCTTGGAATGGTGGTACGACCATGGAGTTCCTCTCGCCTTTCCTGTTGAGAGTGCCTCCTCTTGAGATGCGACGGGAACGCCGGGAATTTTTTGCCGTTGAAAGCAGGGAAAGGATCCCTCATCTCGAGCTACGAGGGGGAAACGGGGCTCCTCTGGATGTGGGCGGGACCATCGTGCTTCCTCTCGAGTGGAGACCGGTATGGCGGTGAACTTCTTGAGTTGCAGCAAGGGTGTGAAAGACCCTTTCGAAGTTCCAGAGGTTAGGTGTCATTAGTCTCCAGAGGCCTCATCGGAAATAGGCCTCATCTCGCCTGGAAGGGAGAACTTCCTGGATTTTCTCGAGTTGCGGCAGGTGTTCTCGAGTTACGACGGGGACCTCAGGGACCCGCCCTGGTGGCCTCAGGAGAGGCCAGTCCCTATGCGTGTTGTTGGGGGCCCCTCGGGATTCCTCTCCCGTCGATACCGGGGCCAAAAACCTTGTGTGGAGTCAGGGCCGGAACCGAGGATTCCTCTCAGGGACTGATATGGATCTTTGGGTACTTCTGGAGACTCGCCAGGGGAGACAGGCCTCGTCTCGTGTGGGGGCATGCACGTGCACTTTCCTTCCAGGCTGTAGCAGCAATGTCACGCTTCCCGTCGCGTGGATCAAAGGATCTGTGGTTTTCCCTCGAGGCTTTCCCTCGAGGCTTTCCCACAGGGCTGTCCCACGTGCCACCGTGGTGTGATTCGATCCTCGGCGTGAAAGATGAGCCAGTGCAGGGCAAAGAGGTTCCTCTGGAATGGACTGAGACATCTGGGGGACTCTTGGAATGGTGGTACGACCATGGAGTTCCTCTCGCCTTTCCTGTTGAGAGTGCCTCCTCTTGAGATGCGACGGGAACGCCGGGAATTCGTTCCCGTTGAAAGCAGGGAAAGGATCCCTCATCTCGATCTACGAGGGGGAAACGGGGCTCCTCTGGATGTGGGCGGGACCATCGTGCTTCCTCTCGAGTGGAGACGGGTATGGCGGTGAACTTCTTGAGTTGCAGCAAGGGTGTGAAAGACCCTTTCGAAGTTCCAGAGGTTAGGTGTCATTAGACTCCAGACGCCTCATCGGAAATAGGCCTCATCTCGCCTGGAAGGGAGAACTTCCTGGATTTTCTCGAGTTGTGGCAGGTGATCTCGAGTAACGACGGGGACCTCAGGGACCGGCCCTGGTGGCCTCAGGAGAGGCCAGTCCCCATGCGAGTTGCTAGGGGGCCTCTCGGGATTCCTCTCCCGTCGATACCGGGGCCAAAATGCTTGTGTGGAGTCAGGGCCGGAACCGAGGATTCCTCTCAGGGGCTGACATGGATCTTTGGGTACTTCTGGAGTCTCCCCAGGGGAGTCAGGCCTCGTCTCGAGTGGGGGCATGCACGTGCGCTTTCCTTCCAGGCTGTAGCAGCAATGTCACGCTTCCCGTCGCGTGGATCAAAGGATCTGTGGTTTTCCCTCGAGGCTTTCCCTCGAGGCTTTCCCACAGGGCTGTCCCACGTGCCACCGTGGTGTGAGTCGATCCTCGGCATGAAAGATGAGCCAGTGCAGGGCAAAGAGGTTCCTCTGGAATGGACTGAGACATCTGGGGGACTCTTGGAATGGTGGTACGACCATGGAGTTCCTCTCGCCTTTCCTGTTGAGAGTGCCTCCTCTTGAGATGCGACGGGAACGCCGGGAATTCTTTCCCGTTGAAAGCAGGGAAAGGATCCCTCATCTCGAGCTACGAGGGGGAAACGGGGCTCCTCTGGATGTGGGCGGGACCATAGTGCTTCCTCTCGAGTGGAGACGGGTATGGCGGTGAACTTCCTTAGTTGCAGCAAGGGTGTGAAAGACCCTTTCGAAGTTCCAGAGGTTTGGTGTCAATAGTCTCCAGAGGCCTCATCGGAAATAGGCCTCATCTCGCCTGGAAGGGAGAACTTCCTGGATTTTCTCGAGTTGCGGCAGGTGTTCTCGAGTTACGACGGGGACCTCAGGGACCCGCCCTGGTGGCCTCAGGAGAGGCCAGTCCCCATGCGAGTTGCTAGGGGGTCTCTCGGGATTCCTCTCCCGTCGATACCGGGGCCAAAAAGCTTGTGTGGAGTCAGGGCCGGAACCGAGGATTCTTCTCAGGGGCTGACATGGATCTTTGGGTACTTCTGGAGTCTCCCCAGGGGAGTCAGGCCTCGTCTCGAGTGGGGGCATGCATGTGCGCTTTCCTTCCAGGCTGTAGCAGCAATGTCACGCTTCCCGTCGCGTGGATCAAAGGATCTGTGGTTTTCCCTCGAGGCTTTCCCTCGAGGCTTTCCCACAGGGATGTCCCACGTGCCACCGTGGCGTGAGTCGATCCTCGGCGTGAAAGATGAGCCAGTGCAGGGCAAAGAGTTTCCTCTGGAATGGACTGAGACATCTGGGGGACTCTTGGAATGGTGGTACGACCATGGAGTTCCTCTCGCCTTTCCTGTTGAGAGTGCCTCCTCTTGAGATGCGACGGGAACGCCGGGAATTCTTTCCCGTTGAAAGCAGGGAAAGGATCCCTCATCTCGAGCTACGAGGGGGAAACGGGGCTCCTCTGGATGTGGGCGTGGCCATCGTGCTTCCTTTCTAGTGGAGACGGGTATGGCGGTGAACTTCTTGAGTTGCAGCAAGGGTGTGAAAGACCCTTTCGAAGTTCCAGAGGTTAGGTGTCATTAGTCTCCAGAGGCCTCATCGGAAATAGGCCTCATCTCGCCTGGAAGGGAGAACTTCCTGGATTTTCTCGAGTTGCGGCAGGTGTTCTGGAGTTACGACGGGGACCTCAGGGACCCGCCCTGGTGGCCTCAGGAGAGGCCAGTCCCTAGGCGAGTTGCTAGGGGGCCTCTCGGGATTCCTCTCCCGTTGATACCGGGGCCAAAAACCTTGTGTGGAGTCAGGGCCGGAACCGAGGATTCCTCTCAGGGTCTGACATGGATCTTTGGGTACTTCTGGAGTCTCCCCAGGGGAGTCAGGCCTCGTCTCGAGTGGGGACATGCACGTGCACTTTCCTTCCAGGCTGTAGCAGCAATGTCACGCTTCCCGTCGCGTGGATCAAATGATGTGTGGTTTTCCCTCGAGGCTTTCCCACAGGGCTGTCCCACGTGCCACCGTGGTGTGAGTCGATCCTCGGCGTGAAAGATGAGCCAGTGCAGGGCAAAGAGGTTCCTCTGGAATGGACTGAGACATCTGGGGGACTCTTGGAATGGTGGTACGACCATGGAGTTCCTCTCGCCTTTCCTGTTGAGAGTGCCTCCTCTTGAGATGCGACGGGAACGCCGGGAATTCTTTCCCGTTGAAAGCAGGGAAAGGATCCCTCATCTCGAGCTACGAGGGGGAAACGGGGCTCCTCTGGATGTGGGCGGGACCATCGTGCTTCCTCTCGAGTGGAGTCGGGTATGGCGGTGAACTTCTTGAGTCGCAGCCAGGGTGTGAAAGACCCTTTCGAAGTTCCAGAGGTTAGGTGTCATTAGTCTCCAGACGCCTCATCGGAAATAGGCCTCATCTCGCCTGGAAGGGAGAACTTCCTGGATTTTCTCGAGTTGCGGCAGGTGTTCTCGAGTTACGACAGGGACCTCAGGGACCCGCCCTGGTGGCCTCAGGAGAGGCCAGTCCCCAAGCGAGTTGCTAGGGGGCCTCTTGGGATTCCTCTCCCGTCGATACCGGGGCCAAAAACCTTGTGTGGAGTCAGGGCCGGAACCGAGGATGCCTCTCAGGGGCTGACATGGATCTTTGGGTACTTCTGGAGTCTCCCCAGGGGAGTCAGGCCTCGTCTCGAGTGGGGGCATGCACGTGCGCTTTCCTTCCAGGCTGTAGCAGCAATGTCACGCTTCCCGTCGCGTGGATCAAAGGATCTGTGGTTTTCCCTCGAGGCTTTCCCTCGAGGCTTTCCCACAGGGCTGTCCCACGTGCCATCGTGGTGTGAGTCGATCCTCGGCGTGAAAGATGAGCCAGTGCAGGGCAAAGAGGTTCCTCTGGAATGGACTGAGACATCTGGGGGACTCTTGGAATGGTGGTATGACCATGGAGTTCCTCTCGCCTTTCCTGTTGAGAGTGCCTCCTCTTGAGATGCGACGGGAACGCCGGGAATTCTTTCCCGTTGAAAGCAGGGAAAGGATCCCTCATCTCGAGCTCCGAGGGGGAAACGGGGCTCCTCTGGATGTGGGCGGGACCATCGTGCTTCCTCTCGAGTGGAGACGGGTATGGCGGTGAACTTCTTGAGTTGCAGCAAGGGTGTGAAAGACCCTTTCGAAGTTCCAGAGGTTTGGTGTCATTAGTCTCCAGAGGCCTCATCGGAAATAGGCCTCATCTCGCCTGGAAGGGAGAACTTCCTGGATTTTCTCGAGTTGCGGCAGGTGTTCTCGAGTTACGACGGGGACCTCAGGGACCCGCCCTGGTGGCCTCAGGAGAGGCCAGTCCCCATGCGAGTTGCTAGGGGGCCTCTCGGGATTACTCTCCCGTCGATACCGGGGCCAAAAACCTTGTGTGGAGTCAGGGCCGGGACCGAGGATTCCTCTCAGGGGCTGACATGGATCTTTGGGTACTTCTGGAGTCTCCCCACGGGAGTCAGGCCTCGTCTCGAGTGGGGGCATGCACGTCCGCTTTCCTTCCAGGCTGTAGCAGCAATGTCACGATTCCCGTCGCATTTATCAAAGGATCTGTGGTTTTCCCTCGAGGCTTTCCCTCGAGGCTTTCCCACAGGGCTGTCCCACGTGCCACCGTGTTGTGAGTCGATCCTCGGCGTGAAAGATGAGCCAGTGCAGGGCAAAGAGTTTCCTCTGGAATGGACTGAGACATCTGGGGGAGTCTTGGAATGGTGGTACGACCATGGAGTTCCTCTCGCCTTTCCTGTTGAGAGTGCCTCCTCTTGAGATGCGACGGGAACGCCGGGAATTCTTTCCCGTTGAAAGCAGGGAAAGGATCCCTCATCTCGAGCTACGAGGGGGAAACGGGGCTCCTCTGGATGTGGGCGGGACCATCGTGCTTCCTCTCGAGTGGAGAAGGGTATGGCGGTGAACTTCTTGAGTTGCAGCAAGGGTGTGAAAGACCCTTTCGAAGTTCCAGAGGTTTGGTGTCATTAGTCTTCAGAGGCCTCATCGGAAATAGCCCTCATGTCGCCTGGAGGGAGAACTTCCTGGATTTTCTCGAGTTGCGGCAGGTGTTCTCGAGTTACAACGGGGACCTCAGGGACCGGCCCTGGTGGCCTCAGGAGAGGCCAGTCCCCATGCGAGTTGCTAGGGGGCCTCTCGGGATTCCTCTCCCGTCGATACCGGGGCCAAAAACCTTGTGTGGAGTCAGGGCTGGAACCGAGGATTCCTCTCAGGGGCTGACATGGATCTTTGGGTACTTCTGGAGTCTCCCCAGGGGAGTCAGGCCTCGTCTCGAGTGGGGGCATGCACGTGCGCTTTCCTTCCAGGCTGTAGCAGCAATGTCACGCTTCCCGTCGCGTGGATCAAAGGATCTGTGGTTTTCCCTCGAGGCTTTTCCTCGAGGCTTTCCCACAGGGCTGTCCCACGTGCCACCGTGGTGTGAGTCGATCCTCGGCGTGAAAGATGAGCCAGTGCAGGGCAAAGAGGTTCCTCTGGAATGGACTGAGACATCTGGCGGACTCTTGGAATGGTGGTACGACCATGGAGTTCCTCTCGCCTTTCCTGTTGAGAGTGCCTCCTCTTGAGATGCGATGGGAACGCCGGGAATTCTTTCCCGTTGAAAGCAGGGAAAGGATCCCTCATCTCGAGCTACGAGGGGGAAACGGGGCTCCTCTGGATGTGGGCGGGACCATCGTGCTTCCTCTCGAGTGGAGACGGGTATGGCGGTGAACTTCTTGAGTTGCAGCAAGGGTGTGAAAGACCCTTTCGAAGTTCCAGAGGTTAGGTGTCATTAGTCTCCAGACGCCTCATCGGAAATAGGCCTCATCTCGCCTGGAAGGGAGACCTTCCTGGATTTTCTCGAGTTGCGGCAGGTGTTCTCTAGTTACGACGGGGACCTCAGGGACCCGCCCTGGTGGCCTCAGGAGAGGCCAGTCCCCATGCGAGTTGCTAAGGGGCCTCTCGGGATTCCTCTCCCGTCGATACCGGTGCCAAAAACCTTGTGTGCAGTCAGGGCCGGAACCGAGGATTCCTATCAGGGGCAGACATGGATCTTTGGGTACTTCTGGAGTCTCCCCAGGGGAGTCAGGCCTCGTCTCGAGTGGGGGCATGCACGTGCGCTTTCCTTCCAGGCTGTAGCAGCAATGTCACGCTTCCCGTGGCGTGGATCAAAGGATCTGTGGTTTTCCCTCGAGGCTTTCCCACAGGGCTGTCCCACGTGCCACCGTGGTGTGAGTCGATCCTCGGCATGAAAGATGAGCCAGTGCAGGGCAAAGAGGTTCCTCTGGAATGGACTGAGACATCTGGGGGACTCTTGGAATGGTGGTACGACCATGGAGTTCCTCTCGCCTTTCCTGTTGAGAGTGCCTCCTCTTGAGATGCGACGGGAACGCAGGGAATTCTTTCCCGTTGAAAGCATGGAAAGGATCCCTCATCTCGAGCTACGAGGGGGAAACAGGGCTCCTCTGGATGTGGTCGGGACCATCGTGCTTCCTCTCGAGTGGAGACGGGTATGGTGGTGAACTTGTTGAGTTGCAGCAAGGGTGTGAAAGACCCTTTAGAAGTTCCAGAGGTTAGGTGTCATTAGTCTCCAGACGCCTCATCGGAAATAGGCCTCATCTCGCCTGGAAGGGAGAACTTCCTGGATTTTCTCGAGTTGCGGCAGGTGTTCTCGAGTTACGACGGGGACCTCAGGGACCGGCCCTGGTGGCCTCAGGAGAGGCCAGTCCCCATGCGAGTTGCTAGGGGGCCTCTCGGGATTCCTCTCCCGTCGATACCGGGGCCAAAAAGCTTGTGTGGAGTCAGGGCCGGAACCGAGGATTCCTCTCAGGGGCTGACATGGATCTTTGGGTACTTCTGGAGTCTCCCCAGGGGAGTCAGGCCTCGTCTCGAGTGGGGGCATGCACGTGCGCTTTCCTTCCAGGCTGTAGCAGCAATGTCACGCTTCCCGTCGCGTGGATCAAAGGATCTGTGGTTTTCCCTCGAGGCTTTCCCTCGAGGCTTTCCCACAGGGCTGTCCCACGTGCCACCGTGGTGTGAGTCGATCCTCGGCGTGAAAGATGAGCCAGTGCAGGGCAAAGAGGTTCCTCTGGAATGGACTGAGACATCTGGGGGACTCTTGGAATGGTGGTACGACCATGGAGTTCCTCTCGCCTTTCCTGTTGAGAGTGCCTCCTCTTGAGATGCGACGGGAATGCCGGGAATTCTTTCCCGTTGAAAGCAGGGAAAGGATCCCTCATCTCGAGCTCCGAGGGGGAAACGGGGCTCCTTTGGATGTGGTCGTGACCATCGTGCTTCCTCTCGAGTGGAGACGGGTATGGTGGTGAACTTCTTGAGTTGCAGGAAGGGTGTGAAAGACCCTTTCGAAGTTCCAGAGGTTAGGTGTCATTAGTCTCCAGACGCCTCATCGGAAATAGGCCTCATCTCGCCTGGAAGGCAGAACTTCCTGGATTTTCTCGAGTTGCGGCAGGTGTTCTCGAGGTACGACGGGGACCTCAGGGACCGGCCCTGGTGGCCTCAGGAGAGGCCAGTCCCCATGCGAGTTGCTAGGGGGCCTCTCGGGATTCCTCTCCCGTCGATACCGGGGCCAAAAACCTTGTGTGGAGTCAGGGCCGGAACCGAGGATTCCTCTCAGGGGCTGATATGGATCTTTGGATACTTCTGGAGTCTCGCCAGGGGAGACAGGCCTCGTTTCGTGAGGGGGCATGCACGTGCACTTTCCTTCCAGGCTGTAGCAGCAATGTCACGCTTCCCGTCGCGTGGATCAAAGGATCTGTGGTTTTCCCTCGAGGCTTTCCCTCGAGGCTTTCCCACAGGGCTGTCCCACGTGCCACCGTGGTGTGAGTCGATCCTCGGCGTGAAAGATGAGCCAGTGCAGGGCAAAGAGGTTCCTCTGGAATGGACTGAGACATCTGGGGGACTCTTGGAATGGTGGTACGACCATGGAGTTCCTCTCGCCTTTCCTGTTGAGAGTGCCAACTCTTGAGATGCGACGGGAACGCCGGGAATTCTTTCCCGTTGAAAGCAGGGAAAGGATCCCTCATCTCGAGCTACGAGGGGGAAACGGGGCTCTTCTGGATGTGGGCGGGACCATCGTGCTTCCTCTCGAGTGGAGACGGGTATGGCGGTGAACTTCTTGAGTCGCAGCAAGGGTGTGAAAGACCCTTTCGAAGTTCCAGAGGTTAGGTGTCATTAGTCTCCAGACGCCTCATCGGAAATAAGCCTCATCTCGCCTGGAAGGGAGAACTTCCTGGATTTTCTCGAGTTGCGGCAGGTGTTCTCGAGTTACGACGGGGACCTCAGGGACCCGCCCTGGTGGCCTCAGGAGAGGCCAGTCCCCATGCGAGTTGCTAGGGGGCCTCTCGGGATTCCTCTCCCGTTGATACCGGGGCCAAAAACCTTCTGTGGAGTCAGGGCTGGAACCGAGGATTCCTCTCAGGGGCTGACATGGATCTTTGGGTACTTCTGGAGTCTCCCCAGGGGAGTCAGGCCTCGTCTCGAGTGGGGGCATGCACGTGCGCTTTCCTTCCAGGCTGTAGCAGCAATGTCACGCTTCCCGTCGCGTGGATCAAAGGATCTGTGGTTTTCCCTCGAGGCTTTCCCTCGAGGCTTTCCCACAGGGCTGTCCCACGTGCCACCGTGGTGTGAGTCGATCCTCGGCGTGAAAGATGAGCCAGTGCAGGGCAAAGAGGTTCCTCTGGAATGGACTGAGACATCTGGGGGACTCTTGGAATGGTGGTAAGACCATGGAGTTCCTCTCGCCTTTCCTGTTGAGAGTGCCTCCTCTTGAGATGCGACGGGAACGCCGGGAATTCTTTCCCGTTGAAAGCAGGGAAAGGATCCCTCATCTCGAGCTACGAGGGGGAAACGGGGCTCTTCTGGATGTGGGCGGGACCATCGTGCTTCCTCTCGAGTGGAGACGGGTATGGCGGTGAACTTCTTGAGTCGCAGCAAGGGTGTGAAAGACCCTTTCGAAGTTCCAGAGGTTAGGTGTCATTAGTCTCCAGACGCCTCATCGGAAATAAGCCTCATCTCGCCTGGAAGGGAGAACTTCCTGGATTTTCTCGAGTTGCGGCAGGTGTTCTCGAGTTACGACGGGGACCTCAGGGACCCGCCCTGGTGGCCTCAGGAGAGGCCAGTCCCCATGCGAGTTGCTAGGGGGCCTCTCGGGATTCCTCTCCCGTTGATACTGGGGCCAAAAACCTTCTGTGGAGTCAGGGCTGGAACCGAGGATTCCCCTCAGGGGCTGACATGGATCTTTGGGTACTTCTGGAGTCTCCCCAGGGGAGTCAGGCCTCGTCTCGAGTGGGGGCATGCACGTGCGCTTTCCTTCCAGGCTGTAGCAGCAATGTCACGCTTCCCGTCGCGTGGATCAAAGGATCTGTGGTTTTCCCTCGAGGCTTTCCCTCGAGGCTTTCCCACAGGGCTGTCCCACGTTCCACCGTGGTGTGAGTCGATCCTCGGCGTGAAAGATGAGCCAGTGCAGGGCAAAGAGGTTCCTCTGGAATGGACTGAGACATCTGGGGGACTCTTGGAATGGTGGTACGACCATGGAGTTCCTCTCGCCTTTCCTGTTGAGAGTGCCTCCTCTTGAGATGCGACGGGAACGCCGGGAATTCTTTCCCGTTGAAACCAGGGAAAGGATCCCTCATCTCGAGCTACGAGGGGGAAACGGGGCTCCTATGGATGTGGGCGGGACCATCGTGCTTCCTCTCGAGTGGAGACGGGTATGGGGGTGAACTTCTTGAGTTGCAGCAAGGGTGTGAAAGACACTTTCGAAGTTCCAGAGGTTAGGTGTCATTAGTCTCCAGAGGCCTCATCGGAAATAGGCCTCATCTCGCCTGGAAGGGAGAACTTCCTGGATTTTCTCGAGTTTCGGCAGGTGTTCTCGAGTTACGACGGGGACCTCAGGGACCCGCCCTGGTGGCCTCAGGAGAGGCCAGTCCCCATGCGAGTTGCTAGGGGGCCTCTCGGGATTCCTCTCCCGTCGATACCGGGGCCAAAAACCTTGTGTGGAGTCAGGGCCGGAACCGAGGATTCCTCTCAGGGGCTGATATGGATCTTTGGATACTTCTGGAGTCTCGCCAGGCGAGACAGGCCTCGTTTTGTGAGGGGGCATGCACGTGCACTTTCCTTCCAGGCTGTAGCAGCAATGTCACGCTTCCCGTCGCGTGGATCAAAGGATCTGTGGTTTTCCCTCAAGGCTTTCCCTCGAGGCTTTCCCACAGGGCTGTCCCACGTGCCACCGTGGTGTGAGTCGATCCTCGGCGTGAAAGATGAGCCAGTGCAGGGCAAAGAGGTTCCTCTGGAATGGACTGAGACATCTGGGGGACTCTGGGAATGGTGGTACGACCATGGAGTTCCTCTCGCCTTTCCTGTTGAGAGTGCCTCCTCTTGAGATGGGACGGGAACGCCGGGAATTCTTTCCCGTTGAAACCAGGGAAAGGATCCCTCATCTCAAGCTACGAGGGGGAAACGGGGCTCCTCTGGATGTGGGCGGGACCATCGTGCTTCCTCTCGAGTGGAGACGGGTATGGCGGTGAACTTCTTGAGTTGCAGCAAGGGTGTGAAAGACCCTTTCGAAGTTCCAGAGGTTTGGTGTCAGTCTTCAGAGGCCTCATCGGAAATAGCCCTCATCTCGCCTGGAAGGGAGAACTTCCTGGATTTTCTCGAGTTGCGGCAGGTGTTCTCGAGTTACGACGGGGACCTCAGGGACCCGCCCTGGTGGCCTCAGGAGAGGCCAGTCCCCATGCGAGTTGCTAGGGGGCCTCTCGGGATTCCTCTCCCGTCGATACCGGGGCCAAAAACCTTGTGTGGAGTCAGGGCCGGAACCGAGGATTCCTCTCAGGGGCTGACATGGATCTTTGGGTACTTCTGGAGTCTCCCCAGTGGAGTCAGGCCTCGTCTCGAGTGGGGGCATGCACGTGCGCTTTCCTTCCAGGCTTTAGCAGCAATGTCACGCTTCCCGTCGCGTGGATCAAAGGATCTGTGGTTTTCCCTCGAGGCTTTCCCTCGAGGCTTTCCCACAGGGCTGTCCCACGTGCCACCGTGGTGTGAGTCGATCCTCGGCGTGAAAGATGAGCCAGTGCAGGGCAAAGAGGTTCCTCTGGAATGGACTGAGACATCTGGGGGACTCTTGGAATGGTGGTACGACCATGGAGTTCCTCTACTTTACTGTTGACAGTGCCTCCTCTTCAGATGCGACGGGAACGCAGGGAATTCTTTCCCGTTGAAAGCAGGGAAAGGATCCCTCATCTCGAGCTACGAGGGGGAAACGGGGCTCCTTTGGATGTGGTCGGGACCATCGTGCTTCCTCTCGAGTGGAGACGGGTATGGTGGTGAACTTCTTGAGTTGCAGCAAGGGTGTGAAAGACCCTTTCGAAGTTCCAGAGGTTAGGTGTCATTAGTCTCAAGACGCCTCATCGGAAATAGGCCTCATCTCGCCTGGAAGGGAGAACTTCCTGGATTTTCTCGAGTTGCGGCAGGTGTTCTCGAGTTACGACGGGGAACTCAGGGACCGGCCCTGGTGGCCTCAGGAGAGGCCAGTCCCCATGCGAGTTGCTAGGGGGCCTCTCGGGATTCCTCTCCCGTCGATACCGGGGCCAAAAACCTTGTGTGGAGTCAGGGCCGGAACCGAGGATTCCTCTCAGGGGCTGATATGGATCTTTGGATACTTCTGGAGTCTCCCCAGGGGAGTCAGGCCTCGTCTCGAGTGGGGGCATGCACGTGCGCTTTCCTTCCAGGCTGTAGCAGCAATGTCACGCTTCCCGTCGCGTGGATCAAAGGATCTGTGGTTTTCCCTCGAGGCTTTCCCTCGAGGCTTTCCCACAGGGCTGTCCCACGTGCCACCGTGGTGTGAGTCGATCCTCGGCGTGAAAGATGAGCCAGTGCAGGGCAAAGAGGTTCCTCTGGAATGGACTGAGACATCTGGGGGACTCTTGGAATGGTGGTACGACCATGGAGTTCCTCTCGCCTTTCCTGTTGAGAGTGCCTCCTCTTGAGATGCGACGGGAACGCCGGGAATTCTTTCCCGTTGAAAGCAGGGAAAGGATCCCTCATCTCGAGCTACGAGGGGGAAACGGGGCTCTTCTGGATGTGGGCGGGACCATCGTGCTTCCTCTCGAGTGGAGACGGGTATGGCGGTGAACTTCTTGAGTCGCAGCAAGGGTGTGAAAGACCCTTTCGAAGTTCCAGAGGTTAGGTGTCATTAGTCTCCAGACGCCTCATCGGAAATAAGCCTCATCTCGCCTGGAAGGGAGAACTTCCTGGATTTTCTCGAGTTGCGGCAGGTGTTCTCGAGTTACGACGGGGACCTCAGGGACCCGCCCTGGTGGCCTCAGGAGAGGCCAGTCCCCATGCGAGTTGCTAGGGGGCCTCTCGGGATTCCTCTCCCGTTGATACCGGGGCCAAAAACCTTCTGTGGAGTCAGGGCTGGAACCGAGGATTCCTCTCAGGGGCTGACATGGATCTTTGGGTACTTCTGGAGTCTCCCCAGGGGAGTCAGGCCTCGTCTCGAGTGGGGGCATGCACGTGCGCTTTCCTTCCAGGCTGTAGCAGCAATGTCACGCTTCCCGTCGCGTGGATCAAAGGATCTGTGGTTTTCCCTCGAGGCTTTCCCTCGAGGCTTTCCCACAGGGCTGTCCCACGTGCCACCGTGGTGTGAGTCGATCCTCGGCGTGAAAGATGAGCCAGTGCAGGGCAAAGAGGTTCCTCTGGAATGGACTGAGACATCTGGGGGACTCTTGGAATGGTGGTAAGACCATGGAGTTCCTCTCGCCTTTCCTGTTGAGAGTGCCTCCTCTTGAGATGCGACGGGAACGCCGGGAATTCTTTCCCGTTGAAAGCAGGGAAAGGATCCCTCATCTCGAGCTACGAGGGGGAAACGGGGCTCTTCTGGATGTGGGCGGGACCATCGTGCTTCCTCTCGAGTGGAGACGGGTATGGCGGTGAACTTCTTGAGTCGCAGCAAGGGTGTGAAAGACCCTTTCGAAGTTCCAGAGGTTAGGTGTCATTAGTCTCCAGACGCCTCATCGGAAATAAGCCTCATCTCGCCTGGAAGGGAGAACTTCCTGGATTTTCTCGAGTTGCGGCAGGTGTTCTCGAGTTACGACGGGGACCTCAGGGACCCGCCCTGGTGGCCTCAGGAGAGGCCAGTCCCCATGCGAGTTGCTAGGGGGCCTCTCGGGATTCCTCTCCCGTTGATACTGGGGCCAAAAACCTTCTGTGGAGTCAGGGCTGGAACCGAGGATTCCCCTCAGGGGCTGACATGGATCTTTGGGTACTTCTGGAGTCTCCCCAGGGGAGTCAGGCCTCGTCTCGAGTGGGGGCATGCACGTGCGCTTTCCTTCCAGGCTGTAGCAGCAATGTCACGCTTCCCGTCGCGTGGATCAAAGGATCTGTGGTTTTCCCTCGAGGCTTTCCCTCGAGGCTTTCCCACAGGGCTGTCCCACGTTCCACCGTGGTGTGAGTCGATCCTCGGCGTGAAAGATGAGCCAGTGCAGGGCAAAGAGGTTCCTCTGGAATGGACTGAGACATCTGGGGGACTCTTGGAATGGTGGTACGACCATGGAGTTCCTCTCGCCTTTCCTGTTGAGAGTGCCTCCTCTTGAGATGCGACGGGAACGCCGGGAATTCTTTCCCGTTGAAACCAGGGAAAGGATCCCTCATCTCGAGCTACGAGGGGGAAACGGGGCTCCTATGGATGTGGGCGGGACCATCGTGCTTCCTCTCGAGTGGAGACGGGTATGGGGGTGAACTTCTTGAGTTGCAGCAAGGGTGTGAAAGACACTTTCGAAGTTCCAGAGGTTAGGTGTCATTAGTCTCCAGAGGCCTCATCGGAAATAGGCCTCATCTCGCCTGGAAGGGAGAACTTCCTGGATTTTCTCGAGTTTCGGCAGGTGTTCTCGAGTTACGACGGGGACCTCAGGGACCCGCCCTGGTGGCCTCAGGAGAGGCCAGTCCCCATGCGAGTTGCTAGGGGGCCTCTCGGGATTCCTCTCCCGTCGATACCGGGGCCAAAAACCTTGTGTGGAGTCAGGGCCGGAACCGAGGATTCCTCTCAGGGGCTGATATGGATCTTTGGATACTTCTGGAGTCTCGCCAGGCGAGACAGGCCTCGTTTTGTGAGGGGGCATGCACGTGCACTTTCCTTCCAGGCTGTAGCAGCAATGTCACGCTTCCCGTCGCGTGGATCAAAGGATCTGTGGTTTTCCCTCGAGGCTTTCCCTCGAGGCTTTCCCACAGGGCTGTCCCACGTGCCACCGTGGTGTGAGTCGATCCTCGGCGTGAAAGATGAGCCAGTGCAGGGCAAAGAGGTTCCTCTGGAATGGACTGAGACATCTGGGGGACTCTTGGAATGGTGGTACGACCATGGAGTTCCTCTCGCCTTTCCTGTTGAGAGTGCCTCCTCTTGAGATGGGACGGGAACGCCGGGAATTCTTTCCCGTTGAAACCAGGGAAAGGATCCCTCATCTCAAGCTACGAGGGGGAAACGGGGCTCCTCTGGATGTGGGCGGGACCATCGTGCTTCCTCTCGAGTGGAGACGGGTATGGCGGTGAACTTCTTGAGTTGCAGCAAGGGTGTGAAAGACCCTTTCGAAGTTCCAGAGGTTTGGTGTCAGTCTTCAGAGGCCTCATCGGAAATAGCCCTCATCTCGCCTGGAAGGGAGAACTTCCTGGATTTTCTCGAGTTGCGGCAGGTGTTCTCGAGTTACGACGGGGACCTCAGGGACCCGCCCTGGTGGCCTCAGGAGAGGCCAGTCCCCATGCGAGTTGCTAGGGGGCCTCTCGGGATTCCTCTCCCGTCGATACCGGGGCCAAAAACCTTGTGTGGAGTCAGGGCCGGAACCGAGGATTCCTCTCAGGGGCTGACATGGATCTTTGGGTACTTCTGGAGTCTCCCCAGTGGAGTCAGGCCTCGTCTCGAGTGGGGGCATGCACGTGCGCTTTCCTTCCAGGCTTTAGCAGCAATGTCACGCTTCCCGTCGCGTGGATCAAAGGATCTGTGGTTTTCCCTCGAGGCTTTCCATCGAGGCTTTCCCACAGGGCTGTCCCACGTGCCACCGTGGTGTGAGTCGATCCTCGGCGTGAAAGATGAGCCAGTGCAGGGCAAAGAGGTTCCTCTGGAATGGACTGAGACATCTGGGGGACTCTTGGAATGGTGGTACGACCATGGAGTTCCTCTCGCCTTTCCTGTTGAGAGTGCCTCCTCTTGAGATGCGACGGGAACGCCGGGAATTTTTTCCCGTTGAAAGCAGGGAAAGGATCCCTCATCTCGAGCTACGAGGGGGAAACGGGGCTCCTCTGGATGTGGGCGGGACCATCGTGCTTTCTCTCGAGTGGAGACGGGTATGGCGGTGAACTTCTTGAGTTGCAACAAGGGTGTGAAAGACCCTTTCGAAGTTCCAGAGGTTAGGTGTCATTAGTCTCCAGACGCCTCATCGGAAATAGGCCTCATCTCGCCTGGAAGGGAGAACTTCCTGGATTTTCTCGAGTTGCAGCAGGTGTTCTCGAGTTACGACGGGGACCTCAGGGACCCGCCCTGTTGGCCTCAGGAGAGGCCAGTCCCTATGCGTGTTGCTAGGGGGCCCCTCGGGATTCCTCTCCCGTCGATACAGGGGCCAAAAACCTTGTGTGGAGTCAGGGCCGGAACCGAGGATTCCTCTCAGGGACTGATATGGATCTTTGGGTACTTCTGGAGTCTCGTCAGGGGAGACAGGCCTCGTCTCGTGTGGGGGCATGCACGTGCACTTTCCTTCCAGGCTGTAGCAGCAATGTCACGCTTCCCGTAGCGTGGATCAAAGGATCTGCGGTTTTCCCTCGAGGCTTTCCCTCGAGGCTTTCCCACAGGGCTGTCCCACGTGACACCGTGGTGTGAGTCGATTCTCGGCGTGAAAAATGAGCCAGTGCAGGGCAAAGAGGTTCCTCTGGAATGGACTGAGACATCTGGGGGACTCTTGGAATGGTGGTACGACCATGGAGTTCCTCTCGCCTTTCCTGTTGAGAGTGCCTCCTCTTGAGATGCGACGGGAACGCCGGGAATTCTTTCCCGTTGAAAGCAGGGAAAGGATCCCTCATCTCGAGCTACGAGGGGGAAACGGGGCTCCTCTGGATGTGGGCGGGACCATCATGCTTCCTCTCGAGTGGAGACGGGTATGGCGGTGAACTTCTTGAGTTGCAGCAAGGGTGTGAAAGACCCTTTCGAAGTTCCAGAGGTTAGGTGTCATTAGTCTCCAGACGCCTCATCGGAAATAGGCCTCATCTCGCCTGGAAGGGAGAACTTCCTGGATTTTCTCGAGTTGCGGCAGGTGTTCTCGAGTTACGACGGGGACCTCAGGGACCGGCCCTGCTGGCCTCAGGAGAGGCCAGTCCCCATGCGAGTTGCTAGGGGGCCTCTCGGGATTCCTCTCCCGTCGATACCGGGGCCAAAAACCTTGTGTGCAGTCAGGGCCGGAACCGAGGATTCCTCTCAGGGGCAGACATGGATCTTTGGGTACTTCTGGAGTCTCCCCAGGGGAGTCAGGCCTCGTCTCGAGTGGGGGCATGCACGTGCGCTTTCCTTCCAGGCTGTAGCAGCAATGTCACGCTTCCCGTGGCGTGGATCAAAGGATCTGTGGTTTTCCCTCGAGGCTTTCCCACAGGGCTGTCCCACGTGCCACCGTGGTGTGAGTCGATCCTCGGCGTGAAAGATGAGCCAGTGCAGGGCAAAGAGGTTCCTCTGGAATGGACTGAGACATCTGGGGGACTCTTGGAATGGTGGTACGACCATGGAGTTCCTCTCGCCTTTCCTGTTGAGAGTGCCTCCTCTTGAGATGCGACGGGATCGCCGGGAATTCTTTCCCGTTGAAACCAGGGAAAGGATCCCTCATCTCGAGCTACGAGGGGGAAACGGGGCTCCTCTGGATGTGGGCGGGACCATCGTGCTAACTCTCGAGTGGAGACGGGTATGGCGGTGAACTGCTTGAGTTGCAGCAAGGGTGTGAAAGACCCTTTCGAAGTTCCAGAGGTTTGGTGTCATTAGTCTCCAGAGGCCTCATCGGAAATAGGCCTCATCTCGCCTGGAAGGGAGAACTTCCTGGATTTTCTCGAGTTGCGGCAGGTGTTCTCGAGTTACGACGGGGACATCAGGGACCCGCCCTGGTGGCCTCCGGAGAGGCCATTCCCATGCGAGTTGCTAGGGGGCCTCTCGGGATTCCTCTCCCGTCGATACCGGGGCCAAAAATCTTGTGTGCAGTCAGGGCCGGAACCGAGGATTCCTCTCAGGGGCTGACATGGATCTTTGGGTACTTCTGGAGTCTCCCCAGTGGAGTCAGGCCTCGTCTCGAGTGGGGGCATGCACGTGCGCTTTCATTCCAGGCTGTAGCAGCAATGTCACGCTTCCCGTCGCGTGGATCAAAGGATCTGTGGTTTTCCCTCGAGGCTTTCCCTCGAGGCTTTCCCACAGGGCTGTCCCACGTGCCACCGTGGTGTGAGTCGATCCTCGGCGTGAAAGATGAGCCAGTGCAGGGCAAAGAGGTTCCTCTGGAATGGACTGAGACATCTGGGGGACTCTTGGAATGGTGGTACGACCATGGAGTTCCTCTCGCCTTTCCTGTTGAGAGTGCCTCCTCTTGAGATGCGACGGGAACGTCGGGAATTTTTTCCCGTTGAAAGCAGGGAAAGGATCCCTCATCTCGAGCTACGAGGGGGAAACGGGGCTCCTCTGGATGTGGGCGGGACCATCGTGCTTTCTCTCGAGTGGAGACGGGTATGGCGGTGAACTTCTTGAGTTGCAACAAGGGTGTGAAAGACCCTTTCGAAGTTCCAGAGGTTAGGTGTCATTAGTCTCCAGACGCCTCATCGGAAATAGGCCTCATCTCGCCTGGAAGGGAGAACTTCCTTGATTTTCTCGAGTTGCAGCAGGTGTTCTCGAGTTACGACGGGGACCTCAGGGACCCGCCTTGTTGGCCTCAGGAGAGGCCAGTCCCTATGCGTGTTGCTAGGGGGCCCCTCGGGATTCCTCTCCCGTCGATACCGGGGCCAAAAACCTTGTGTGGAGTCAGGGCCGGAACCGAGGATTCCTCTCAGGGACTGATATGGATCTTTGGGTACTTCTGGAGTCTTGCCAGGGGAGACAGGCCTCGTCTCGTGTGGGGGCATGCACGTGCACTTTCCTTCCAGGCTGTAGCAGCAATGTCACGCTTCCCGTAGCGTGGATCAAAGGATCTGCGGTTTTCCCTCGAGGCTTTCCCTCGAGGCTTTCCCACAGGGCTGTCCCACGTGACACCGTGGTGTGAGTCGATTCTCGGCGTGAAAAATGAGCCAGTGCAGGGCAAAGAGGTTCCTCTGGAATGGACTGAGACATCTGGGGGACTCTTGGAATGGTGGTACGACCATGGAGTTCCTCTCGCCTTTCCTGTTGAGAGTGCCTCCTCTTGAGATGCGACGGGAACGCAGGGAATTCTTTCCCGTTGAAAGGATGGAAAGGATCCCTCATCTCGAGCTACGAGGGGGAAACGGGGCTCCTTTGGATGTGGTCGGGACCATCGTGCTTCCTCTCGAGTGGAGACGGGTATGGTGGTGAACTTGTTGAGTTGCAGGAAGGGTGTGAAAGACCCTTTCGAAGTTCCAGAGGTTAGGTGTCATTAGTCTCCAGACGCCTCATCGGAAATAGGGCTCATCTCGCCTGGAAGGGAGAACTTCCTGGATTTTCTCGAGTTGCGGCAGGTGTTCTCGAGTTACGACGGGGACCTCAGGGACCGGCCCTGGTGGCCTCAGGAGAGGCCAGTCCCCATGCGAGTTGCTAGGGGGCCTCTCGGGATTCCTCTCCCGTCGATACCGGGTCCAAAAAGCTTGTGTGGAGTCAGGGCCGGAACCGAGGATTCCTCTCAGGGGCTGACATGGATCTTTGGGTACTTCTGGAGTCTCCCCAGGGGAGTCAGGCCTCGTCTCGAGTGGGGGCATGCACGTGCGCTTTCCTTCCAGGCTGTAGCAGCAATGTCACGCTTCCCGTCGCGTGGATCAAAGGATCTGTGGTTTTCCCTCGAGGCTTTCCCTCGAGGCTTTCCCACAGGGCTGTCCCACGTGCCACCGTGTTGTGAGTCGATCCTCGGCGTGAAAGATGAGCCAGTGCAGGGCAAAGAGGTTCCTCTGGAATGGACTGAGACATCTGGGGGACTCTTGGAATGGTGGTACGACCATGGAGTTCCTCTCGCCTTTCCTGTTGAGAGTGCCTCCTCTTGAGATGCGACGGGAACGCCGGGAATTCTTTCCCGTTGAAAGCAGGGAAAGGATCCCTCATCTCGAGCTCCGAGGGGGAAACGGGGCTCCTTTGGATGTGGTCGGGACCATCGTGCTTCCTCTCGAGTGGAGACGGGTATGGTGGTGAACTTCTTGAGTTGCAGCAAGGGTGTGAAAGACCCTTTCGAAGTTCCAGAGGTTAGGTGTCATTAGTCTCCAGACGCCTCATCGGAAATAGGCCTCATCTCGCCTGGAAGGGAGAACTTCCTTGATTTTCTCGAGTTGCAGCAGGTGTTCTCGAGTTACGACGGGGACCTCAGGGACCCGCCTTGTTGGCCTCAGGAGAGGCCAGTCCCTATGCGTGTTGCTAGGGGGCCCCTCGGGATTCCTCTCCCGTCGATACCGGGGCCAAAAACCTTGTGTGGAGTCAGGGCCGGAACCGAGGATTCCTCTCAGGGACTGATATGGATCTTTGGGTACTTCTGGAGTCTTGCCAGGGGAGACAGGCCTCGTCTCGTGTGGGGGCATGCACGTGCACTTTCCTTCCAGGCTGTAGCAGCAATGTCACGCTTCCCGTAGCGTGGATCAAAGGATCTGCGGTTTTCCCTCGAGGCTTTCCCTCGAGGCTTTCCCACAGGGCTGTCCCACGTGACACCGTGGTGTGAGTCGATTCTCGGCGTGAAAAATGAGCCAGTGCAGGGCAAAGAGGTTCCTCTGGAATGGACTGAGACATCTGGGGGACTCTTGGAATGGTGGTACGACCATGGAGTTCCTCTCGCCTTTCCTGTTGAGAGTGCCTCCTCTTGAGATGCGACGGGAACGCAGGGAATTCTTTCCCGTTGAAAGGATGGAAAGGATCCCTCATCTCGAGCTACGAGGGGGAAACGGGGCTCCTTTGGATGTGGTCGGGACCATCGTGCTTCCTCTCGAGTGGAGACGGGTATGGTGGTGAACTTGTTGAGTTGCAGGAAGGGTGTGAAAGACCCTTTCGAAGTTCCAGAGGTTAGGTGTCATTAGTCTCCAGACGCCTCATCGGAAATAGGGCTCATCTCGCCTGGAAGGGAGAACTTCCTGGATTTTCTCGAGTTGCGGCAGGTGTTCTCGAGTTACGACGGGGACCTCAGGGACCGGCCCTGGTGGCCTCAGGAGAGGCCAGTCCCCATGCGAGTTGCTAGGGGGCCTCTCGGGATTCCTCTCCCGTCGATACCGGGTCCAAAAAGCTTGTGTGGAGTCAGGGCCGGAACCGAGGATTCCTCTCAGGGGCTGACATGGATCTTTGGGTACTTCTGGAGTCTCCCCAGGGGAGTCAGGCCTCGTCTCGAGTGGGGGCATGCACGTGCGCTTTCCTTCCAGGCTGTAGCAGCAATGTCACGCTTCCCGTCGCGTGGATCAAAGGATCTGTGGTTTTCCCTCGAGGCTTTCCCTCGAGGCTTTCCCACAGGGCTGTCCCACGTGCCACCGTGTTGTGAGTCGATCCTCGGCGTGAAAGATGAGCCAGTGCAGGGCAAAGAGGTTCCTCTGGAATGGACTGAGACATCTGGGGGACTCTTGGAATGGTGGTACGACCATGGAGTTCCTCTCGCCTTTCCTGTTGAGAGTGCCTCCTCTTGAGATGCGACGGGAACGCCGGGAATTCTTTCCCGTTGAAAGCAGGGAAAGGATCCCTCATCTCGAGCTCCGAGGGGGAAACGGGGCTCCTTTGGATGTGGTCGGGACCATCGTGCTTCCTCTCGAGTGGAGACGGGTATGGTGGTGAACTTCTTGAGTTGCAGCAAGGGTGTGAAAGACCCTTTCGAAGTTCCAGAGGTTAGGTGTCATTAGTCTCCAGACGCCTCATCGGAAATAGGCCTCATCTCGCCTGGAAGGGAGAACTTCCTGGATTTTCTCGAGTTGCGGCAGGTGTTCTCGAGTTACGACGGGGACCTCAGGGACCGGCCCTGGTGGCCTCAGGAGAGGCCAGTCCCCATGCGAGTTGCTAGGGGGCCTCTCGGGATTCCTCTCCCGTCGATACCGGGGCCAAAAACCTTCTGTGGAGTCAGGGCCGGAACCGAGGATTCCTCTCAGGGGCTGATATGGATCTTTGGATACTTCTGGAGTCTCGCCAGGGGAGACAGGCCTCGTTTCGTGAGGGGGCATGCACGTGCACTTTCCTTCCAGGCTTTAGCAGCAGTGTCACGCTTCCCGTGGCGTGGATCAAAGGATCTGTGGTTTTCCCTCGAGGCTTTCCCTCGAAGCTTTCCCACAGGGCTGTCCCACGTGCCACCGTGGTGTGAGTCGATCCTCGGCGTGAAAGATGAGCCAGTGCAGGGCAAAGAGGTTCCTCTGGAATGGACTGAGATATCTGGGGGACACTTGGAATGGTGGTACGACCATGGAGTTCCTCTCGCCTTTCCTGTTGAGACTGCCTCCTCTTGAGATGCGACGGGAACGCCGGGAATTCTTTCCCGTTTAAAGCAGGGAAAGGATCCCTCATCTCGAGCTCCGAGGGGGAAACGGGGCTCCTCTGGATGTGGGCGGGACCATCGTGCTTCCTCTCGAGTGGAGACGGGTATGGCGGTGAACTTCTTGAGTTGCAGCAAGGGTGTGAAAGACCCTTTCGAAGTTCCAGAGGTTTGGTGTCATTAGTCTCCAGAGGCCTCATCGGAAATAGGCCTCATCTCGCCTGGAAGGGAGAACTTCCTGGATTTTCTCGAGTTGCGGCAGGTGTTCTCGAGTTACGACGGGGACCTCAGGGACCCGCCCTGGTGGCCTCAGGAGAGGCCAGTCCCCATGCGAGTTGCTAGGGGGCCTCTCGGGATTCCTCTCCCGTCGATACCGGGGCCAAAAACCTTGTGTGGAGTCAGGGCCGGGACCGAGGATTCCTCTCAGGGGCTGACATGGATCTTTGGGTACTTCTGGAGTCTCCCCAGTGGAGTCAGGCCTCGTCTCGAGTGGGGGCATGCACGTCCGCTTTCCTTCCAGGCTGTAGCAGCAATGTCACGATTCCCGTCGCATTTATCAAAGGATCTGTGGTTTTCCCTCGAGGCTTTCCCTCGAGGCTTTCCCACAGGGCTGTCCCACGTGCCACCGTGTTGTGAGTCGATCCTCGGCGTGAAAGATGAGCCAGTGCAGGGCAAAGAGTTTCCTCTGGAATGGACTGAGACATCTGGGGGAGTCTTGGAATGGTGGTACGACCATGGAGTTCCTCTCGCCTTTCCTGTTGAGAGTGCCTCCTCTTGAGATGCGACGGGAACGCCGGGAATTCTTTCCCGTTGAAAGCAGGGAAAGGATCCCTCATCTCGAGCTACGAGGGGGAAACGGGGCTCCTCTGGATGTGGGCGGGACCATCGTGCTTCCTCTCGAGTGGAGAAGGGTATGGCGGTGAACTTCTTGAGTTGCAGCAAGGGTGTGAAAGACCCTTTCGAAGTTCCAGAGGTTAGGTGTCATTAGTCTCCAGAGGCCTCATCGGAAATAGGCCTCATCTCGCCTGGAAGGGAGAACTTCCTGGATTTTCTCGAGTTGCGGCAGGTGTTCTCGAGTTACGACGGGGACCTCAGGGACCGGCCCTGGTGGCCTCAGGAGAGGCCAGTCCCCATGCGAGTTGCTAGGGGGCCTCTCGGGATTCCTCTCCCGTCGATACCGGGGCCAAAAAGCTTGTGTGGAGTCAGGGCCGGAACCGAGGATTCCTCTCAGGGGCTGACATGGATCTTTGGGTACTTCTGGAGTCTCCCCAGGGGAGTCAGGCCTCGTCTCGAGTGGGGGCATGCACGTGCGCTTTCCTTCCAGGCTGTAGCAGCAATGTCACGCTTCCCGTCGCGTGGATCAAAGGATCTGTGGTTTTCCCTCGAGGCTTTCCCTCGAGGCTTTCCCACAGGGCTGTCCCACGTGCCACCGTGTTGTGAGTCGATCCTCGGCGTGAAAGATGAGCCAGTGCAGGGCAAAGAGGTTCCTCTGGAATGGACTGAGACATCTGGGGGACTCTTGGAATGGTGGTACGACCATGGAGTTCCTCTCGCCTTTCCTGTTGAGAGTGCCTCCTTTTGAGATGCGACGGGAACGCCGGGAATTCTTTCCCGTTGAAAGCAGGGAAAGGATCCCTCATCTCGAGCTCCGAGGGGGAAACGGGGCTCCTTTGGATGTGGTCGTGACCATCGTGCTTCCTCTCGAGTGGAGACGGGTATGGTGGTGAACTTCTTGAGTTGCAGCAAGGGTGTGAAAGACCCTTTCGAAGTTCCAGAGGTTAGGTGTCATTAGTCTCCAGACGCCTCATCGGAAATAGGCCTCATCTCGCCTGGAAGGCAGAACTTCCTGGATTTTCTCGAGTTGCGGCAGGTGTTCTCGAGGTACGACGGGGACCTCAGGGACCGGCCCTGGTGGCCTCAGGAGAGGCCAGTCCTCATGCGAGTTGCTAGGGGGCCTCTCGGGATTCCTCTCCCGTCGATACCGGGGCCAAAAACCTTGTGTGGAGTCAGGGCCGGAACCGAGGATTCCTCTCAGGGGCTGATATGGATCTTTGGATACTTCTGGAGTCTCGCCAGGGGAGACAGGCCTCGTTTCGTGAGGGGGCATGCACGTGCACTTTCCTTCCAGGCTGTAGCAGCAATGTCACGCTTCCCGTCGCGTGGATCAAAGGATCTGTGGTTTTCCCTCGAGGCTTTCCCTCGAGGCTTTCCCACAGGGCTGTCCCACGTGCCACCGTGGTGTGAGTCGATCCTCGGCGTGAAAGATGAGCCAGTGCAGGGCAAAGAGGTTCCTCTGGAATGGACTGAGACATCTGGGGGCCTCTTGGAATGGTGGTACGACCATGGAGTTCCTCTCGCCTTTCCTGTTGAGAGTGCCTCCTCTTGAGATGCGACGGGAACGCCGGGAATTCTTTCCCGTTGAAAGCAGGGAAAGGATCCCTCATCTCGAGCTACGAGGGGGAAACGGGGCTCTTCTGGATGTGGGCGGGACCATCGTACTTCCTCTCGAGTGGAGACGGGTATGGCGGTGAACTTCTTGAGTCGCAGCAAGGGTGTGAAAGACCCTTTCGAAGTTCCAG
Source organism: Capricornis sumatraensis (assembly GCF_032405125.1). Taxonomy (NCBI): domain Eukaryota; kingdom Metazoa; phylum Chordata; class Mammalia; order Artiodactyla; family Bovidae; genus Capricornis; species Capricornis sumatraensis. The sequence goes on along the minus strand of NW_027184614.1, from coordinate 4,195,543 downwards.
AGGTTAGGTGTCATTAGTCTCCAGACGCCTCATCGGAAATAAGCCTCATCTCGCCTGGAAGGGAGAACTTCCTGGATTTTCTCGAGTTGCGGCAGGTGTTCTCGAGTTACGACGGGGACCTCAGGGACCCGCCCTGGTGGCCTCAGGAGAGGCCAGTCCCCATGCGAGTTGCTAGGGGGCCTCTCGGGATTCCTCTCCCGTTGATACCGGGGCCAAAAACATTCTGTGGTGTCAGGGCTGGAACCGAGGATTCCTCTCAGGGGCTGACATGGATCTTTGGGTACTTCTGGAGTCTCCCCAGGGGAGTCAGGCCTCGTCTCGAGTGGGGGCATGCACGTGCGCTTTCCTTCCAGGCTGTAGCAGCAATGTCACGCTTCCCGTCGCGTGGATCAAAGGATCTGTGGTTTTCCCTCGAGGCTTTCCCTCGAGGCTTTCCCACAGGGCTGTCCCACGTGCCACCGTGGTGTGAGTCGATCCTCGGCGTGAAAGATGAGCCAGTGCAGGGCAAAGAGGTTCCTCTGGAATGGACTGAGACATCTGGGGGACTCTTGGAATGGTGGTAAGACCATGGAGTTCCTCTCGCCTTTCCTGTTGAGAGTGCCTCCTCTTGAGATGCGACGGGAACGCCGGGAATTCTTTCCCGTTGAAAGCAGGGAAAGGATCCCTCATCTCGAGCTACGAGGGGGAAACGGGGCTCTTCTGGATGTGGGCGGGACCATCGTGCTTCCTCTCGAGTGGAGACGGGTATGGCGGTGAACTTCTTGAGTTGCAGCAAGGGTGTGAAAGACCCTTTCGAAGTTCCAGAGGTTAGGTGTCATTAGTCTCCAGACGCCACATCGGAAATAAGCCTCATCTCGCCTGGAAGGGAGAACTTCCTGGATTTTCTCGAGTTGCGGCAGGTGTTCTCGAGTTACGACGGGGACCTCAGGGACCCGCCCTGGTGGCCTCAGGAGAGGCCAGTCCCCATGCGAGTTGCTAGGGGGCCTCTCGGGATTCCTCTCCCGTTGATACCGGGGCCAAAAACCTTCTGTGGAGTCAGGGCTGGAACCGAGGATTCCTCTCAGGGGCTGACATGGATCTTTGGGTACTTCTGGAGTCTCCCCAGGGGAGTCAGGCCTCGTCTCGAGTGGGGGCATGCACGTGCGCTTTCCTTCCAGGCTGTAGCAGCAATGTCACGCTTCCCGTCGCGTGGATCAAAGGATCTGTGGTTTTCCCTCGAGGCTTTCCCTCGAGGCTTTCCCACAAGGCTGTCCCACGTTCCACCGTGGTGTGAGTCGATCCTCGGCGTGAAAGATGAGCCAGTGCAGGGCAAAGAGGTTCCTCTGGAATGGACTGAGACATCTGGGGGACTCTTGGAATGGTGGTACGACCATGGAGTTCCTCTCGCCTTTCCTGTTGAGAGTGCCTCCTCTTGAGATGCGACGGGAACGCCGGGAATTCTTTCCCGTTGAAACCAGGGAAAGGATCCCTCATCTCGAGCTACGAGGGGGAAACGGGGCTCCTATGGATGTGGGCGGGACCATCGTGCTTCCTCTCGAGTGGAGACGGGTATGGGGGTGAACTTCTTGAGTTGCAGCAAGGGTGTGAAAGACTCTTTCGAAGTTCCAGAGGTTAGGTGTCATTAGTCTCCAGAGGCCTCATCGGAAATAGGCCTCATCTCGCCTGGAAGGGAGAACTTCCTGGATTTTCTCGAGTTTCGGCAGGTGTTCTCGAGTTACGACGGGGACCTCAGGGACCCGCCCTGGTGGCCTCAGGAGAGGCCAGTCCCCATGCGAGTTGCTAGGGGGCCTCTCGGGATTCCTCTCCCGTCGATACCGGGGCCAAAAACCTTGTGTGGAGTCAGGGCCGGAACCGAGGATTCCTCTCAGGGGCTGATATGGATCTTTGGATACTTCTGGAGTCTCGCCAGGCGAGACAGGCCTCGTTTCGTGAGGGGGCATGCACGTGCACTTTCCTTCCAGGCTGTAGCAGCAATGTCACGCTTCCCGTCGCGTGGATCAAAGGATCTGTGGTTTTCCCTCGAGGCTTTCCCTCGAGGCTTTCCCACAGGGCTGTCCCACGTGCCACCGTGGTGTGAGTCGATCCTCGGCGTGAAAGATGAGCCAGTGCAGGGCAAAGAGGTTCCTCTGGAATGGACTGAGACATCTGGGGGACTCTTGGAATGGTGGTACGACCATGGAGTTCCTCTCGCCTTTCCTGTTGAGAGTGCCTCCTCTTGAGATGGGACGGAAACGCCGGGAATTCTTTCCCGTTGAAACCAGGGAAAGGATCCCTCATCTCGAGCTACGAGGGGGAAACGGGGCTCCTCTGGATGTGGGCGGGACCATCGTGCTTCCTCTCGAGTGGAGACGGGTATGGCGGTGAACTTCTTGAGTTGCAGCAAGGGTGTGAAAGACCCTTTCGAAGTTCCAGAGGTTTGGTGTCAGTCTTCAGAGGCCTCATCGGAAATAGCCCTCATCTCGCCTGGAAGGGAGAACTTCCTGGATTTTCTCGAGTTGCGGCAGGTGTTCTCGAGTTACGACGGGGACCTCAGGGACCCGCCCTGGTGGCCTCAGGAGAGGCCAGTCCCCATGCGAGTTGCTAGGGGGCCTCTCGGGATTCCTCTCCCGTCGATACCAGGGCCAAAAACCTTGTGTGGAGTCAGGGCCGGAACCGAGGATTTCTCTCAGGGGCTGACATGGATCTTTGGGTACTTCTGGAGTCTCCCCAGTGGAGTCAGGCCTCGTCTCGAGTGGGGGCATGCACGTGCGCTTTCCTTCCAGGCTTTAGCAGCAATGTCACGCTTCCCGTCGCGTGGATCAAAGGATCTGTGGTTTTCCCTCGAGGCTTTCCCTCGAGGCTTTCCCACAGGGCTGTCCCACGTGCCACCGTGGTGTGAGTCGATCCTCGGCGTGAAAGATGAGCCAGTGCAGGGCAAAGAGGTTCCTCTGGAATGGACTGAGACATCTGGGGGACTCTTGGAATGGTGGTACGACCATGGAGTTCCTCTCCTTTCCTGTTGACAGTGCCTCCTCTTGAGATGCGACGGGAACGCAGGGAATTCTTTCCCGTTGAAAGCAGGGAAAGGATCCCTCATCTCGAGCTACAAGGGGGAAACGGGGCTCCTTTGGATGTGGTCGGGACCATCGTGCTTCCTCTCGAGTGGAGACGGGTATGGTGGTGAACTTCTTGAGTTGCAGCAAGCGTGTGAAAGACCCTTTCGAAGTTCCAGAGGTTAGGTGTCATTAGTCTCCAGACGCCTCATCGGAAATAGGCCTCATCTCGCCTGGAAGGGAGAACTTCCTGGATTTTCTCGAGTTGCGGCAGGTGTTCTAGAGTTACGACGGGGAACTCAGGGACCGGCCCTGGTGGCCTCAGGAGAGGCCAGTCCCCATGCGAGTTGCTAGGGGGCCTCTCGGGATTCCTCTCCCGTCGATACCGGGGCCAAAAACCTTGTGTGGAGTCAGGGCCGGAACCGAGGATTCCTCTCAGGGGCTGATATGGTTCTTTGGATACTTCTGGAGTCTCGCCAGGGGAGACAGGCCTCGTTTCGTGAGGGGGCATGCACGTGCACTTTCCATCCAGGCTTTAGCAGCAATGTCACGCTTCCCGTGGCATGGATCAAAGGATCTGTGGTTTTCCCTCGAGGCTTTCCCTCGAGGCTTTCCCACAGGGCTGTCCCACGTGCCACCGTGGTGTGAGTCGATCCTCGGCGTGAAAGATGAGCCAGTGCAGGGCAAAGAGGTTCCTCTGGAATGGACTGAGACATCTGGGGGACTCTTGGAATGGTGGTACGACCATGGAGTTCCTCTCGCCTTTCCTGTTGAGAGTGCCTCCTCTTGAGATGCGACGGGAACGCCGGGAATTCTTTCCCGTTGAAAGCAGGGAAAGGATCCCTCATCTCGAGCTACGAGGGGGAAACGGGGCTCCTCTGGATGTGGGCGGGACCATCGTGCTTCCTCTCTAGTGGAGACGGGTATGGCGGTGAACTTCTTGAGTTGCAGCAAGGGTGTGAAAGACCCTTTCGAAGTTCCAGAGGTTAGGTGTCATTAGTCTCCAGAGGCCTCATCGGAAATAGGCCTCATCTCGCCTGGAAGGGAGAACTTCCTGGATTTTCTCGAGTTGCGGCAGGTGTTCTCGAGTTACGACGGGGACCTCAGGGACCCGCCCTGGTGGCCTCAGGAGAGGCCAGTCCCTAGGCGAGTTGCTAGGGGGCCTCTCGGGATTCCTCTCCCGTTGATACCGGGGCCAAAAACCTTGTGTGGAGTCAGGGCCGGAACCGAGGATTCCTCTCAGGGGCTGACATGGATCTTTGGGTACTTCTGGAGTCTCCCCAGGGGAGTCAGGCCTCGTCTCGAGTGGGGGCATGCACGTGCGCTTTCCTTCCAGGCTGTAGCAGCAATGTCACGCTTCCCGTCGCGTGGATCAAAGGATCTGTGGTTTTCCCTCGAGGCTTTCCCTCGAGGCTTTCCCACAGGGCTGTCCCACGTGCCACCGTGGTGTGAGTCGATCCTGGGCGTGAAAGATGAGCCAGTGCAGGGCAAAGAGGTTCCTCTGGAATGGACTGAGACATCTGGGGGACTCTTGGAATGGTGGTACGACCATGGAGTTCCTCTCGCCTTTCCTGTTGAGAGTGCCTCCTCTTGAGATGCGACGGGAACGCCGGGATTTCTTTCCCGTTTAAAGCAGGGAAAGGATCCCTCATCTCGAGCTACGAGGGGGAAACGGGGCTCCTCTGGATGTGGGCGGGACCATCGTGCTTCCTCTTGAGTGGACACGGGTATGGCGGTGAACTTCTTGAGTTGCAGCAAGGGTGTGAAAGACCCTTTCGAAGTTCCAGAGGTTAGGTGTCATTAGTCTCCAGACGCCTCATCGGAAATAGGCCTCATCTCGCCTGGAAGGGAGAACTTCCTGGATTTTCTCGATTTGCGGCTGGTGTTCTCGAGTTACGACGGGAACCTCAGGGACCCGCCCTGGTGGCCTCAGGAGAGGCCAGTCCCCATGCGAGTTGTTAGGGGGCCTCTCGGGATTCCTCTCCCGTCGATACCGGGGCCAAAAACCTTGTGTGGAGTCAGGGCCGGAACCGAGGATTCCTCTCAGGGGCTGACATGGATCTTTGGGTACTTCTGGAGTCTCCCCAGGGGAGTCAGGCCTCGTCTCGAGTGGGGGCATGCGCGTGCGCTTTCCTTCCAGGCTTTAGCAGCAATGTCACGCTTCCCGTCGCTTGGATCAAAGGATCTGTGGTTTTCCCTCGAGGCTTTCCCTCGAGGATTTCCCACAGGGCTGTCCCACGTGCCACCGTGGTGTGAGTCGATCCTCGGCGTGAAAGATGAGCCAGTGCAGGGCAAAGAGGTTCCTCTGGAATGGACTGAGACATCTGGGGGACTCTTGGAATGGTGGTACGACCATGGAGTTCCTCTCGCATTTCCTGTTGAGAGTGCCTCCTCTTGAGATGCGACGGGAACGCCGGGAATTTTTTGCCGTTGAAAGCAGGGAAAGGATCCCTCATCTCGAGCTACGAGGGGGAAACGGGGCTCCTTTGGATGTGGTCGGGACCATCGTGCTTCCTCTCGAGTGGAGACGGGTATGGTGGTGAACTTGTTGAGTTGCAGCAAGGATGTGAAAGACCCTTTCGAAGTTCCAGAGGTTAGGTGTCATTAGTCTCCAGACGCCTCATCGGAAATAGGCCTCATCTCGCCTGGAAGGGAGAACTTCCTGGATTTTCTCGAGTTGCGGCAGGTGCTCTCGAGTTACGACGAGAACCTCAGGGACACGCCCTGGTGGCCTCAGGAGAGGCCAGTCCCCATGCGAGTTGCTAGGGGGCCTCTCGGGATTCCTCTCCCGTCGATACCGGGGCCAAAAACCTTGTGTGGAGTCAGGGCTGGAACCGAGGATTCCTCTCAGGGGCTGACATGGATCTTTGGGTACTTCTGGAGTCTCCCCAGGGGAGTTAGGCCTCGTCTCGAGTGGGGGCATGCACGTGCGCTTTCCTTCCAGGCTGTAGCAGCAATGTCACGCTTCCTGTCGCGTGGATTAAAGGATCTGTGGTTTTCCCTCGAGGCTTTCCCTCGAGGCTTTCCCACAGGGCTGTCCCACGTGCCACCCTGGTTTGAGTCGATCCTCGGAGTGAAAGATGAGCCAGTGCAGGGCAAAGAGTTTCCTCTGGAATGGACTGAGACATCTGGGGGACTCTTGGAATGGTGGTACGACCATGGAGTTCCTCTCGCCTTTCCTGTTGAGAGTGCCTCCTCTTGAGATGCGACGGGAACGCCGGGAATTCTTTCCCGTTGAAAGCAGGGAAAGGATCCCTCATCTCGAGCTATGAGGGGGAAAGGGGGATCCTCTGGATGTGGGCGGGACCATCGTGCTTCCACTCGAGTGGAGACGGGTATGGCGGTGAACTTCTTGAGTCGCAGCAAGGGTGTGAAAGACCCTTTCGAAGTTCCAGAGGTTAGGTGTCATTAGTCTCCAGACGCCTCATCGGAAATAGGCCTCATCTCGCCTGGAAGGGAGAACTTCCTGGATTTTCTCGAGTTGCGGCAGGTGCTCTCGAGTTACGACGAGGACCTCAGGGACACGCCCTGGTGGCCTCAGGAGAGGCCAGTCCCCATGCGAGTTGCTAGGGGGCCTCTCGGGATTCCTCTCCCGTCGATACCGGGGCCAAAAACCTTGTGTGGAGTCAGGGCCGGAACCGAGGATTCCTCTCAGGGGCTGACATGGATCTTTGGGTACTTCTGGAGTCTCCCCAGTGGAGTCAGGCCTCGTCTCGAGTGGGGGCATGCACGTGCGCTTTCCTTCCAGGCTTTAGCAGCAATGTCACGCTTCCCGTCGCGTGGATCAAAGGATCTGTGGTTTTCCCTCGAGGCTTTCCCTCGAGGCTTTCCCACAGGGCTGTCCCACGTGCCACCGTGGTGTGAGTCGATCCTCGGCATGAAAGATGAGCCAGTGCAGGGCAAAGAGGTTCCTCTGGAATGGACTGAGACATCTGGGGGACTCTTGGAATGGTGGTACGACCATGGAGTTCCTCTCCTTTCCTGTTGACAGTGCCTCCTCTTGAGATGCGACGGGAACGCAGGGAATTCTTTCCCGTTGAAAGCAGGGAAAGGATCCCTCATCTCGAGCTACGAGGGGGAAACGGGGCTCCTTTGGATGTGGTCGGGACCATCGTGCTTCCTCTCGAGTGGAGACGGGTATGGTGGTGAACTTCTTGAGTTGCAGCAAGGATGTGAAAGACCCTTTCGAAGTTCCAGAGGTTAGGTGTCATTAGTCTCAAGACGCCTCATCGGAAATAGGCCTCATCTCGCCTGGAAGGGAGAACTTCCTGGATTTTCTCGAGTTGCGGCAGGTGTTCTCGAGTTACGACGGGGAACTCAGGGACCGGCCCTGGTGGCCTCAGGAGAGGCCAGTCCCCATGCGAGTTGCTAGGGGGCCTCTCGGGATTCCTCTCCCGTCGATACCGGGGCCAAAAACCTTGTGTGGAGTCAGGGCCGGAACCGAGGATTCCTCTCAGGGGCTGATATGGATCTTTGGATACTTCTGGAGTCTCCCCAGGGGAGTCAGGCCTCGTCTCGAGTGGGGGAATGCACGTGCGCTTTCCTTCCAGGCTGTAGCAGCAATGTCACGCTTCCCGTCGCGTGGATCAAAGGATCTGTGGTTTTCCCTCGAGGCTTTCCCTCGAGGCTTTCCCACAGGGCTGTCCCACGTGCCACCGTGGTGTGAGTCGATCCTCGGCGTGAAAGATGAGCCAGTGCAGGGCAAAGAGGTTCCTCTGGAATGGACTGAGACATCTGGTGAACTCTTGGAATGGTGGTACGACCATGGAGTTCCTCTCGCCTTTCCTGTTGAGAGTGCCTCCTCTTGAGATGCGACGGGAACGCCGGGAATTCTTTCCCGTTGAAACCAGGGAAAGGATCCCTCATCTCGTGCTACGAGGGGGAAACGGGGATCCTCTGGATGTGGGCGGGACCATCGTGCTTCCTCTCGAGTGGAGACGGGTATGGCGGTGAACTTCTTGAGTCGCAGCAAGGGTGTGAAAGACCCTTTCGAAGTTCCAGAGGTTAGGTGTCATTAGTCTCCAGACGCCTCATCGGAAATAGGCCTCATCTCGCCTGGAAGGGAGAACTTCCTGGATTTTCTCGAGTTGCGGCAGGTGCTCTCGAGTTACGACGAGGACCTCAGGGACACGCCCTGGTGGCCTCAGGAGAGGCCAGTCCCCATGCGAGTTGCTAGGGGGCCTCTCGGGATTCCTCTCCCGTCGATACCGGGGCCAAAAACCTTGTGTGGAGTCAGGCCCGGAACCGAGGATTCCTCACAGGGGCTGACATGGATCTTTGGGTACTTCTGGAGTCTCCCCAGGGGAGTCAGGCCTCGTCTCGAGTGGGGGCATGCACGTGCGCTTTCCTTCCAAGCTGTAGCAGCAATGTCACGCTTCCCGTCGCGTGGATCAAAGGATCTGTGGTTTTCCCTCGAGGCTTTCCCTCGAGGCTTTCCCACAGGGCTGTCCCACGTGCCACCGTGGTGTGAGTCGATCCTCGGCGTGAAAGATGAGCCAGTGCAGGGCAAAGAGGTTCCTCTGGAATGGACTGAGACATCTGGGGGACTCTTGGAATGGTGGTACGACCATGGAGTTCCTCTCGCCTTTCCTGTTGAGAATGCCTCCTCTTGAGATGCGACGGAAACGCAGGGAATTCTTTCCCGTTGAAAGCAGGGAAAGGATCCCTCATCTCGAGCTACGAGGGGGAAACGGGGCTCCTCTGGATGTGGGCGGGACCATCGTGCTTCCTCTCGAGTGGAGACGGGTATGGCGGTAAACTTCTTGAGTTGCAGCAAGGGTGTGAAAGACCCTTTCGAAGTTCCAGACGTTAGGTGTCATTAGTCTCCAGACGCCTCATCGGAAATAGGCCTCATCTCGCCTGGAAGGGAGAACTTCCTGGATTTTCTCGAGTTGCGGCAGGTGTTCTCGAGTTACGACGGGGACCTCAGGGACCCGCCCTGGTGGCCTCAGGAGAGGCCAGTCCCCATGCGAGTTGCTAAGGGGCCTCTCGGGATTCCTCTCCCGTCGATACCGGGGCCAAAAACCTTGTGTGCAGTCAGGGCCGGAACCGAGGATTCCTATCAGGGGCAGACATGGATCTTTGGGTACTTCTGGAGTCTCCCCAGGGGAGTCAGGCCTCGTCTCGAGTGGGGGCATGCACGTGCGCTTTCCTTCCAGGCTGTAGCAGCAATGTCACGCTTCCCGTGGCGTGGATCAAAGGATCTGTGGTTTTCCCTCGAGGCTTTCCCACAGGGCTGTCCCACGTGCCACCGTGGTGTGAGTCGATCCTCGGCATGAAAGATGAGCCAGTGCAGGGCAAAGAGGTTCCTCTGGAATGGACTGAGACATCCGGGGGACTCTTGGAATGGTGGTACGACCATGGAGTTCCTCTCGCCTTTCCTGTTGAGAGTGCCTCCTCTTGAGATGCGACGGGAACGCAGGGAATTCTTTCCCGTTGAAAGCATGGAAAGGATCCCTCATCTCGAGCTACGAGGGGGAAACGGGGCTCCTTTGGATGTGGTCGGGACCATCGTGCTTCCTCTCGAGTGGAGACGGGTATGGTGGTGAACTTGTTGAGTTGCAGCAAGGATGTGAAAGACCCTTTCGAAGTTCCAGAGGTTAGGTGTCATTAGTCTCCAGACGCCTCATCGGAAATAGGCCTCATCTCGCCTGGAAGGGAGAAATTCCTGGATTTTCTCGAGTTGCGGCAGGTGTTCTCGAGTTACGACGGGGACCTCAGGGACCGGCCCTGGTGGCCTCAGGAGAGGCCAGTCCCCATGCGAGTTGCTAGGGGGCCTCTCGGGATTCCTCTCCCGTCGATACCGGGGCCAAAAAGCTTGTGTGGAGTCAGGGCCGGAACCGAGGATTCCTCTCAGGGGCTGACATGGATCTTTGGGTACTTCTGGAGTCTCCCCAGGGGAGTCAGGCCTCGTCTCGAGTGGGGGCATGCACGTGCGCTTTCCTTCCAGGCTGTAGCAGCAATGTAACGCTTCCCGTCGCGTGGATCAAAGGATCTGTGGTTTTCCCTCGAGGCTTTCCCTCGAGGCTTTCCCATAGGGCTGTCCCACGTGCCACCGTGTTGTGAGTCGATCCTCGGCGTGAAAGATGAGCCAGTGCAGGGCAAAGAGGTTCCTCTGGAATGGACTGAGACATCTGGGGGACTCTTGGAATGGTGGTACGACCATGGAGTTCCTCTCGCCTTTCCTGTTGAGAGTGCCTCCTCTTGAGATGCGACGGGAACGCCGGGAATTCTTTCCCGTTGAAAGCAGGGAAAGGATCCCTCATCTCGAGCTCCGAGGGGGAAACGGGGCTCCTTTGGATGTGGGCGGGACCATCGTGCTTCCTCTCGAGTGGAGACGGGTATGGTGGTGAACTTCTTGAGTTGCAGCAAGGGTGTGAAAGACCCTTTCGAAGTTCCAGAGGTTAGGTGTCATTAGTCTCCAGACGCCGCATCGGAAATAGGCCTCATCTCGCCTGGAAGGCAGAACTTCCTGGATTTTCTCGAGTTGCGGCAGGTGTTCTCGAGTTACGACGGGGACCTCAGGGACCGGCCCTGGTGGCCTCAGGAGAGGCCAGTCCCCATGCGAGTTGCTAGGGGGCCTCTCGGGATTCCTCTCCCGTCGATACCGGGGCCAAAAACCTTGTGTGGTGTCAGGGCCGGAACCGAGGATTCCTCTCAGGGGCTGATATGGATCTTTGGATACTTCTGGAGTCTCGCCAGGGGAGACAGGCCTCGTTTCGTGAGGGGGCATGCACGTGCACTTTCCTTCCAGGCTGTAGCAGCAATGTAACGCTTCCCGTCGCGTGGATCAAAGGATCTGTGGTTTTCCCTCGAGGCTTTCCCTCGAGGCTTTCCCACAGGGCTGTCCCACGTGCCACCGTGGTGTGAGTCGATCCTCGGCGTGAAAGATGAGCCTGTGCAGGGCAAAGAGGTTCCTCTGGAATGGACTGAGACATCTGGGGGACTCTTGGAATGGTGGTACGACCATGGAGTTCCTCTCGCCTTTCCTGTTGAGAGTGCCTCCTCTTGAGATGCGACGGGAACGCCGGGAATTCTTTCCCGTTTAAAGCAGGGAAAGGATCCCTCATCTCGAGCTACGAGGGGGAAACGGGGCTCTTCTGGATGTGGGCGGGACCATCGTGCTTCCTCTCGAGTGGAGACGGGTATGGCGGTGAACTTCTTGAGTCGCAGCAATGGTGTGAAAGACCCTTTCGAAGTTCCAGAGGTTAGGTGTCATTAGTCTCCAGACGCCTCATCGGAAATAAGCCTCATCTCGCCTGGAAGGGAGAACTTCCTGGATTTTCTCGAGTTGCGGCAGGTGTTCTCGAGTTACGACGGGGACCTCAGGGACCCGCCCTGGTGGCCTCAGGAGAGGCCAGTCCCCATGCGAGTTGCTAGGGGGCCTCTCGGGATTCCTCTCCCGTTGATACCGGGGCCAAAAACCTTCTGTGGAGTCAGGGCCGGAATCGAGGATTCCTCTCAGGGGCTGACATGGATCTTTGGGTACTTCTGGAGTCTCCCCAGGTTAGTCAGGCCTCGTCTCGAGTGGGGGCATGCACGTGCGCTTTCCTTCCAGGCTGTAGCAGCAATGTCACGCTTCCCGTCGCGTGGATCAAAGGATCTGTGGTTTTCCCTCGAGGCTTTCCCTCGAGGCATTCCCACAGGGCTGTCCCACGTGCCACCGTGGTGTGAGTCGATCCTCGGCGTGAAAGATGAGCCAGTGCAGGGCAAAGAGGTTCCTCTGGAATGGACTGAGACATCTGGGGGACTCTTGGAATAGTGGTACGACCATGGAGTTCCTCTCGCCTTTCCTGTTGAGAGTGCCTCCTCTTGAGATGCGACGGGAACGCCGGGAATTCTTTCCCGTTTAAAGCAGGGAAAGGATCCCTCATCTCGAGCTACGAGGGGGAAACGGGGCTCCTCTGTATGTGGGCGGGACCATCGTGCTTCCTCTCGAGTGGAGACGGGTATGGCGGTGAACTTCTTGAGTCGCAGCAAGGGTGTGAAAGACCCTTTCGAAGTTCCAGAGGTTAGGTGTCATTAGTCTCCAGACGCCTCATCGGAAATAGGCCTCATCTCGCCTGGAAGGGAGAACTTCCTGGATTTTCTCGAGTTGCGGCAGGTGCTCTCGAGTTACGACGAGAACCTCAGGGACACGCCCTGGTGGCCTCAGGAGAGGCCAGTCCCCATGCGAGTTGCTAGGGGGCCTCTCGGGATTCCTCTCCCGTCGATACCGGGGCCAAAAACCTTGTGTGGAGTCAGGGCTGGAACCGAGGATTCCTCTCAGGGGCTGACATGGATCTTTGGGTACTTCTGGAGTCTCCCCAGGGGAGTTAGGCCTCGTCTCGAGTGGGGGCATGCACGTGCGCTTTCCTTCCAGGCTGTAGCAGCAATGTCACGCTTCCTGTCGCGTGGATCAAAGGATCTGTGGTTTTCCCTCGAGGCTTTCCCTCGAGGCTTTCCCACAGGGCTGTCCCACGTGCCACCCTGGTTTGAGTCGATCCTCGGAGTGAAAGATGAGCCAGTGCAGGGCAAAGAGTTTCCTCTGGAATGGACTGAGACATCTGGGGGACTCTTGGAATGGTGGTACGACCATGGAGTTCCTCTCGCCTTTCCTGTTGAGAGTGCCTCCTCTTGAGATGCGACGGGAACGCCGGGAATTCTTTCCCGTTGAAAGCAGGGAAAGGATCCCTCATCTCGAGCTATGAGGGGGAAAGGGGGATCCTCTGGATGTGGGCGGGACCATCGTGCTTCCACTCGAGTGGAGACGGGTATGGCGGTGAACTTCTTGAGTCGCAGCAAGGGTGTGAAAGACCCTTTCGAAGTTCCAGAGGTTAGGTGTCATTAGTCTCCAGACGCCTCATCGGAAATAGGCCTCATCTCGCCTGGAAGGGAGAACTTCCTGGATTTTCTCGAGTTGCGGCAGGTGCTCTCGAGTTACGACGAGGACCTCAGGGACACGCCCTGGTGGCCTCAGGAGAGGCCAGTCCCCATGCGAGTTGCTAGGGGGCCTCTCGGGATTCCTCTCCCGTCGATACCGGGGCCAAAAACCTTGTGTGGAGTCAGGGCCGGAACCGAGGATTCCTCTCAGGGGCTGACATGGATCTTTGGGTACTTCTGGAGTCTCCCCAGTGGAGTCAGGCCTCGTCTCGAGTGGGGGCATGCACGTGCGCTTTCCTTCCAGGCTTTAGCAGCAATGTCACGCTTCCCGTCTCGTGGATCAAAGGATCTGTGGTTTTCCCTCGAGGCTTTCCCTCGAGGCTTTCCCACAGGGCTGTCCCACGTGCCACCGTGGTGTGAGTCGATCCTCGGCGTGAAAGATGAGCCAGTGCAGGGCAAAGAGGTTCCTCTGGAATGGACTGAGACATCTGGGGGACTCTTGGAATGGTGGTACGACCATGGAGTTCCTCTCCTTTCCTGTTGACAGTGCCTCCTCTTGAGATGCGACGGGAACGCAGGGAATTCTTTCCCGTTGAAAGCAGGGAAAGGATCCCTCATCTCGAGCTACGAGGGGGAAACGGGGCTCCTTTGGATGTGGTCGGGACCATCGTGCTTCCTCTCGAGTGGAGACGGGTATGGTGGTGAACTTCTTGAGTTGCAGCAAGGGTGTGAAAGACCCTTTCGAAGTTCCAGAGGTTAGGTGTCATTAGTCTCAAGACGCCTCATCGGAAATAGGCCTCATCTCGCCTGGAAGGGAGAACTTCCTGGATTTTCTCGAGTTGCGGCAGGTGTTCTCGAGTTACGACGGGGAACTCAGGGACCGGCCCTGGTGGCCTCAGGAGAGGCCAGTCCCCATGCGAGTTGCTAGGGGGCCTCTCGGGATTCCTCTCCCGTCGATACCGGGGCCAAAAACCTTGTGTGGAGTCAGGGCCGGAACCGAGGATTCCTCTCAGGGGCTGATATGGATCTTTGGATACTTCTGGAGTCTCCCCAGGGGAGTCAGGCCTCGTCTCGAGTGGGGGAATGCACGTGCGCTTTCCTTCCAGGCTGTAGCAGCAATGTCACGCTTCCCGTCGCGTGGATCAAAGGATCTGTGGTTTTCCCTCGAGGCTTTCCCTCGAGGCTTTCCCACAGGGCTGTCCCACGTGCCACCGTGGTGTGAGTCGATCCTCGGCGTGAAAGATGAGCCAGTGCAGGGCAAAGAGGTTCCTCTGGAATGGACTGAGACATCTGGTGAACTCTTGGAATGGTGGTACGACCATGGAGTTCCTCTCGCCTTTCCTGTTGAGAGTGCCTCCTCTTGAGATGCGAAGGGAACGCCGGGAATTCTTTCCCGTTGAAACCAGGGAAAGGATCCCTCATCTCGAGCTACGAGGGGGAAACGGGGATCCTCTGGATGTGGGCGGGACCATCGTGCTTCCTCTCGAGTGGAGACGGGTATGGCGGTGAACTTCTTGAGTCGCAGCAAGGGTGTGAAAGACCCTTTCGAAGTTCCAGAGGTTAGGTGTCATTAGTCTCCAGACGCCTCATCGGAAATAGGCCTCATCTCGCCTGGAAGGGAGAACTTCCTGGATTTTCTCGAGTTGCGGCAGGTGCTCTCGAGTTACGACGAGGACCTCAGGGACACGCCCTGGTGGCCTCAGGAGAGGCCAGTCCCCATGCGAGTTGCTAGGGGGCCTCTCGGGATTCCTCTCCCGTCGATACCGGGGCCAAAAACCTTGTGTGGAGTCCGGCCCGGAACCGAGGATTCCTCACAGGGGCTGACATGGATCTTTGGGTACTTCTGGAGTCTCCCCAGGGGAGTCAGGCCTCGTCTCGAGTGGGGGCATGCACGTGCGCTTTCCTTCCAAGCTGTAGCAGCAATGTCACGCTTCCCGTCGCGTGGATCAAAGGATCTGTGGTTTTCCCTCGAGGCTTTCCCTCGAGGCTTTCCCACAGGGCTGTCCCACGTGCCACCGTGGTGTGAGTCGATCCTCGGCGTGAAAGATGAGCCAGTGCAGGGCAAAGAGGTTCCTCTGGAATGGACTGAGACATCTGGGGGACTCTTGGAATGGTGGTACGACCATGGAGTTCCTCTCGCCTTTCCTGTTGAGAATGCCTCCTCTTGAGATGCGACGGAAACGCAGGGAATTCTTTCCCGTTGAAAGCAGGGAAAGGATCCCTCATCTCGAGCTACGAGGGGGAAACGGGGCTCCTCTGGATGTGGGCGGGACCATCGTGCTTCCTCTCGAGTGGAGACGGGTATGGCGGTAAACTTCTTGAGTTGCAGCAAGGGTGTGAAAGACCCTTTCGAAGTTCCAGACGTTAGGTGTCATTAGTCTCCAGACGCCTCATCGGAAATAGGCCTCATCTCGCCTGGAAGGGAGAACTTCCTGGATTTTCTCGAGTTGCGGCAGGTGTTCTCGAGTTACGACGGGGACCTCAGGGACCCGCCCTGGTGGCCTCAGGAGAGGCCAGTCCCCATGCGAGTTGCTAAGGGGCCTCTCGGGATTCCTCTCCCGTCGATACCGGGGCCAAAAACCTTGTGTGCAGTCAGGGCCGGAACCGAGGATTCCTATCAGGGGCAGACATGGATCTTTGGGTACTTCTGGAGTCTCCCCAGGGGAGTCAGGCCTCGTCTCGAGTGGGGGCATGCACGTGCGCTTTCCTTCCAGGCTGTAGCAGCAATGTCACGCTTCCCGTGGCGTGGATCAAAGGATCTGTGGTTTTCCCTCGAGGCTTTCCCACAGGGCTGTCCCACGTGCCACCGTGGTGTGAGTCGATCCTCGGCATGAAAGATGAGCCAGTGCAGGGCAAAGAGGTTCCTCTGGAATGGACTGAGACATCCGGGGGACTCTTGGAATGGTGGTACGACCATGGAGTTCTTCTCGCCTTTCCTGTTGAGAGTGCCTCCTCTTGAGATGCGACGGGAACGCAGGGAATTCTTTCCCGTTGAAAGCATGGAAAGGATCCCTCATCTCGAGCTACGAGGGGGAAACGGGGCTCCTTTGGATGTGGTCGGGACCATCGTGCTTCCTCTCGAGTGGAGACGGGTATGGTGGTGAACTTGTTGAGTTGCAGCAAGGATGTGATAGACCCTTTCGAAGTTCCAGAGGTTAGGTGTCATTAGTCTCCAGACGCCTCATCGGAAATAGGCCTCATCTCGCCTGGAAGGGAGAACTTCCTGGATTTTCTCGAGTTGCGGCAGGTGTTCTCGAGTTACGACGGGGACCTCAGGGACCGGCCCTGGTGGCCTCAGGAGAGGCCAGTCCCCATGCGAGTTGCTAGGGGGCCTCTCGGGATTCCTCTCCCATCGATACCGGGGCCAAAAAGCTTGTGTGGAGTCAGGGCCGGAACCGAGGATTCCTCTCAGGGGCTGACATGGATGTTTGGGTACTTCTGGAGTCTCCCCAGGGGAGTCAGGCCTCGTCTCGAGTGGGGGCATGCACGTGCGCTTTCCTTCCAGGCTGTAGCAGCAATGTCACGCTTCCCGTCGCGTGGATCAAAGGATCTGTGGTTTTCCCTCGAGGCTTTCCCTCGAGGCTTTCCCATAGGGCTGTCCCACGTGCCACCGTGTTGTGAGTCGATCCTCGGCGTGAAAGATGAGCCAGTGCAGGGCAAAGAGGTTCCTCTGGAATGGACTGAGACATCTGGGGGACTCTTGGAATGGTGGTACGACCATGGAGTTCCTCTCGCCTTTCCTGTTGAGAGTGCCTCCTCTTGAGATGCGACGGGAACGCCGGGAATTCTTTCCCGTTGAAAGCAGGGAAAGGATCCCTCATCTCGAGCTCCGAGGGGGAAACGGGGCTCCTTTGGATGTGGGCGGGACCATCGTGCTTCCTCTCGAGTGGAGACGGGTATGGTGGTGAACTTCTTGAGTTGCAGCAAGGGTGTGAAAGACCCTTTCGAAGTTCCAGAGGTTAGGTGTCATTAGTCTCCAGACGCCGCATCGGAAATAGGCCTCATCTCGCCTGGAAGGCAGAACTTCCTGGATTTTCTCGAGTTGCGGCAGGTGTTCTCGAGTTACGACGGGGACCTCAGGGACCGGCCCTGGTGGCCTCAGGAGAGGCCAGTCCCCATGCGAGTTGCTAGGGGGCCTCTCGGGATTCCTCTCCCGTCGATACCGGGGCCAAAAACCTTGTGTGGAGTCAGGGCCGGAACCGAGGATTCCTCTCCGGGGCTGATATGGATCTTTGGATACTTCTGGAGTCTCGCCAGGGGAGACAGGCCTCGTTTCGTGAGGGGGCATGCACGTGCACTTTCCTTCCAGGCTGTAGCAGCAATGTCACGCTTCCCGTCGCGTGGATCAAAGGATCTGTGGTTTTCCCTCGAGGCTTTCCCTCGAGGCTTTCCCACAGGGCTGTCCCACGTGCCACCGTGGTGTGAGTCGATCCTCGGCGTGAAAGATGAGCCAGTGCAGGGCAAAGAGTTTCCTCTGGAATGGACTGAGACATCTGGGGGACTCTTGGAATGGTGGTACGACCATGGAGTTCCTCTCGCCTTTCCTGTTGAGAGTGCCTCCTCTTGAGATGGGACGGGAACGCCGGGAATTCTTTCCCGTTGAAACCAGGGAAAGGATCCCTCATCTCGAGCTACGAGGGGGAAACGGGGCTCCTCTGGATGTGGGCGGGACCATCGTGCTTCCTCTCGAGTGGAGACGGGTATGGCGGTGAACTTCTTGAGTTGCAGCAAGGGTGTGAAAGACCCTTTCGAAGTTCCACAGGTTTGGTGTCATTAGTCTTCAGAGGCCTCATCGGAAATAGCCCTCATCTCGCCTGGAAGGGAGAACTTCCTGGATTTTCTCGAGTTGAGGCAGGTGTTCTCGAGTTACGACGGGGACCTCAGGGACCCGCCCTGGTGGCCACAGGAGAGGCCAGTCCCCATGCGAGTTGCTAGGGGGCCTCTCGGGATTCCTCTCCGTCGATACCGGGGCCAAAAACCTTGTGTGTTGTCAGGGCCGGAACCGAGAATTCCTCTCAGGGGCTGACATGGATCTTTGGGTACTTCTGGAGTCTCCCCAGGGGAGTCAGGCCTCGTCTCGAGTGGGGGCATGCACGTGCGCTTTCCTTCCAGGCTGTAGCAGCAATGTCACGCTTCCCGTCGCGTGGATCAAAGGATCTGTGGTTTTCCCTCGAGGCTTTCCCACAGGGCTGTCCCACGTGCCACCGTGGTGTGAGTCGATCCTCGGCGTGAAAGATGAGCCAGTGCAGGGCAAAGAGGTTCCTCTGGAATGGACTGAGACATCTGGGGGACTCTTGGAATGGTGGTACGACCAGGGAGTTCCTCTCGCCTTTCCTGTTCAGAGTGCCTCCTCTTGAGATGCGACGGGAACGCCGGGAATTCTTTCCCGTTGAAAGCAGGGAATGGATCCCTCATCTCGAGCTCCAAGGGGGAAACGGGTCTCCTCTGGATGTGGGCGGGACCATCGTGCTTCCTCTCGAGTGGAGACGGGTATGGCGGTGAACTTCTTGAGTTGCAGCAAGGGTGTGAAAGACCCTTTCGAAGTTCCCGAGTTTAGGTGTCATTAGTCTCGAGACGCCTCATCGGAAATAGGCCTCATCTCGCCTGGAAGGGAGAACTTCCTGGATTTTCTCGAGTTGCGGCAGGTGTTCTCGAGTTACGACGGGGACCTCAGGGACCCGCCCTGGTGGCCTCAGGAGAGGCCAGTCCCCATGCGAGTTGCTAGGGGGCCTCTCGGGATTCCTCTCCCGTCGATACCGGGGCCAAAAACCTTGTGTGGAGTCAGGGCCGGAACCGAGGATTCCTCTCAGGGGCTGATATGGATCTTTGGATACTTCTGGAGTCTCGCCAGGGGAGACAGGCCTCGTTTCGTGAGGGGGCATGCACGTGCACTTTCCATCCAGGCTTTAGCAGCAATGTCACGCTTCCCGTGGCGTGGATCAAAGGATCTGTGGTTTTCCCTCGAGGCTTTCCCTCGAGGCTTTCCCACAGGGCTGTCCCACGTGCCACCGTGGTGTGAGTCGATCCTCGGCGTGAAAGATGAGCCAGTGCAGGGCAAAGAGGTTCCTCTGGAATGGACTGAGACATCTGGGGGACTCTTGGAATGGTGGTACGACCATGGAGTTCCTCTTGCCTTTCCTGTTGAGAGTGCCTCCTCTTGAGATGCGACGGGAACGCCGGGAATTCTTTCCCGTTGAAAGCAGGGAAAGGATCCCTCATCTCGAGCTACGAGGGGGAAACGGGGCTCCTCTGGATGTGGGCGGGACCATCGTGCTTCCTCTCGAGTGGAGACGGGTATGGCGGTGAACTTCTTGAGTCGCAGCAAGGGTGTGAAAGACCCTTTCGAAGTTCCAGAGGTTAGGTGTCATTAGTCTCCAGACGCCTTATCGGAAATAGGCCTCATCTCGCCTGGAAGGGAGAACTTCCTGGATTTTCTCGAGTTGCGGCAGGTGTTCTCGAGTTACGACGGGGACCTCAGGGACCCGCCCTGGTGGCCTCAGGAGAGGCCAGTCCCCATGCGAGTTGCTAGGGGGCCTCTCGGGATTCCTCTCCCGTCGATACCGGGGCCAAAAACCTTGTGTGGAGTCAGGGCTGGAACCGAGGATTCCTCTCAGGGGCTGACATGGATCTTTGGGTACTTCTGGAGTCTCCCCAGGGGAGTCAGGCCTCGTCTCGAGTGGGGGCATGCACGTGCGCTTTCCTTCCAGGCTGCAGCAGCAATGTCACGCTTCCCGTCGCGTGGATCAAAGGATCTGTGGTTTCCCTCGAGGCTTTCCCTCGAGGCTTTCCCACAGGGCTGTCCCACGTGCCACCGTGGTGTGAGTCGATCCTCGGAGTGAAAGATGAGCCAGTGCAGGGCAAAGAGGTTCCTCTGGAATGGACTGAGACATCTGGGGGACTCTTGGAATGGTGGTACGACCATGGAGTTCCTCTCGCCTTTCCTGTTGAGAGTGCCTCCTCTTGAGATGCGACGGGAACGCCGGGAATTCTTTCCCGTTGAAAGCAGGGAAAGGATCCCTCATCTCGAGCTATGAGGGGGAAAGGGGGATCCTCTGGATGTGGGCGGGACCATCGTGCTTCCTCTCGAGTGGAGACGGGTATGGCGGTGAACTTCTTGAGTCGCAGCAAGGGTGTGAAAGACCCTTTCGAAGTTCCAGAGGTTAGGTGTCATTAGTTTCCAGACGCCTCATCGGAAATAGGCCTCATCTCGCCTGGAAGGGAGAACTTCCTGGATTTTCTCGAGTTGCGGCAGGTGCTCTCGAGTTACGACGAGGACCTCAGGGACACGCCCTGGTGGCCTCAGGAGAGGCCAGTCCCCATGCGAGTTGCTAGGGGGCCTCTCGGGATTCCTCTCCCGTCGATACCGGGGCCAAAAACCTTGTGTGGAGTCAGGGCCGGAACCGAGGATTCCTCTCAGAGGCTGACATGGATCTTTGGGTACTTCTGGAGTCTCCCCAGTGGAGTCAGGCCTCGTCTCGAGTGGGGGCATGCACGTGCGCTTTCCTTCCAGGCTTTAGCAGCAATGTCACGCTTCCCGTCGCGTGGATCAAAGGATTTGTGGTTTTCCCTCGAGGCTTTCCCACAGGGCTGTCCCACGTGCCACCGTGGTGTGAGTCGATCCTCGGCGTGAAAGATGAGCCAGTGCAGGGCAAAGAGGTTCCTCTGGAATGGACTGAGACATCTGGGGGACTCTTGGAATGGTGGTACGACCATGGAGTTCCTCTCCTTTCCTGTTGACAGTGCCTCCTCTTGAGATGCGACGGGAACGCAGGGAATTCTTTCCCGTTGAAAGCAGGGAAAGGATCCCTCATCTCGAGCTACGAGGGGGAAACGGGGCTCCTTTGGATGTGGTCGGGACCATCGTGCTTCCTCTCGAGTGGAGACGGGTATGGTGGTGAACTTCTTGAGTTGCAGCAAGGGTGTGAAAGACCCTTTCGAAGTTCCAGAGGTTAGGTGTCATTAGTCTCCAGACGCCTCATCGGAAATAGGCCTCATCTCGCCTGGAAGGGAGAACTTCCTGGATTTTCTCGAGTTGCGGCAGGTGTTCTCGAGTTACGACGGGGAACTCAGGGACCGGCCCTGGTGGCCTCAGGAGAGGCCAGTCCCCATGCGAGTTGCTAGGGGGCCTCTCGGGATTCCTCTCCCGTCGATACCGGGGCCAAAAACCTTGAGTGGAGTCAGGGCCGGAACCGAGGATTCCTCTCAGGGGCTGATATGGATCTTTGGATACTTCTGGAGTCTCGCCAGGGGAGACAGGCCTTGTTTCGTGAGGGGGCATGCACGTGCACCTTGCATCCAGGCTTTAGCAGCAATGTCACGCTTCCCGTGGCGTGGATCAATGGATCTGTGGTTTTCCCTCGAGGCTTTCCCTCGAGGCTTTCCCACAGGGCTGTCCCACGTGCCACCGTGGTGTGAGTCGATCCTCGGCGTGAAAGATGAGCCAGTGCAGGGCAAAGAGGTTCCTCTGGAATGGACTGAGACATCTGGGGGACTCTTGGAATGGTGGTACGACCATGGAGTTCCTCTCGCCTTTCCTGTTGAGAGTGCCTCCTCTTGAGATGCGACGGGAACGCCGGGAATTCTTTCCCGTTTAAAGCAGGGAAAGGATCCCTCATCTCGAGCTACGAGGGGGAAACGGGGCTCCTCTGGATGTGGGCGGGACCATCGTGCTTCCTCTCGAGTGGAGACGGGTATGGCGGTGAACTTCTTGAGTCGCAGCAAGGGTGTGAAAGACCCTTTCGAAGTTCCAGAGGTTAGGTGTCATTAGTCTCCAGACGCCTTATCGGAAATAGGCCTCATCTCGCCTGGAAGGGAGAACTTCCTGGATTTTCTCGAGTTGCAGCAGGTGTTCTCGAGTTACGACGGGGACCTCAGGGACCCGCCCTGGTGGCCTCAGGAGAGGCCAGTCCCCATGCGAGTTGCTAGGGGGCCTCTCGGGATTCCTCTCCCGTCGATACCGGGGCCAAAAACCTTGTGTGGAGTCAGGGCTGGAACCGAGGATTCCTCTCAGGGGCTGACATGGATCTTTGGGTACTTCTGGAGTCTCCCCAGGGGAGTCAGGCCTCGTCTCGAGTGGGGGCATGCACGTGCGCTTTCCTTCCAGGCTGTAGCAGCAATGTCACGCTTCCCGTCGCGTGGATCAAAGGATCTGTGGTTTTCCCTCGAGGCTTTCCCTCGAGGCTCTCCCACAGGGCTGTCCCACGTGCCACCGTGGTGTGAGTCGATCCTCGGCGTGAAAGATGAGCCAGTGCAGGGCAAAGAGGTTCCTCTGGAATGGACTGAGACATCTGGTGGACTCTTGGAATGGTGGTACGACCATGGAGTTCCTCTCGCCTTTCCTGTTGAGAGTGCCTCCTCTTGAGATGCGACGGGAACGCCGGGAATTCTTTCCCGTTGAAAGCAGGGAAAGGATCCCTCATCTCGAGCTACGAGGGGGAAACGGGGATCCTCTGGATGTGGGCGGGACCATCGTGCTTCCTCTCGAGTGGAGACGGGTATGGCGGTGAACTTCTTGAGTCGCAGCAAGGGTGTGAAAGACCCTTTCGAAGTTCCAGAGGTTAGGTGTCATTAGTCTCCAGACGCCTCATCGGAAATAGGCCTCATCTCGCCTGGAAGGGAGAACTTCCTGGATTTTCTCGAGTTGCGGCAGGTGCTCTCGAGTTACGACGAGGACCTCAGGGACACGCCCTGGTGGCCTCAGGAGAGGCCAGTCCCCATGCGAGTTGCTAGGGGGCCTCTCGGGATTCCTCTCCCGTCGATACCGGGGCCAAAAACCTTGTGTGGAGTCAGGGCTGGAACCGAGGATTCCTCTCAGGGGCTGACATGGATCTTTGGGTACTTCTGGAGTCTCCCCAGGGGAGTCAGGCCTCGTCTCGAGTGGGGGCATGCACGTGCGCTTTCCTTCCAGGCTGTAGCAGCAATGTCACGCTTCCCGTCGCGTGGATCAAAGGATCTGTGGTTTTCCCTCGAGGCTTTCCCTCGAGGCTTTCCCACAGGGCTGTCCCACGTGCCACCGTGGTGTGAGTCGATCCTCGGCGTGAAAGATGAGCCAGTGCAGGGCAAAGAGGTTCCTCTGGAATGGACTGAGACATCTGGTGGACTCTTGGAATGGTGGTACGACCATGGAGTTCCTCTCGCCTTTCCTGTTGAGAGTGCCTCCTCTTGAGATGCGACGGGAACGCCGGGAATTCTTTCCCGTTGAAAGCAGGGAAAGGATCCCTCATCTCGAGCTACGAGGGGGAAACGGGGATCCTCTGGATGTGGGCGGGATCATCGTGCTTCCTCTCGAGTGGAGACAGGTATGGCGGTGAACTTCTTGTGTCGCAGCAAGGGTGTGAAAGACCCTTTCGAAGTTCCAGAGGTTAGGTGTCATTAGTCTCCAGACGCCTCATCGGAAATAGGCCTCATCTCGCCTGGAAGGGAGAACTTCCTGGATTTTCTCGAGTTGCGGCAGGTGTTCTCGAGTTACGACGGGGACCTCAGTGACCCGCCCTGGTGGCATCAGGAGAGGCCAGTCCCCATGCGAGTTGCTAGGGGGCCTCTCGGGATTCCTCTCCCGTCGATACCGGGGCCAAAAACCTTGTGTGGAGTCAGGGCCGGAACCGAGGATTCCTCTCAGGGGCTGACATGGATCTTTGGGTACTTCTGGAGTCTCCCCAGTGGAGTCAGGCCTCGTCTCGAGTGGGGGCATGCACGTGCGCTTTCCTTCCAGGCTTTAGCAGCAATGTCACGCTTCCCGTCGCGTGGATCAAAGGATCTGTGGTTTTCCCTCGAGGCTTTCCCACAGGGCTGTCCCACGTGCCACCGTGGTGTGAGTCGATCCTCGGCGTGAAAGATGAGCCAGTGCAGGGCAAAGAGGTTCCTCTGGAATGGACTGAGACATCTGGGGGACTCTTGGAATGGTGGTACGACCATGGAGTTCCTCTCCTTTCCTGTTGACAGTGCCTCCTCTTGAGATGCGACGGGAACGCAGGGAATTCGTTCCCGTTGAAAGCAGGGAAAGGATCCCTCATCTCGAGCTACGAGGGGGAAACGGGGCTCCTTTGGATGTGGTCGGGACCATCGTGCTTCCTCTCGAGTGGAGACGGGTATGGTGGTGAACTTCTTGAGTTGCAGCAAGGGTGTGAAAGACCCTTTCGAAGTTCCAGAGGTTAGGTGTCATTAGTCTCCAGACGCCTCATCGGAAATAGGCCTCATCTCGCCTGGAAGGGAGAACTTCCTGGATTTTCTCGAGTTGCGGCAGGTGTTCTCGAGTTACGACGGGGAACTCAGGGACCGGCCCTGGTGGCCTCAGGAGAGGCCAGTCCCCATGCGAGTTGCGAGGGGGCCTCTCGGGATTCCTCTCCCGTCGATACCGGGGCCAAAAACCTTGTGTGGAGTCAGGGCCGGAACCGAGGATTCCTCTCAGGGGCTGATATGGATCTTTGGATACTTCTGGAGTCTCGCCAGGGGAGACAGGCCTCGTTTCGTGAGGGGGCATGCACGTGCACCTTCCATCCAGGCTTTAGCAGCAATGTCACGCTTCCCGTGGCGTGAATCAAAGGATCTGTGGTTTTCCCTCGAGGCTTTCCCTCGAGGCTTTCCCACAGGGTTGTCCCACGTGCCACCGTGGTGTGAGTCGATCCTCGGCGTGAAAGATGAGCCAGTGCAGGGCAAAGAGGTTCCTCTGGAATGGACTGAGACATCTGGGTGACTCTTGGAATGGTGGTACGACCATGGAGTTCCTCTCGCCTTTCCTGTTGAGAGTGCCTCCTCTTGAGATGCGACGGGAACGCCGGGAATTCTTTCCCGTTTAAAGCAGGGAAAGGATCCCTCATCTCGAGCTACGAGGGGGAAACGGGGCTCCTCTGGATGTGGGCGGGACCATCGTGCTTCCTCTCGAGTGGAGACGGGTATGGCGGTGAACTTCTTGAGTCGCAGCAAGGGTGTGAAAGACCCTTTCGAAGTTCCAGAGGTTAGGTGTCATTAGTCTCCAGACGCCTTATCGGAAATAGGCCTCATCTCGCCTGGAAGGGAGAACTTCCTGGATTTTCTCGAGTTGCGGCAGGTGTTCTCGAGTTATGACGGGGACCTCAGGGACCCGCCCTGGTGGCCTCAGGAGAGGCCAGTCCCCATGCGAGTTGCTAGGGGGCCTCTCGGGATTCCTCTCCCGTCGATACCGGGGCCAAAAACCTTGTGTGGAGTCAGGGCCGGAACCGAGGATTCCTCTCAGGGGCTGACATGGATCTTTGGGTACTTCTGGAGTCTCCCCAGGGGAGTCAGGCCTCGTCTCGAGTGGGGGCATGCACGTGCGCTTTCCTTCCAGGCTGTAGCAGCAATGTCACGCTTCCCGTCGCGTGGATCAAAGGATCTGTGGTTTTCCCTCGAGGCTTTCCCTCGAGGCTTTCCCACAGGGCTGTCCCACGTGCCACCGTGGTGTGAGTCGATCCTCGGCGTGAAAGATGAGCCAGTGCAGGGCAAAGAGGTTCCTCTGGAATGGACTGAGACATCTGGGGGACTCTTGGAATGGTGGTACGACCATGGAGTTCCTCTCGCCTTTCCTGTTGAGAATGCCTCCTCTTGAGATGCGACGGGAACGCAGGAAATTCTTTCCCGTTGAAAGCAGGGAAAGGATCCCTCATCTCGAGCTACGAGGGGGAAACGGGGCTCCTCTGGATGTGGTCGGGACCATCGTGCTTCCTCTCGAGTGGAGACGGGTATGGTGGTGAACTTCTTGAGTTGCAGCAAGGGTGTGAAAGACCCTTTCGAAGTTCCAGAGGTTCGGTGTCATTAGTCTCCAGACGCCTCATCGGAAATAGGCCTCATCTCGCCTGGAAGGGAGAACTTCCTGGATTTTCTCGAGTTGCGGCAGGTGTTCTCGAGTTACGACGGGGACCTCAGGGACCGGCCCTGGTGGCCTCAGGAGAGGCCAGTCCCCATGCGAGTTGCTAGGGGGCCTCTCGGGATTCCTCTTCCGTCGATAGCGGGGCCAAAAACCTTGTGTGGAGTCAGGGCCGGAACCGAGGATTCCTCTCAGGGGCTGATATGTATCTTTGGATACTTCTGGAGTCTCGCCAGGGGAGACAGGCCTCGTTTCGTGAGGGGGCATGCACGTGCACTTTCCTTCCAGGCTTTAGCAGCAATGTCACGCTTCCCGTGGCTTGGATCAAAGGATCTGTGGTTTTCCCTCGAGGCTTTCCCTCGAGGCTTTCCCACAGGGCTGTCCCACGTGCCACCGTGGTGTGAGTCGATCCTCGGCGTGAAAGATGAGCCAGTGCAGGGCAAAGAGGTTCCTCTGGAATGGACTGAGACATCTGGGGGACTCTTGGAATGGTGGTACGACCATGGAGTTCCTCTCGCCTTTCCGGTTGAGAGTGCCTCCTCTTGAGATGCGACGGGAACGCCGGGAATTCTTTCCCGTTGAAAGCAGGGAAAGGTTCCCTCATCTCGAGCTACGAGGGGGAAACGGGGATCCTATGGATGTGGGCGGGACCATCGTGCTTCCTCTCGAGTGGAGACGGGTATGGCGGTGAACTTCTTGAGTCGCAGCAAGGGTGTGAAAGACCCTTTCGAAGTTCCAGAGGTTAGGTGTCATTAGTCTCCAGACGCCTCATCGGAAATAGGCCTCATCTCGCCTGGAAGGGAGAACTTCCTGGATTTTCTCGAGTTGCGGCAGGTGCTCTCGAGTTACGACGAGGACCACAGCGACCCGCCCTGGTGGCCTCAGGAGAGGCCAGTCCCCATGCGAGTTGCTAGGGGGCCTCTCGGGATTCCTCTCCCGTCGATACCGGGGCCAAAAACCTTGTGTGGAGTCAGGGCCGGAACCGAGGATTCCTCTCAGGGGCTGACATGGATCTTTGGGTACTTCTGGAGTCTCCCCAGGGGAGTCAGGCCTCGTCTCGAGTGGGGGCATGCACGTGCGCTTTCCTTCCAGGCTGTAGCAGCAATGTCACGCTTCCCGTCGCGTGGATCAAAGGATCTGTGGTTTTCCCTCGAGGCTTTCCCTCGAGGCTTTCCCACAGGGCTGTCCCACGTGCCACCGTGGTGTGAGTCGATCCTCGGCGTGAAAGATGAGCCAGTGCAGGGCAAAGAGGTTCCTCTGGAATGGACTGAGACATCTGGGGGACTCTTGGAATGGTGGTACGACCATGGAGTTCCTCTCGCCTTTCTTGTTGAGAGTGCCTCCTCTTGAGATGCGACGGGAACGCCGGGAATTCTCCCCGTTTAAAGCAGGGAAAGGATCCCTCATCTCGAGCTACGAGGGGGAAACGGGGATCCTCTGGATGTGGGCGGGACCACCGTGCTTCCTCTCGAGTGGAGACGGGTATGGCGGTGAACTTCTTGAGTCGCAGCAAGGGTGTGAAAGACCCTTTCGAAGTTCCAGAGGTTAGGTGTCATTAGTCTCCAGACGCCTCATCGGAAATAGGCCTCATCTCGCCTGGAAGGGAGAACTTCCTGGATTTTCTCGAGTTGCGGCAGGTGCTCTCGAGTTACGACGAGGACCTCAGGGACCCGCCCTGGTGGCCTCAGGAGAGGCCAGTCCCCATGCGAGTTGCTAGGGGGCCTCTCGGGATTCCTCTCCCGTCGATACCGGGGCCAAAAACCTTGTGTGGAGTCAGGGCCGGAACCGAGAATTCCTCTCAGGGGCTGACATGGATCTTTGGGTACTTCTGGAGTCTCCCCAGGGGAGTCAGGCCTCGTCTCGAGTGGGGGCATGCACGTGCGCTTTCCTTCCAGGCTGTAGCAGCAATGTCACGCTTCCCGTCGCGTGGATCAAAGGATCTGTGGTTTTCCCTCGAGGCTTTCCCTCGAGGCTTACCCTCGAGGCTTTCCCACAGGGCTGTCCCACGTGCCACCGTGGTGTGAGTCGATCCTCGGCGTGAAAGATGAGCCAGTGCAGGGCAAAGAGGTTCCTCTGGAATGGACTGAGACATCTGGGGGACTCTTGGAATGGTGGTACGACAATGGAGTTCCTCTCGCCTTTCCTGTTGAGAGTGCCTCCTCTTGAGATGCGACGGGAACGCCGGGAATTCGTTCCCGTTGAAAGCAGGGAAAGGATCCCTCATCTCGAGCTCCGAGGGGGAAACGGGGCTCCTCTGGATGTGGGCGGGACCATCGTGCTTCCTCTCGAGTGGAGACGGGTATGGCGGTGAACTTCTTGAGTCGCAGCAAGGGTGTGAAAGACCCTTTCGAAGTTCCAGAGGTTAGGTGTCATTAGTCTCCAGACGCCTCATCGGAAATAGGCCTCATCTCGCCTGGAAGGGAGAACTTCCTGGATTTTCTCGAGTTGCGGCAGGTGCTCTCGAGTTACGACGAGGACCTCAGCGACCCGCCCTGGTGGCCTCAGGAGAGGCCAGTCCCCATGCGAGTTGCTAGGGGGCCTCTCGGGATTCCTCTCCCGTCGATACCGGGGCCAAAAACCTTGTGTGGAGTCAGGGCCGGAACCGAGGATTCCTCTCAGGGGCTGACATGGATCTTTGGGTACTTCTGGAGTCTCCCCAGGGGAGTCAGGCCTCGTCTCGAGTGGGGGCATGCACGTGCGCTTTCCTTCCAGGCTGTAGCAGCAATGTCACGCTTCCCGTCGCGTGGATCAAAGGATCTGTGGTTTTCCCTCGAGGCTTTCCCTCGAGGCTTTCCCACAGGGCTGTCCCACGTGCCACCGTGGTGTGAGTCGATCCTCGGCGTGAAAGATGAGCCAGTGCAGGGCAAAGAGGTTCCTCTGGAATGGACTGAGACATCTGGGGGACTCTTGGAATGGTGGTACGACCATGGAGTTCCTCTCGCCTTTCTTGTTGAGAGTGCCTCCTCTTGAGATGCGACGGGAACGCCGGGAATTCTCCCCGTTTAAAGCAGGGAAAGGATCCCTCATCTCGAGCTACGAGGGGGAAACGGGGATCCTCTGGATGTGGGCGGGACCACCGTGCTTCCTCTCGAGTGGAGACGGGTATGGCGGTGAACTTCTTGAGTCGCAGCAAGGGTGTGAAAGACCCTTTCGAAGTTCCAGAGGTTAGGTGTCATTAGTCTCCAGACGCCTCATCGGAAATAGGCCTCATCTCGCCTGGAAGGGAGAACTTCCTGGATTTTCTCGAGTTGCGGCAGGTGCTCTCGAGTTACGACGAGGACCTCAGGGACCCGCCCTGGTGGCCTCAGGAGAGGCCAGTCCCCATGCGAGTTGCTAGGGGGCCTCTCGGGATTCCTCTCCCGTCGATACCGGGGCCAAAAACCTTGTGTGGAGTCAGGGCCGGAACCGAGAATTCCTCTCAGGGGCTGACATGGATCTTTGGGTACTTCTGGAGTCTCCCCAGGGGAGTCAGGCCTCGTCTCGAGTGGGGGCATGCACGTGCGCTTTCCTTCCAGGCTGTAGCAGCAATGTCACGCTTCCCGTCGCGTGGATCAAAGGATCTGTGGTTTTCCCTCGAGGCTTTCCCTCGAGGCTTACCCTCGATGCTTTCCCACAGGGCTGTCCCACGTGCCACCGTGGTGTGAGTCGATCCTCGGCGTGAAAGATGAGCCAGTGCAGGGCAAAGAGGTTCCTCTGGAATGGACTGAGACATCTGGGGGACTCTTGGAATGGTGGTACGACCATGGAGTTCCTCTCGCCTTTCCTGTTGAGAGTGCCTCCTCTTGAGATGCGACGGGAACGCCGGGAATTCGTTCCCGTTGAAAGCAGGGAAAGGATCCCTCATCTCGAGCTACGAGGGGGAAACGGGGCTCCTCTGGATGTGGGCGGGACCATCGTGCTTCCTCTCGTGTGGAGACGGGTATGGCGGTGAACTTCTCGAGTTGCAGCAAGGGTGTGAAAGACCCTTTCGAAGTTCCAGAGGTTAGGTGTCATTAGTCTCCAGACGCCTCATCGGAAATAGGCCTCATCTCGCCTGGAAGGGAGAACTTCCTGGATTTTCTCGAGTTGCGGCAGGTGTTCTCGAGTTACGACGCGGACCTCAGGGACCCGCCCTGGTGGACTCAGGAGAGGCCAGTCCCCATGCGAGGTGCTAGGGGGCCTCTCGGGATTCCTCTCCCGTCGATACCGGGGCCAAAAACCTTGTGCGGAGTCAGGGCCAGAACCGAGGATTCCTCTCAGGGGCTGACATGGATCTTTGTGTACTTGTGGAGTCTCCCCAGGGGAGTCAGGCCTCGTCTCGAGTGGGGGCATGCATGTGCGCTTTCCTTCCATGCTGTAGCAGCAATGTCACGCTTCCCGTCGCGTGGATCAAAGGATCTGTGGTTTTCCCTCGAGGCTTTCCTTCGAGGCTTTCCCACAGGGCTGTCCCACGTGCCACCGTGGTGTGAGTCGATCCTCGGCGTGAAAGATGAGCCAGTGCAGGGCAAAGAGGCTCCTCTGGAATGGACTGAGACATCTGGGGGACTCTTGGAAAGGTGGTACGACCATGGAGTTCCTCTCGCCTTTCCTGTTGAGAGTGCCTCCTCTTGAGATGCGACGGGAACGCCGGGAATTCTTTCCCGTTGAAAGCAGGGAAAGGATCCCTCATCTCGAGCTACGAGGGGGAAACGGGGCTCCTCTGGATGTGGGCGGGACCATCGTGCTTCCTCTCGAGTGGAGACAGGTACGGCGGTGAACTTATTGAGTTGCAGCAAGGGTGTGAAAGACCCTTTCGAAGTTCCAGAGGTTAGGTGTCATTTGTCTCCAGAGGCCTCATCGGAAATAGGCCTCATCTCGCCTGGAAGGGAGAACTTCCTGGATTTTCTCGAGTTGCGGCAGGTGTTCTCGAGTTACGACGGGGACCTCAGGGACCCGCCCTGTTGGCCTCAGGAGAGGCCAGTCCCCATGCGAGTTGCTAGGGGGCCTCTCGGGATTCCTCTCCCGTCGATACCGGTGCCAAAAACCTTGTGTGGAGTCAGGGCCGGAACCGAGGATTCCTCTCAGGGGCTGACATGGATCTTTGGGTACTTCTGGAGTCTCCCCAGGGGAGTCAGGCCTCATCTCGAGTGGGGGCATGCACGTGCGCTTTCCTTCCAGGCTGTAGCAGCAATGTCACGCTTCCCGTCGCGTGGATCAAAGGATCTGTGGTTTTCCCTCGAGGCTTTCCCTCGAGGCTTTCCCACAGGGCTGTCCCACATGCAACCGTGGTGTGAGTCGATCCTCGGCGTGAAAGATGAGCCAGTGCAGGGCAAAGAGGCTCCTCTGGAATGGACTGAGACATCTGGGGGACTCTTGGAATGGTGGTACGACCAGGGAGTTCCTCTCGCCTTTCCTGTTCAGAGTGCCTCCTCTTGAGATGCGACGGGAACGCCGGGAATTCTTTCCCGTTGAAAGCAGGGAATGGATCCCTCATCTCGAGCTCCAAGGGGGAAACGGGTCTCCTCTGGATGTGGGCGGGACCATCGTGCTTCCTCTCGAGTGGAGACGGGTATGGCGGTGAACTTCTTGAGTTGCAGCAAGGGTGTGAAAGACCCTTTCGAAGTTCCCGAGTTTAGGTGTCATTAGTCTCGAGACGCCTCATCGGAAATAGGCCTCATCTCGCCTGGAAGGGAGAACTTCCTGGATTTTCTCGAGTTGCGGCAGGTGTTCTCGAGTTACGACGGGGACCTCAGGGACCCGCCCTGGTGGCCTCAGGAGAGGCCAGTCCCCATGCGAGTTGCTAGGGGGCCTCTCGGGATTACTCTCCCGTCGATACCGGGGCCAAAATCCTTGTGTGGAGTCAGGGCCGGAACCGAGGATTCCTCTCAGGGGCTGACATGGATCTTTGGGTACTTGTGGAGTCTCCCCAGGGGAGTCAGGCCTCGTCTCGAGTGGGGGCATGCACGTGCGCTTTCCTTCCAGGCTGTAGCAGCAATGTCACGCTTCCCGTCGCGTGGATCAAAGGATCTGTGGTTTTCCCTCGAGGCTTTCGCTCGAGGCTTTCCCACAGGGCTGTCCCACGTGCCACCGTGGTGTGAGTCGATCCTCGGCGTGAAAGATGAGCCAGTGCAGGGCAAAGAGGCTCCTCTGGAATGGACTGAGACATCTGGGGGACTCTTGGAATGGTGGTACGACCATGGAGTTCCTCTCGCCTTTCCTGTTGAGAGTGCCTCCTCTTGAGATGCGACGGGAACGCCGGGAATTCTTTCCCGTTGACAGCAGGGAATGGATCCCTCATCTCGAGCTACGAGGGGGAAACGGGGCTCCTCTGGATGTGGGCGGGACCATCGTGCTTCCTCTCGAGTGGAGACGGGTATGGCGGTGAACTTCTTGAGTTGCAGCAAGGGTGTGAAAGACCCCTTTGAAGTTCCAGAGGTTAGGTGTCATTTGTCTCCAGAGGCCTCATCGGAAATAGGCCTCATCTCGCCTGGAAGGGAGAACTTCCTGGATTTTCTCGAGTTGCGGCAGGTGTTCTCGAGTTACGACGGGGACCTCAGGGACCCGCCCTGGTGGCCTCAGGAGAGGCCAGTCCCCATGCGAGTTGCTAGGGGGCCTCTCGGGATTCCTCTCCCGTCGATACCGGGGCCAAAAACCTTGTGTGGAGTCAGGGCCGGAACCGAGGATTCCTCTCAGGGGCTGACATGGATCTTTGGGTACTTCTGGAGTCTCCCCAGGGGAGTCAGGCCTCGTCTCGAGTGGGGGCATGCACGTGCGCTTTCCTTCCAGGCTGTAGCAGCAATGTCACGCTTCCCGTCGCGTGGATCAAAGGATCTGTGGTTTTCCCTCGAGGCTTTCCCTCGAGGCTTTCCCACAGGGCTGTCCCACGTGCCACCGTGGTGTGAGTCGATCCTCGGCGTGAAAGATGAGCCAGTGCAGGGCAAAGAGGCTCCTCTGGAATGGACTGAGACATCTGGGGGACTCTTGGAATGGTGGTACGACCATGGAGTTCCTCTCGCCTTTCCTGTTGAGAGTGCCTCCTCTTGAGATGCGACGGGAACGCCGGGAATTCTTTCCCGTTGAAAGCAGGGAAAGGATCCCTCATCTCGAGCTCCGAGGGGGAAACGGGGCTCCTCTGGATGTGGGCGGGACCATCGTGCTTCCTCTCGAGTGGAGACGGGTATGGAGGTGAACTTCTTGAGTTGCATCAAGGGTGTGAAAGACCCTTTTGAAGTTCCAGAGGTTTGTTGTCATTTGTCTCCAGACGCCTCATCGGAAATAGGCCTCATCTCGCCTGGAAGGGAGAACTTCCTGGATTTTCTCGAGTTGCGGCAGGTGTTCTCGAGTTACGACGGGGACCTCAGGGACCCGCCCTGGTGGCCTCAGGAGAGGCCAGTCCCCATGCGAGATGCTAGGGGGCCTCTCGGGATTCCTCTCCCGTCGATACCGGGGCAAAAACCTAGTGTGGAGTCAGGGCCGGAACCGAGGATTCCTCTCAGGGGCTGACATGGATCTTTGGGTACTTGTGGAGTCTCCCCAGGGGAGTCAGGCCTCGTCTCGAGTGGGGGCATGCACGTGCGCCTTCCTTCCAGGCTGTAGCAGCAATGTCACGCTTCCCGTCTCGTGGATCAAAGGATCTGTGGTTTTCCCTCGAGGCTTTCCCACAGGGCTGTCCCACGTGCCACCGTTGTGTGAGTCGATTCTCGGCGTGAAAGATGAGCCAGTGCAGGGCAAAGAGGTTCCTCTGGATTGGACTGAGACATCTGGGGGACTCTTGGAATGGTAGTACGACCATGGAGTTCCTCTCGCCTTTCCTGTTGAGAGTGCCTCCTCTTGAGATGCGACGGGAACGCCGGGAATTCTTTCCCGTTGAAAGCAGGGAAAGGATCCCTCATCTCGAGCTACGAGGGGGAAACGGGGCTCCTCTGGATGTGGGCGGGACCATCGTGCTTCCTCTCGAGTGGAGACGGGTATTGCGGTGAAATTCTTGAGTTGCAGCAAGGGTGTGAAAGACCCTTTCGAAGTTCCAGAGGTTAGGTGTCATTAGTCTCCAGACGCTTCATCAGAAATAGGCCTCATTTCGCCTGGAAAGGAGAACTTCCTGGATTTTCTCGAGTTGCGGCAGGTGTTCTCGAGTTACGACGGGGACCTCAGGGACCCGCCCTGGTGGCCTCAGGAACGGCCAGTCCCCATGCTAGTTGCTAGCGGGCCTCTCGGGATTCCTCTCCCGTCGATACCGGGGCCAAAAACCTTGTGTGGAGTCAGGGCCGGAACCGAGGATTCCTCTCAGGGGCTGACATGGATCTTTGGGTACTTCTGGAGTCTCCCCAGGGGAGTCAGGCCTCGTCTCGAGTGGGGGCATGCACGTACGCTTTCCTTCCAGGCTGTAGCAGCAATGTCATTCTTCCCGTCGCGTGGATCAAAGGATCTGTGGTTTTCCCTCGAGGCTTTCCCACAGGGCTGTCCCACGTGCCACCGTGGTGTGAGTCGATCCTCGGCGTGAAAGATGAGCCAGTGCAGGGCAAAGAGTTTCCTCTGGAATGGACTGAGAAATCTCGGGGACTCTTGGAATGGTGGTACGACCATGGAGTTCCTCTCATCTTTCCTGTTGAGAGTGCCTCCTCTTGAGATGCGACGGGAACGCCGGGAATTCTCCCCGTTTAAAGCAGGGAAAGGATCCCTCATCTCGAGCTACGAGGGGGAAACGGGGATCCTCTGGATGTGGGCGGGACCACCGTGCTTCCTCTCGAGTGGAGACGGGTATGGCGGTGAACTTCTTGAGTCGCAGCAAGGGTGTGAAAGACCCTTTCGAAGTTCCAGAGGTTAGGTGTCATTAGTCTCCAGACGCCTCATCGGAAATAGGCCTCATCTCGCCTGGAAGGGAGAACTTCCGGGATTTTCTCGAGTTGCGGCAGGTGCTCTCGAGTTACGACGAGGACCTCAGGGACCCGCCCTGGTGGCCTCAGGAGAGGCCAGTCCCCATGCGAGTTGCTAGGGGGCCTCTCGGGATTCCTCTCCCGTCGATACCGGGGCCAAAAACCTTGTGTGTTGTCAGGGCCGGAACCGAGAATTCCTCTCAGGGGCTGACATGGATCTTTGGGTACTTCTGGAGTCTCCCCAGGGGAGTCAGGCCTCGTCTCGAGTGGGGGCATGCACGTGCGCTTTCCTTCCAGGCTGTAGCAGCAATGTCACGCTTCCCGTCGCGTGGATCAAAGGATCTGTGGTTTTCCCTCGAGGCTTTCCCTCGAGGCTTACCCTCGAGGCTTTCCCACAGGGCTGTCCCACGTGCCACCGTGGTGTGAGTCGATCCTCGGCGTGAAAGATGAGCCAGGGCAGGGCAAAGAGGTTCCTCTGGAATGGACTGAGACATCTGGGGGACTCTTGGAATGGTGGTACGACAATGGAGTTCCTCTCGCCTTTCCTGTTGAGAGTGCCTCCTCTTGAGATGCGACGGGAACGCCGGGAATTCGTTCCCGTTGAAAGCAGGGAAAGGATCCCTCATCTCGAGCTACGAGGGGGAAACGGGGCTCCTCTGGATGTGGGCGGGACCATCGTGCTTCCTCTCGAGTGGAGACGGGTATGGCGGTGAACTTCTTGAGTCGCAGCAAGGGTGTGAAAGACCCTTTCGAAGTTCCAGAGGTTAGGTGTCATTAGTCTCCAGACGCCTCATCGGAAATAGGCCTCATCTCGCCTGGAAGGGAGAACTTCCTGGATTTTCTCGAGTTGCGGCAGGTGCTCTCGAGTTACGACGAGGACCTCAGCGACCCGCCCTGGTGGCCTCAGGAGAGGCCAGTCCCCATGCGAGTTGCTAGGGGGCCTCTCGGGATTCCTCTCCCGTCGATACCGGGGCCAAAAACCTTGTGTGGAGTCAGGGCCGGAACCGAGGATTCCTCTCAGGGGCTGACATGGATCTTTGGGTACTTCTGGAGTCTCCCCAGGGGAGTCAGGCCTCGTCTCGAGTGGGGGCATGCACGTGCGCTTTCCTTCCAGGCTGTAGCAGCAATGTCACGCTTCCCGTCGCGTGGATCAAAGGATCTGTGGTTTTCCCTCGAGGCTTTCCCTCGAGGCTTTCCCACAGGGCTGTCCCACGTGCCACCGTGGTGTGAGTCGATCCTCGGCGTGAAAGATGAGCCAGTGCAGGGCAAAGAGGTTCCTCTGGAATGGACTGAGACATCTGGGGGACTCTTGGAATGGTGGTACGACCATGGAGTTCCTCTCGCCTTTCTTGTTGAGAGTGCCTCCTCTTGAGATGCGACGGGAACGCCGGGAATTCTCCCCGTTTAAAGCAGGGAAAGGATCCCTCATCTCGAGCTACGAGGGGGAAACGGGGATCCTCTGGATGTGGGCGGGACCACCGTGCTTCCTCTCGAGTGGAGACGGGTATGGCGGTGAACTTCTTGAGTCGCAGCAAGGGTGTGAAAGACCCTTTCGAAGTTCCAGAGGTTAGGTGTCATTAGTCTCCAGACGCCTCATCGGAAATAGGCCTCATCTCGCCTGGAAGGGAGAACTTCCGGGATTTTCTCGAGTTGCGGCAGGTGCTCTCGAGTTACGACGAGGACCTCAGGGACCCGCCCTGGTGGCCTCAGGAGAGGCCAGTCCCCATGCGAGTTGCTAGGGGGCCTCTCGGGATTCCTCTCCCGTCGATACCGGGGCCAAAAACCTTGTGTGGAGTCAGGGCCGGAACCGAGAATTCCTCTCAGGGGCTGACATGGATCTTTGGGTACTTCTGGAGTCTCCCCAGGGGAGTCAGGCCTCGTCTCGAGTGGGGGCATGCACGTGCGCTTTCCTTCCAGGCTGTAGCAGCAATGTCACGCTTCCCGTCGCGTGGATCAAAGGATCTGTGGTTTTCCCTCGAGGCTTTCCCTCGAGGCTTACCCTCGAGGCTTTCCCACAGGGCTGTCCCACGTGCCACCGTGGTGTGAGTCGATCCTCGGCGTGAAAGATGAGCCAGTGCAGGGCAAAGAGGTTCCTCTGGAATGGACTGAGACATCTGGGGGACTCTTGGAATGGTGGTACGACCATGGAGTTCCTCTCGCCTTTCCTGTTGAGAGTGCCTCCTCTTGAGATGCGACGGGAACGCCGGGAATTCGTTCCCGTTGAAAGCAGGGAAAGGATCCCTCATCTCGAGCTACGAGGGGGAAACGGGGCTCCTCTGGATGTGGGCGGGACCATCGTGCTTCCTCTCGTGTGGAGACGGGTATGGCGGTGAACTTCTTGAGTTGCAGCAAGGGTGTGAAAGACCCTTTCGAAGTTCCAGAGGTTAGGTGTCATTAGTCTCCAGACGCCTCATCGGAAATAGGCCTCATCTCGCCTGGAAGGGAGAACTTCCTGGATTTTCTCGAGTTGCGGCAGGTGTTCTCGAGTTACGACGCGGACCTCAGGGACCCGCCCTGGTGGACTCAGGAGAGGCCAGTCCCCATGCGAGGTGCTAGGGGGCCTCTCGGGATTCCTCTCCCGTCGATACCGGGGCCAAAAACCTTGTGCGGAGTCAGGGCCAGAACCGAGGATTCCTCTCAGGGGCTGACATGGATCTTTGTGTACTTGTGGAGTCTCCCCAGGGGAGTCAGGCCTCGTCTCGAGTGGGGGCATGCATGTTCGCTTTCCTTCCAGGCTGTAGCAGCAATGTCACGCTTCCCGTCGCGTGGATCAAAGGATCTGTGGTTTTCCCTCGAGGCTTTCCCTCGAGGCTTTCCCACAGGGCTGTCCCACGTGCCACCGTGGTGTGAGTCGATCCTCGGCGTGAAAGATGAGCCAATGCAGGGCAAAGAGGCTCCTCTGGAATGGACTGAGACATCTGGGGGACTCTTGGAATGGTGGAACGACAATGGAGTTCCTCTCGCCTTTCCTGTTGAGAGTGCCTCCTCTTGAGATGCGACGGGAACGCCGGGAATTCTTTCCCGTTGAAAGCAGGGAATGGATCCCTCATCTCGAGCTACGAGGGGGAAACGGGGCTCCTCTGGATGTGGGCGGGACCATCGTGCTTCCTCTCGAGTGGAGACGGGTATGGCGGTGAACTTCTTGAGTTGCAGCAAGGGTGTGAAAGACCCTTTCGAAGTTCCAGAGGTTAGGTGTCATTTGTCTCCAGAGGCCTCATCGGAAATAGGCCTCATCTCGCCTGGAAGGGAGAACTTCCTGGATTTTCTCGAGTTGCGGCAGGTGTTGTCGAGTTACGACGGGGACCTCAGGGACCCGCACTGGTGGCCTCAGGAGAGGCCAGTCCCCATGCGAGTTGCTAGGGGGCTCTCGGGATTCCTCTCCCGTCGATACCGGGGCCAAAAACCTTGTGTGGAGTCAGGGCCGGAACCGAGGATTCCTCTCAGGGGCTGACATGTATCTTGGGGTACTTCTGGAGTCTCCCCAGGGGAGTCAGGCCTCGTCTCGAGTGGGGGCATGCACGTGCGCTTTCCTTACAGGCTGTAGCAGCAATGTCACGGTTCCGGTCGCGTGGATCAAAGGATCTGTGGTTTTCCCTCGAGGCTTTCCCACAGGGCTGTCCCACGTGCCACCGTGGTGTGAGTCGATCCTCGGCGTGAAAGATGAGCCAGTGCAGGGCAAAGAGGTTCCTCTGGAATGGACTGAGACCTCTGGGGGACTCTTGGAATGGTGGTACGACCATGGAGTTCCTCTCGCCTTTCCTGTTGAGAGTTCCTCCTCTTGAGATGCGACGGGAATGCCGGGAATACTTTCCTGTTGAAAGCAGGGAAAGGATCCCTCATCTCGAGCTACGAGGGGGAAACGGGGCTCCTCTGAATGTGGGCGGGACCATCGTGCTTCCTCTCGAGTGGAGACGGGTATGGCTGTGAACTTCTTGAGTTGCAGCATGGGTGTGAAAGACCCTTTTGAAGTCCCAGAGATTAGCTGTCATTAGACTCCAGACGCCTCATCGGAAATAGGCCTCATCTCGCCTGGAACGGAGAA
The DNA here is from genome assembly GCF_032405125.1 of Capricornis sumatraensis. Lineage (NCBI taxonomy): Eukaryota > Metazoa > Chordata > Mammalia > Artiodactyla > Bovidae > Capricornis > Capricornis sumatraensis. The sequence goes on along the minus strand of NW_027184614.1, from coordinate 4,156,957 downwards.
CTTCCTGGATTTTCTCGAGTTGCGGCAGGTGTTCTCGAGTTACGACGGGGACGTCAGGGACAAGCCCTGGTGGCCTCAGGAAACTCCAGTCCCCATGCGAGTTGCTAGGGTGCCTCTCGGGATTCCTCTCCAGTCGATACCGGGGCCAAAAACCTTGTGTGGAGTCAGGGCCGGAACGGAGGATTCCTCTAAGGGGCTGACATGGATCTTTGGGTCTTTCTGGAGTCTCCCCAGGGGAGTCAGGCCTCGTCTCGAGTGGGGGCATGCACGTGCGCTTTCCTTCCAGGCTGTAGCAGCAATATCACGCTTCCCGTCGCGTGGATCAAAGGATCTGTGGTTTTCCCTCTAGGCTTTCCCTCGAGGCTATCCCACAGGGCTGTCGCACGTGCCACCGTGGTGTGAGTCGATCTTCGGCATGAAAGATGAGCCAGTGCAGGGCAAAGAGGTTCCTCTGGAATGGACTGAAACATCTGGGGGACTCTTGTAATGGTGGTACGACCATGGAGTTCCTCTCGTCTTTCCTGTTGAGAGTGCCTCCTCTTGAGATGCGACGGGAACGCCGAAAATACTATCCCGTTGATAGCAGGGAAAGGATCCTTCATCTCGAGCTACGAGGGGCAAACGGGGCTCCTCTGGATGTGGGCGGGACCATCATGTTTCCTCTCGAGTTGAGACGGTTATGGCGGTGAACTTCTTGAGTTGCAGCAAGGTTGTGAAAGACCCTTTCGAAGTTCCAGAGGTTCCGTGTCATTAGTCTCCAGACGCCTCATCGGAAATAGGCCTCATCTCGCCTGGAAGGGAGAACTTCCTGGATTTTCTCGAGTTGCGGCAGGTGTTCTCGAGTTACGACGGGGACCTCAGGGACCCGCCCTGGTGGCCTCAGGAGAGGCCAGTCCCCATGCGAGTTGCTAGGGTGCCTCTCGGGATTCCTCTCCCGTCGATACCGGGGCCAAAAACCTTGTGTGGAGTCAGGGCCGGAACCGAGGATTCCTCTCAGGGGCTGACATGGATCTTTGGGTACTTGTGGAGTCTCCCCAGGGGAGTCAGGCCTCGTCTCGAGTGGGGGCATGCACGTGCGCTTTCCTTCCAGGCTGTAGCAGCAATGTCATGCTTCCCGTCGCGTGGATCAAAGGATCTGTGATTTTCCCTCGAGGCTTTCGCTCGAGGCTTTCCCACAGGGCTGTCCCACGTGCCACCGTGGTGTGAGTCGATCCTCGGCGTGAAAGATGAGCCAGTGCAGGGCAAAGAGGCTCCTCTGGAATGGACTGAGACATCTGGGGGACTCTTGGAATGGTGGTACGACCATGGAGTTCCTCTCGCCTTTCCTGTTGAGAGTGCCTCCTCTTGAGATGCGACGGGAACGCCGGGAATTCTTTCCCGTTGAAAGCAGGGAATGGATCCCTCATCTCGAGCTCCGAGGGGGAAACGGGGCTCCTCTGGATGTGGGCGGGACCATCGTGCTTCCTCTCGAGTGGAGACGGGTATGGCGGTGAACTTCTTGAGTTGCAGCAAGGCTATGAAAGACCCTTTCGAAGTTCCAGAGGTTAGGTGTCATTTGTCTCCAGAGGCCTCATCGGAAATAGGCCTCATCTCGCCTGGAAGGGAGACCTTCCTGGATTTTCTCGAGTTGCGGCAGGTGTTCTCGAGTTACGACGGGGACCTCAGGGACCCGCCGTGGTGGCCTCAGGAGAGGCCAGTCCCCATGCGAGTTGCTAGGGGGCCTCTCGGGATTCCTCTCCCGTCGATACCGGGGCCAAAAACCTTTTGTGGAGTCAGGGCCGGAACCGAGGATTCCTCTCAGGGGCTGACATGGATCTTTGGGTACTTCTGGAGTCTCCCCAGGGGAGTCAGGCCTCGTCTCGAGTGGGGGCATGCACGTGCGCTTTCCTTCCAGGCTGTAGCAGCAATGTCACGCTTCCCGTCGCGTGTATCATAGGATCTGTGGTTTTCCCTCGAGGCTTTCCCTCGAGGCTTTCCCTCGAGGCTTTCCCACAGGGCTGTCCCACGTGCCACAGTGGTGTGAGTCTATCCTCGGCGTGAAAGATGAGCCAGTGAAGGGCAAAGAGGCTCCTCTGGAATGGACTGAGACATCTGGGGGACTCTTGGCATGGTGGTACGACCATGGAGTTCCTCTCGCCTTTCCTGTTGAGAGTGCCTCCTCTTGAGATGCGACGGGAACGCCGGGAATTCTTTCCCGTTGAAAGCAGGGAAAGGATCCCTCATCTCGAGCTCCGAGGGGGAAACGGGGCTCCTCTGGATGTGGGCGGGACCATCGTGCTTCCTCTCGAGTGGAGACGGGTATGGAGGTGAACTTCTTGAGTTGCATCAAGGGTGTGAAAGACCCTTTCGAAGTTCCAGAGGTTTGTTGTCATTCGTCTCCAGACGCCTCATCGGAAATAGGCCTCAATCGCCTGGAAGGGAGAACTTCCTGGATTTTCTCGAGTTGCGGCAGGTGTTCTCGAGTTACGACGGGGACCTCAGGGACCCGCCCTGGTGGCCTCAGGAGAGGCCAGTCTCCATGCGAGATGCTAGGGGGCCTCTCGGGATTCCTCTCCCGTCGATACCGGGGCAAAAACCTTGTGTGGAGTCAGGGCCGGAACCGAGGATTCCTCTCAGTGGCTGACATGGATCTTTGGGTACTTGTGGAGTCTCCCCAGGGGAGTCAGGCCTCGTCTCGAGTGGGGGCATGCACGTGCGCTTTCCTTCCAGGCTGTAGCAGCAATGTCACGCTTCCCGTCGCGTGGATCAAAGGATCTGTGGTTTTCCCTCGAGGCTTTCCTTCGAGGCTTTCCCACAGGGCTGTCCCACGTGCCACCGTGGTGTGAGTCGATCCTCGGCGTGAAAGATGAGCCAGTGCAGGGCAAAGAGGCTCCTCTGGAATGGACTGAGACATCTGGGGGACTCTTGGAATGGTGGTACGACCATGGAGTTCCTCTCGCCTTTCCTGTTGAGAGTGCCTCCTCTTGAGATGCGACGGGAACGCCGGGAATTCTTTCCCGTTGAAAGCAGGGAAAGGATCCCTCATCTCGAGCTACGAGGGGGAAACGGGGCTCCTCTGGATGTGGGCGGGACCATCGTGCTTCCTCTCGAGTGGAGACGGGTACGGCGGTGAACTTATTGAGTTGCAGCAAGGGTGTGAAAGACCCTTTCGAAGTTCCAGAGGTTAGGTGTCATTTGTCTCCAGAGGCCTCATCGGAAATAGGCCTCATCTCGCCTGGAAGGGAGAACTTCCTGGATTTTCTCGAGTTGCGGCAGGTGTTCTCGAGTTACGACGGGGACCTCAGGGACCCGCCCTGTTGGCCTCAGGAGAGGCCAGTCCCCATGCGAGTTGCTAGGGGGCCTCTCGGGATTCCTCTCCCGTCGATACCGGGGCCAAAAACCTTGTGTGGAGTCAGGGCCGGAACCGAGGATTCCTCTCAGGGGCTGACATGGATCTTTGGGTACTTCTGGAGTCTCCCCAGGGGAGTCAGGCCTCGTCTCGAGTGGGGGCATGCACGTGCGCTTTCCTTCCAGGCTGTAGCAGCAATGTCACGCTTCCCGTCGCGTGGATCAAAGGATCTGTGGTTTTCCCTCGAGGCTTTCCCTCGAGGCTTTCCAACAGGGCTGTCCCACATGCAACCGTGGTGTGAGTCGATCCTCGGCGTGAAAGATGAGCCAGTGCAGGGCAAAGAGGCTCCTCTGGAATGGACTGAGACATCTGGGGGACTCTTGGAATGGTGGTACGACCAGGGAGTTCCTCTCGCCTTTCCTGTTCAGAGTGCCTCCTCTTGAGATGCGACGGGAACGCCGGGAATTCTTTCCCGTTGAAAGCAGGGAATGGATCCCTCATCTCGAGCTCCAAGGGGGAAACGGGTCTCCTCTGGATGTGGGCGGGACCATCGTGCTACCTCTCGAGTAGAGACGGGTATGGCAGTGAACTTCTTGAGTTGCAGCAAGGGTGTGAAAGACCCTTTCGAAGTTCCCGAGTTTAGGTGTCATTAGTCTCGAGACGCCTCATCGGAAATAGGCCTCATCTCGCCTGGAAGGGAGAACTTCCTGGATTTTCTCGAGTTGCGGCAGGTGTTCTCGAGTTACGACGGGGACCTCAGGGACCCGCCCTGGTGGCCTCAGGAGAGGCCAGTCCCCATGCGAGTTGCTAGGGGGCCTCTCGGGATTCCTCTCCCGTCGATACCAGGGCCAAAAACCTTGTGTGGAGTCAGGGCCGGAACCGAGGATTACTCTCAGAGGCTGACATGGATCTTTGGGTACTTCTGGAGTCTCCCCAGGGGAGTCAGGCCTCGTCTCGAGTGGGGGCATGCACGTGCGCTTTCCTTCCAGGCTGTAGCAGCAATGTCACGCTTCCCGTCTCGTGGATCAAAGGATCTGTGGTTTTCCCTCGAGGCTTTCCCTCGAGGCTTTCCCACGTGCCACCGTTGTGTGAGTCGATTCTCGGCGTGAAAGATGAGCCAGTGCAGGGCAAAGAGGTTCCTCTGGATTGGACTGAGACATCTGGGGGACTCTTGGAATGGTAGTACGACCATGGAGTTCCTCTCGCCTTTCCTGTTGAGAGTGCCTCCTCTTGAGATGCGACGGGAACGCCGGGAATTCTTTCCCGTTGAAAGCAGGGAAAGGATCCCTCATCTCGAGCTACGAGGGGGAAACGGGGCTCCTCTGGATGTGGGCGGGACCATCGTGCTTCCTCTCGAGTGGAGACGGGTATTGCGGTGAAATTCTTGAGTTGCAGCAAGGGTGTGAAAGACCCTTTCGAAGTTCCAGAGGTTAGGTGTCATTAGTCTCCAGACGCCTCATCAGAAATAGGCCTCATTTCGCCTGGAAAGGAGAACTTCCTGGATTTTCTCGAGTTGCGGCAGGTGTTCTCGAGTTACGACGGGGACCTCAGGGACCCGCCCTGGTGGCCTCAGGAACGGCCAGTCCCCATGCTAGTTGCTAGCGGGCCTCTCGGGATTCCTCTCCCGTCGATACCGGGGCCAAAAACCTTGTGTGGAGTCAGGGCCGGAACCGAGGATTCCTCTCAGGGGCTGACATGGATCTTTGGGTACTTCTGGAGTCTCCCCAGGGGAGTCAGGCCTCGTCTCGAGTGGGGTCATGCACGTGCGCTTTCCTTCCAGGCTGTAGCAGCAATGTCATTCTTCCCGTCGCGTGGATCAAAGGATCTGTGGTTTTCCCTCGAGGCTTTCCCACAGGGCTGTCCCACGTGCCACCGTGGTGTGAGTCGATCCTCGGCGTGAAAGATGAGCCAGTGCAGGGCAAAGAGTTTCCTCTGGAATGGACTGAGAAATCTCGGGGACTCTTGGAATGGTGGTACGACCATGGAGTTCCTCTCATCTTTCCTGTTGAGAGTGCCTCCTCTTGAGATGCGACGGGAACGCCGGGAATTCTTTCCCGTTGATAGCAGGGAAAGGATCCCTCATCTCGAGCTACGAGGGGGAAACGGGGCTCCTCTGGATGTGGGCGGGACCATCGTGTTTCCTCTCGAGTGGAGACGGGTATGGCGGTGAACTTCTTGAGTTGCAGCAAGGGTGTGAAAGACCCTTTCGAAGTTCCAGAGGTTCGGTGTCATTAGTCTCCAGACGTCTCATCGGAAATAGGCCTCATCTCGCCTGGAAGGGAGAACTTCCTGGATTTTCTCGAGTTGCGGCAGGTGTTCTCGAGTTACGACGGGGACCTCAGGGACCCGCCCTGGTGTCCTCAGGAAAGGCCAGTCCCCATGCGAGTTGCTCGGGGGCCTCTCAGGATTCCTCTCCCGTCGATACCGGGGCCAAAAACTTTGTGTGGAGTCAGGGCCGGAACCGAGGATTCCTCTCAGGGGTTGACATGGATCTTTGGGTACTTCTGGAGTCTCCCCAGGGGAGTCAGGCCTCGTCTCGAGTGGGGGCATGCACGTGCGCTTTCCTTCCAGGCTGTAGCAGCAATGTCACGATTCCCGTCGCGTGGATCACAGGATCTGTGGTTTTCCCTCGAGGCTTTCCCACTGGGCTGTCCCACGTGCCACCGTGGTGTGAGTCGATCCTCGGCGTGAAAGATGAGCCAGTGCAGGGCAAAGAGGTTCCTCTGGAATGGACTGAGACATCTGGGGGACTCTTGGAATGGTGGTACGACCATGGAGTTCCTCTCGCCTTTCCTGTTGAGAGTTCCTCCTCTTGAGATGCGACGGGAACGGCGGGAATTCTTTCCTGTTGAAAGCAGGGAAAGGATCCCTCATCTCGAGCTACGAGGGGGAAACGGGGCTCCTCTGAATGTGGGCGGGACCATCGTGCTTCCACTCGAGTGGAGACGGGTATGGCGGTGAACTTCTTGAGTTGCAGCAAGGGTGTGAAAGACCCTTTTGAAGTCCCAGAGATTAGCTGTCATTAGACTCCAGACGCCTCATCGGAAATAGGCCTCATCTCGCCTGGAACGGAGAACTTCCTGGATTTTCTCGAGTTGCGGCAGGTGTTCTCGAGTTATGACGGGGACGTGAGGGACAAGCCCTGGTGGCCTCAGGAAACTCCAGTCCCCATACGAGTTGCTAGGGTGCCTCTCGGGATTCCTCTCCAGTCGATACCGGGGCGTAAAACCTTGTGTGGAGTCAGGGCCGGAACCGAGGATTCCTCTAAGGGGCTGACATGGATCTTTGGGTCTTTCTGGAGTCTCCCCAGGGGAGTCAGGCCTCGTCTCGAGTGGGGGCATGCACGTGCGCTTTCCTTCCAGGCTGTAGCAACAATGTCACGCTTCCCGTCGCGTGGATCAAAGGATCTGTGGTTTTCCCTCTAGGCTTTCCCTCGAGGCTATCCCACAGGGCTGTCGCACGTGCCACCGTGGTGTGAGTCGATCTTCGGCATGAAAGATGAGTCAGTGCAGGGCAAAGAGGTTCCTCTGGAATAGACTGAAACATCTGGGGGACTCTTGGAATCGTGGTACGACCATGGAGTTCCTCTCGTCTTTCCTGTTGAGAGTGCCTCCTCTTGAGATGCGACGGGAACGCCGAAAATACTTTCCCGTTGATAGCAGGGAAAGGATCCCTCATCTCGAGCTACGAGGGGCAAACGGGGCTCCTCTGGATGTGGGCGGGACCATCATGTTTCCTCTCGAGTGGAGACGGATATGGCGGTGAACTTCTTGAGTTGCAGCAAGGTTGTGAAAGACCCTTTCGAAGTTCCAGAGGTTCCATGTCATTAGTCTCCAGACGCCTCATCGGAAATAGGCCTCATCTCGCCTGGAAGGGAGAACTTCCTGAAGTTTCTTGAGTTGCGGCAGGTGTTCTCCAGTTACGACGGGGACCTCAGGGACCCGCCCTGGTGGCCTCAGGAAAGGCCAATCCCCATGCGAGTTGCTCGCGGGCCTCTCAGGATTCCTCTCCTGTCGATACCGGGTCCAAAAACCTTGTGTGGATTCAGGGCCGGAACCGAGGATTCCTCTCAGGTGCTGACATGGATCTTTGGGTATTTCTGGAGTCTCACCAGGGGAGTCAGGCCTCGTCTCGTGTGGGGGCATGCACTTGCGCGTTCCTTCCAGGCTGTAGCAGCAATGTCACGCTTCCCGTGGCGTGGATCAAAGGATCTGTGGTTTTCCCTTGAGGCTTTCCCTCGAGGCTTTCCCACAGGGCTGTCCCACGTGCCACCGTGGTGTGAGTCGATCCTCGCCGTGAAAGATGAGCCAGTGCAGGGCAAAGGGGTTCCTCTGGAATGGACTGAGACATCTGGGGGACTCTTGGAATGGTGGTACGACCATGGAGTTCCTCTCGCCTTTCCTGTTGAGAGTGCCTCCTCTTGAGATGCGACGGGAACGCCGGGAATTCTTTCCCGTTGAAAGCAGGGAAAGGATCCCTCATCTCAAGCTACGAGGGGGAAACGGGACTCCTCTGGATGTGGGCGGGACCATCGTGCTTCCTCCCGAGTTGAGACGGGTATGGCGGTGAACTTCTTGAGTTGCAGCAAGGGTGTGAAAGACCCTTTCGAAGTTCCAGAAGTTAGGTGTCATTTATCTCCAGACGCCTCATCGGAAATAGGCCTCATCTCGCCTGGAAGGGAGAACTTCCTGGATTTTCTCGAATTGCGGCAGGTGTTCTCGAGTTACGACGGGGACCTCAGGGACCCGCCCTGGTGGCCTCAGGAGAGGCCAGTCCCCATGCGAGTTGCTAGGGGGCCTCTCGGGATTCCTCTCCCGTCGATACCGGGCCCAAAAACATTTTTTGGAGTCAGGGCCGGAACCGAGGATTCCTCTCAGGGGCTGACATGGACCTTTGGGTACTTCTGGAGTGTCCCCAAGGGAGTCAGGCCTCGTCTCGAGTCGGGGCATGCACGTGCATTTTCCTTCCAGGCTGTAGCAGCAATGTCACGCTTCCCGTGGCGTGGATCAAAGGATCTGTGGTTTTCCCTCGAGGCTTTCCCTCGAGGCTTTCCCACAGGGCTGTCCCACGTGCCACCGTGGTGTGAGTCGATCCTCGGCGTGAAAGATGAGCCAGTGCAGGGCAAAGAGGTTCCTCTGGAATGGACTGAGACATCTGGGGGACTCTTGGAATGGTGGTACGACCATGGAGTTCCTCTCGCCTTTCCTGTTGAGAGTGCCTCCTCTTGAGATGCGACGGGAACGCCTGGAATTCTTTCCCGTTGAAAGCAGGGAAAGGATCCCTCATCTCGAGCTTCGATGGGGAAACGGGGCTCCTCTGGATGTTGGCGGGTCCATCGTGCTTCCTCTCGAGTGGAGACGGGTATGGCGGTGAACTTCTTGAGTTGCAGCAAGGGTGTGAAAGACCCTTTCGAAGTTCCAGAGGTTAGGTGTCATTAGTCTCCAGACGCCTCATCGGAAATAGGCCTCATCTCGCCTGGAAGGGAGAACTTCCTGGATTTTCTCGAGTTGCGGCAGGTGTTCTCGAGTTACGACGGGGACCTCACGGACCCGCCCTGGTGGCCTCAGGAGAGGCCAGTCCCCATGCGAGTTGCTAGGGGGCCTCTCGGGATTCCTCTCCCGTTGATACCAGGGCCAAAAACCTTGTGTGGAGTCAGGGCCGGAATCGAGGATTCCTCTCAGGGGCTGACATGGATCTTTGGGTACTTCTGCAGTCTCCCCAAGGGAGTCAGGCCTCGTCTCGAGTGGGGGCATGCACGTGCGCTTTCCTTCCAGGCTGTAGCAGCAATGTCACGCTTCCCGTGGCGTGGATCAAAGGATCTGTGGTTTTCCCTCGAGGCTTTCCCTCGAGGCTTTCCCACAGGGCTGTCCCACGTGCCACCGTGGTGTGAGTCGATCCTCGGCGTGAAAGATGAGCCAGTGCAGGGCAAAGAGGTTCCTCTGGAATGGACTGAGACATCTGGGGGACTCTTGGAATGGTGGTACGACCATGGAGTTCCTCTCGCCTTTCCTGTTGAGAGTGCCTCCTCTTGAGATGCGACGGGAACGCAGGGAATTCTTTCCCGTTGAAAGCAGGGAAAGGATCCCTCATCTCGAGCTACGAGGGGGAAACGGGGCTCCTCTGGATGTGGGCGGGACCATCGTGCTTCCTCTCGAGTGGAGACGGGTATGGCGGTGAACTTCTTGAGTTGCAGCAAGGGTGTGAAAGACCCTTTCGAAGTTCCAGAGGTTAGGTGTCATTAGTCTCCAGACGCCTCATCGGAAATAGGCCTCATCTCGCCTGGAAGGGAGAACTTCCTGGATTTTCTCGAGTTGCGGCAGGTTATCCCGAGTTACGACGGGGACCTCAGGGACCCGCCCTGGTGGCCTCAGGAGAGGCCAGTCCCCATGCGAGTTGCTAGGGGGCCTCTCGGGATTCCTCTCCCGTCGATACCGGGGCCAAAAACCTTGTGTGGAGTCAGGGCCGGAACCGAGGATTCCTCTCAGGGGCTGACATGGATCTTTGGGTACTTCTGGAGTCTCGCCAGGGGAGACAGGCCTCGTCTCGAGTGGGGGCATGCACGTGCGCTTTCCTTCCAGGCTGTAGCAGCAATGTCACGCTTCCCGTGGCGTGGATCAAAGGGTCTGTGGTTTTCCCTCGAGGCTTTCCCTCGAGGCTTTCCCACAGGGCTGTCCCACGTGCCACCGTGGTGTGAGTCAATCCTCGGCGTGAAAGATGAGCCAGTGCAGGGCAAAGAGGATCCTCTGGAATGGACTGAGACATCTGGGGGACTCGTGGAATGGTGGTACGACCATGGAGTTCCTCTCGGCTTTCCTGTGGAGAGTGCCTCCTCTTGAGATGCGACGGGAACGCCGGGAATTCTTTCCCGTTGAAACCAGGGAAAGGATCCCTCATCTCGAGCTCCGAGGGGGAAACGGGGCTCCTCTGGATGTGGGCGGGACCATCGTGCTTCCTCTCGAGTGGAGACGGGTATGGCGGTGAACTTCTTGAGTTGCAGCAAGGGTGTGAAAGACCCTTTCGAAGTTCCAGAGGTTAGGTGTCATTAGTCTCCAGACGCCTCATCGGAAATAGGCCTCATCTCGCCTGGAAGGGAGAACTTCCTGGATTTTCTCGAGTTGCGGCAGGTGTTCTCGAGTTACGACGGGGACCTCAGGGACCCGCCCTGGTGGCCTCAGGAGAGGCCAGTCCCCATGCGAGTTGCTAGGGGGCCTCTCGGGATTCCTCTCCCGTTGATACCGGGCCCAAAAACATTTTTTGGAGTCAGGGCCGGAACCGAGGATTCCTCTTAGGGGCTGACATGGATCTTTGGGTACTTCTGGAGTGTCCCCAAGGGAGTCAGGCCTCGTCTCGAGTCGGGGCATGCACGTGCGCTTTCCTTCCAGGCTGTAGCAGCAATGTCACGCTTCCCGTCGCGTGGATCAAAGGATCTGTGGTTTTCCCTCGAGGTTTTCCCTCGAGGCTTTCCCACAGGGCTGTCCCACGTGCCACCGTGGTGTGAGTCGATCCTCGGCATGAAAGATGAGCCAGTGCAGGGCAAAGAGGTTCCTCTGGAATGGACTGAGACATCTGGGGGACTCTTGGAATGGTGGTACGACCATGGAGTTCCTCTCGCCTTTCCTGTTGAGAGTGCTTCCTCTTGAGATGCGACGGGAACGCCGGGAATTCTTTCCCGTTGAAAGCAGGGAAAGGATCCCTCATCTCGAGCTCCGAGGGGGAAACGGGGCTCCTCTGGATGTTGGCGGGTCCATCGTGCTTCCTCTCGAGTGGAGACGGGTATGGCGGTGAACTTCTTGAGTTGCAGCAAGGGTGTGAAAGACCCTTTCGAAGTTCCAGAGGTTAGGTGTCATTAGTCTCCAGACGCCTCATCGGAAATAGGCCTCATCTCGCCTGGAAGGGAGAACTTCCTGGATTTTCTCGAGATGCGGCAGGTGTTCTCGAGTTACGACGGGGACCTCAGGGACCCGCCCTGGTGGCCTCAGGAGAGGCCAGTCCCCATGCGAGTTGCTAGGGGGCCTCTTGGGATTCCTCTCCCGTTGATACCAGGGCCAAAAACCTTGTGTGGAGTCAGGGCCGGAAGCGAGGATTCCTCTCAGGGGCTGACATTGATCTTTGGGTACTTCTGCAGTCTCCCCAAGGGAGTCAGGCCTCGTCTCGAGTGGGGGCATGCACGTGCGCTTTCCTTCCAGGCTGTAGCAGCAATGTCACGCTTCCCGTGGCGTGGATCAAAGGATCTGTGGTTTTCCCTCGAGGCTTTCCCTCGAGGCTTTCCCACAGGGCTGTCCCACGTGCCACCGTGGTGTGAGTCGATCCTCGGCGTGAAAGATGAGCCAGTGCAGGGCAAAGAGGTTCCTCTGGAATGGACTGAGACATCTGGGGGACTCTTGGAATGGTGGTACGACCATGGAGTTCCTCTCGCCTTTCCTGTTGAGAGTGCCTCCTCTTGAGATGCGACGGGAACGCCGGGAATTCTTTCCCGTTGAAAGCAGGGAAAGGATCCCTCATCTCGAGCTACGAGGGGGAAACGGGGCTCCTCTGGATGTGGGCGGGACCATCGTGCTTCCTCTCGAGTGGACACGGGTATGGCGGTGAACTTCTTGAGTTGCAGCAAGGGTGTGAAAGACCCTTTCGAAGTTCCAGAGGTTAGGTGTCATTAGTCTCCAGACGCCTCATCGGAAATAGGCCTCATCTCGCCTGGAAGGGAGAACTTCCTGGATTTTCTCGAGTTGCGGCAGGTTATCCCGAGTTACGACGGGGACCTCAGGGACCCGCCCTGGTGGCCTCAGGAGAGGCCAGTCCCCATGCGAGTTGCTAGGGGGCCTCTCGGGATTCCTCTCCCGTCGATACCGGGGCCAAAAACCTTGTGTGGAGTCAGGGCCGGAACCGAGGATTCCTCTCAGGGGCTGACATGGATCTTTGGGTACTTCTGGAGTCTCCCCAGGGGATTCAGGCCTCGTCTCGAGTGGGGGCATGCACGTGCGCTTTCCTTCCAGGCTGTAGCAGCAATGTCACGCTTCCCGTGGCGTGGATCAAAGGGTCTGTGGTTTTCCCTCGAGGCTTTCCCTCGAGGCTTTCCCACAGGGCTGTCCCACGTGCCACCGTGGTGTGAGTCGATCCTCGGCGTGAAAGATGAGCCAGTGCAGGGCAAAGAGTTTCCTCTGGAATGGACTGAGACATCTGGGGGACTCGTGGAATGGTGGTACGACCATGGAGTTCCTCTCGGCTTTCCTGTGGAGAGTGCCTCCTCTTGAGATGCGACGGGATCGCCGGGAATTCTTTCCCGTTGAAAGCAGGGAAAGGATCCCTCATCTCGAGCTCCGAGGGGGAAACGGGGCTCCTCTGGATGTGGGCGGGACCATCGTGCTTCCTCTCGAGTGGAGACGGGTATGGCGGTGAACTTCTTGAGTTGCAGCAAGGGTGTGAAAGACCCTTTCGAAGTTCCAGAGGTTAGGTGTCATTAGTCTCCAGACGCCTCATCGGAAATAGGCCTCATCTCGCCTGGAAGGGAGAACTTCCTGGATTTTCTCGAGTTGCGGCAGGTGTTCTCGAGTTACGACGGGGACCTCAGGCACCCGCCCTGGTGGCCTCAGGAGAGGCCAGTCCCCATGCGAGTTGCTAGGGGGCCTCTCGGGATTCCTCTCCCATCGATACCGGGCCCAAAAACATTTTTTGGAGTCAGGGCCGGAACCGAGGATTCCTCTTAGGGGCTGACATGGATCTTTGGGTACTTCTGGAGTGTCCCCAAGGGAGTCAGGCCTCGTCTCGAGTCGGGGCATGCACGTGCGCTTTCCTTCCAGGCTGTAGCAGCAATGTCACGCTTCCCGTCGCGTGGATCAAAGGATCTGTGGTTTTCCCTCGAGGCTTTCCCTCGAGGCTTTCCCACAGGGCTGTCCCACGTGCCACCGTGGTGTGAGTCGATCCTCGGCATGAAAGATGAGCCAGTGCAGGGCAAAGAGGTTCCTCTGGAATGGACTGAGACATCTGGGGGACTCTTGGAATGGTGGTACGACCATGGAGTTCCTCTCGCCTTTCCTGTTGAGAGTGCTTCCTCTTGAGATGCGACGGGAACGCCGGGAATTCTTTCCCGTTGAAAGCAGGGAAAGGATCCCTCATCTCGAGCTCCGAGGGGGAAACGGGGCTCCTCTGGATGTTGGCGGGTCCATCGTGCTTCCTCTCGAGTGGAGACGGGTATGGCGGTGAACTTCTTGAGTTGCAGCAAGGGTGTGAAAGACCCTTTCGAAGTTCCAGAGGTTAGGTGTCATTAGTCTCCAGACGCCTCATCGGAAATAGGCCTCATCTCGCCTGGAAGGGAGAACTTCCTGGATTTTCTCGAGTTGCGGCAGGTGTTCTCGAGTTACGACGGGGACCTCAGGGACCCGCCCTGGTGGCCTCAGGAGAGGCCAGTCCCCATGCGAATTGCTAGGGGGCCTCTCGGGATTCCTCTCCCGTTGATACCAGGGCCAAAAACCTTGTGTGGAGTCAGGGCCGGAAGCGAGGATTCCTCTCAGGGGCTGACATGGATCTTTGGGTACTTCTGCAGTCTCCCCAAGGGAGTCAGGCCTCGTCTCGAGTGGGGGTATGCACGTGCGCTTTCCTTCCAGGCTGTAGCAGCAATGTCACGCTTCCCGTCGCGTGGATCAAAGGATCTGTGGTTTTCCCTCGAGGCTTTCCCTCGAGGCTTTCCCACAGGGCTGTCCCACGTGCCACCGTGGTGTGAGTCGATCCTCGGCGTGAAAGATGAGCCAGTGCAGGGCAAAGAGGTTCCTCTGGAATGGACTGAGACATCTGGGGGACTCTTGGAATGGTGGTACGACCATGGAGTTCCTCTCGCCTTTCCTGTTGAGAGTGTCTCCTCTTGAGATGCGACGGGAACGCCGGGAATTCGTTCCCGTTGAAAGCAGGGAAAGGATCCCTCATCTCGAGCTACGAGGGGGAAACGGGGCTCCTCTGGATGTGGGCGGGACCATCGTGCTTCCTCTCGAGTGGAGACGGGTATGGCGGTGAACTTCTTGAGTTGCAGCAAGGGTGTGAAAGACCCTTTCGAAGTTCCAGAGGTTAGGTGTCATTAGTCTCCAGACGCCTCATCGGAAATAGGCCTCATCTCGCCTGGAAGGGAGAACTTCCTGGATTTTCTCGAGATGCGGCAGGTGTTCTCGAGTTACGACGGGGACCTCAGGGACCCGCCCTGGTGGCCTCAGGAGAGGCCAGTTCCCATGCGAGTTGCTAGGGGGCCTCTCGGGATTCCTCTCCCGTCGATACCGGGGCCAAAAACCTTGTGTGGAGTCAGGGCCGGAACCGAGGATTCCTCTCAGGGGCTGACATTGACCTTTGGGTACTTCTGGAGTCTCCCCAGGGGAGTCGGGCGTCGTCTCGAGTGGGGGCATGCACGTGCGCTTTCATTCCAGGCTGTAGCAGCAATGTCACGCTTCCCGTCGCGTGGATCAAAGGATCTGTGGTTTTCCCTCGAGGCTTTCCCTCGAGGCTGTCCCACAGGGCTGTCCCACGTGCCATCGTGGTGTGAGTCGATCCTTGGCGTGAAAGATGAGCCAGTGCAGGGCAAAGAGGTTCCTCTGGAATGGACTGAGACATCTGGGGGACTCTTGGAATGGTGGTACGACCAGGGAGTTCCTCTCGCCTTTCCTGTTGAGAGTGCCTCCTCGAGATGCGACGGGAACGCCGGGAATTCTTTCCCGTTGAAAGCAGGGAAAGGATATCTCATCTCGAGCTCCGAGGGGGAAACGGGGCTCCTCTGGATGTGGGCGGGACCATCGTGCTTCCCTCGAGTTGAGACGGGTATGGCGGTGAACTTCTTGAGTTGCAGCAAGGGAGTGAAAGACCCTTTCGAAGTTCCAGAGGTTAGGTGTCATTAGTCTCCAGACGCCTCATCGGAAATAGGCCTCATCTCGCCTGGAAGGGAGAACTTCCTGGATTTTCTCGAGTTGCGGAAGGTGTTCTCGAGTTACGATGGGGACCTCAGGGACCCGCCCTGGTGGCCTCAGGAGAGGCTAGTCCCCATGCGAGTTGCTAGGGGGCCTCTCGGGATTCCCCTCCCGTCGATACCGGGGCCAAAAACATTGTGTGGAGTCAGGGCCAGAACCGAGGATTCCTCTCAAGGGCTGACATGGATCTTTGGGTACTTCTGGAGTCTCCCCAGGGGAGTCAGGCCTCGTCTCGAGTGGGGGCATGCACGTGCGCTTTCCTTCCAGGCTGTAGCAGCAATGTCACGCATCCCGTGGCCTGGATCAAAGGATCTGTGGTTTTCCCTCGAGGCTTTCCCTCGAGGCTTTCCCACAGGGCTGTCCCACGTGCCACCGTGGTGTGAGTCGATCCTCGGCGTGAAAGATGAGCCAGTGCTGGGCAAAGAGGTTGCTCTGGAATGGACTGAGACATCTGGGGGACTCTTGGAATGGTGGTACGACCATGGAGTTCCTCTCGCCTTTCCTGTTGAGAGTGCCTCCTTTTGAGATGCGACGGGAACGCCGGGAATTCTTTCCCGTTGAAAGCAGGGAAAGGATCCCTCATCTCGAGCTACGAGGGGGAAACGGGGCTCCTCTGGATGTGGGCGGGACCATCGTGCTTCCTCTCGAGTGGAGACGGGTATGGCGGTGAACTTCTTGAGTTGCAGCAAGGGTGTGAAAGACCCTTTCGAAGTTCCAGAGGTTAGGTGTCATTAGTCTCCAGACGCCTCATCGGAAATAGGCCTCATCTCGCCTGGAAGGGAGAACTTCCTGGATTTTCTCGAGTTGCGGCAGGTGTTCTCGAGTTACGACGGGGACCTCAGGAACCCGCCCTGGTGGCCTCAGGAGAGGCCAGTCCCCATGCGAGTTGCTAGGGGGCCTCTCGGGATTCCTCTCCCGTCGATACCGGGGCCAAAAACCTTGTGTGGAGTCAGGGCCGGAACCGAGGATTCCTCTCAGGGGCTGATATGGATCTTTGGGTACTTCTGGAGTCTCCCCAGGGGAGTCAGGCCTCGTCTCGAGTGGGGGCATGCACGTGCGCTTTCCTTCCAGGCTGTAGCAGCAATGTCACGCTTCCCGTCGCGTGGATCAAAGGATCTGTGGTTTTCCCTCAAGGCTTTCCCTCGAGGCTTTCCCACAGGGCTGTCCCACGTGCCACCGTGGTGTGAGTCGATCCTCGGCGTGAAAGATGAGCCAGTGCAGGGCAAAGAGGTTCCTCTGGAATGGACTGAGACATCTGGGGGACTCTTGGAATGGTGGTACGACCATGAAGTTCCTCTCGCCTTTCCTGTTGAGAGTGCCTCCTCTTGAGATGCGACGGGAACGCCGGGAATTCTTTCCCGTTGAAAGCAGGGAAAGGATCCCTCATCTCGAGCTACGAGGAGGAAACGGGGCTCCTCTGGATGTGGGCGGGACCATCGTGCTTCCTCTCGAGTGGAGACGGGTATGGCAGAGAACTTCTTGAGTTGCAGCAAGGGAGTGAAAGACCCTTTCGAAGTTCCAGAGGTTAGGTGTCATTAATCTCCAGACGCCTCATCGGAAATAGGCCTCATCTCGCCTGGAAGGGAGAACTTCCTGGATTTTCTCGAGTTGCGGAAGGTGTTCTCGAGTTACGACGGGGACCTCAGGTACCAGCCCTGATGGCCTCAGGAAAGGCCAATCCCCATGCGAGTTGCTTGAGGGACTCTGGGATTCCTCTCCCGTCGATACCGGGTCCAAAAACCTTGTGTGGAGTCAGGGCCGGAACCGAGGTTTCCTCTCTGGGGCTGACATGGATCTTTGGGTACTTCTGGAGTCTCCCCAGGGGAGTCAGGCCTCGTCTCGAGTGGGGACAGGTACGTGCGCTTTCCTTCCAGGCTGTAGCAGCAATGTCACTCTTCCCGTGGCCTGGATCAAAGGATCTGTGGTTTTCCCTCGAGGCTTTGCCTCGAGGCTTTCCCACAGGGTGGTCCCACGTGCCACCGTGGTGTGAGTCGATCCTCGGCGTGAAAGATGAGCCAGTGCAGGGCAAAGAGGTTCCTCTGGAATGGACTGAGACATCTGGGGGACTCTTGGAATGGTGGTACGACCATGGAGTTCCTCTCGCCTTTCCTGTTGAGAGTGCCTCCTCTTGAGATGCGACGGGAATGCCGGGAATTCTTTCCCGTTGAAAGCAGGGAAAGGTTCCCTCATCTCGAGCTACGAGGGGGAAACGGGGCTCCTCTGGATGTGGGCGGGACCATCGTGCTTCCTCTCGAGTGGACACGGGTATGGCGGTGAACTTCTTGAGTTGCAGCAAGGGTGTGAAAGACCCTTTCGAAGTTCCAGAGGTTAGGTGTCGTTAGTCTCCAGACGCCTCATCAGAAATAGGCCTCATCTCGCCTGGAAGGGAGAACTTCCTGGATTTTCTCGAGTTGTGGCAGGTGTTCTCGAGTTACGACAGGGACCACAGGGACCCGCCCTGGTGGCCTCAGGAACGGCCAGTCCCCATGGGAGTTGCTAGGGGGCCTCTCGGGATTCCTCTCCCGTCGATACCGGGGCCAGAAACCTTGTGTGGAGTCAGGGCCGGAATCGAGGATTCCTCTCAGGGGCTGACATGGATCTTTGGGTACTTCTGGAGTCTCCCCAGGGCCGTCAGGCCTCGTCTCGAGTGGGGGCATGCACGTGCGCTTTCCTTCCAGGCTGTAGCAGCAATGTCATGCTTCCCGTGGCCTGGATCAAAGGATCTGTGGTTTTCCCTCGAGGCTTTCCCTCGAGGCTTTCCCACAGGGCTGTCCCACGTGCCACCGTGGTGTGAGTCGATCGTCGGCGTGAAAGATGAGCCAGTGCAGGGCAAAGAGGTTCCTCTGGAATGGACTGAGACATCTGGGGGACTCGTGGAATGGTGGTACGACCATGGAGTTCCTCTCGCCTTTCCTGTTGAGAGTGCCTCCTCTTGAGATGCGATGGGAACGCCGGGAATTCTTTCCCGTTGAACGCAGGGAAAGGATCCCTCATCTCGAGCTACGAGGGGGAAACGGGGCTCCTCTGGATGTGGGCGGGACCATCGTGCTTCCTCACGAGTGAAGACGGGTATGGCGGTGAACTTCTTGAGTCGCAGCAAGGGTGTGAAAGACCCTTTCGAAGTTCCAGAGTTTAGGTGTCATTAGTCTCCAAACGCCTCATCGGAAGTAGGATTCTTCTCGCCTGGAATGGAGAACTTTCTGCATTTTCTCGAGTTGCGACAGGTGTTCTCGAGTTACGACGGAGACCTCAGGGACCCGCCCTGGTGGCCTCAGGAGAGGCCAGTCCCCATGCGAGTTGCTAGGGGGCCTCTCTGGATTCCTCTCCCGTCGATACCGGGGCCAAAAACCTTGTGTGGAGTCAGGGCCGGAACCGAGGATTCCTCTCAGGGGCTGACATGGATCTTTGGGTACTTCTGGAGTCTCCCCAGGGCCGTCAGGCCTCGTCTCGAGTGGGGGCATGCACGTGCGCTTTCCTTCCAGGCTGTAGCAGCAATGTCATGCTTCCCGTGGCCTGGATCAGAGGATCTGTGGTTTTCCCTCGAGGCTTTCCCTCGAGGCTTTCACACAGGGCTGTCCCACGTGCCACCGTGGTGTGAGTCGATCGTCGGCGTGAAAGATGAGCCAGTGCAGGGCAAAGAGGTTCCTCTGGAATGGACTGAGACATCTGGGGGACTCGTGGAATGGTGGTACGACCATGGAGTTCCTCTCGCCTTTCCTGTTGAGAGTGCCTCCTCTTGAGATGCGATGGGAACGCCGGGAATTCTTTCCCGTTGAAAGCAGGGAAAGGATCCCTCATCTCGAGCTACGAGGGGGAAACGGGGCTCCTCTGGATGTGGGCGGGACCATCGTGCTTCCTCGCGAGTGGATTCGGGTATGGCGGTGAACTTCTTGAGTTGCAGCAAGGGTGTGAAAGACCCTTTCGAAGTTCCAGAGGTTAGGTGTCATTAGTCTCCAAACGCCTCATCAGAAATAGGATTCTTCTCGCCTGGAAGGGAGAACTTCCTGGATTTTCTCGAGTTGCGACAGGTGTTCTCGAGTTACGACGGAGACCTCAGGGACCCGCCCTGGTGGCCTCAGGAGAGGCCAGTCCCCATGCGAGTTGCTAGGGGGCCTCTCGGGATTCCTCTCCCGTCGATACAGGGGCCAAAAACCTTGTGTGGAGTCAGGGCCGGAACCGAGGATTCCTCTCAGGGGCTGACATGGATCTTTGGGTTCTTCTGGAGTCTCCCCAGGGGAGTCAGGCCTCGTCTCGAGTGGGGGCATGGACGTGCGCTTTCCTTCCAGGCTGTAGCAGCAATGTCACGCTTCCCGTCGCGTGGATCAAAGTATCTGTGGTTTTCCCTCGAGGCTTTTCCTTGAGGCTTTCCCACAGGGCTGTCCCACGTGCCACCGTGGTGTGAGTCGATCCTCGGCGTGAAAGATGAGCCAGTGCAGGGCAAAGACGTTCCTCTGGAATGGACTGAGACATCTGGGGGACTCTTGGAATGGTGGTACGACCATGGAGTTCCTCTCGCCTTTCCTGTTGAGAGTGCCTCCTCTTGAGATGCGACGGGAATGCCGGGAATTCTTTCCCGTTGAAAGCAGGGAAAGGATCCCTCATCTCGAGCTACGAGGGGGAAACGGGGCTCCTCTGGATGTGGGCGGGACCATCGTGCTTTCTCTCGTGTGGAGACGGGTATGGCGGTAAACTTCTTGAGTTGCAGCAAGGGTGTGAAAGACCCTTTCGAAGTTCCAGAGGTTGGGTGTCATTAGTCTCCAGACGCCTCATCGGAAATAGGCCTCATCTCGCCTGGAAGGGAGAACTTCCTGGATTTTCTCGAGTTGCGGCAGGTGTTCTCGAGTTACGACGGGGACCTCAGGGACCCGCCCTTGTGGCCTCAGTAGAGGCCAGTCCCCATGCGAGTTGCTAGGGGGCCTCTCGGGATTCCTCTCCCGTTGATACCGGGGCCAAAAACCTTGTGTGCAGTCAGGGCCGGAACCGAGGATTCCTCTCAGGGGCTGACATGGATCTTTGGGTACTTCTGGAGTCTCCCCAGGGGAGTCAGGCCTCGTCTCGAGTGGGGGCATGGACGTGCGCTTTCCTTCCAGGCTGTAGCAGCAATGTCACGCTTCCCGTCGCGTGGATCAAAGTATCTGTGGTTTTCCCTCGAGGCTTTCCCTCGAGGCTTTCCCACAGGGCTGTCCCACGCGCCACCGTGGTGTGAGTCGATCCTCGGCGTGAAAGATGAGCCAGTGCAGGGCAAAGAGGTTCCTCTGGAATGGACTGAGACATCTGGGGGACTCTTGGAATGGTGGTACGACAATGGAGTTCCTCTCGCCTTTCCTGTTGAGAGTGCCTCCCCTTGAGATGCGACGGGAACGCCGGGAATTCTTTCCCGTTGGAAGCAGGGAAAGGATCCCTCATCTCGAGCTACGAGGGGGAAACGGGGCTCCTCTGGATGTGGGCGGGACCATCGTGCTTCCTCTCGAGTGGACACGGGTATGTCGGTGAACTTCTTGAGTTGCAGCAAGGGTGTGAAAGACCCTTTCGAAGTTCCAGAGGTTAGGTGTCATTAGTCTCCAGACACCTCATCGGAAATAGGCCTCATCTAGCCTGGAAGGGAGAACTTCCTGGATTTTCTCGAGGTGCGGCACGTGTTCTCACGTTACGACGGGTACCACAGGGACCCGCCCTGATGGCCTCAGGAGAGGCCAGTCCCCATGCGAGTTGCTAGGGGGCCTCTCGGGATTCCTATCCCGTCGATACCGGGGCCAAAAACCTTGTGTGGAGTCAGGGCCGGAACCGAGGATTCCTCTCAGGGGCTGACATGGATCTTTGGGTACTTCTGGAGTCTCCCCAGGGGAGTCCGGCCTCGTCTCGAGTGGGGGCATGGACGTGCGCTTTCCTTCCAGGCTGTAGCAGCAATGTCACGCTTCCCGTCGCGTGGATCAAAGGATCTGTGGTTTTCCCTCGAGGCTTTCCCTCGAGGCTTTCCCACAGGGCTGTCCCACGTGCCACCGTGGTGTGAGTCGATCCTCGGCGTGAAAGATGAGCCAGTGCAGGGCAAAGAGGTTCCTCTGGAATGGACTGAGACATCTGGGGGACTCTTGGAATGGTGGTACGACCATGGAGTTCCTCTCGCCTTTCCTGTTGAGAGTGCCTCCTCTTGAGATGCGACGGGAATGCCGGGAATTCTTTCCCGTTGAAAGCAGGGAAAGGATCCCTCATCTCAAGCTACGAGGGGGAAACGGGGCTCCTCTGGATGTGGGCGGGACCATCGTGCTTCCTCTCGTGTGGAGACGGGTATGGCGGTAAACTTCTTGAGTTGCTGCAAGGGTGTGAAAGACCCTTTCGAAGTTCCAGAGGTTAGGTGTCATTAGTCTCCAGACGCCTCATCGGAAATAGGCCTCATCTCGCCTGGAAGGGAGAACTTCCTGGATTTTCTCGAGTTGCGGCAGGTGTTCTCGAGTTACGACGGGGACCTCAGGGACCCGCCCTGGTGGCCTCAGGAGAGGCCAGTCCCCATGCGAGTTGCTAGGGGGCCTCTCGGGATTCCTCTCCCGTCGTTACCGGGGCCAAAAACCTTGTGTGGAGTCAGGGCCGGAAGCGAGGATTCCTCTCAGGGGCTGACATGGATCTTTGGGTACTTCTGCAGTCTCCCCAAGGGAGTCAGGCCTCGTCTCGAGTGGGGGCATGCACGTGCGCTTTCCTTCCAGGCTGTAGCAGCAATGTCACGCTTCCCGTCGCGTGGATCAAAGGATCTGTGGTTTTCCCTCGAGGCTTTCCCTCGAGGCTTTCCCACAGGGCTGTCCCACGTGCCACCGTGGTGTGAGTCGATCCTCGGCGTGAAAGATGAGCCAGTGCAGGGCAAAGAGGTTCCTCTGGAATGGACTGAGACATCTGGGGGACTCTTGGAATGGTGGTACGACCATGGAGTTCCTCTCGCCTTTCCTGTTGAGAGTGTCTCCTCTTGAGATGCGACGGGAACACCGGGAATTCGTTCCCGTTGAAAGCAGGGAAAGGATCCCTCATCTCGAGCTACGAGGGGGAAACGGGGCTCCTCTGGATGTGGGTGGGACCATCGTGCTTCCTCTCGAGTGGAGACGGGTATGGCGGTGAACTTCTTGAGTTGCAGCAAGGGTGTGAAAGACCCTTTCGAAGTTCCAGAGGTTAGGTGTCATTAGTCTCCAGACGCCTCATCGGAAATAGGCCTCATCTCGCCTGGAAGGGAGAACTTCCTGGATTTTCTCGAGATGCGGCAGGTGTTCTCGAGTTACGACGGGGACCTCAGGGACCCGCCCTGGTGGCCTCAGGAGAGGCCAGTTCCCATGCGAGTTGCTAGGGGGCCTCTCGGGATTCCTCTCCCGTCGATACCGGGGCCAAAAACCTTGTGTGGAGTCAGGGCCGGAACCGAGGATTCCTCTCAGGGGCTGACATTGACCTTTGGGTACTTCTGGAGTCTCCCCAGGGGAGTCGGGCCTCGTCTCGAGTGGGGGCATGCACGTGCGCTTTCATTCCAGGCTGTAGCAGCAATGTCACGCTTCCCGTCGCGTGGATCAAAGGATCTGTGGTTTTCCCTCGAGGCTTTCCCTCGAGGCTGTCCCACAGGGCTGTCCCACGTGCCATCATGGTGTGAGTCGATCCTTGGCGTGAAAGATGAGCCAGTGCAGGGCAAAGAGGTTCCTCTGGAATGGACTGAGACATCTGGGGGACTCTTGGAATGGTGGTACGACCAGGGAGTTCCTCTCGCCTTTCCTGTTGAGAGTGCCTCCTCGAGATGCGACGGGAACGCCGGGAATTCTTTCCCGTTGAAAGCAGGGAAAGGATATCTCATCTCGAGCTCCGAGGGGGAAACGGGGCTCCTCTGGATGTGGGCGGGACCATCGTGCTTCCCTCGAGTTGAGACGGGTATGGCGGTGAACTTCTTGAGTTGCAGCAAGGGAGTGAAAGACCCTTTCGAAGTTCCAGAGGTTAGGTGTCATTAGTCTCCAGACGCCTCATCGGAAATAGGCCTCATCTCGCCTGGAAGGGAGAACTTCCTGGATTTTCTCGAGTTGCGGCAGGTGTTCTCGAGTTACGATGGGGACCTCAGGGACCCGCCCTGGTGGCCTCAGGAGAGGCTAGTCCCCATGCGAGTTGCTAGGGGGCCTCTCGGGATTCCCCTCCCGTCGATACCGGGGCCAAAAACCTTGTGTGGAGTCAGGGCCGGAACCGAGGATTCCTCTCAGGGGCTGACATGGATCTTTGGGTACTTCTGGAGTCTCCCCAGGGGAGTCAGGCCTCGTCTCGAGTGGGGGCATGCACGTGCGCTTTCCTTCCAGGCTGTAGCAGCAATGTCACGCATCCCGTGGCCTGGATCAAAGGATCTGTGGTTTTCCCTCGAGGCTTTCCCTCGAGGCTTTCCCACAGGGCTGTCCCACGTGCCACCGTGGTGTGAGTCGATCCTCGGCGTGAAAGATGAGCCAGTGCTGGGCAAACAGGTTGCTCTGGAATGGACTGAGACATCTGGGGGACTCTTGGAATGGTGGTACGACCATGGAGTTCCTCTCGCCTTTCCTGTTGAGAGTGCCTCCTTTTGAGATGCGACGGGAACGCCGGGAATTCTTTCCCGTTGAAAGCAGGGAAAGGATCCCTCATCTCGAGCTACGAGGGGGAAACGGGGCTCCTCTGGATGTGGGCGGGACCATCGTGCTTCCTCTCGAGTGGAGACGAGTATGGCGGTGAACTTCTTGAGTTGCAGCAAGGGTGTGAAAGACCCTTTCGAAGTTCCAGAGGTTAGGTGTCATTAGTCTCCAGACGCCTCATCGGAAATAGGCCTCATCTCGCCTGGAAGGGAGAACTTCCTGGATTTTCTCGAGTTGCGGCAGGTGTTCTCGAGTTACTACGGGGACCTCAGGAACCCGCCCTGGTGGCCTCAGGAGAGGCCAGTCCCCATGCGAGTTGCTAGGGGGCCTCTCGGGATTCCTCTCCCGTCGATACCGGGGCCAAAAACCTTGTGTGGAGTCAGGGCCGGAACCGAGGATTCCTCTCAGGGGCTGATATGGATCTTTGGGTACTTCTGGAGTCTCCCCAGGGGAGTCAGGCCTCGTCTCGAGTGGGGGCATGCACGTGCGCTTTCCTTCCAGGCTGTAGCAGCAATGTCACGCTTCCCGTCGCGTGGATCAAAGGATCTGTGGTTTTCCCTCAAGGCTTTCCCTCGAGGCTTTCCCACAGGGCTGTCCCACGTGCCACCGTGGTGTGAGTCGATCCTCGGCGTGAAAGATGAGCCAGTGCAGGGCAAAGAGGTTCCTCTGGAATGGACTGAGACATCTGGGGGACTCTTGGAATGGTGGTACGACCATGGAGTTCCTCTCGCCTTTCCTGTTGAGAGTGCCTCCTCTTGAGATGCGACGGGAACGCCGGGAATTCTTTCCCGTTGAAAGCAGGGAAAGGATCCCTCATCTCGAGCTACGAGGGGGAAACGGGGCTCCTCTGGATGTGGGCGGGACCATCGTGCTTCCTCTCGAGTGGAGACGGGTATGGCAGAGAACTTCTTGAGTTGCAGCAAGGGAGTGAAAGACCCTTTCGAAGTTCCAGAGGTTAGGTGTCATTAGTCTCCAGACGCCTCATCGGAAATAGGCCTCATCTCGCCTGGAAGGGAGAACTTCCTGGATTTTCTCGAGTTGCGGAAGGTGTTCTCGAGTTACGACGGGGACCTCAGGTACCAGCCCTGTTGGCCTCAGGAAAGGCCAATCCCCATACGAGTTGCTTGAGGGACTCTGGGATTCCTCTCCCGTCGATACCGGGTCCAAAAACCTTGTGTGGAGTCAGGGCCGGAACCGAGGTTTCCTCTCTGGGGCTGACATGGATCTTTGGGTACTTCTGGAGTCTCCCCAGGGGAGTCAGGCCTCGTCTCGAGTGGGGACAGGTACGTGCGCTTTCCTTCCAGGCTGTAGCAGCAATGTCACTCTTCCCGTGGCCTGGATCAAAGGATCTGTGGTTTTCCCTCGAGGCTTTGCCTCGAGGCTTTCCCACAGGGTGGTCCCACGTGCCACCGTGGTGTGAGTCGATCCTCGGCGTGAAAGATGAGCCAGTGCAGGGCAAAGAGGTTCCTCTGGAATGGACTGAGACATCTGGGGGACTCTTGGAATGGTGGTACGACCATGGAGTTCCTCTCGCCTTTCCTGTTGAGAGTGCCTCCTCTTGAGATGCGACGGGAATGCCGGGAATTCTTTCCCGTTGAAAGCAGGGAAAGGTTCCCTCATCTCGAGCTACGAGGGGGAAACGGGGCTCCTCTGGATGTGGGCGGGACCATCGTGCTTCCTCTCGAGTGGACACGGGTATGGCGGTGAACTTCTTGAGTTGCAGCAAGGGTGTGAAAGACCCTATCGAAGTTCCAGAGGTTAGGTGTCGTTAGTCTCCAGACGCCTCATCAGAAATAGGCCTCATCTCGCCTGGAAGGGAGAACTTCCTGGATTTTCTCGAGTTGTGGCAGGTGTTCTCGAGTTACGACAGGGACCACAGGGACCCGCCCTGGTGGCCTCAGGAACGGCCAGTCCCCATGGGAGTTGCTAGGGGGCCTCTCGGGATTCCTCTCCCGTCGATACCGGGGCCAGAAACCTTGTGTGGAGTCAGGGCCGGAATCGAGGATTCCTCTCAGGGGCTGACATGGATCTTTGGGTACTTCTGGAGTCTCCCCAGGGCCGTCAGGCCTCGTCTCGAGTGGGGGCATGCACGTGCGCTTTCCTTCCAGGCTGTAGCAGCAATGTCATGCTTCCCGTGGCCTGAATCAAAGGATCTGTGGTTTTCCCTCGAGGCTTTCCCTCGAGGCTTTCACACAGGGCTGTCCCACGTGCCACCGTGGTGTGAGTCGATCGTCGGCGTGAAAGATGAGCCAGTGCAGGGCAAAGAGGTTCCTCTGGAATGGACTGAGACATCTGGGGGACTCGTGGAATGGTGGTACGACCATGGAGTTCCTCTCGCCTTTCCTGTTGAGAGTGCCTCCTCTTGAGATGCGATGGGAACGCCGGGAATTCTTTCCCGTTGAAAGCAGGGAAAGGATCCCTCATCTCGAGCTACGAGGGGGAAACGGGGCTCCTCTGGATGTGGGCGGGACCATCGTGCTTCCTCGCGAGTGGATTCGGGTATGGCGGTGAACTTCTTGAGTTGCAGCAAGGGTGTGAAAGACCCTTTCGAAGTTCCAGAGGTTAGGTGTCATTAGTCTCCAAACGCCTCATCAGAAATAGGATTCTTCTCGCCTGGAAGGGAGAACTTCCTGGATTTTCTCGAGTTGCGACAGGTGTTCTCGAGTTACGACGGAGACCTCAGGGACCCGCCCTGGTGGCCTCAGGAGAGGCCAGTCCCCATGCGAGTTGCTAGGGGGCCTCTCGGGATTCCTCTCCCGTCGATACAGGGGCCAAAAACCTTGTCTGGAGTCAGGGCCAGAACCGAGGATTCCTCTCACGGGCTGACATGGATCTTTGAGTACTTCTAGAGTCTCCCCAGGGGAGTCAGGCCTCGTCTCGAGTGGGGGCATGCACGTGCGCTTTCCTTCCAGGCTGTAGCAGCAATGTCACGCTTCCCGTCGCGTGGATCAAAGGATCTGTGGTTTTCCCTCGAGGCTTTCCCTCGAGGCTTTCCCACAGGGCTGTCCCATGTGCCACCGTGGTGTGAGTCGATCCTCGGCGTGAAAGATGAGCCAGTGCAGGGCAAAGAGGTTCCTCTGGAATGGACTGAGACATCTGGGGGACTCTTGGAATGGTGGTACGACCATGGAGTTCCTCTCGCCTTTCCTGTTGAGAGTGCCTCCTCTTGAGATGCGACGGGAACGCTGGGAATTCTTTCCCGTTGAAAGCAGGGAAAGGATCCCTCATCTCGAGCTACGAGGGGGAAACGGGGCTCCTCTGGATGTGGGCGGGACCATCGTGCTTCCTCTCGAGTGGAGACGGGTATGGCGGTGAACTTCTTGAGTTGCAGCAAGGGTGTGAAAAACCCTTTCGAAGTTCCAGAGGTTACGTGTCAGTCTCCAGACGCCTCATCGGAAATAGACCTCATCTCGCCTGGAAGGGAGAACTTCCTGGATTATCTCGAGGTGCGGCAGGTGTTCTCAAGTTACGACTGGTACCACAGGGACCCGCCCTGATGGCCTCAGGAGAGGCCAGTCCCCATGCGTGTTGCTAGGGGGCCTCTCGGGATTCCTCTCCCGTCGATACTGGGGCCAAATTCCTTGTGTGGAGTCAGGGCCGGAACCGAGGATTCCTCTCAGGGGCTGACATGGATCTTTGGGTACTTCTGGAGTCTCCCCAGGGGAGTCAGGCCTCGTCTCGAGTGGGGGCATGCACGTGCGCTTTCTTTCCAGGCTGTAGCAGCAATGTCACGCTTCCGGTCGCGTGGATCAAAGGATCTGTGGTTTTCCCTCTAGGCTTTCCCTCGAGGCTTTCCCACAGGGCTGTCCCACGTGCCACCGTGGTGTGAGTCGATTCTCGGCGTGAAAGATGAGCCAGTGCAGGGGAAAGAGGTTCCTCTGGAATGGACTGAGACATCTGGGGGACTCTTGGAATGGTAGTACGACCATGGAGTTCCTCTCGCCTTTCCTGTTGAGAGTGCCTCCTCTTGAGATGCGACGGGAATGCCGGGAATTCTTTCCCGTTGAAAGCAGGGAAAGGATCCCTCATCTCGAGCTACGAGGGGGAAACGGGGCTCCTCTGGATGTGGGCGGGACCATCGTGCTTTCTCTCGTGTGGAGACGGGTATGGCGGTAAACTTCTTGAGTTGCAGCAAGGGTGTGAAAGACCCTTTCGAAGTTCCAGAGTTTGGGTGTCATTAGTCTCCAGACGCCTCATAGGAAATAGGCCTCATCTCGCCTGGAAGGGAGAACTTCCTGGATTTTCTCGAGTTGCGGCAGGTGTTCTCGAGTTACGACGGGGACCTCAGGGACCCGCCCTGGTGGCCTCAGGAGAGGCCAGTCCCCATGCGAGTTGCTAGGGGGCCTCTCGGGATTCCTCTCCCGTCGTTACCGGGGCCAAAAACCTTGTGTGGAGTCAGGGCCAGAACCGAGGATTCCTCTCAGGGGCTGACATGGATCTTTGGGTACTTCTGGAGTCTCCCCAGGGGAGTCAGGCCTCGTCTCGAGTGGGGGCATGCACGTGCGCTTTCCTTCCAGGCTGTAGCAGCAATGTCACTCTTCCCGTCGCGTGGATCAAAGGATCTGTGGTTTTCCCTCGAGGCTTTCCCTCGAGGCTTTTCCACAGGGCTGTCCCACGTGCCACCGTGGTGTGAGTCGATCCTCGGCGTGAAAGATGAGCCAGTGCAGGGCAGAAGGTTCCTCTGGAATGGACTGAGACATCTGGGGGACTCTTGGAATGGTGGTACGACCATGGAGTTCCTCTCGCCTTTCCTGTTAAGAGTGCCTCCTCCTGAGGTCCGACGGGAACGCCGGGAATTCTTTCCCGTTGAAAGCAGGGAAAGGATCCCTCATCTCGAGCTACGAGGGGGAAACGGGGCTCCTCTGGATGTGGACGGGACCATCGTGCTTCCTCTCGAGTGGAGACGGGTATGGCGGTGAACTTCTTGAGTTGCAGCTAGGGTGTGAAAGACCCTTTCAAAGTTCCAGAGGTTAGGTGTCATTAGTCTCCAGACGCCTCATCGGAAATAGGCCTCATCTAGCCTGGAAGGGAGAACTTCCTGGATTTTCTCGAGGTGCGGCAGGTGTTCTCGAGTTACGACGGGTATCACATGGACCCGCCCTGATGGCCTCAGGAACGGCCAGTCCCCATGCGAGTTGCTAGGGGGCCTCTCGGGATTCCTCTCCCGTCGATACCGGGGCCAAAATCCTTGTGTGGAGTCAGGGCCGGAACCGAGGATTCCTCTCAGGGGCTGACATGGATCTTTGGGTACTTCTAGAATCTCCCCAGGAGAGTCAGGCCTCGTCTCGAGAGGGGGCATGCACGTGCGCTTTCCTTTCAGGCTGTAGCAGCAATGTCACGCTTCCCGTCGCGTGGATCAAATGATCTGTGGTTTTCCCTCGAGGCTTTCCCACAGGGCTGTCCCACGTGCCACCGTGGTGTGAGTCGATCCTCGGCGTGAAAGATGAGCCAGTGCAGGGCAAAGGGGTTCCTCTGGAATGGACTGAGACATCTGGGGGACTCTTGGAATGGTGGTACGACCATGGAGTTCCTCTCGCCTTTCCTGTTGAGAGTGCCTCCTCTTGAGATGCGACGGGAACGCCGGGAATTCTTTCCCGTTGAAAGCAGGGAAAGGATCCCTCATCTCGAGCTCCGAGGGGGAAACGGGGCTCCTCTGGATGTGGGCGGGATCATCGTGCTTCCTCCCGAGTGGACACGGGTATGGCGGTGAACTTCTTGAGTTGCAGCAAGGGTGTGAAAGACCCTTTCGAAGTTCCAGAGGTTAGGTGTCATTAGTCTCCAGACGCCTCATCGGAAATAGGCCTCATCTCGCCTGGAAGGGAGAACTTCCTGGATTTTCTCGAGTTGCGGCAGGTGTTCTCGAGTTACGACGGGGACCTCAGGGACCCGCCCTGGTGGCCTCAGGAGAGGCCAGTCCCCATGCGTGTTGCTAGGGGGCCTCTCGGGATTCCTCTCCCGTCGATACCGGGGCCAAAAGCCATGTGTGGAGTCAGGGCCGGAACCGAGCATTCCTCTCAGGGGTTACATGGATCTTTGGGTACTTCTGGAGTCTCCCCAGGGGAGTCAGGCCTCGTCTCGAGTGGGGGCATGCACGTGCGCTTTCCTTCCAGGCTGTAGCAGCAATGTCACGCTTCCCATCGCGAGGATTAAAGGATCTGTGGTTTTCCCTCGAGGCTTTCCCTCGAGGCTTTCCCACAGGGCTGTCCCACGTGCCACCGTGGTGTGAGTCGATCCTCGGCGTGAAAGATGAGCCAGTGCAGGGCAAAGAGGTTCCTCTGGAATGGACTGAGACATCTGGGGGACTCTTGGAATGGTGGTACGACCATGGAGTTCCTCTCGCCTTTCCTGTTGAGAGTGCCTCCTCTTGAGATGCGACGGGAACGCCGGGAATTCTTTCCCGTTGAAAGCAGGGAAAGGATCCCTCATCTCAAGCTACGAGGGGGAAACGTGGCTCCTCTGTATGTGGGCGGGCCCATCGTTCTTTCTCTCGTGTGGAGACGGGTATGGCGGGAAACTTCTTGAGTTGCAGCAAGGGTGTGAAAGACCCTTTCGAAGTTCCAGAGGTTAGGTGTCATTAGTCTCCAGACGCCTCATCAGAAATAGTCCTCATCTCGCCTGGAAGGGAGAACTTCCTGGATTTTCTCGAGTTGCGGCAGGTGTTCTCAAGTTACGACAGGGACCTCAGGGACCCGCCCTGGTGGCCTCAGGAGAGGCCAGTCCCCATGCGAGATGCTAGCGGGCCTCTCGGGATTCCTCTCCCGTCGATACCGGGGCCAAAAACCTTGTGTGGAGTCAGGGCCGGAACCGAGGATTCCTCTCAGGGGCTGACATGGATCTTTGGGTACTTCTGGAGTCTCCCCAGGGGAGTCAGGCCTCGTCTCGAGTGGGGGCATGCACGTGTGCTTTCCTTCCAGGCTGTAGCAGCAATGTCACGCTTCCCGTCGCGTGGATCAAAGGATCTGTGGTTTTCCCTCGAGGCTTTCCCTCGAGGCTTTCCCACAGGGCTGTCCCACGTGCCACCGTGGTGTGAGTCGATCCTCGGCGTGAAAGATGAGCCAGTGCAGGGCAAAGAGGTTCCTCTGGAATGGACTGAGACATCTGGTGGACTCTTGAAATGGTGGTACGACCATGGAGTTCCTCTCGCCTTTCCTGTTGAGAGTGCCTCCTCTTGAGTTGTGACGGGAACGCCGGGAATTCTTTCCCGTTGAAAGCAGGGAAAGGATCCCTCATCTCGAGCTACGAGGGGGAAACGGGGCTCCTCGGGATGTGGGCGGGACCATCGTGCTTCCTCTCGAGTGAACACGGGTATGTCGGTGAACTTCTTGAGTTGCAGCAAGGGTGTGAAAGACCCTTTCGAAGTTCCAGAGGTTAGGTGTCATTAGTCTCCAGACGCCTCATCGGAAATAGGCCTCATCTCGCCTGGAAGGGAGAACTTCCTGGATTTTCTCGAGGTGCGGCAGGTGTTCTCGAGTTACGACGGGGACCTCTGGGACCCGCCCTGGTGGCCTCAGGAGAGGCCAGTCCCCATGCGAGTTGCTAGGGGGCCTCTCGGGATTCCTCTCCCGTCGATACCGGGGCCAAAAACCTTGTGTGGAGTCAGGGCCGGAACCGAGGATTCCTCTCAGGGGCTGACATGGATCTTTGGGTACTTCTGGAGTCTCCCCAGGGGAGTCAGGCCTCGTCTCGAGTGGGGGCCTGCACGTGCGCTTTCCTTCCAGGCTGTAGCAGCAATGTCACGCTTCCCGTCGCGTGGATCAAAGGATCTGTGGTTTTCCCTCGAGGCTTTCCCTCGAGGCTTTCCCACAGGGCTGTCCCACGTGCCACCGTGGTGTGAGTCGATCCTCGGCGCGAAAGATGAGCCAGTGTAGGGCAAAGAGGTTCCTCTGGAATGGACTGAGACATGTGGGGGACTCTTGGAATGGTGGTACGACCATGGAGTTCCTCTCGCCTTTCCTGTTAAGAGTGCCTCCTCTTGAGATCCGACGGGAACGCCGGGAATTCTTTCCCGTTGAAAGCAGGGAAAGGATCCCTCATCTCGAGCTCCGAGGGGGAAACGGGGCTCCTCTCGATGTGGGCGGGACCATCGTGCTTCCTCTCGAGTGGAGACGGGTATGGCGGTGAACTTCTTGAGTTGCAGCAAGGGTGTGAAAGACCCTTTCGACGTTCCAGAGGTTAGGTGTCATTAGTCTCCAGACGCCTCATCGGAAATAGGCCTCATCTCGCCTGGAAGGGAGAACTTCCTGGATTTTCTCGAGTTGCGGCAGGTGTTCTCGAGTTATGACGGGGACCTCAGGGACCCGCCCTGGTGGCCTCAGGAGAGGCCAGTCCCCATGCGAGTTGCTAGGGGGCCTCTCGGGATTCCTCTCCCGTCGATACCGGGGCCAAAAACCTTGTGTGGAGTCAGGGCCGGAACCGAGGATTCCTCTCAGTGGCTGACATGTATCTTTGGGTACTTCTGGAGTCTCCCCAGGGGAGTCAGGCCTCGTCTCGAGTGGGGGCATGCACGTGTGCTTTCCTTCAAGGCTGTAGCAGCAATGTCACGCTTCCCGTGGCGTGAATCAAACGATCTGTGGTTTTCCCTGGAGGCTTTCCCTCGAGGCTTTCCCACAGGGCTGTCCCACGTGCCACCGTGGTGTGAGTCGATCCTCGGCGTGAAAGATGAGCCAGTGCAGGGCAAAGAGGTTCCTCTTGAATGGACTGAGACATCTGGGGGACTCTTGGAATGGTGGTACGACCATGGAGTTCCTCTCGCCTTTCCTGTTGAGAGTGCCTCCTCTTGAGATGCGAAGGGAACGCCGGGAATTCTTTCCCGTTGAAAGCAGGGAAAGGATCCCTCATCTCGAGCTACGAGGGGGAAACGGGGCTCCTCTGGATGTGGGCGGGACCATCGTGCTTCCTCTCGAGTGGAGACGGGTATGGCGGTGAACTTCTTGAGTTGCAGCAAGGGTGTGAAAGACCCTTTCGAAGTTCCAAAGGTTAGGTGTCATTAGTCTCCAGACGCCTCATCGGAAATAGGCCTCATCTCGCCTGGAAGGGAGAACTTCCTGGATTTTCTCGAGTTGCAGCATGTGTTCTCGAGTTACGACGGGGACCTCAGGGACCCGCCCTGGTGGCCTCAGGATAGGCCAGTCCCCATGCGACTTGCTAGGGAGCCTCTCGGGATTCCTCTCCCATCGATACCGGGGCCAAAAACCTTGTGTGGAGTTAGGGCCGGAACCGAGGATTCCTTTCAGGGGCTGATATGGATCTTTGGGTACTTCTGGAGTCTCGCCAGGGGAGACAGGCCTCATCTCGAGTGTGGGCATGCACGTGCGCTTTCCTTCCAGGCTGTAGCAGCAATGTCACGCTTCCCGTCGAGTGGATCAAAGGATCTGTGGTTTTCCCTCGAGGCTTTCCCTCGAGGCTTTCCCACAGGGCTGTCCCACGTGCCACCGTGGTGTGAGTCGATCCTCGGCGTGAAAGATGAGCCAGTGCAGGGCAAAGAGCTTCCTCTGGAATGGACTGAGACATCTGGGGGACTCTTGGAATGGTGGTACGACCATGGAGTTCCTCTCGCCTTTCCTGTTGAGAGTGCCTCCGCTTGAGATGCGACGGGAACACCGGGAATTCTTTCCCGTTGAAAGCAGGGAAAGGATCCCTCATCTCGAGCTACGAGGGGGAAACGGGGCTCCTCTGGATGTGGGCGGGACTATCGTGCTTCCTCTCGAGTGGAGACGGGTATGGCGGTGAACTTCTTGAGTTGCAGCAAGGGTGTGAAAGACCCTTTCGAAGTTCCAGAGGTTAGGTGTCATTAGTCTCCAGACGCCTCATCGGAAATAGGCCTCATCTCGCCTGGAAGGGAGAACTTCCTGGATTTTCTCGAGTTGCGGCAGGTGTTCTCGAGTTACGACGGGGACCTCAGGGACCCGCCCTGGTGGCCTCAGGAGAGGCCAGTCCCCATGCGAGTTGCTAGGGGGCCTCTCGGGATTCCTCTCCCGTCGATACTGGGGCCAAAAACCTTGTGTGGTGTCAAGGCCGGAACCGAGGATTTCTCTCAGGGGCTGACATGGATCTTTGGGTACTTCTGGAGTCTCCCCAGGGGAGTCAGGCCTTGTCTCGAGTCGGGGCATGCACGTGCGCTTTCCTTCCAGGCTGTAGCAGCAATGTCACGCTTCCCGTCGCGTGGATCAAAGGATCTGTGGTTTTCCCTCGAGGCTTTCCCTCGAGGCTTTCCCACAGGGCTGTCCCACGTGCCACCGTGGTGTGAGTCGATCCTCGGCGTGAAAGATGAGCCAGTGTAGGGCAAAGAGCTTCCTCTGGAATGGACTGAGATATCTGGGGGACTCTTGGAATGGTGGTACGACCATGGAGTTCCTCTCGCCTTTCCTGTTGAGAGTGCCTCCTCTTGAGATGCGAAGGGAACGCCGGGAATTCTTTCCCGTTGAAAGCAGGGAAAGGATCCCTCATCTCGAGCTACGAGGGGGAAACGGGGCTCCTCTGGATGTGGGCGGGACCATCGTGCTTCCTCTCGAGTGGAGACGGGTATGGCGGTGAACTTCTTGAGTTGCAGCAAGGGTGTGAAAGACCCTTTCGAAGTTCCAGAGGTTAGGTGTCATTAGTCTCCAGACGCCTCATCGGAAATAGGCCTCATTTCGCCTGGAAGGGAGAACTTCCTGGATTTTCTCGAGTTGCGGCAGGTGTTCTCGAGTTACGACGGGGACCTCAGGGACCCGCCCTGGTGGCCTCAGGATAGGCCAGTCCCCATGCGACTTGCTAGGGAGCCTCTCGGGATTCCTCTCCCATCGATACCGGGGCCAAAAACCTTGTGTGGAGTTAGGGCCGGAACCGAGGATTCCTTTCAGGGGCTGATATGGATCTTTGGGTACTTCTGGAGTCTCGCCAGGGGAGACAGGCCTCATCTCGAGTGTGGGCATGCACGTGCGCTTTCCTTCCAGGCTGTAGCAGCAATGTCACGCTTCCCGTCGAGTGGATCAAAGGATCTGTGGTTTTCCCTCGAGGCTTTCCCTCGAGGCTTTCCCACAGGGCTGTCCCACGTGCCACCGTGGTGTGAGTCGATCCTCGGCGTGAAAGATGAGCCAGTGCAGGGCAAAGAGCTTCCTCTGGAATGGACTGAGACATCTGGGGGACTCTTGGAATGGTGGTACGACCATGGAGTTCCTCTCGCCTTTCCTGTTGAGAGTGCCTCCGCTTGAGATGCGACGGGAACACCGGGAATTCTTTCCCGTTGAAAGCAGGGAAAGGATCCCTCATCTCGAGCTACGAGGGGGAAACGGGGCTCCTCTGGATGTGGGCGGGACTATCGTGCTTCCTCTCGAGTGGAGACGGGTATGGCGGTGAACTACTTGAGTTGCAGCAAGGGTGTGAAAGACCCTTTCGAAGTTCCAGAGGTTAGGTGTCATTAGTCTCCAGACGCCTCATCGGAAATAGGCCTCATCTCGCCTGGAAGGGAGAACTTCCTGGATTTTCTCGAGTTGCGGCAGGTGTTCTCGAGTTACGACGGGGACCTCAGGGACCCGCCCTGGTGGCCTCAGGAGAGGCCAGTCCCCATGCGAGTTGCTAGGGGGCCTCTCGGGATTTCTCTCCCGTCGATACCGGGGCCAAAAACCTTGTGTGGAGTCAGGGCCGGAACCGAGGATTCCTCTCAGTGGCTGACATGGATCTTTGGGTACTTCTGGAGTCTCCCCAGGGGAGTCAGGCCTCGTCTCGAGTGGGGGCATGCACGTGCGCTTTCCTTCAAGGCTGTAGCAGCAATGTCACCCTTCCCGTGGCGTGAATCAAACGATCTGTGGTTTTCCCTCGAGGCTTTCCCTCGAGGCTTTCCCACAGGGCTGTCCCACGTGCCACCGTGGTGTGAGTCGATCCTCGGCGTGAAAGATGAGCCAGTGCAGGGAAAGAGGTTCCTCTTGAATGGACTGAGACATCTGGGGGACTCTTGGAATGGTGGTAAGACCATGGAGTTCCTCTCGCCTTTCCTGTTGAGAGTGCCTCCTCTTGAAATGCGAAGGGAACGCCGGGAATTCTTTCCCGTTGAAAGCAGGGAAAGAATCCCACATCTCGAGCTACGAGGGGGAAACGGGGCTCCTCTGGATGTGGGCGGGACCATCGTGCTTCCTCTCGAGTGGAGACGGGTATGGCGGTGAACTTCTTGAGTTGCAGCAAGGGTGTGAAAGACCCTTTCGAAGTTCCAGAGGTTAGGTGTCATTAGTCTCCAGACGCCTCATCGGAAATAGGCCTCATCTCGCCTGGAAGGGAGAACTTCCTGGATTTTCTCGAGTTGCGGCAGGTGTTCTCGAGTTACGACGGGGACCTCAGGGACCCGCCCTGGTGGCCTCAGGAGAGGCCAGTCCCCATGCGAGTTGCTAGGGGCCCTCTCGGGATTCCTCTCCCGTCGATACTGGGACCAAAAACCTTGTGTGGTGTCAGGGCCGGAACCGAGGATTTCTCTCAGGGGCTGACATGGAACTTTGGGTACTTCTGGAGTCTCCCCAGGGGAGTCAGGCCTTGTCTCGAGTCGGGGCATGCACGTGCGCATTCCTTCCAGGCTGTAGCAGCAATGTCACACTACCCATCGCGTGGATCAAAGAATCTGTGGTTTTCCCTCGAGGCTTTCCCACAGGGCTGTCCCACGTGCCACCGTGGTGTGAGTCGATCCTCGGCGTGAAAGATGAGCCAGTGCAGGGCAAAGAGGTTCCTCTGAAATGGACTGAGACATCTGGGGGACTCTTGGAATGGTGGTACGACCATGGAGTTCCTCTCGCCTTTCCTGTTGAGAGTGCCTCCTCTTGAGATGCGACGGGAACGCCGGGAATTTTTTCCCGTTGAAAGCAGGGAAAGGATCGCTCATCTCGAGCTAGGAGGGCGAAACGGGGCTCCTCTGGATGTGGGCGGGACCATCGTGCTTCCTCTAGAGTGGAGACGGATATGGCGGTGAACTTCTTGAGTTGCAGCAAGGGTGTGAAAGACCCTTTCGAAGTTCCAGAGGTTAGGTGTCATTAGTCTCCAGACGCCTCATCGGAAATAGGCCTCATCTCGCCTGGAAGGGAGAACTTCCTGGATTTTCTCGAGTTGCGGCAGGTGTTCTCGAGTTACGACGGGGACCTCAGGGACCCGCCCTGGTGGCCTCAGGAGAGGCCAGTCCCCATGCGAGTTGCTAGGGGCCCTCTCGGGATTCCTATCCCGTCGATACTGAGGCCAAAAACCTTGTGTGGTGTCAAGGCCGGAACCGAGGATTTCTCTCAGGGGCTGACATGGATCTTTGGGTACTTCTGGAGTCTCCCCAGGGGAGTCAGGCCTTGTCTCGAGTCGGGGCATGCACGTGCGCTTTCCTTCCAGGCTGTAGCAGCAATGTCACGCTTCCCGTCGCGTGGATCAAAGGATCTGTGGTTTTCCCTCGAGGCTTTCCCTCGAGGCTTTCCCACAGGGCTGTCCCACGTGCCACCGTGGTGTGAGTCGATCCTCGGCGTGAAAGATGAGCCAGTGTAGGGCAAAGAGCTTCCTCTGGAATGGACTGAGACATCTGGGGGACTCTTGGAATGGTGGTACGACCATGGAGTTCCTCTCGCCTTTCCTGTTGAGAGTGCCTCCGCTTGAGATGTGACGGGAACGCCGGGAATTCTTTCCCATTGAAAGCAGGGAAAGGATTCCTCATCTCGAGCTACGAGGGGGAAAGGGGGCTCCTCTGGATGTGGGCGGGACGATCGTGCTTCCTCTCGAGTGGAGACGGGTATGGCGGTGAACTTCTTGAGTTGCAGCAAGGGTGTGAAAGACCCTTTCGAAGTTCCAGAGATTAGGTGTCATTAGTCTCCAGACGCCTCATCGGAAATAGGCCTCATCTCGCCTGGAAGGGGGAACTTCCTGGAATTTCTCGAGTTGCAGCAGGTGTTCTCGAGTTACGACGGGGACCTCAGGGACCCGCCCTGGTGGCCTCAGGAGAGGCCAGTCCCCATGCGAGTTGCTAGGGGGCCTCTCGGGATTCCTCTCCCGTCGATACCGGGGCCAAAAACCTTGTGTGGAGTCAGGGCCGGAACCGAGGATTCCTCTCAGTGGCTGACATGTATCTTTGGGTACTTCTGGAGTCTCCCCAGGGGAGTCAGGCCTCATCTCGAGTGTGGGCATGCACGTGCGATTTCCTTCCAGGCTGTAGCAGCAATGTCACGCTTCCCGTCGAGTGGATCAAAGGATCTGTGGTTTTCCCTCGAGGCTTTCCCTCGAGGCTTTCCCACAGGGCTGTCCCACGTGCCACCGTGGTGTGAGTCGATCCTCGGCGTGAAAGATGAGCCAGTGCAGGGCAAAGAGCTTCCTCTGGAATGGACTGAGACATCTGGGGGACTCTTGGAATGGTGGTACGACCATGGAGTTCCTCTCGCCTTTCCTGTTGAGAGTGCCTCCGCTTGAGATGCGACGGGAACACCGGGAATTCTTTCCCGTTGAAAGCAGGGAAAGGATCCCTCATCTCGAGCTACGAGGGGGAAACGGGGCTCCTCTGGATGTGGGCGGGACTATCGTGCTTCCTCTCGAGTGGAGACGGGTATGGCGGTGAACTTCTTGAGTTGCAGCAAGGGTGTGAAAGACCCTTTCGAAGTTCCAGAGGTTAGGTGTCATTAGTCTCCAGACGCCTCATCGGAAATAGGCCTCATCTCGCCTGGAAGGGAGAACTTCCTGGATTTTCTCGAGTTGCGGCAGGTGTTCTCGAGTTACGACGGGGACCTCAGGGACCCGCCCTGGTGGCCTCAGGAGAGGCCAGTCCCCATGCGAGTTGCTAGGGGGCCTCTCGGGATTCCTCTCCCGTCGATACCGGGGGTAAAAACCTTGTGTGGAGTCAGGGCCGGAACCGAGGATTCCTCTCAGTGGCTGACATGGATCTTTGGGTACTTCTGGAGTCTCCCCAGGGGAGTCAGGCCTCGTCTCGAGTGGGGGCATGCACATGCGCTTTCCTTCAAGGCTGTAGCAGCAATGTCACGCTTCCCGTGGCGTGAATCAAACGATCTGTGGTTTTCCCTCGAGGCTTTCCCTCGAGGCTTTCCCACAGGGCTGTCCCACGTGCCACCGTGGTGTGAGTCGATCCTCGGCGTGAAAGATGAGCCAGTGCAGGGAAAGAGGTTCCTCTTGAATGGACTGAGACATCTGGGGGACTCTTGGAATGGTGGTAAGACCATGGAGTTCCTCTCGCCTTTCCTGTTGAGAGTGCCTCCTCTTGAAATGCGAAGGGAACGCCGGGAATTCTTTCCCGTTGAAAGCAGGGAAAGAATCCCTCATCTCGAGCTACGAGGGGGAAACGGGGCTCCTCTGGATGTGTGCGGGACCATCGTGCTTCCTCTCGAGTGGAGACGGGTATGGCGGTGAACTTCTTGAGTTGCAGCAAGGGTGTGAAAGACCCT
Organism: Capricornis sumatraensis; assembly: GCF_032405125.1. Lineage (NCBI taxonomy): Eukaryota > Metazoa > Chordata > Mammalia > Artiodactyla > Bovidae > Capricornis > Capricornis sumatraensis. The sequence goes on along the minus strand of NW_027184614.1, from coordinate 4,117,710 downwards.
TTCGAAGTTCCAGAGGTTAGGTGTCATTAGTCTCCAGACGCCTCATCGGAAATAGGCCTCATCTCGCCTGGAAGGGAGAACTTCCTGGATTTTCTCGAGTTGCGGCAGGTGTTCTCGAGTTACGACGGGGACCTCAGGGACCCGCCCTGGTGGCCTCAGGAGAGGCCAGTCCCCATGCGAGTTGCTAGGGGCCCTCTCGGGATTCCTCTCCCGTCGATACTGGGGCCAAAAACCTTGTGTGGTGTCAGGGCCGGAACCGAGGATTTCTCTCAGGGGCTGACATGGATCTTTGGGTACTTCTGGAGTCTCCCCAGGGGAGTCAGGCCTTGTCTCGCGTCGGGGCATGCACGTGCGCTTTCCTTCCTGGCTGTAGCAGCAATGTCACGCTACCCATCGCGTGGATCAAAGGATCTGTGGTTTTCCCTCGAGGCTTTCCCACAGGGCTGTCCCACGTGCCACCGTGGTGTGAGTCGATCCTCGGCGTGAAAGATGAGCCAGTGCAGGGCAAAGAGGTTCCTCTGAAATGGACTGAGACATCTGGGGGACTCTTGGAATGGTGGTACGACCATGGAGTTCCTCTCGCCTTTCCTGTTGAGAGTGCCTCCTCTTGAGATGCGACGGGAACGCCGGGAATTTTTTCCCGTTGAAAGCAGGGAAAGGATCGCTCATCTCGAGCTAGGAGGGGGAAACGGGGCTCCTCTGGATGTGGGCGGGACCATCGTGCTTCCTCTAGAGTGGAGACGGATATGGCGGTGAACTTCTTGAGTTGCAGCAAGGGTGTGAAAGACCCTTTCGAAGTTCCAGAGTTTAGGTGTCATTAGTCTCCAGACGCCTCATCGGAAATAGGCCTCATCTCGCCTGGAAGGGAGAACTTCCTGGATTTCCTCGAGTTGCGGCAGGTGTTCTCGAGTTACGACGGGGACCTCAGGGACCCGCCCTGGTGGCCTCAGGAGAGGCCAGTCCCCATGCGAGTTGCTAGGGGCCCTCTCGGGATTCCTATCCCGTCGATACTGGGGCCAAAAACCTTGTGTGGTGTCAAGGCCGGAACCGAGGATTTCTCTCAGGGGCTGACATGGATCTTTGGGTACTTCTGGAGTCTCCCCAGGGGAGTCAGGCCTTGTCTCGAGTCGGGGCATGCACGTGCGCTTTCCTTCCAGGCTGTAGCAGCAATGTCACGCTTCCCGTCGCGTGGATCAAAGGATCTGTGGTTTTCCCTCGAGGCTTTCCCTCGAGGCTTTCCCACAGGGCTGTCCCACGTGCCACCGTGGTGTGAGTCGATCCTCGGCGTGAAAGATGAGCCAGTGTATGGCAAAGAGCTTCCTCTGGAATGGACTGAGACATCTGGGGGACTCTTGGAATGGTGGTACGACCATGGAGTTCCTCTCGCCTTTCCTGTTGAGAGTGCCTCCGCTTGAGATGTGACGGGAACGCCGGGAATTCTTTCCCATTGAAAGCAGGGAAAGGATTCCTCATCTCGAGCTACGAGGGGGAAAGGGGGCTCCTCTGGATGTGGGCGGGACGATCGTGCTTCCTCTCGAGTGGAGACGGGTATGGCGGTGAACTTCTTGAGTTGCAGCAAGGGTGTGAAAGACCCTTTCGAAGTTCCAGAGGTTAGGTGTCATTAGTCTCCAGACGCCTCATTGGAAATAGGCCTCATCTCGCCTGGAAGGGAGAACTTCCTGGATTTTCTCGAGTTGCGGCAGGTGTTCTCGAGTTACGACGGGGACCTCAGGGACCCGCCCTGGTGGCCTCAGGAGAGGCCAGTCCCCATGCGAGTTGCTAGGGGCCCTCTCGGGATTCCTCTCCCGTCGATACTGGGGCCAAAAACCTTGTGTGGTGTCAGGGCCGGAACCGAGGATTTCTCTCAGGGGCTGACATGGATCTTTGGGTACTTCTGGAGTCTCCCCAGGGGAGTCAGGCCTTGTCTCGAGTCGGGGCATGCACGTGCGCTTTCCTTCCAGGCTGTAGCAGCAATGTCACGCTACCCATCGCGTGGATCAAAGGATCTGTGGTTTTCCCTCGAGGCTTTCCCACAGGGCTGTCCCACGTGCCACCGTGGTGTGAGTCGATCCTCGGCGTGAAAGATGAGCCAGTGCAGGGCAAAGAGGTTCCTCTGAAATGGACTGAGACATCTGGGGAACTCTTGGAATGGTGGTACGACCATGGAGTTCCTCTCGCCTTTCCCGTTGAGAGTGCCTCCTCTTGAGATGCGACGGGAACGCCGGGAATTTTTTCCCGTTGAAAGCAGGGAAAGGATCGCTCATCTCGAGCTAGGAGGGGGAAACGGGGCTCCTCTGGATGTGGGCGGGACCATCGTGCTTCCTCTAGAGTGGAGACGGATATGGCGGTGAACTTCTTGAGTTGCAGCAAGGGTGTGAAAGACCCTTTCGAAGTTCCAGAGTTTAGGTGTCATTAGTCTCCAGAGGCCTCATCGGAAATAGGCCTCATCTCGCCTGGAAGGGAGAACTTCCTGGATTTTCTCGAGTTGCGGCAGGTGTTCTCGAGTTACGACGGGGACCTCAGGGACCCGCCCTGGTGGCCTCAGGAGAGGCCAGTCCCCATGCGAGTTGCTAGGGGCCCTCTCGGGATTCCTATCCCGTCGATACTGGGGCCAAAAACCTTGTGTGGTGTCAAGGCCGGAACCGAGGATTTCTCTCAGGGGCTGACATGGATCTTTGGGTACTTCTGGAGTCTCCCCAGGGGAGTCAGGCCTTGTCTCGAGTCGGGGCATGCACGTGCGCTTTCCTTCCAGGCTGTAGCAGCAATGTCACGCTTCCCGTCGCGTGGATCAAAGGATCTGTGGTTTTCCCTCGAGGCTTTCCCTCGAGGCTTTCCCACAGGGCTGTCCCACGTGCCACCGTGGTGTGAGTCGATCCTCGGCGTGAAAGATGAGCCAGTGTAGGGCAAAGAGCTTCCTCTGGAATGGACTGAGACATCTGGGGGACTCTTGGAATGGTGGTACGACCATGGAGTTCCTCTCGCCTTTCCTGTTGAGAGTGCCTCCGCTTGAGATGTGACGGGAACGCCGGGAATTCTTTCCCATTGAAAGCAGGGAAAGGATTCCTCATCTCGAGCTACGAGGGGGAAAGGGGGCTCCTCTGGATGTGGGCGGGACGATCGTGCTTCCTCTCGAGTGGAGACGGGTATGGCGGTGAACTTCTTGAGTTGCAGCAAGGGTGTGAAAGACCCTTTCGAAGTTCCAGAGGTTAGGTGTCATTAGTCTCCAGACGCCTCATCGGAAATAGGCCTCATCTCGCCTGGAAGGGGGAACTTCCTGGAATTTCTCGAGTTGCAGCAGGTGTTCTCGAGTTACGACGGGGACCTCAGGGACCCGCCCTGGTGGCCTCAGGAGAGGCCAGTCCCCATGCGAGTTGCTAGGGGGCCTCTCGGGATTCCTCTCCCGTCGATACCGGGGCCAAAAACCTTGTGTGGAGTCAGGGCCGGAACCGAGGATTCCTCTCAGTGGCTGACATGTATCTTTGGGTACTTCTGGAGTCTCCCCAGGGGAGTCAGGCCTCATCTCGAGTGTGGGCATGCACGTGCGCTTTCCTTCCAGGCTGTAGCAGCAATGTCACGCTTCCCGTCGAGTGGATCAAAGGATCTGTGGTTTTCCCTCGAGGCTTTCCCTCGAGGCTTTCCCACAGGGCTGTCCCACGTGCCACCGTGGTGTGAGTCGATCCTCGGCGTGAAAGATGAGCCAGTGCAGGGCAAAGAGCTTCCTCTGGAATGGACTGAGACATCTGGGGGACTCTTGGAATGGTGGTACGACCATGGAGTTCCTCTCGCCTTTCCTGTTGAGAGTGCCTCCGCTTGAGATGCGACGGGAACACCGGGAATTCTTTCCCGTTGAAAGCAGGGAAAGGATCCCTCATCTCGAGCTACGAGGGGGAAACGGGGATCCTCTGGATGTGGGCGGGACTATCGTGCTTCCTCTCGAGTGGAGACGGGTGTGGCGGTGAACTTCTTGAGTTGCAGCAAGGGTGTGAAAGACCCTTTCGAAGTTCCAGAGGTTAGGTGTCATTAGTCTCCAGACGCCTCATCGGAAATAGGCCTCATCTCGCCTGGAAGGGAGAACTTCCTGGATTTTCTCGAGTTGCAGCAGGTGTTCTCGAGTTACGACGGGGACCTCAGGGACCCGCCCTGGTGGCCTCAGGAGAGGCCAGTCCCCATGCGAGTTGCTAGGGGGCCTCTCGGGATTCCTCTCCCGTCGATACCGGGGCCAAAAACCTTGTGTGGTGTCACGGCCGGAACCGAGGATTTCTCTCAGGGGCTGACATGGATCTTTGGGTACTTCTGGAGTCTCGCCAGGGGAGTCAGGCCTTGTCTCGAGTCGGGGCATGCACGTGCGCTTTCCTTCCAGGCTGTAGCAGCAATGTCACGCTTCCCGTCGCGTGGATCAAAGGATCTGTGGTTTTCCCTCGAGGCTTTCCCTCGAGGCTTTCCCACAGGGCTGTCCCACGTGCCACCGTGGTGTGAGTCGATCCTCGGCGTGAAAGATGAGCCAGTGTAGGGCAAAGAGCTTCCTCTGGAATGGACTGAGACATCTGGGGGACTCTTGGAATGGTGGTACGACCATGGAGTTCCTCTCGCCTTTCCTGTTGAGAGTGCCTCCTCTTGAGATGCGACGGGAACACCGGGAATTCTTTCCCATTGAAAGCAGGGAAAGGATTCCTCATCTCGAGCTACGAGGGGGAAACGGGGCTCCTCTGGATGTGGGCGGGACGATCGTGCTTCCTCTCGAGTGGAGACGGGTATGGCGGTGAACTTCTTGAGTTGCAGCAAGGGTGTGAAAGACCCTTTCGAAGTTCCAGAGGTTAGGTGTCATTAGTCTCCAGACGCCTCATCGGAAATAGGCCTCATCTCGCCTGGAAGGGAGAACTTCCTGGATTTTCTCGAGTTGCGGCAGGTGTTCTCGAGTTACGACGGGGACCTCAGGGACCCGCCCTGGTGGCCTCAGGAGAGGCCAGTCCCCATGCGACTTGCTAGGGGGCCTCTCGGAATTCCTCTCCCGTCGATACCGGGGCAACAACCTTGTGTGGAGTCAGGGCCGGAACCGAGGATTCCTCTCAGGGGCTGACATGGATCTTTGGGTACTTCTGGAGTCTCCCCAGGGGAGTCAGGCCTCGTCTCGAGTCGGGGCATGCACGTGCACTTTCCTTCCAGGCTGTAGCAGCAATGTCACGCTTCCCGTGGCGTGGATCAAAGGATCTGTGGTTTTCCCTCGAGGCTTTCCCTCGAGGCTTTCCCACAGGGCTGTCCCACGTGCCACCGTGGTGTGAGTCGATCCTCGGCGTGAAAGATGAGCCAGTGCAGGGCAAAGAGGTTCCTCTGAAATGGACTGAGACATCTGGGGGACTCTTGGAATGGTGGTACGACCATGGAGTTCCTCTCGCCTTTCCTGTTGAGAGTGCCTCCTCTTGAGATGCGACGGGAACGCCGGGAAATCTTTCCCGTTGAAAGCAGGGAAAGGATCGCTCATCTCGAGCTAGGAGGGGGAAACGGGGCTCCTCTGGATGTGGGCGGGACCATCGTGCTTCCTCTAGAGTGGAGACGGGTATGGCGGTGAACTTCTTGAGTTGCAGCAAGGGTGTGAAAGACCCTTTCGAAGTTCCAGAGTTTAGGTGTCATTAGTCTCCAGACGCCTGATCGGAAATAGGCCTCATCTCGTCTGGAAGGAAGAACATCCTGGATTTTCTCGAGTTGCGGCAGGTGTTCTCGAGTTACGACGGGGACATCAGGGACCCGCCCTGGTGGCCTCAGGAGAGGCCAGTCCCCATGCGAGTTGCTAGGGGCCCTCTCGGGATTCCTCTCCCGTCGATACTGGGGCCAAAAACCTTGTGTGGTGTCAAGGCCGGAACCGAGGATTTCTCTCAGGGGCTGACATGGATCTTTGGGTACTTCTGGAGTCTCCCCAGGGTAGTCAGGCCTTGTCTCGAGTCGGGGCATGCACGTGCGCTTTCCTTCCAGGCTGTAGCAGCAATGTCACGCTTCCCGTCGCGTAGATCAAAGGATCTGTGGTTTTCCCTCGAGGCTTTCCCTCGAGGCTTTCCCACAGGGCTGTCCCACGTGCCACCGTGGTGTGAGTCGATCCTCGGCGTGAAAGATGAGCCAGTGTAGGGCAAAGAGGTTCCTCTGGAATGGACTGAGACATCTGGGGGACTCTTGGAATGGTGGTACGACCATGGAGTTCCTCTCGCCTTTCCTGTTGAGAGTGTCTCCTCTTGAGATTCGACGGGAACGCCGGGAATTCTTTCCCGTTGAAAGCAGGGAAAGGATCCCTCATCTCGAGCTACGAGGGGAAACGGGGCTCCTCTGGATGTGGGCGGGACTATCGTGCTTCCTCTCGAGTGGAGACGGGTATGGCGGTGAACTTCTTGAGTTGCAGCAAGGGTGTGAAAGACCCTTTCGAAGTTCCAGAGTTTAGGTGTCATTAGTCTCCAGACGCCTCATCGGAAATAGGCCTCATCTCGCCTGGAAGGGAGAACTTCCTGGATTTTCTCGAGTTGCGGCAGGTGTTCTCGAGTTACGACGGGGACCTCACGGACCCGCCCCGGTGGCCTCAGGAGAGGCCAGTCCCCATGCGAGTTGCTAGGGGCCCTCTCGGGATTCCTATCCCGTCGATACTGGGGCCAAATACCTTGTGTGCTGTCAAGGCCGGAACCGAGGATTTCTCTCAGGGGCTGACATGGATCTTTGGGTACTTCTGGAGTCTCCCCAGGGGAGTCAGGCCTTGTCTCGAGTCGGGGCATGCACGTGCGCTTTCCTTCCAGGCTGTAGCAGCAATGTCACGCTTCCCGTCGCGTGGATCAAAGGATCTGTGGTATTCCCTCGAGGCTTTCCCTCGAGGCTTTCCCTCAGGGCTGACCCACGTGCCACCGTGGTGTGAGTCGATCCTCGGCGTGAAAGATGAGCCAGTGTAGGGCAAAGAGCTTCCTCTGGAATGGACTGAGACATCTGGGGGACTCTTGGAATGGTGGTACGACCATGGAGTTCCTCTCGCCTTTCCTGTTGAGAGTGCCTCCGCTTGAGATGTGACGGGAACGCCGGGAATTCTTTCCCATTGAAAGCAGGGAAAGGATTCCTCATCTCGAGCTACGAGGGGGAAAGGGGGCTCCTCTGGATGTGGGCGGGACGATCGTGCTTCCTCTCGAGTGGAGACGGGTATGGCGGTGAACTTCTTGAGTTGCAGCAAGGGTGTGAAAGACCCTTTCGAAGTTCCAGAGGTTAGGTGTCATTAGTCTCCAGACGCCTCATCGGAAATAGGCCTCATCTCGCCTGGAAGGGAGAACTTCCTGGATTTTCTCGAGTTGCAGCAGGTGTTCTCGAGTTACGACGGGGACCTCAGGGACCCGCCCTGGTGGCCTCAGGAGAGGCCAGTCCCCATGCGAGTTGCTAGGGGGCCTCTCGGGATTCCTCTCCCGTCGATACCGGGGCCAAAAACCTTGTGTGGTGTCACGGCCGGAACCGAGGATTTCTCTCAGGGGCTGACATGGATCTTTGGGTACTTCTGGAGTCTCGCCAGGGGAGTCAGGCCTTGTCTCGAGTCGGGGCATGCACGTGCGCTTTCCTTCCAGGCTGTAGCAGCAATGTCACGCTTCCCGTCGCGTGGATCAAAGGATCTGTGGTTTTCCCTCGAGGCTTTCCCTCGAGGCTTTCCCACAGGGCTGTCCCACGTGCCACCGTGGTGTGAGTCGATCCTCGGCGTGAAAGATGAGCCAGTGTAGGGCAAAGAGCTTCCTCTGGAATGGACTGAGACATCTGGGGGACTCTTGGAATGGTGGTACGACCATGGAGTTCCTCTCGCCTTTCCTGTTGAGAGTGCCTCCTCTTGAGATGCGACGGGAACACCGGGAATTCTTTCCCATTGAAAGCAGGGAAAGGATTCCTCATCTCGAGCTACGAGGGGGAAACGGGGCTCCTCTGGATGTGGGCGGGACGATCGTGCTTCCTCTCGAGTGGAGACGGGTATGGCGGTGAACTTCTTGAGTTGCAGCAAGGGTGTGAAAGACCCTTTCGAAGTTCCAGAGGTTAGGTGTCATTAGTCTCCAGACGCCTCATCGGAAATAGGCCTCATCTCGCCTGGAAGGGAGAACTTCCTGGATTTTCTCGAGTTGCGGCAGGTGTTCTCGAGTTACGACGGGGACCTCAGGGACCCGCCCTGGTGGCCTCAGGAGAGGCCAGTCCCCATGCGACTTGCTAGGGGGCCTCTCGGAATTCCTCTCCCGTCGATACCGGGGCAACAACCTTGTGTGGAGTCAGGGCCGGAACCGAGGATTCCTCTCAGGGGCTGACATGGATCTTTGGGTACTTCTGGAGTCTCCCCAGGGGAGTCAGGCCTCGTCTCGAGTCGGGGCATGCACGTGCACTTTCCTTCCAGGCTGTAGCAGCAATGTCACGCTTCCCGTGGCGTGGATCAAAGGATCTGTGGTTTTCCCTCTAGGCTTTCCCTCGAGGCTTTCCCACAGGGCTGTCCCACGTGCCACCGTGGTGTGAGTCGATCCTCGGCGTGAAAGATGAGCCAGTGCAGGGCAAAGAGGTTCCTCTGAAATGGACTGAGACATCTGGGGGACTCTTGGAATGGTGGTACGACCATGGAGTTCCTCTCGCCTTTCCTGTTGAGAGTGCCTCCTCTTGAGATGCGACGGGAACGCCGGGAATTCTTTCCCGTTGAAAGCAGGGAAAGGATCGCTCATCTCGAGCTAGGAGGGGGAAACGGGGCTCCTCTGGATGTGGGCGGGACCATCGTGCTTCCTCTAGAGTGGAGACGGGTATGGCGGTGAACTTCTTGAGTTGCAGCAAGGGTGTGAAAGACCCTTTCGAAGTTCCAGAGGTTAGGTGTCATTAGTCTCCAGACGCCTCATCGGAAATAGGCCTCATCTCGCCTGGAAGGGAGAACTTCCTGGATTTTCTCGAGTTGCGGCAGGTGTTCTCGAGTTACGACGGGGACCTCAGGGACCCGCCCTGGTGGCCTCAGGAGAGGCCAGTCCCCATGCGAGTTGCTAGGGGGCCTCTCGGGATTCCTCTCCCGTCGATACCGGGGCCAAAAACCTTGTGTGGAGTCACGGCCGGAACCGAGGATTCCTCTCAGGGGCTGACATGGATCTTTGGGTACTTCTGGAGTCTCCCCATGGGAGTATGGCCTCGTCTCGAGTGGGGGCATGCACGTGCGCTTTCCTTCCAGGCTGTAGCAGCAATGTCACGCTTCCCGTGGCGTGGATCAAAGGATCTGTGGTTTTCCCTCGAGGAATTCCCTCGAGGCTTTCCCACAGGGCTGTCCCACGTGCCACCGTGGTGTGAGTCGATCCTCGGCGTGAAAGATGAGCCAGTGCAGGGCAAAGAGGTTCCTCTGGAATGGACTGAGACATCTGGGGGACTCTTGGAATGGTGGTAAGACCATGGAGTTCCTCTCGCCTTTCCTGTTGAGAGTGCCTCCTCTTGAGATGCGACGGGAACGCCGGGAATTCTTTCCCGTTGAAAGCAGGGAAAGGATCGCTCATCTCGAGCTAGGAGGGGGAAAGGGGGCTCCTCTGGATGTGGGCGGGACGATCGTGCTTCCTCTCGAGTGGAGACGGGTATGGCGGTGAACTTCTTGAGTTGCAGCAAGGGTGTGAAAGACCCTTTCGAAGTTCCAGAGGTTAGGTGTCATTAGTCTCCTGACGCCTCATCGGAAATAGGCCTCATCTCGCCTGGAAGGGAGAACTTCCTGGATTTTCTCGAGTTGCGGCAGGTGTTCTCGAGTTACGACGGGGACCTCAGGGAACCGCCCTGGTGGCCTCAGGAGAGGCCAGTCCCCATGCGAGTTGCTAGGGGGCCTCTCGGGATTCCTCTCCCGTCGATACCCGGGCCAAAAACCTTGTGTGGAGTCAGGGCCGGAACCGAGGATTCCTCTCACGGGCTAATATGGATCTTTGGGTACTTCTGGAGTCTCGCCAGGGGAGACAGGCCTCATCTCGAGTGGTGGCATGCACGTGCGCTTTCCTTCCAGGCTGTAGCAGCAATGTCACGCTTCCCGTCGCGTGGATCAAAGGATCTGTGGTTTTCCCTCGAGGCTTTCCCTCGAGGCTTTCCCACAGGGCTGTCCCACGTGCCACCGTGGTGTGAGTCGATCCTCGGCGTGAAAGATGAGCCAGTGCAGGGCAAAGAGGTTCCTCTGGAATGGACTGAGACATCTGGGGGACTCTTGGAATGGTGGTACGACCATGGAGTTCCTCTCGCCTTTTCTGTTGAGAGTGCCTCCTCTTGAGAAGCGACGGGAACGCCTGGAATTCTTTCCCGTTGAAAGCAGGGAAAGGATCGCTCATCTCGAGCTACGAGGGGGAAACGGGGCTCCTCTGGATGTGGGCGGGACCATCGTGCTTCCTCTAGAGTGGAGACGGGTATGGCGGTGAACTTCTTGAGTTGCAGCAAGGGTGTGAAAGACCCTTTCGAAGTTCCAGAGTTTAGGTGTCATTAGTCTCCAGACGCCTGATCGGAAATAGGCCTCATCTCGCCTAGAAGGGAGAACTTCCTGAATTTTCTCGAGTTGCGGCAGGTGTTCTCGAGTTACGACGGGGACCTCAGGGACCCGCCCTGGTGGCCTCAGGAGAGGCCAGTCCCCATGCGAGTTGCTAGGGGGCCTCTCGGGATTACTCTCCCGTCGATACCGGGGCCAAAAACCTTGTGTGGAGTCAGGGCCGGAACCGAGGATTCCTCTCAGGGGCTGACATGGATCTTTGGGTACTTCTGGAGTCTCCCCAGGGGAGTCAGGCCTCGTCTCGTGTCGGGGCATGCACGTGCACTTTCCTTCCAGGCTGTAGCAGCAATGTCACGCTTCCCGTGGCGTGGATCAAAGGATCTGTGGTTTTCCCTCGAGGCTTTCCCTCGAGGCTTTCCCACAGGGCTGTCCCACGTGCCACCGTGGTGTGAGTCGATCCTCGGCGTGAAAGATGAGCCAGTGCAGGGCAAAGAGGTTCCTCTGAAATGGACTGAGACATCTGGGGGACTCTTCGAATGGTGATACGACCATGGAGTTCCTCTCGCCTTTCCTGTTGAGAGTGCCTCCTCTTGAGATGCGACGGGAACGCCGGGAATTCTTTCCCGTTGAAAGCAGGGAAAGGATCGCTCATCTCGAGCTAGGAGGGGGAAACGGGGCTCCTCTGGATGTGGGCGGGACCATCGTGCTTCCTCTAGAGTGGAGACGGGTATGGCGGTGAACTTCTTGAGTTGCAGCAAGGGTGTGAAAGACCCTTTCGAAGTTCCAGAGGTTAGGTGTCATTAGTCTCCAGACGCCTCATCGGAAATAGGCCTCATCTCGCCTGGAAGGGAGAACTTCCTGGATTTTCTCGAGTTGCGGCAGGTGTTCTCGAGTTACGACGGGGACCTCAGGGACCCGCCTTGGTGGCCTCAGGAGAGGCCAGTCCCCATGCGAGTTGCTAGGGGGCCTCTCGGGATTCCTCTCCCGTCGATACCGGGGCCAAAAACCTTGTGTGGAGTCACGGCCGGAACCGAGGATTCCTCTCAGGGGCTGACATGGATCTTTGGGTACTTCTGGAGTCTCCCCATGGGAGTATGGCCTCGTCTCGAGTGGGGGCATGCACGTGCGCTTTCCTTCCAGGCTGTAGCAGCAATGTCATGCTTCCCGTGGCGTGGATCAAAGGATCTGTGGTTTTCCCTCGAGGCTTTCCCTCGAGGCTTTCCCACAGGGCTGTCCCACGTGCCACCGTGGTGTGAGTCGATCCTCGGCGTGAAAGATGAGCCAGTGCAGGGCAACGAGGTTCCTCTGGAATGGACTGAGACATCTGGGGGACTCTTGGAATGGTGGTAAGACCATGGAGTTCCTCTCGCCTTTCCTGTTGAGAGTGCCTCCTCTTGAGATGCGACGGGAACGCCGGGAATTCTTTCCCGTTGAAAGCAGGGAAAGGATCGCTCATCTCGAGCTAGGAGGGGGAAAGGGGGCTCCTCTGGATGTGGGCGGGACGATCGTGCTTCCTCTCGAGTGGAGACGGGTATGGCGGTGAACTTCTTGAGTTGCAGCAAGGGTGTGAAAGACCCTTTCGACGTTCCAGAGTTTAGGTGTCATTAGTCTCCAGACGCCTCATCGGAAATAGGACTCATCTCGCCTGGAAGGGAGAACTTCCTGGATTTTCTCGAGTTGCGGCAGGTGTTCTCGAGTTACGACGGGGACATCAGGGACCCGCCCTGGTGGCCTCAGGAGAGGCCAGTCCCCCGGCGAGTTGCTAGGGGGCCTCTCGGGATTCCTCTCCCGTCGATACCGGGGCCAAAATCCTTGTGTGGAGTCAGGGCCGGAACCGAGGATTCCTCTCAGGGGCTGACATGGATCTTTGGGTACTTCTGGAGTCTCCCCAGGGGAGTCAGGCCTCGTCTCGTGTCGGGGCATGCACGTGCGCTTTCCTTCCAGGCTGTAGCAGCAATGTGACGCTTCCCGTGGCGTGGATCAAAGGATCTGTGGTTTTCCCTCGAGGCTTTCCCTCGAGGCTTTCCCACAGGGCTGTCCCACGTGCCACCGTGGTGTGAGTCGATCCTCGGCGTGAAAGATGAGCCAGTGCAGGGCAAAGAGGTTCCTCTGAAATTGACTGAGACATCTGGGGGACTCTTGGAATGGTGGTACGACCATGGAGTTCCTCTCGCCTTTCCTGTTGAGAGTGCCTCCTCTTGAGATGCGACGGGAACGCCGGGAATTCTTTCCCGTTGAAAGCAGGGAAAGGATCGCTCATCTCGAGCTAGGAGGGGGAAACGGGGCTCCTCTGGATGTGGGCGGGACCATCGTGCTTCCTCTAGAGTGGAGACGGGTATGGCGGTGAACTTCTTGAGTTGCAGCAAGGGTGTGAAAGACCCTTTCGAAGTTCCAGAGGTTAGGTGTCATTAGTCTCCAGACGCCTCATCGGAAATAGGCCTCATCTCGCCTGGAAGGGAGAACTTCCTGGATTTTCTCGAGTTGCGGCAGGTGTTCTCGAGTTACGACGGGGACCTCAGGGACCCGCCCTGGTGGCCTCAGGAGAGGCCAGTCCCCATGCGAGTTGCTAGGGGGCCTCTCAGGATTCCTCTCCCGTCGATACCGGGGCCAAAAACCTTGTGTGGAGTCACGGCCGGAACCGAGGATTCCTCTCAGGGGCTGACATGGATCTTTGGGTACTTCTGGAGTCTCCCCATGGGAGTATGGCCTCGTCTCGAGTGGGGGCATGCACGTGCGCTTTCCTTCCAGGCTGTAGCAGCAATATCACGCTTCCCGTGGCGTGGATCAAAGGATCTGTGGTTTTCCCTCGAGGCTTTCCCTCGAGGCTTTCCCACAGGGCTGTCCCACGTGCCACCGTGGTGTGAGTCGATCCTCGGCGTGAAAGATGAGCCAGTGCAGGGCAAAGAGGTTCCTCTGGAATGGACTGAGACATCTGGGGGACTCTTGGAATGGTGGTTCGACCATGGAGTTCCCCTCGCCTTTCCTGTTGACAGTGCCTCCTCTTGAGATGCGACGGGAACGCCAGGAATTCTTTCCCGTTGAAAGCAGGGAAAGGATCCCTCATCTCGAGCTACGAGGGGGAAACGGGGCTCCTCTGGATGTGGGCGGGACCATCGTGCTTCCTCTCGAGTGGAGACGGGTGTGGCGGTGAACTTCTTGAGTTGCAGCAAGGGTGTGAAAGACCCTTTCGAAGTTCCAGAGGTTAGGTGTCATTAGTCTCCAGACGCCTCATCGGAAATAGGCCTCATCTCGCCTGGAAGGGGGAACTTCCTGGAATTTCTCGAGTTGTGGCAGGTGTTCTCGAGTTACGACGGGGACCTCAGGGACCCGCCCTGGTGGCCTCAGGAGAGGCCAGTCCCCATGCGAGTTGCTAGGGGGCCTCTCGGGATTCCTCTCCCGTCGATACCGGGGCAAAAACCTTGTGTGGAGTCAGGGCCGGAACCGAGGATTCCTCTCAGGGGCTGACATGGATCTTTGGGTACTTCTGGAGTCTCCCCAGGGGAGTCAGGCCTCGTCTCGAGTCGGGGCATGCACGTGCACTTTCCTTCCAGGCTGTAGCATCAATGTCACGCTTCCCGTGGCGTGGATCAAAGGATCTGTGGTTTTCCCTCGAGGCTTTCCCTCGAGGCTTTCCCACAGGGCTGTCCCACGTGCCACCGTGGTGTGAGTCGATCCTCGGCGTGAAAGATGAGCCAGTGCAGGGCAAAGAGGTTCCTCTGGAATGGACTGAGACATCTGGGGGACTCTTGGAATGGTTGTACGACCATGGAGTTCCTCTCGCCTTTCCTGTTGAGGGTGCCTCCGCTTGAGATGCGACGGGAACGCCGGGAATTCTTTCCCGTTGAAAGCAGGGAAAGGATCGCTCATTTCAAGCTAGGAGGGGGAAACGGGGCTCCTCTGGATGTGGGCGGGACGATCGTGCTTCCTCTAGAGTGGAGACGGGTATGGCGGTGAAATTCTTGAGTTGCAGCAAGGTTGTGAAAGACCCTTTCGAAGTTCCAGAGTTTAGGTGTCATTAGTCTCCAGACGCCTCATCGGAAATAGGCCTCATCTCGCCTTGAAGGGAGAACTTCCTGGATTTTCTCGAGTTGTGGCAGGTGTTCTCGAGTTACGACGGGGACCTCAGGGACCCGCCCTGGTGGCCTCAGGAGAGGCCAGTCCCCATGCGAGTTGCTAGGGGCCCTCTCGGGATTCCTCTCCCGTCGATACTGGGGCCAAAAACCTTGTGTGGTGTCAAGGCCGGAACCGAGGATTTCTCTCAGGGGCTGACATGGATCTTTGGGTACTTCTGGAGTCTCCCCAGGGGAGTCAGGCCTTGTCTCGAGTCGGGGTATGCACGTGCGCTTTCCTTCCAGGCTGTAGCAGCAATGTCACGCTTCCCGTGGCGTGGATCAAAGGATCTGTGGTTTTCCCTCGAGGCTTTCCCTCGAGGCTTTCCCACAGGGCTGTCCCACGTGCCACCGTGGTGTGAGTCGATCCTCGGCGTGAAAGATGAGCCAGTGTAGGGCAAAGAGCTTCCTCTGGAATGGACTGAGACATCTGGGGGACTCTTGGAATGGTGGTACGACCATGGAGTTCCTCTCGCCTTTCCTGTTGAGAGTGTCTCCTCTTGAGATGCGACGGGAACGCCGGGAATTCTTTCCCGTTGAAAGCAGGGAAAGGATCCCTCATCTCGAGCTACGAGGGGAAACGGGGCTCCTCTGGATGTGGGCGGGACTATCGTGCTTCCTCTCGAGTGGAGACGGGTATGGCGGTGAACTTCTTGAGTTGCAGCAAGGGTGTGAAAGACCCTTTCGAAGTTCCAGAGGTTAGGTGTCATTAGTCTCCAGACGCCTCATCGGAAATAGGCCTCATCTCGCCTGGAAGGGAGAACTTCCTGGATTTTCTCGAGTTTCGGCAGGTGTTCTCGAGTTACGACGGGGACCTCAGGGACCCGCCCTGGTGGCCTCAGAAGAGGCCAGTCCCCATGCGAGTTGCTAGGGGGCCTCTCGGTATTCCTCTCCCATCGATACCGGGGCCAAAAACCTTGTGTGGAGTTAGGGCCGCAACCGAGGATTCCTTTCAGTGGCTGATATGGATCTTTGGGTACTTCTGGAGTCTCGATAGGGGAGACAGGCCTCATCTCGAATGTGGGCATGCACGTGCGCTTTCCTTCCAGGCTGTAGCAGCAATGTCACGCTTCCCATCGCGTGGATCAAAGGATCTGTGGTTTTCCCTCGAGGCTTTCCCACAGGGCTGTCCCACGTGCCACCGTGGTGTGAGTCGATCCTCGGCGTGAAAGATGAGCCAGTGCAGGGCAAAGAGGTTCCTCTGGAATGGACTGAGACATCTGGGGGACTCTTGAAATGGTGGTACGACCATGCAGTTCCTCTCGCCTTTCTTGTTGAGAGTGCCTCCTCTTGAGATGCGACGGGAACGCCGGGAATTCTTTCCCGTTGAAAGCAGGGAAAGGATCCCACATCTCGAGCTACGAGGGGGAAACGGGGCTCCTCTGGATGTGGGCGGGACCATCGTGCTTCCTCTCGAGTGGAGACGGGTATGGCGGTGAACTTCTTGAGTTGCAGAAAGGGTGTGAAAGACCCTTTCGAAGTTCCAGATGTTAGGTGTCATTAGTCTCTAGACGCCTGATCGGAAATAGGCCTCATCTCGCCTGGAAGGGAGAACTTCCTGGATTTTCTCGAGTTGCGGCAGGTGTTCTCGAGTTACGACGGGGAAATCAGGGACCCGCCCTGGTGGCCTCAGGAGAGGCCAGTCCCCAGGCGAGTTGCTAGGGGGCCTCTGGGGATTCCTCTCCCGTCGATACCCGGGCCAAAAACCTTGTGTGGAGTCAGGGCCGCAACCGAGGATTCCTCTCACGGGCTGATATGGATCTTTGGGTACTTCTGGAGTCTCGCCAGGGGAGACAGGCCTCATCTCGAGTGGGGGCATGCACGTGAGCTTTCCTTCCAGGCTGTAGCAGCAATGTCACGCTTCCCGTCGCGTGGATCAAAGGATCTGTGGTTTTCCCTCGAGGCTTTCCCTCGAGGCTTTCCCACAGGGCTGTCCCACGTGCCACCGTGGTGTGAGTCGATCCTCGGCGTGAAAGATGAGCCAGTGCAGGGCAAAGAGGTTCCTCTGGAATGGACTGAGACATTTGGGGGACTCTTGGAATGGTGGTACGACCATGGAGTTCCTCTCGCCTTTCCTGTTGAGAGTGCCTCCTCTTGAGATGCGACGGGAACGCCGGGAATTCTTTCCCGTTGAAAGCAGGGAAAGGATCGCTCATCTCGAGCTAGGAAGGGGAAACGGGGCTCCTCTGGATGTGGGCGGGACCATCGTGCTTCCTCTAGAGTGGAGACGGGTATGGCGGTGAACTTCTTGAGTTGCAGCAAGGGTGTGAAAGGCCCTTTCGAAGTTCCAGAGTTTAGGTGTCATTAGTCTCCAGACGCCTCATCGGAAATAGGCCTCATCTCGCCTGGAAGGGAGAACTTCCTGGATTTTCTCGAGTTGTGGCAGGTGTTCTCGAGTTACGACGGGGACCTCAGGGACCCGCCCTGGTGGCCTCAGGAGAGGCCAGTCCCCATGCGAGTTGCTAGGGGCCCTCTCGGGATTCCTCTCCCGTCGATACTGGGGCCAAAAACCTTGTGTGGTGTCAAGGCCGGAACCGAGGATTTCTCTCAGGGGCTGACATGGATCTTTGGGTACTTCTGGAGTCTCCCCAGGGGAGTCAGGCCTTGTCTCGAGTCGGGGTATGCACGTGCGCTTTCCTTCCATGTTGTAGCAGCAATGTCCCGCTTCCCGTGGCGTGGATCAAAGGATCTGTGGTTTTCCCTCGAGGCTTTCCCTCGAGGCTTTCCCACAGGGCTGTCCCACGTGCCACCGTGGTGTGAGTCGATCCTCGGCGTGAAAGATGAGCCAGTGTAGGGCAAAGAGCTTCCTCTGGAATGGACTGAGACATCTGGGGGACTCTTGGAATGGTGGTACGACCATGGAGTTCCTCTCGCCTTTCCTGTTGAGAGTGTCTCCTCTTGAGATGCGACGGGAACGCCGGGAATTCTTTCCCGTTGAAAGCAGGGAAAGGATCCCTCATCTCGAGCTACGAGGGGAAACGGGGCTCCTCTGGATGTGGGCGGAACTATCGTGCTTCCTCTCGAGTGGAGACGGGTATGGCGGTGAACTTCTTGAGTTGCAGCAAGGGTGTGAAAGACCCTTTCGAAGTTCCAGAGGTTAGGTGTCATTAGTCTCCAGACGCCTCAACGGAAATAGGCCTCATCTCGCCTGGAAGGGAGAACTTCCTGGATTTTCTCGAGTTTCGGCAGGTGTTCTCGAGTTACGACGGGGACCTCAGGGACCCGCCCTGGTGGCCTCAGAAGAGGCCAGTCCCCATGCGAGTTGCTAGGGGGCCTCTCGGTATTCCTCTCCCATCGATACCGGGGCCAAAAACATTGTGTGGAGTTAGGGCCGCAACCGACGATTCCTTTCAGTGGCTGATATGGATCTTTGGGTACTTCTGGAGTCTCGCCAGGGGAGACAGGCCTCATCTCGAATGGGGGCCTGCACGTGCGCTTTCCTTCCAGGCTGTAGCAGCAATGTCACGCTTCCCATCGCGTGGATCAAAGGATCTGTGGTTTTCCCTCGAGGCTTTCCCACAGGGCTGTCCCACGTGCCACCGTGGTGTGAGTCGATCCTCGGCGTGAAAGATGAGCCAGTGCAGGGGAAAGAGGTTCCTCTGGAATGGACTGAGACATCTGGGGGACTCTTGAAATGGTGGTACGACCATGCAGTTCCTCTCGCCTTTCTTGTTGAGAGTGCCTCCTCTTGAGATGCGACGGGAACGCCGGGAATTCTTTCCCGTTGAAAGCAGGGAAAGGATCCCACATCTCGAGCTACGAGGGGGAAACGGGGCTCCTCTGGATGTGGGCGGGACCATCGTGCTTCCTCTCGAGTGGAGACGGGTATGGCGGTGAACTTCTTGAGTTGCAGAAAGGGTGTGAAAGACCCTTTCGAAGTTCCAGATGTTAGGTGTCATTAGTCTCTAGACGCCTGATCGGAAATAGGCCTCATCTCGCCTGGAAGGGAGAACTTCCTGGATTTTCTCGAGTTGCGGCAGGTGTTCTCGAGTTACGCCGGGGAAATCAGGGACCCGCCCTGGTGGCCTCAGGAGAGGCCAGTCCCCAGGCGAGTTGCTAGGGGGCCTCTGGGGATTCCTCTCCCGTCGATACCCGGGCCAAAAACCTTGTGTGGAGTCAGGGCCGCAACCGAGGATTCCTCTCACGGGCTGATATGGATCTTTGGGTACTTCTGGAGTCTCGCCAGGGGAGACAGGCCTCATCTCGAGTGGGGGCATGCACGTGCGCTTTCCTTCCAGGCTGTAGCAGCAATGTCACGCTTCCCGTCGCGTGGATCAAAGGATCTGTGGTTTTCCCTCGAGGCTTTCCCTCGAGGCTTTCCCACAGGGCTGTCCCACGTGCCACCGTGGTGTGAGTCGATCCTCGGCGTGAAAGATGAGCCAGTGCAGGGCAAAGAGGTTCCTCTGGAATGGACTGAGACATCTGGGGGACTCTTGGAATGGTGGTACGACCATGGAGTTCCTCTCGCCTTTCCTGTTGAGAGTGCCTCCTCTTGAGATGCGACGGGAACGCCGGGAATTCTTTCCCGTTGAAAGCAGGGAAAGGATCGCTCATCTCGAGCTAGGAAGGGGAAACGGGGCTCCTCTGGATGTGGGCGGGACCATCGTGCTTCCTCTAGAGTGGAGACGGGTATGGCGGTGAACTTCTTGAGTTGCAGCAAGGGTGTGAAAGGCCCTTTCGAAGTTCCAGAGTTTAGGTGTCATTAGTCTCCAGACGCCTCATCGGAAATAGGCCTCATCTCGCCTGGAAGGGAGAACTTCCTGGATTTTCTCGAGTTGCGGCAGGTGTTCTCGAGTTACGACGGGGACCTCAGGGACCCGCCCTGGTGGCCTCAGGAGAGGCCAGTCCCCATGCGAGTTGCTAGGGGGCCCCTCGGTATTCCTCTCCCATCGATACCGGGGCCAAAAACCTTGTGTGGAGTTAGGGCCGGAACCGAGGATTCCTTTCAGTGGCTGATATGGATCTTTGGGTACTTCTGGAGTCTCGCCAGGGGAGACAGGCCTCATCTCGAGTGGGGGCATGCACGTGCGCTTTCCTTCCAGGCTGTAGCAGCAATGTCACGCTTCCCATCGCGTGGATCAAAGGATCTGTGGTTTTCCCTCGAGGCTTTCCCACAGGGCTGTCCCACGTGCCACCGTGGTGTGAGTCGATCCTCGGCGTGAAAGATGAGCCAGTGCAGGGCAAAGAGGTTCCTCTGGAATGGACTGAGACATCTGGGGGACTCTTGAAATGGTTGTAAGACCATGGAGTTCCTCTCGCCTTTCCTGTTGAGAGTGCCTCCTCTTGAGATGCGACGGGAACGCCGGGAATTCTTTCCCGTTGAAAGCAGGGAAAGGATCGCTCATCTCGAGCTAGGAGGGGGAAAGGGGGCTCCTCTGGATGTGGGCGGGACGATCGTGCTTCCTCTCGAGTGGAGACGGGTATGGCCGTGAACTAATTGAGTTGCAGCAAGGGTGTGAAAGACCCTTTCGAAGTTCCAGAGTTTAGGTGTCATTAGTCTCCAGACGCCTCATCGGAAATAGGACTCATCTCGCCTGGAAGGGAGAACTTCCTGGATTTTCTCGAGTTGCGGCAGGTGTTCTCGAGTTACGACGGGGACATCAGGGACCCGCCCTGGTGGCCTCAGGAGAGGCCAGTCCTCAGGCGAGTTGCTAGGGGGCCTCTCGGGATTCCTCTCCCATCGATACCGGGGCCAAAATCCTTGTGTGGAGTCAGGGCCGGAAACGAGGATTCCTCTCAGGGGCTGACATGGATCTTTGGGTACTTCTGGAGTCTCCCCAGGGGAGTCAGGCCTCGGCTCGAGTGGGGCCATGCATGTGCGCTTTCCTTCCAGGCTGTAGCAGCAATGTCACGCTTCCCATCGCGTGGATCAAAGGATCTGTGGTTTTCCCTCGAGGCTTTCCCTCGAGTCTTTCCCACAGGGCTGTCCCACGTGCCACCGTGGTGTGAGTCGATCCTCGGCGTGAAAGATGAGCCAGTGCAGGGCAAAGAGGTTCCTCTGGAATGGACTGAGACATCTGGGGGACTCTTGGAATGGTGGTACGACCATGGAGTTCCTCTCGCCTTTCCTGTTGAGAGTGCCTCCTCTTGAGATGCGACGGGAACGCCGGGAATTCTTTCCCATTGAAAGCAGGGAAAGGATTCCTCATCTCGAGCTACGAGGGGGAAAGGGGGATCCTCTGGATGTGGGCGGGACGATCGTGCTTCCTCTCGAGTGGAGACGGGTATGGCGGTGAACTTCTTGAGTTGCAGCAAGGGTGTGAAAGACCCTTTCGAAGTTCCAGAGTTTAGGTGTCATTAGTCTCCAGACGCCTCATCGGAAATAGGCCTCATCTCGCCTGGAAGGGAGAACTTCCTGGATTTTCTCGAGTTGCGGCAGGTGTTCTCGAGTTACGACGGGGACCTCAGGGACCCGCCCTGGTGGCCTCAGGAGAGGCCAGTCCCCATGCGAGTTGCTAGGGGGCCTCTCGGGATTCCTCTCTCGTCGATACCCGGGCCAAAAACCTTGTGTGGAGTCAGGGCCGGAACGGAGGATTCCTCTCAGGGGCTGACATGGATCTTTGGGTACTTCTGGAGTCTCCCCATGGGAGTATGGCCTCGTCTCGAGTGGGGGCATGCACGTGCGCTTTCCTTCCAGGCTGTAGCAGCAATGTCACGCTTCCCGTGGCGTGGATCAAAGGATCTGTGGTTTTCCCTCGAGGCTTTCCCTCGAGGCTTTCCCACAGGGCTGTCCCACGTGCCACTGTGGTGTGAGTCGATCCTCGGCGTGAAAGATGAGCCAGTGCAGGGCAAAGAGCTTCCTCTCGAATGGACTGAGACATCTGGGGGACTCTTGGAATGGTGGTACGACCATGGAGTTCCCCTCGCCTTTCCTGTTGAGAGTGCCTCCTCTTCAGATGCGACGGGAACGCCAGGAATTCTTTCCCGTTGAAAGCAGGGAAAGGATCCCTCATCTCGAGCTACGAGGGGGAAACGGGGCTCCTCTGGATGTGGCCGGGACCATCGTGCTTCCTCTCGAGTGGAGACGGGTGTGGCGGTGAACTTCTTGAGTTGCAGCAAGGGTGTGAAAGACCCTTTCGAAGTTCCAGAGGTTAGGTGTCATTAGTCTCCAGACGCCTCATCGGAAATAGGCCTCATCTCGCCTGGAAGGGGCAACTTCCTGGAATTTCTCGAGTTGTGGCAGGTGTTCTCGAGTTACGACGGGGACCTCAGGGACCCGCCCTGGTGGCCTCAGGAGAGGCCAGTCCCCATGCGAGTTGCTAGGGGGCCTCTCGGGATTCCTCTCCCGTCGATACCGGGGCAAAAACCTTGTGTGGAGTCAGGGCCGGAACCGAGGATTCCTCTCAGGGGCTGACATGGATCTTTGGGTACTTCTGGAGTCTCCCCAGGGGAGTCAGGCCTCGTCTTGAGTCGGGGCATGCACGTGCACTTTCCTTCCAGGCTGTAGCAGCAATGTCACGCTTCCCGTGGCGTGGATCAAAGGATCTGTGGTTTTCCCTCGAGGCTTTCCCTCGAGGCTTTCCCACAGGGCTGTCCCACGTGCCACCGTGGTGTGAGTCGATCCTCGGCGTGAAAGATGAGCCAGTGCAGGGCAAAGAGGTTCCTCTGGAATGGACTGAGACATCTGGGGGACTCTTGGAATGGTGGTACGACCATGGAGTTCCTCTCGCCTTTCCTGTTGAGAGTGCCTCCGCTTGAGATGCGACGGGAACGCCGGGAATTCTTTCCCGTTGAAAGCAGGGAAAGGATCGCTCATTTCGAGCTAGGAGGGGGAAACGGGGCTCCTCTGGATGTGGGCGGGACCATCGTGCTTCCTCTCGAGTGGAGACGGGTATGGCGGTGAACTTCTTGAGTTGCAGCAAGGGTGTGAAAGACCCTTTCGAAGTTCCAGAGGTTAGGTGTCATTCGTCTCCAGACGCATCATCGGAAATAGGCCTCATCTCGCCTAGAAGGGAGAACTTCCTGGATATTCTCGAGTTGTGGCAGGTGTTCTCGAGTTATGACGGGGACCTCAGGGACCCGCCCTGGTGTCCTCAGTAAAGGCCAGTCCCCATGCGAGTTGCTAGGGGGCCTCTCGGGATTCCTCTCCCGTCGATACCGGGGCCAAAAACCTTGTCTGGAGTCAGGGCCGGAACCGAGGATTCCTCTCAGGGGCTGACATGGATCTTTGGGTATTTCTGGAGTCTCCCCAGGGGAGTCAGGCCTCGTCTCGAGTGGGGGCATGCACGTGTGCTTTCCTTCCAGGCTGTAGCAGCAATGTCACGCTTCCCGTGGCGTGGATCAACGGATCTGTGGTTTTCCCTCGAGGCTTTCCCACAGGGCTGTCCCACGTGCCACTGTGGTGTGAGTCGACTTCTCCGTGAAAGATGAGCCAGTGCAGGGCAAAGAGGTTCCTCTGGAATGGAAAGAGACATCTGAGGGACTCTTGGAATGGTGGTACGGCCATGGAGTTCCTCTCGCCTTTCCTGTTGAGAGTGCCTCCTCTTGAGATGCGACGGGAACGCAGGAATTCTTTCCCGTTGAAAGCAGGGAAAGGATCCCTCATCTCGATCTCCGAGGGGGAAACGGGGCTCCTCTGGATGGGGGCGGGACCATCGTTCTTTCTCTCGAGTGGAGATGGGTATGGCGGTGAACTTCTTGAGTTGCAGCAAGGGTGTGAAAGACCCTTTCGAAGTTCCAGAGGTTAGGTGTCATTAGTCTCCAGAGGCCTCATCGGAAATAGACCTCATCTCGCTGGAAGGGAGAACTTCCTGGATTTTCTCGAGTTGCGGCAGGTGTTCTCGAGTTACGACGGGGACCTCAGGGACCCGCCCTGGTGTCCTCAGTAAAGGCCAGTCCCCATGCGAGTTGCTAGGGGGCCTCTCGGGATTCCTCTCCCGTCGATACCCGGGCCAAAAACCTTGTGTGGAGTCTGGGCCGGAACCGAGGATTCCTCTCTCTGGCTGATATGGATCTTTGGGTACTTCTGGAGTCTCGCCAGGGGAGAAAGGCCTCATCTCGAGTGGGGGCATGCACGTGCACTTTCCTTCCAGGCTGTAGCAGCAATGTCACGCTTCCCATCGCGTGGATCAAAGGATCTGTGGTTTTCCCTCGAGGCTTTCCCTCGAGGCTTTCCCACAGGGCTGTCCCACGTGCCACCGTGGTGTGAGTCGATCCTCGGCGTGAAAGCTGAGCCAGTGCAGGGCAAAGAGGTTCCTCTGGAATGGACTGAGACATCTGGGGGACTCTTGGAATGGTGGTACGACCATGGAGTTCCTCTCGCCTTTCCTGTTGAGAGTGCCTCCTCTTGAGATGCGACGGGAACGCCGGGAATTCTTTCCCGTTGAAAGCAGGGAAAGGATCCCTCATCTCGAGCTACGAGGGGGAAACGGGGCTCCTCTGGATGTGGGCGGGACCATCGTGCATCCTCTAGAGTGGAGACGGGTATGGCGGTGAACTTCTTGATTTGCAGCAAGGGTGTGAAAGACCCTTTCGAAGTTCCAGAGTTTAGGTGTCATTAGTCTCCAGACGCCTCATCGGAAATAGGCCTCATCTCGCCTGGAAGGGAGAACTTCCTGGATTTTCTCGAGTTGCGGTAGGTGTTCTCGAGTTACGACGGGGACCTCAGGGACCCGCCCTGGTGGCCTCAGGAGAGGCCAGTCCCTATGCGAGTTGCTACGGGGCCTCTCCGGATTCCTCTCCCGTCGATACCGGGGCCAAAATCCTTGTGTGGAGTTAGGGCCGGAACCGAGGATTCCTCTCAGTGGCTGACATGGATCTTTGGGTACTTCTGGAGTCTCCCCAGGGGAGTCAGGCCTCGTCTCGAGTGGGGGCATGCACGTGCGCTTTCCTTCAAGGCTGTAGCAGCAATGTCACGCTTCCCGTGGCGTGAATCAAACGATCTGTGGTTTTCCCTCGAGGCTTTCCCTGAGGCTTACCCACAGGGCTGTCCCACGTGCCACCGTGGTGTGAGTCGATCCTCGGCGTGAAAGATGAGCCAGTGCAGGGCAAAGAGGTTCCTCTGGAATGGACTGAGACATCTGGGGGACTCTTGAAATGGTGGTACGACCATGCAGTTCCTCACGCCTTTCTTGTTGAGAGTGCCTCCTCTTGAGATGCGACGGGAACGCCGGGAATTCTTTCCCGTTGAAAGCAGGGAAAGGATCCCTCATCTCGAGCTACGAGGGGGAAACGGGGCTCCTCTGGATGTGGGCGGGACCATCGTGCTTCCTCTCGAGTGGAGACGGGTATGGCGGTGAACTTCTTGAGTTGCAGCAAGGGTGTGAAAGACCCTTTCGAAGTTCCAGAGGTTAGGTGTCATTAGTCTCCAGACGCCTCATCGGAAATAGGCCTCATCTCGCCTGGAAGGGAGAAATTCCTGGATTTTCTCGAGTTGCGGCAGGTGTTCTCGAGTTTCGACGGGAACCACAGGGACCCGCCCTGATGGCCTCAGGAGAGGCCAGTCCCCATGCGAGTTGCTAGGGGGCCTCTCGGGATTCCTCTACCGTCGATACCGGCGCCAAAAACCTTGGGTGGTGTCAGGGCCGGAACCGAGGATTCCTCTCAGGGGCTGACATGGATGTTTGGGTACTTCTGGAGTCTCCCCAGGGGAGTCAGGCCTCGGCTCGAGTGGGGGCATGCACGTGCGCTTTCCTTCCAGGCTGTAGCAGCAATGTCATGCTTCCCGTGGCGTGGATCAAAGGATCTGTGGTTTTCCCTCGAGGCTTTCCCTCGAGGCTTTCCCACAGGGCTGTCCCACGTGCCACCGTGGTGTGAGTCGATCCTCGGCGTGAAAGATGAGCCAGTGTACGGCAAAGAGGTTCCTCTGGAATGGACTGAGACATCTGGGGGACTCTTGGAATGGTGGTACGACCATGGAGTTCCTCTCGCCTTTCCTGTTGAGAGTGCCTCCTCTTGAGATGAGACGGGAAGGCCGGGAATTCTTTGCGTTGAAAGCAGGGAAAGAATCCCTCATCTCGAGCTTCGAGGGGGAAACGGGGCTCCTCTCGATGTGGGCGGGACCATCGTGCTTCCTCTGGAGTGGAGACGGGTAAGGCGGTGAACTTCTTGAGTTGCAGCAAGGGTGTGAAAGACCCTTTCGAAGTTCCAGAGGTTAGGTGTCATTCGTCTCCAGACGCATCATCGGAAATAGGCCTCATCTCGCCTAGAAGGGAGAACTTCCTGGATTTTCTCGAGTTGTGGCAGGTGTTCTCGAGTTATGACGGGGACCTCAGGGACCCGCCCTGGTGGCCTCAGTAAAGGCCAGTCCCCATGCGAGTTGCTAGGGGGCCTCTCGGGATTCCTCTCCCGTCGATACCGGGGCCAAAAACCTTGTCTGGAGTCAGGGCCGGAACCGAGGATTCCTCTCAGGGGCTGACATGGATCTTTGGGTATTTCTGGAGTCTCCCCAGGGGAGTCAGGCCTCATCTCGAGTGGGGTCATGCACGTGTGCTTTCCTTCCAGGCTGTAGCAGCAATGTCACGCTTCCCGTGGCGTGGATCAAAGAATCTGTGGTTTTCCCTCGAGGCTTTCCCACAGGGCTGTCCCAAGTGCCACTGTGGTGTGAGTCGACTTCTCCGTGAAAGATGAGCCAGTGCAGGGCAAAGAGGTTCCTCTGGAATGGAATGAGACATCTGGGGGACTCTTGGAATGGTGTTACGGCCATGGAGTTCCTCTCGCCTTTCCTGTTGAGAGTGCCTCCTCTTGAGATGCGACGGGAACGCAGGAATTCTTTCCCGTTGAAAGCAGGGAAAGGATCCCTCATCTCGATATCCGAGGGGGAAACGGGGCTCCTCTGGATGGGGGCGGGACCATCGTTCTTCCTCTCGAGTGGAGACGGGTATGGCGGTGAACTTCTTGAGTTGCAGCAAGGGTGTGAAAGACCCTTTCGAAGTTCCAGAGGTTAGGTGTCATTAGTCTCCAGACGCCTCATCGGAAATAGGCCTCATCTCGCTGGAAGGGAGAACTTCCTGGATTTTCTCGAGTTGCGGCAGGTGTTCTCGAGTTACGACGGGGACCTAAGGGACCCGCCCTGGTGGCCTCAGGAGAGGCCAGTTCCCATGCGAGTTGCTAGGGGGCCTCTCGAGATTCCTCTCCCGTCGATACCGGGGCCAAAAACCTTGTGTGGAGTCAGGGCCAGAACCGAGGATTCCTCTCAGTGGCTGACATGGATCTTTGGGTACTTCTGGAGTCTCCCCAGGGGAGTCAGGCCTCGTCTCGAGTGGGGGCATGCACGTGCGCTTTCCTTCAAGGCTGTAGCAGCAATGTCACGCTTCCCGTGGCGTGAATCAAACGATCTGTGGTTTTCCCTCGAGGCTTTCCCTCGAGGCTTTCCCACAGGGCTGTCCCACGTGCCACCGTGGTGTGAGTCGATCCTCGGCGTGAAAGATGAGCCAGTGCAGGGCAAAGAGGTTCCTCTGGAATGGACTGAGAAATCTCGGGGACTCTTGGAATGGTGGTACGACCATGGAGTTCCTCTCGCCTTTCCTGTTGAGAGTGCCTCCTCTTGAGATGTGACGGGAACGCCGGGAATTCTTTGCGTTGAAAGCAGGGAAAGGATCCCTCATCTCGAGCTAGGAGGGGGAAACGGGGCTCCTCTCGATGTGGGCGTGACCATCGTGCTTCCTCTCGAGTGGAGACGGGTATGGCGGTGAACTTCTTGAGTTGCAGCAAGGGTGTGAAAGACCCTTTCGAAGTTCCAGAGGTTAGGTGTCATTTGTCTCCAGACGCCTCATCGGAAATAGGCTTCATCTCGCCTGGAAGGGAGAACTTCCTGGATTTTCTCGAGTTGCGGCAGGTGTTCTCGAGGTACGACGGGGACCTCAGGGACCCGCCCTGGTGGCCTCAGGGGAGGCCAGTACCCATGCGAGTTGCTAGGGGGCCTCTCGGGATTAATCTCCCGTCGATACCGGGGCCAAAAACCTTGTGTGGAGTCAGGGCCGGAACCGAGGATTCCTCTCAGGCGCTGACATGGATGTTTGGGTACTTCTGGAGTCTCCCCAGGGGAATCAGGCCTCGTCTCGAGTGGGGGCATGCACGTGCGATTTCCTTCCAGGCTGTAGCAGCAATGTCACGCATCCCGTCGCGTGGAGTAATGGATCTGTGGTTTTCCATCGAGGCTTTCCCACAGGGCTGTCCCACGTGCCACCGTGGTGTGAGTCGATCCTCGGCGTGAAAGATGAGCCAGTGCAGGGCAAAGAGGTTCCTCTGGAATGGACTGAGACATCTGGGGGACTCTTGGAATGGTGGTACGACCATGGAGTTCCACTCGCCTTTCCTGTTGAGAGTGCCTCCTCTTGAGATGCGACGGGAACGCCGGGAATTCTTTCCCGTTGAAAGCAGGGAAAGGATCCCTCATCTCGAGCTCCGAGGGGGAAACGGGGCTCCTCTGGATGTGGGCGGGACCATCGTGCTTCCTCTCGAGTGGAGACGGGTATGGCGGTGAACTTCTTGAGTTGCAGCAAGGGTGTGAAAGACCCTTTCGAATTTCCAGAGGTTAGGTGTCATTAGTCTCCAGACGCCTCATCGGAAATAGGCCTCATCTCGCCTGGAAGGGAGAACTTCCTGGATTTTCTCGAGTTGCGGCAGGGTTTCTCGAGTTACGACGGGGACCTCAGGGACCCGCCCTGGTGGCCTCAGGAGAGGCCAGTCCCCATGCGAGTTGCTGGGAGGCCTCTCGGGATTCCTCTCCCGTCGATACCGGGGCCAAAAACCTTGTGTGGAGTCAGGGCCGGAACCGAGAATTGCTCTCAAGGGCTGACATGGATCTTTGGGTACTTCTGGAGTCTCCCCAGGGGAGTCAGGCCTCGTCTCGAGTGGGGGCATGCACGTGCGCTTTCCTTCCAGGCTGTAGCAGCAATGTCACGCTTCCCGTCGCGTAGATCAAAGGATCTGTGGTTTTTCCTCGAGGCTTTCCCTCGAGGCTTTCCCACAGGGCTGTCCCACGTGCCACCGTGGTGTGAGTCGATCCTCGGCGTGAAAGATGAGCCAGTGCAGGGCAAAGAGGTTCCTCTGGAATGGACTGAGACATCTGGGGGACTCTTGGAATGGTGATACGACCATGGAGTTCCTCTCGCCTTTCCTGTTGAGAGTGCCTCCTCTTGAGATGCGACGGGAACGCCGGGAATTCTTTCCCGTTGAAAGCAGGGAAAGGATCCCTCATCTCGAGCTACGAGAAGGATACGGGGCTCCTCTGGATGTGCGCGTGATCATCGTGCTTCCTCTCGATTGGAGATGGGTATGGCGGTGAACTTCTTGAGTTGCCGCAAGGGTGTGAAAGACCCTTTCGAATTTCCAGAGGTTAGGTGTCATTACTCTCCAGACGCCTCATCGGAAATTGGCCTCATCTCGCCTGTAAGGGAGAACTTCCTGGATTTTCTCGAGCTGCGGCAGGTGTTCTCGAGATACGACGGGGACATCAGGGACCCGCTCTGGTGGCCTCTGGAAAGGCCAGTCCCCATGCGAGTTGCTAGGGGGCCTCTAGGGATTCCTCTCCCGTCGATATTGGGGCCAAAAACCTTGTGTGGAGTCAGGGCCGGAACCGAGGATTCCTCTCAGGGGCTGACATGAATCTTTGAGTACTTCTGGAGTCTCCCCAGGGGAGTCAGGCCTCGTCTCGAGTGGGGCATGGACGTGCGCTTTCCTTCCAGACTGTAGCAGCAATGTCACGCTTCCCGTCGCGTGGATCAAAGGATCTGTGGTTTTCCCTCGAGGCTTTCCCACAGGGCTGCCCCACGTGCCACCTTGGTGTGAGTCGATCCTCGGCGTGAAAGATGAGCCAGTGCAGGGCAAAGAGGTTCCTCTGGAATGGACTGAGACATCTGGGGGACTCCTGGAATGGTGGTACGACCATGGAGTTCCTCTCGCCTTTCCTGTTGAGAGTGCCTCCTCTTGAGATGCGACGGGAACGCCGGGAATTCTTTCCCGTTGAAAGCAGGGAAAGGATCCCTCATCTCGAGCTCCGAGGGGGAAACGGGGCTCCTCTGGATGTGGGCGGGACCATCGTGCTTCCTCTCGAGTGGAGACGGGTATGGCGGTGAACTTCTTGAGTTGCAGCAAGGGTGTGAAAGACCCTTTCGAAGTTCCAGAGGTTAGGTGTCATTAGTCTCCAGACGCCTCATCGGAAATAGGCCTCATCTCGCCTGGAAGGGAGAACTTCCTGGATTTTCTCGAGTTGCGGCCGGTGTTCTCGAGTTACGACGGGGACCTCAGGGACCCGCCCTGGTGGCCTCAGGAGAGGCCAGTCCCCATGCGAGTTGCTAGGGGGCCTCTCGGGATTCCTCTCCCGTCGATACCGGGGCCAAAAACCTTGTGTGGAGTCAGGGCTGGAACCGAGGATTCCTCTCAGGAGCTGACATGGATCTTCGTGTACTTCTGGAGTCCCACCAGGGGAGTCAGTCCTCTTCTCGATTAGGGGCATGCACGTGTGCTTTCCTTCCAGGCTGTAGCAGCAATGTCACGCTTCCCGTCGCGTGGATCAAAGGATCTGTGGTTTTCCCTCGAGGCATTCCCACAGGGCTGTCCCACGTGCCACCGTGGTGTGAGTCGATCCTCGGCGTGAAAGATGAGCCAGTGCAGGGCAAAGAGGTTCCTCTGGAATGGACTGAGACATCTGGGGGACTCTTGGAATGGTGGTACGACCATGGAGTTCCTCTCGCCTTTCCTGTTGAGAGTGCCTCCTCTTGAGATGCGACGGGAACGCCGGGAATTCTTTCCCGTTGAAAGCAGGGAAAGGATCCCTCATCTCGAGCTCCGAGGGGGAAATGGGGCTCCTCTGGATGTGGGCGGGACCATCGTGCTTCCTCCCGAGTGGAGACGGGTATGGCGGTGAACTTCTTGAGTTGCAGCAAGGGTGTGAAAGACCCTTTCGAAGTTCCAGAGTTTAGGTGTCATTAGTCTGCAGACGCCTCATCGGAAATAGGCCTCATCTCGCCTGGAAGGGAGAACTTCCTGGATTATCTCGAGTTGCGGCAGGTGTTCTCGAGTTACGACGGGGACCTCAGGGACCCGCCCTGGTGGCCTCAGGAGAGGCCAGTCCCCATGCGAGTTGCTAGGGGGCCTCTCGGGATTCCTCTCCCGTCGATACCGGGGCCAAAAGCCTTGTGTGGAGTCAGGGCCGGAACCGAGCATTCCTCTCAGGGGTGACATGGATCTTTGGGTACTTCTGGAGTCTCCCCAGGGGAGTCAGGCCTCGTCTCGAGTGGGGGCATGCACGTGCGCTTTCCTTCCAGGCTGTAGCAGCAATGTCACGCTTCCCGTGGCGTGCATCAAAGGATCTGTGGTTTTCCCTCGAGGCTTGCCCTCGAGGCTTTCCCACAGGGCTGTCCCACGTGCCACCGTGGTGTGAGTCGATCCTCGGCGTGAAAGATGAGCCAGTGCAGGGCAAAGAGGTTCCTCTGGAATGGACTGAGACATCTGGGGGACTCTTGGAATGGTGGTACGACCATGGAGTTCCTCTCGCCTTTCCTGTTGAGAGTGCCTCCTCTTTGGATGCGACGGGAACGCCGGGAATTCTTTCCCGTTGAAAGCAGGGAAAGGATCCCTCATCTCGAGCTACGAGGGGGAAACGGGGCTCCTCTGGATGTGGGCGGGACCATCGTGCTTCCTCTCGAGTGGACACGGGTATGGCGGTGAACTTCTTGAGTTGCAGCAAGGGTGTGAAAGACCCTTTCGAAATTCCAGAGGTTAGGTGTCATTAGTCTCCAGACGCCTCATCGGAAATAGGCCTCATCTCGCCTGGAAGGGAGAACTTCCTGGATATTCTCGATTTGCGGCAGGTGTTCTCGAGTTATGACGGGGACCTCAGGGACCCGCCCTGGTGGCCTCAGGAGAGGCCAGTCCCCATGCGAGTTGCTAGGGGGCCTCTCGGGATTCCTCTCCCGTCGATACCGGGGCCAAAAACCTTGTGTGGAGTCAGGGCCGGAACCGAGGATTCCTCGCAGGGGTGACATGGATCTTTGGGCACTTCTGGAGTCTCCCCAGGGGAGTCAGGCCTCGTCTCGAGTGGGGACATGCACGTGCGCTTTCCTTCCAGGCTGTAGCAGCAATGTCACGCTTTCCGTCGCGTGCATCAAAGGATCTGTGGTTTTCCCTCGAGGCTTTCCCTCGAGGCTTTCCCACAGGGCTGTCCCACGTGCCACCGTGGTGTGAGTCGATCCTCGGCGTGAAAGATGAGCCAGTGCAGGGCAAAGAGGTTCCTCTGGAATGGACTGAGACATCTGGGGGACTCTTGGAATGGTGGTACGACCATGGAGTTGCTCTCGCCTTTCCTGTTGAGAGTGCCTCCTCTTGAGATGCGACGGGAACGCCGGGAATTCTTTCCCGTTGAAAGCAGGGAAAGGATCCCTCATCTCGAGCTCCGAGGGGGAAACGGGGCTCCTCTGGATGTGGGCGGGACCATCGTGCTTCCTCTCGAGTGGAGACGGGTATTGCGGTGAACTTCTTGAGTTGCAGCAAGGGTGTGAAAGACCCTTTCGACGTTCCAGAGGTTAGGTGTCATTAGTCTCCAGACGCCTCATCGGAAATAGGCCTCATCTCGCCTGGAAGGGAGAACTTCCTGGATTTTCTCGAGTTGTGGCAGGTGTTCTCGAGTTACGACGGGGACCTCAGGGACCCGCCCTGGTGGCCTCAGGAGAGGCCAGTCCCCATGCGAGTTGCTAGGGGGCCTCTCGGGATTCCTCTCCCGTCGATACCGGGGCCAAAAACCTTGTGTGGAGTCAGGGCTGGAACCGAGGATTCCTCTCAGGGGCTGACATGGATCTTTGGGTACTTCTGGAGTCTCCCCAGGGGAGTCAGGCCTCGTCTCGAGTGGGGGCATGCACGTGCGCTTTCCTTCCAGGCTGTAGCAGCAATGTCACGCTTCCCGTCGCGTGCATCAAAGGATCTGTGGTTTTCCCTCGAGGCTTTCCCTCGAGGCTTTCCAGCAGGGCTGTCCCACGTGCCACCGTGGTGTGAGTCGATCCTCGGCGTGAAAGATGAGCCAGTGCAGGGCAAAGAGGTTCCTCTGGAATGGACTGAGACATCTGGGCGACTCTTGGAATGGTGGTACGACCATGGAGTTCCTCTCGCCTTTCCTGTTGAGAGTGCCTCCTCTTGAGATGCGACGGGAACACCGGGAATTCTTTCCCGTTGAAAGCAGGGAAAGGATCCCTCATTTCGAGCTACGAGGGGGAAACGGGGCTCCTCTGGATGTGGGCCGGACCATCGTGCTTCCTCTCGAGTGGAGACGGGTATGGCGGAGAACTTCTTGAGTTGCAGCAAGGGTGTGAAAGACCCTTTCGAAGTTCCAGAGGTTAGGTGTCATTAGTCTCCAGACGCCTCATCGGAAATAGGCCTCATCTCGCCTGGAAGGGAGAACTTCCTGGATTTTCTCGAGTTGCGGCAGGTGTTCTCGAGTTACGACGGGGACCTCAGGGACCCGCCCTGGTGGCCTCAGGAACGGCCAGTCCCCATGCGAGTTGCTAGGGGGCCTCTCGGGATTCCTCTCCCGTCGATACCGGGGCCAAAAACCTTGTGTGGAGTCAGGGCCGGAACAGAGGATTTCTCTCAGGGGCTGACATGGATCTTTGGGTACTTCTGGAGTCTCCCCAGGGGAGTCAGGCATCGTCTCGATTGGGGGCATGCACGTGCGCTTTCCTTCCAGGCTGTAGCAGCAATGTCACGCTTCCCGTCGCGTGGATCAAAGGATCTGTGGTTTTCGCTCGTGGCTTTCCCTCGAGGCTTTTCCACAGGGCTGTCCCACGTGCCACGGTGGTGTGAGTCGATCCTCGGCGTGAAAGATGAGGCAGTACAGGGCAAAGAGGTTCCTCTGGAATGGACTGAGACATCTGGGGGACTCTTGGAATGGTGGTACGACCATAGAGTTCCTCTCGCCTTTCCTGTTGAGAATGCCTCCTGTTGAGATGGTACGGGAACGCCGGGAATTCTTTCCCGTTGAAAGCAGGGAAAGGATCCCTCATCTCGAGCTACGAGGGGGAAACGGGACTCCTCTGGATGTGGGCGGGACCATCGTGCTTCCTCTCGAGTGGAGACGGGTATGGCGGTGAACTTCTTGAGTTCCAGCAAGGGTGTGAAAGACCCTTTCGAAGTTCCAGAGGTTAGGTGTCATTAGTCTCCAGACGCCTCATCGGAAATAGGCCTCATCTCGCCTGGAAGGGAGAACTTCCTGGATTTTCTCGAGTTGCGGCAGGTGTTCTCGAGTTACGACGGGGACCTCAGGGACCCGCCCTGGTGGCCTCAGGAGAGGCCAGTCCCCATGAGACTTGCTAGGGGGCCTCTCGGGATTCCTCTCCCGTCGATACCGGGGCCAAAAACCTTGTGAGGAGTCAGGGCCGGAACCGAGGATTCCTCTCAGGGGCTGACATGGATCTTTGGGTACTTCTGGAGTCTCCCAAGCGGTGTCAGGTCTCGTCTCGTGTGGGGGCATGCACGTGCGCTTTCCTTCCAGGCTGTAACAGCAATGTCACGCTTCCCGTCGCGTGGATCAAAGGATCTGTGGTTTTCCCTCGAGGCTTTCCCACAGGGCTGTCCCGCGTGCCATCGTGGTGTGAGTCGATCCTCGACGTGAAAGATGAGCCAGTGCAGGGCAAAGAGGTTCCTCTGGAATGGACTGAGACATCTGGGGGACTCTTGGAATGGTGGTACGACCATAGAGTTCCTCTCGCCTTTCCTGTTGAGAGTGCCTCCTCTTGAGATGCGACGGGAACGCCGGGAATTCTTTCCCGTTGAAAGCAGGGAAAGGATCCCTCATCTCGAGCTACGAGGGGGAAATGGGGCTCCTCTGGATGTGGGCGGGACCATCGTGCTTCCTCTCGAGAGGAGACGCATATGGCGGTGAACCTCTTGAGTTGCAGCACGGGTGTGAAAGACCCTTTCGAAGTTCCAGAGGTTAGGTGTCATTAGTCTCCAGACGCCTCATCGGAAATAGGCCTCATCTCGCCTGGAAGGGAGAACTTCCTGGATTTTCTCGAGTTGCGGCAGGTGTTCTCGAGTTACGACGTGGACCTCAGGGACCCGCCCTGGTGGCCTCAGGAGAGGCCAGTCCCCATGCGAGTTGCTAGGGGGCCTCTCGGGATTCCTCTCCCGTCGATACTGGGGCCAAAAACCTTGTGTGCAGTCAGGGCCGGAACCGAGGATTCCTCTCAGGGGCTGACATGGAAATTTGGGTACTTCTGGAGTCTCCCCAGGGGAGTCAGGCCTCGTCTCGAGTTGGGGCATCCACGTGCGCTTTCCGTCCAGGCTGTAGCAGCAATGTCACGCTTCCCGTGGCGTGGATCAAAGGATCTGTGTTTTTCCCTCGAGGCTTTCCCACAGGGCTGTCCCACGTGCCACCGTGGTGTGAGTCGATCCTCGGCGTGAAAGATGAGCCAGTGCAGGGCAATGAGTTTCCTCTGGAATGGACTGAGACATCTGGGGGGCTCTTGGAATGGTGGTACGACCATGGAGTTCCTCTCGCCTTTCCTGTTGAGAGTGCCTCCTCTTGAGATGCGACGGGAACGCCGGGAATTCTTTCCCGTTGAAAGCAGGGAAAGGATCCCTCATCTCGAGCTCCGAGGGGGAAATGGGGCTCCTCTGGATGTGGGCGGGACCATCGTGCTTCCTCTCGAGTGGAGACGGGTATGGCGGTGAACTTCTTGAGTTGCAGCAAGGGTGTGAAAGACCCTTTCGAAGTTCCAGAGGTTAGGTGTCATTAGTCTCCAGACGCCTCATCGGAAATAGGCCTCATCTCGCCTGGAAGGGAGAACTTCCTGGATTATCTCGAGTTGCGGCAGGTGTTCTCGAGTTACGACGGGGACCTCAGGGACCCGCACTGGTGGCCTCAGGAGAGGCCAGTCCCCATGCGAGTTGCTAGGGGGCCTCTCGGGATTCCTCTCCCGTCGATACGGGGGCCAAAAACCTTGTGTGGAGTCAGGGCCGGAACCGAGCATTCCTCTCAGGGGCTGACATGGATCTGTGGGTACTTGTGGAGTCTCCCCAGGGGAGTCCGGCCTCGTTTCGAGTGGGGGCATGCACGTGCGCTTTCCTTCCAGGCTGTAGCAGCAATGTCACGCCTCCCGTCGCGTGGATCAAAGGATCTGTGGTTTTCCCTCGAGGCTTTCCCTCGAGGCTTTCCCACAGGGCTGTCCCACGTGCCACCGTGGTGTGAGTCGATCCTCGGCGTGAAAGATGAGCCAGTGCAGGGCAAAGAGGTTCCTCTGGAATGGACTGCGACATCTGGGGGACTCTTGGAATGGTGGTACGACCATGGAGTTCCTCTCGCCTTTCCTGTTGAGAGTGCCTCCTCTTGAGATGCGACGGGAACGCCGGGAATTCTTTCCCGTTGAAAGCAGGGAAAGGATCCCTCATCTCGAGCTACGAGGGGGAAACGGGGCTCCTCTGGATGTGGGCGGGACCATCGTGCTTCCTCTCGAGTGGAGACGGGTATGGCAGTGAACTTCTTGAGTTGCAGCAAGGGTGTGAAAGACCCTTTCGAAGTTCCAGAGTATCGGTGTGATTAGTCTCCAGACGCCTCATCGGAAATAGTCCTCATCTCGCCTGGAAGAGAGAAATTCCTGGATTTTCTCGAGTTGCGGCAGGAGTTCTCGAGTTACGGCGGTGACATCAGGGACCCGCCCTGGTGGCCTCAGGAGAGGCCAGTCCCTATGCGAGTTGCTAGGGGGCCTCTCGGGATTCCTCTCCCGTCGATACCGGGGCCAAAAACCTTGTGTGGAGTCACGGCCGGAACCGAGGATTCCTCTCAGGGGCTGACATGGATCTTTGGGTACTTCTGGAGTCTCCTCAGGGGAGTCAGGCCTTGTCTCGAGTGGGGGCTTGCACGTGTGCTTTCCTTCCAGGCTGTAACAGCAATGTCACCCTTCCCGTCGCGTGGATCAACGGATCTGTGGTTTTCCCTCGAGGCTTTCCCTCGAGGCTTTCCCACAGGGCTGTCCCGCGTGCCATCGTGGTGTGAGTCGATCCTCGGCGTGAAAGATGAGCCAGTGCAGGGCAAAGAGATTCCTCTGGAATGGACTGAGACATCTGGGGGACTCTTGGAATGGTGGTACGACCATGGAGTTCCTCTCGCCTTTCCTGTTGAGAGTGCCTCCTCTTGAGATGCGACGGGAACGCCGGGAATTCTTTACCGTTGAAAGCAGGGAAAGGATCCCTCATATCGAGCTACGAGGGGGAAACGGGGCTCCTGTGGATGTGGGCGGGACCATCGTGCTTCCGCTCGAGTGGAGACGGGTTTGTCGGTGAACTTCTTGAGTTGCAGCAAGGGTGTGAAAGACCCTTTCAAAGTTCCAGAGGTTAGGTGTCATTAGTCTCCAGACACCTCATCGGAAATAGGCCTCATCTCGCCTGGAAGGGAGAACTTCCTGGATTTTCTCGAGTTGCGGCATGTGTTCTCGAGTTAGGACGGGGACTTCCGGGACCGGCCCTGGTGGCCTCAGGAACGGCCAGTCCCCATGCAAGTTGCTAGGGGGCCTCTCGGGATTCCTCTCCCGTCGATACCGGGGCCAAAATCCTTGTGTGGAGTCAGGGCCGGAACCGAGGATTCCTCTCAGGGGCTGACATGGATCTTTGGGTACTTCTGGAGTCTCACCAGGGGAGTCAGGCCTCGTCTCGAGTGGGGGCATGCACGTGCGCTTTCCTTCCAGGCTGTAGCAGCAATGTCACGCTTCCCGTCGCGTGGATCAAAGGATCTGTGGTTTTCCCTCGAGGCTTTCCCACAGGGCTGTCCCACGTGCCAACGTGGTGTGAGTCGATCCTCGGCGTGAAAGATGAGCCAGTGCAGGGCAAAGAGGTTCCTCTGGAATGGACTGAGACATCTGGGGGACTCTTGGAATGGTGGTACGACCATAGAGTTCCTCTCGCCTTTCCTGTTGAGAGTGCCTCCTCTTGAGATGCTACGGGAACGCCGGGAATTCTTTCCCGTTGAAAGCACGGAAAGGATCCCTCATCTCGAGCTGCGAGGGGAAAACGGGGCTCCTCTGGATGTGGGCGGGACTATCGTGCTTCCTCTCGAGTGGAGACGGGTATGGCGGTGAACTTCTTGAGTTGCAGCAAGGGTGTGAAAAACCCTTTCGAAGTTCCAGAGTTTAGGTGTCATTAGTCTCCAGACGCCTCATCGGAAATAGGCCTCATCTCGCCTGGAAGGGAGAACTTCCTGGATTTTCTCGAGTTGCGGCAGGTGTTCTCGAGTTACGACGGGGACCTCAGGGACCCGCCCTGGTGGCCTCAGGAGAGGCCAGTCCCCATGAGACTTGCTAGGGGGCCTCTCGGGATTCCTCTCCCATCGATACTGGGGCCAAAAACCTTGTGAGGAGTCAGGGCCGGAACCGAGGATTCCTCTCAGGGGCTGACATGGATCTTTGGATACTTCTGGAGTCTCCCAAGCGGTGTCAGGTCTCGTCTCGTGTGGGGGCATGCACGTGCGCTTTCCTTCCAGGCTGTAACAGCAATGTCACGCTTCCCGTCGCGTGGATCAAAGGATCTGTGGTTTTCCCTCGAGGCTTTCCCACAGGGCTGTCCCGCGTGCCATCGTGGTGTGAGTCGATCCTCGGCGTGAAAGATGAGCCAGTGCAGGGCAAAGAGGTTCCTCTGGAATGGACTGAGACATCTGGGGGACTCTTGGAATGGTGGTACGACCATAGAGTTCCTCTCGCCTTTCCTGTTGAGAGTGCCTCCTCTTGAGATGCGACGGGAACGCCGGGAATTCTTTCCCGTTGAAAGCAGGGAAAGGATCCCTCATCTCGAGCTACGAGGGGGAAACGGGGCTCCTCTGGATGTGGGCGGGACCATCGTGCTTCCTCTCGAGTGGAGACGGGTATGGCGGTGAACTTCTTGAGTTGCAGCAAGGGTGTGAAAGACCCTTTCGAAGTTCCAGAGGTTAGGTGTCATTAGTCTCCAGACGCCTCATCGGAAATAGGCCTCATCTCGCCTGGAAGGGAGAACTTCCTTGATTTTCTCGAGTTGCGGCAGGTGTTCTCGAGTTACGACGGGGACCTCAGGGACCCGCCCTGGTGGCCTCAGGAACGGCCAGTCCCCATGCGAGTTGCTAGGGGGCCTCTCGAGATTCCTCTCCCGTCGATACCGGGGCCAAAAACCTTGTGTGGAGTCAGGGCCGGAACCCAGGATTCCTCTCAGGGGCTGACATGGATCTTTGGGTACTTCTGGAGTCTCCCCTGGGGAGTCAGGCCTCGTCTCCAGTGGGGGCATGCACGTGCGCTTTCCTTCCAGGCTGTAGCAGCAATGTCACGCTTCCCGTCGCGTGGATCAAAGTATCTGTGGTTTTCCCTCTAGGCTTTCCCTCGAGGCTTTCCCACAGGGCTGTCCCACGTGCCACCGTGGTGTGAGTCGATTCTCGGCGTGAAAGATGAGCCAGTGCAGGGCAAAGAGGTTCCTCTGGAATGGACTGAGACATCTGGGGGACTCTTGGAATGGTGGTACGACCATGGAGTTCCTCTCGCCTTTCCTGTTGAGAGTGCCTCCTCTTGAGATGCGACGGGAATGCCGGGAATTCTTTCCCGTTGAAAGCAGGGAAAGGATCCCTCATCTCGAGCTACGAGGGGGAAACCGGGCTCCTCTGGATGTGGGCGGGACCATCGTGCTTTCTCTCGTGTGGAGACGGGTATGGCGGTAAACTTCTTGAGTTGCAGCAAGGGTGTGAAAGACCCTTTCGAAGTTCCAGAGGTTAGGTGTCATTAGTCTCCAGACGCCTCATCGGAAATAGGCCTCATCTCGCCTGGAAGGGAGAACTTCCTGGATTTTCTCGAGTTGCGGCAGGTGTTTTC
Source organism: Capricornis sumatraensis (assembly GCF_032405125.1). Taxonomy (NCBI): domain Eukaryota; kingdom Metazoa; phylum Chordata; class Mammalia; order Artiodactyla; family Bovidae; genus Capricornis; species Capricornis sumatraensis. Next base: position 4,078,399 of record NW_027184614.1, on the reverse strand, counting down.
GAGTTACGACGGGGACCTCAGGGACCCGCCCTGGTGGCCTCAGGAGAGGCCAGTCCCCATGCGAGTTGCTAGGGGGCCTCTCGGGATTCCTCTCCCGTCGATACCGGGGCCAAAAACCTTGTGTGGAGTCAGGGCCAGAACCGAGGATTCCTCTCAGGGGCTGACATGGATCTTTGGGTACTTCTGGAGTCTCCCCAGGGGAGTCAGGCCTCGTCTCGAGTGGGGGCATGCACGTGCGCTTTCCTTCCAGGCTGTAGCAGCAATGTCACGCTTCCCGTCGCGTGGATCAAAGGATCTGTGGTTTTCCCTCGAGGCTTTCCCTCGAGGCTTTCCCACAGGGCTGTCCCACGTGCCACCGTGGTGTGAGTCGATCCTCGGCGCGAAAGATGAGCCAGTGCAGGGCAAAGAGGTTCCTCTGGAATGGACTGAGACATCTGGGGGACTCTTGGAATTGTGGTACGACCATGGAGTTATTCTCGCCTTTCCTGTTAAGAGTGCCTCCACTTTAGATCCGACGGGAACGCCGGGAATTCTTTCCCGTTGAAAGCAGGGAAAGGATCCCTCATCTCGAGCTACGAGGGGGAAACGGGGCTCCTCTGGATGTGGGCGGGACCCTCGTGCTTCCTCTCGAGTGGAGACGGGTATGGCGGTGAACTTCTTGAGTTGCAGCAAGGGTGTGAAAGACCCTTTCGAAGTTCCAGAGGTTAGGTGTCATTAGTCTCCAGACGCCTCATCGGAAATAGGCCTCATCTCGCCTGGAAGGGAGAACTTCCTGGATTTTCTCGAGTTGCGGCAGGTGTTCTCGAGTTACGACGGGGACCTCAGGGACCCGCCCTGGTGGCCTCAGGAGAGGCCAGTCCCCATGCGAGTTGCTAGGGGGCCTCTCGGGATTCCTCTCCCGTCGATACTGGGGCCAAAAACCTTGTGTGGAGTCAGGGCCGGAACCGAGGATTCCTCTCAGGGGCTGACATGGATCTTTGGGTACTTCTACAGTCTCCCCAGGGGAGTCAGGCCTCGTCTCGAGTGGGGGCATGCACGTGCGCTTTCCTTTCAGGCTGTAGCAGCAATGTCACGCTTCCCGTCGCGTGGATCAAATGATCTGTGGTTTTCCCTCGAGGCTTTCCCTCGAGGCTTTCCCACAGGGCTGTCCCACGTGCCACCGTGGTGTGAGTCGATCCTCGGCGTGAAAGATGAGCCAGTGCAGGGCAAAGGGGTTCCTCTGGAATGGACTGAGACATCTGGGGGACTCTTGGAATGGTGGTACGACCATGGAGTTCCTCTCGCCTTTCCTGTTGAGAGTGCCTCCTCTTGAGATGCGACGGGAACGCCGGGAATTCTTTCCCGTTGAAAGCAGGGAAAGGATCCCTCATCTCGAGCTCCGAGGGGGAAACGGGGCTCCTCTGGATGTGGGCGGGACCATCGTGCTTCCTCCTGAGTGGACACGGATATGGCGGTGAACTTCTTGAGTTGCAGCAAGGGTGTGAAAGACCCTTTCGAAGTTCCAGAGGTTAGGTGTCATTAGTCTCCAGACGCCTCATCGGAAATAGGCCTCATCTCGCCTGGAAGGGAGAACTTCCTGGATTTTCTCGAGTTGCGGCAGGTGTTCTCGAGTTACGACGGGGACCTCAGGGACCCGCCCTGGTGGCCTCAGTAGAGGCCAGTCCCCATGCGAGTTGCTAGGGGGCCTCTCGGGATTCCTCTCCCGTCGTTACCGGGGCCAAAAGCCTTGTGTGGAGTCAGGGCCGGAACCGAGCATTCCTCTCAGGGGTTACATGGATCTTTGGGTACTTCTGGAGTCTCCCCAGGGGAGTCAGGCCTCGTCTCGAGTGGGGGCATGCACGTGCGCTTTCCTTCCAGGCTGTAGCAGCAATGTCACGCTTCCCATCGCGAGGATTAAAGGATCTGTGGTTTTCCCTCGAGGCTTTCCCTCGAGGCTTTCCCACAGGGCTGTCCCACGTGCCACCGTGGTGTGAGTCGATCCTCGGCGTGAAAGATGAGCCAGTGCAGGGCAAAGAGGTTCCTCTGGAATGGACTGAGACATCTGGGGGACTCTTGGAATGGTGGTACGACCATGGAGTTCCTCCCGCCTTTCCTGTTGAGAGTGCCTCCTCTTGAGCTGCGATGGGAATGCCGGGAATTCTTTCCCGTTGGAAGCAGGGAAAGGATCCCTCATCTCGAGCTCCGAGGGGGAAACGTGGCTCCTCTGTATGTGGGCGGGACCATCGTGCTTTCTCTCGTGTGGAGACGGGTATGGCGGTAAACTTCTTGAGTTGCAGCAAGGGTGTGAAAGACCCTTTCGAAGTTCCAGAGGTTAGGTGTCATTAGTCTCCAGACGCCTCATCGGAAATAGGCCTCATCTCGCCTGGAAGGGAGAACTTCCTGGATTTTCTCGAGTTGCGGCAGGTGTTCTCGAGTTACGACGGGGACCTCAGGGACCCGCCCTGGTGGCCTCAGGAGAGGCCAGTCCCCATGCAAGTTGCTAGGGGGCCTCTCGGGATTCCTCTCCAGTCGATACTGGGGCCAAAAACCTTGTGTGGAGTCAGGGCCGGAACCGAGGATTCCTCTCAGGGGCTGACATGGATCTTTGGGTACTTCTGGAGTCTCCCCAGGGGAGTCAGGCCTCGTCTCGAGTGGGGGCATGCACGTGTGCTTTCCTTCCAGGCTGTAGCAGCAATGTCACGCTTCCCGTCGCGTGGATCAAAGGATCTGTGGTTTTCCCTCGAGGCTTTCCCTCGAGGCTTTCCCACAGGGCTGTCCCACGTGCCACCGTGGTGTGAGTCGATCCTCAGCGTGAAAGATGAGCCAGTGCAGGGCAAAGAGCTTCCTCTCGAATGGACTGAGACATCTGGGGGACTCTTGGAATGGTGGTACGACCATGGAGTTCCTCTCGCCTTTCCTGTTGAGAGTGCCTCCTCTTGAGATGCGCCGGGAACGCCGGGAATTCTTTCCCGTTGAAAGCAGGGAAAGCATCCCTCTTCTCGAGCTACGAGGGCGAAACGGGGCTCCTCTGGATGTGGGCGGGACCATCGTGCTTCCTCTCGAGTGGAGACGGGTATGGCGGTGAACTTCTTGAGTTGCAGCAAGGGTGTGAAAGACCCTTTCGAAGTTCCAGAGGTTAGGTGTCATTAGTCTCCAGACGCCTCATCGGAAATAGGCCTCATCTAGCCTGGAAGGGAGAACTTCCTGAATTTTCTCGAGGTGCGGCAGGTGTTCTCGAGTTACGACGGGTACCACAGGGACCCGCCCTGATGGCCTCAGGAACGGCCAGTCTCCATGCGAGTTGCTAGGGGGCCTCTCGTGATTCCTCTCCCGTCGATACCGGGGCCAAAAACCTTGTGTGGAGTCAGGGCCGGAACCGAGGATTCCTCTCAGGGGCTGACATGGATCTTTGGGTACTTCTAGAGTCTCCCCAGGGGAGTCAGGCCTCGTCTCGAGTGGGGGCATGCACGTGCGCTTTCCTTCCAGGCTGTAGCAGCAATGTCACGCTTCCCGTCTTGTGGATCAAAGGATCTGTGGTTTTCCCTCGAGGCTTTCGCACAGGGCTGTCCCACGTGCCACCGTGGTGTGAGTCGATCCTCGGCGTGAAAGATGAGCCAGTGCAGGGCAAAGAGGTTCCTCTGGAATGGACTGAGACATCTGGCGGACTCTTGGAATGGTGGTACGACCATGGAGTTCCTCTCGCCTTTCCTGTTGAGAGTGCCTCCTCTTGAGATGCGACGGGAATGCCGGGAATTCTTTCCCGTTGAAAGCAGGGAAAGGATCCCTCATCTCGAGCTCCGAGGGGGAAACGGGGCTCCTCTGGATGTGGGCGGGACCATCGTGCTTTCTCTCGTGTGGAGACGGGTATGGCGGTAAACTTCTTGAGTTGCAGCAAGGGTGTGAAAGACCCTTTCGAAGTTCCAGAGGTTAGGTGTCATTAGTCTCCAGACGCCTCATCGGAAATAGGCCTCATCTCGCCTGGAAGGGAGAACTTCCCGGATTTTCTCGAGGTGCGGCCGGTGTTCTCGAGTTACGACGGGGACCTCAGGGACCCGCCCTGGTGGCCTCAGGAGAGGCCAGTCCCCATGCGAGTTGCTAGGGGGCCTCTCGGGATTCCTCTCCCGTCGATACCGGGGCCAAAAACCTTGTGTGGAGTCAGGGCTGGAACCGAGGATTCCTCTCAGGAGCTGACATGGATCTTCGTGTACTTCTGGAGTCCCACCAGGGGAGTCAGTCCTCTTCTCGATTAGGGGCATGCACGTGTGCTTTCCTTCCAGGCTGTAGCAGCAATGTCACGCTTCCCGTCGCGTGGATCAAAGGATCTGTGGTTTTCCCTCGAGGCTTTCCCACAGGGCTGTCCCACGTGCCACCGTGGTGTGAGTCGATCCTCGGCGTGAAAGATGAGCCAGTGCAGGGCAAAGAGGTTCCTCTGGAATGGACTGAGACATCTGGGGGACTCTTGGAATGGTGGTACGACCATGGAGTTCCTCTCGCCTTTCCTGTTGAGAGTGCCTCCTCTTTGGATGCGACGGGAACGCCGGGAATTCTTTCCCGTTGAAAGCAGGGAAAGGATCCCTCATCTCGAGCTACGAGGGGGAAACGGGGCTCCTCTGGATGTGGGCGGGACCATCGTGCTTCCTCTCGAGTGGACACGGGTATGGCGGTGAACTTCTTGAGTTGCAGCAAGGGTGTGAAAGACCCTTTCGAAATTCCAGAGGTTAGGTGTCATTAGTCTCCAGACGCCTCATCGGAAATAGGCCTCATCTCGCCTGGAAGGGAGAACTTCCTGGATATTCTCGATTTGCGGCAGGTGTTCTCGAGTTATGACGGGGACCTCAGGGACCCGCCCTGGTGGCCTCAGGAGAGGCCAGTCCCCATGCGAGTTGCTAGGGGGCCTCTCGGGATTCCTCTCCCGTCGATACCGGGGCCAAAAACCTTGTGTGGAGTCAGGGCCGGAACCGAGGATTCCTCGCAGGGGTGACATGGATCTTTGGGCACTTCTGGAGTCTCCCCAGGGGAGTCAGGCCTCGTCTCGAGTGGGGACATGCACGTGCGCTTTCCTTCCAGGCTGTAGCAGCAATGTCACGCTTTCCGTCGCGTGCATCAAAGGATCTGTGGTTTTCCCTCGAGGCTTTCCCTCGAGGCTTTCCCACAGGGCTGTCCCACGTGCCACCGTGGTGTGAGTCGATCCTCGGCGTGAAAGATGAGCCAGTGCAGGGCAAAGAGGTTCCTCTGGAATGGACTGAGACATCTGGGGGACTCTTGGAATGGTGGTACGACCATGGAGTTGCTCTCGCCTTTCCTGTTGAGAGTGCCTCCTCTTGAGATGCGACGGGAACGCCGGGAATTCTTTCCCGTTGAAAGCAGGGAAAGGATCCCTCATCTCGAGCTCCGAGGGGGAAACGGGGCTCCTCTGGATGTGGGCGGGACCATCGTGCTTTCTCTCGTGTGGAGACGGGTATGGCGGTAAACTTCTTGAGTTGCAGCAAGGGTGTGAAAGACCCTTTCGAAGTTCCAGAGGTTAGGTGTCATTAGTCTCCAGACGCCTCATCGGAAATAGGCCTCATCTCGCCTGGAAGGGAGAACTTCCTGGATTTTCTCGAGTTGCGGCAGGTGTTCTCGAGTTACGACGGGGACCTCAGGGACCCGCCCTGGTGGCCTCAGGAGAGGCCAGTCCCCATGCAAGTTGCTAGGGGGCCTCTCGGGATTCCTCTCCAGTCGATACTGGGGCCAAAAACCTTGTGTGGAGTCAGGGCCGGAACCGAGGATTCCTCTCAGGGGCTGACATGGATCTTTGGGTACTTCTGGAGTCTCCCCAGGGGAGTCAGGCCTCGTCTCGAGTGGGGGCATGCACGTGTGCTTTCCTTCCAGGCTGTAGCAGCAATGTCACGCTTCCCGTCGCGTGGATCAAAGGATCTGTGGTTTTCCCTCGAGGCTTTCCCTCGAGGCTTTCCCACAGGGCTGTCCCACGTGCCACCGTGGTGTGAGTCGATCCTCAGCGTGAAAGATGAGCCAGTGCAGGGCAAAGAGCTTCCTCTCGAATGGACTGAGACATCTGGGGGACTCTTGGAATGGTGGTACGACCATGGAGTTCCTCTCGCCATTCCTGTTGAGAGTGCCTCCTCTTGAGATGCGCCGGGAACGCCGGGAATTCTTTCCCGTTGAAAGCAGGGAAAGCATCCCTCTTCTCGAGCTACGAGGGCGAAACGGGGCTCCTCTGGATGTGGGCGGGACCATCGTGCTTCCTCTCGAGTGGAGACGGGTATGGCGGTGAACTTCTTGAGTTGCAGCAAGGGTGTGAAAGACCCTTTCGAAGTTCCAGAGGTTAGGTGTCATTAGTCTCCAGACGCCTCATCGGAAATAGGCCTCATCTAGCCTGGAAGGGAGAACTTCCTGAATTTTCTCGAGGTGCGGCAGGTGTTCTCGAGTTACGACGGGTACCACAGGGACCCGCCCTGATGGCCTCAGGAACGGCCAGTCTCCATGCGAGTTGCTAGGGGGCCTCTCGTGATTCCTCTCCCGTCGATACCGGGGCCAAAAACCTTGTGTGGAGTCAGGGCCGGAACCGAGGATTCCTCTCAGGGGCTGACATGGATCTTTGGGTACTTCTAGAGTCTCCCCAGGGGAGTCAGGCCTCGTCTCGAGTGGGGGCATGCACGTGCGCTTTCCTTCCAGGCTGTAGCAGCAATGTCACGCTTCCCGTCTTGTGGATCAAAGGATCTGTGGTTTTCCCTCGAGGCTTTCGCACAGGGCTGTCCCACGTGCCACCGTGGTGTGAGTCGATCCTCGGCGTGAAAGATGAGCCAGTGCAGGGCAAAGAGGTTCCTCTGGAATGGACTGAGACATCTGGCGGACTCTTGGAATGGTGGTACGACCATGGAGTTCCTCTCGCCTTTCCTGTTGAGAGTGCCTCCTCTTGAGATGCGACGGGAATGCCGGGAATTCTTTCCCGTTGAAAGCAGGGAAAGGATCCCTCATCTCGAGCTCCGAGGGGGAAACGGGGCTCCTCTGGATGTGGGCGGGACCATCGTGCTTTCTCTCGTGTGGAGACGGGTATGGCGGTAAACTTCTTGAGTTGCAGCAAGGGTGTGAAAGACCCTTTCGAAGTTCCAGAGGTTAGGTGTCATTAGTCTCCAGACGCCTCATCGGAAATAGGCCTCATCTCGCCTGGAAGGGAGAACTTCCCGGATTTTCTCGAGGTGCGGCCGGTGTTCTCGAGTTACGACGGGGACCTCAGGGACCCGCCCTGGTGGCCTCAGGAGAGGCCAGTCCCCATGCGAGTTGCTAGGGGGCCTCTCGGGATTCCTCTCCCGTCGATACCGGGGCCAAAAACCTTGTGTGGAGTCAGGGCTGGAACCGAGGATTCCTCTCAGGAGCTGACATGGATCTTCGTGTACTTCTGGAGTCCCACCAGGGGAGTCAGTCCTCTTCTCGATTAGGGGCATGCACGTGTGCTTTCCTTCCAGGCTGTAGCAGCAATGTCACGCTTCCCGTCGCGTGGATCAAAGGATCTGTGGTTTTCCCTCGAGGCTTTCCCACAGGGCTGTCCCACGTGCCACCGTGGTGTGAGTCGATCCTCGGCGTGAAAGATGAGCCAGTGCAGGGCAAAGAGGTTCCTCTGGAATGGACTGAGACATCTGGGGGACTCTTGGAATGGTGGTACGACCATGGAGTTCCTCTCGCCTTTCCTGTTGAGAGTGCCTCCTCTTGAGATGCGACGGGAACGCCGGGAATTCTTTCCCGTTGAAAGCAGGGAAAGGATCCCTCATCTCGAGCTCCGAGGGGGAAATGGGGCTCCTCTGGATGTGGGCGGGACCATCGTGCTTCCTCCCGAGTGGAAACGGGTATGGCGGTGAACTTCTTGAGTTGCAGCAAGGGTGTGAAAGACCCTTTCGAAGTTCCAGAGTTTAGGTGTCATTAGTCTGCAGACGCCTCATCGGAAATAGGCCTCATCTCGCCTGGAAGGGAGAACTTCCTGGATTATCTCGAGTTGCGGCAGGTGTTCTCGAGTTACGACGGGGACCTCAGGGACCCGCCCTGGTGGCCTCAGGAGAGGCCAGTCCCCATGCGAGTTGCTAGGGGGCCTCTCGGGATTCCTCTCCCGTCGATACCGGGGCCAAAAGCCTTGTGTGGAGTCAGGGCCGGAACCGAGCATTCCTCTCAGGGGTGACATGGATCTTTGGGTACTTCTGGAGTCTCCCCAGGGGAGTCAGGCCTCGTCTCGAGTGGGGGCATGCACGTGCGCTTTCCTTCCAGGCTGTAGCAGCAATGTCACGCTTCCCGTGGCGTGCATCAAAGGATCTGTGGTTTTCCCTCGAGGCTTGCCCTCGAGGCTTTCCCACAGGGCTGTCCCACGTGCCACCGTGGTGTGAGTCGATCCTCGGCGTGAAAGATGAGCCAGTGCAGGGCAAAGAGGTTCCTCTGGAATGGACTGAGACATCTGGGGGACTCTTGGAATGGTGGTACGACCATGGAGTTCCTCTCGCCTTTCCTGTTGAGAGTGCCTCCTCTTTGGATGCGACGGGAACGCCGGGAATTCTTTCCCGTTGAAAGCAGGGAAAGGATCCCTCATCTCGAGCTACGAGGGGGAAACGGGGCTCCTCTGGATGTGGGCGGGACCATCGTGCTTCCTCTCGAGTGGACACGGGTATGGCGGTGAACTTCTTGAGTTGCAGCAAGGGTGTGAAAGACCCTTTCGAAATTCCAGAGGTTAGGTGTCATTAGTCTCTAGACGCCTCATCGGAAATAGGCCTCATCTCGCCTGGAAGGGAGAACTTCCTGGATATTCTCGATTTGCGGCAGGTGTTCTCGAGTTATGACGGGGACCTCAGGGACCCGCCCTGGTGGCCTCAGGAGAGGCCAGTCCCCATGCGAGTTGCTAGGGGGCCTCTCGGGATTCCTCTCCCGTCGATACCGGGGCCAAAAACCTTGTGTGGAGTCAGGGCCGGAACCGAGGATTCCTCGCAGGGGTGACATGGATCTTTGGGCACTTCTGGAGTCTCCCCAGGGGAGTCAGGCCTCGTCTCGAGTGGGGACATGCACGTGCGCTTTCCTTCCAGGCTGTAGCAGCAATGTCACGCTTTCCGTCGCGTGCATCAAAGGATCTGTGGTTTTCCCTCGAGGCTTTCCCTCGAGGCTTTCCCACAGGGCTGTCCCACGTGCCACCGTGGTGTGAGTCGATCCTCGGCGTGAAAGATGAGCCAGTGCAGGGCAAAGAGGTTCCTCTGGAATGGACTGAGACATCTGGGGGACTCTTGGAATGGTGGTACGACCATGGAGTTGCTCTCGCCTTTCCTGTTGAGAGTGCCTCCTCTTGAGATGCGACGGGAACGCCGGGAATTCTTTCCCGTTGAAAGCAGGGAAAGGATCCCTCATCTCGAGCTCCGAGGGGGAAACGGGGCTCCTCTGGATGTGGGCGGGACCATCGTGCTTCCTCTCGAGTGGAGACGGGTATGGCGGTGAACTTCTTGAGTTGCAGCAAGGGTGTGAAAGACCCTTTCGACGTTCCAGAGGTTAGGTGTCATTAGTCTCCAGACGCCTCATCGGAAATAGGCCTCATCTCGCCTGGAAGGGAGAACTTCCTGGATTTTCTCGAGTTGTGGCAGGTGTTCTCGAGTTACGACGGGGACCTCAGGGACCCGCCCTGGTGGCCTCAGGAGAGGCCAGTCCCCATGCGAGTTGCTAGGGGGCCTCTCGGGATTCCTCTCCCGTCGATACCGGGGCCAAAAACCTTGTGTGGAGTCAGGGCTGGAACCGAGGATTCCTCTCAGGGGCTGACATGGATCTTTGGGTACTTCTGGAGTCTCCCCAGGGGAGTCAGGCCTCGTCTCGAGTGGGGGCATGCACGTGCGCTTTCCTTCCAGGCTGTAGCAGCAATGTCACGCTTCCCGTCGCGTGCATCAAAGGATCTGTGGTTTTCCCTCGAGGCTTTCCCTCGAGGCTTTCCAGCAGGGCTGTCCCACGTGCCACCGTGGTGTGAGTCGATCCTCGGCGTGAAAGATGAGCCAGTGCAGGGCAAAGAGGTTCCTCTGGAATGGACTGAGACATCTGGGCGACTCTTGGAATGGTGGTACGACCATGGAGTTCCTCTCGCCTTTCCTGTTGAGAGTGCCTCCTCTTGAGATGCGACGGGAACGCCGGGAATTCTTTCCCGTTGAAAGCAGGGAAAGGATCCCTCATCTCGAGCTACGAGGGTGAAACGGGGCTCCTCTGGATGTGGGCGGGACCATCGTGCTTCCTCTCGAGTGGACACGGGTATGGCGCTGAACTTCTTGAGTTGCAGCAAGGGTGTGAAAGACCCTTTCGAAGTTCCAGAGGTTAGGTGTCATTAGTCTCCAGACGCCTCATCGGAAATAGGCCTCATGTCGCCTGGAAGGGAGAACTTCCTGGATTTTCTCGATTTGCGGCAGGTGTTCTCGAGTTACGACGGGGACCTCAGGGACCCGCCCTGGTGGCCTCAGGAGAGGCCAGTCCCCATGCGAGTTGCTAGGGTGCCTCTCGGGATTCCTCTCCCGTCGATACCGGGGCCAAAAACCTTGTGTGGAGTCAAGGCCGGAACCGAGGATTCCTCTCAGGGGCTGACATGGATCTTTGGGTACTTCTGGAGTCTCCCCAGGGGAGTCAGGCCTCGTCTCCAGTGGGGGCATGCACGTGCGCTTTCCTTCCAGGCTGTAGCAGCAATGTCACACTTCCCGACGCGGGGATCAAAGGATCTGTGGTTTTCCCTCGAGCCTTTCCCTCGAGGCTTTCCCACAGGGCTGTCCCACGTGCCACCGTGGTGTGAGTCGATCCTCGGCGTGGAAGATGAGCCAGTGCAGGGCAAAGAGGTTCCTCTGGAATGGACTGAGACATCTGGGGGACTCTTGGAATGGTGGTACGACCCTGGAGTTCCTCTCGCCTTTCCTGTTGAGAGTGCCTACTCTTGAGATGCGACGGGAACGCCTGGAATTCTTTCCCGTTGAAAGCAGGGAAAGGATCCCACATCTCGAGCTCCGAGGGGGAAACGGGGCTCCTCTGGATGTGGGCGGGACCATCGTGCTTCCTCTCGAGTGGAGACGGGTATGGCGGTGAACTTCTTGAGTTGCAGCAAGGGTGTGAAAGACCCTTTCGAAGTTCCAGAGGTTAGGTGTCATTAGTCTCCAGACGCCTCATCGGAAATAGGCCTCATCTCGCCTGGAAGGGAGAACTTCCTGGATTTTCTCGAGGTGCGGCAGGAGTTCTCGAGTTACGACGGGTACCACAGGGACCCGCCCTGATGGCCTCAGGAGAGGCCAGTCCCCATGCGAGTTGCTAGGGGGCCTCTCGGGATTCCTCTCCCGTCGATACTAGGGCCAAAAACCTTGTGTGGAGTCAGGGCCGGAACCGAGGACTCCTCACAGGGGTGACATGGATCTTTGGGTACTTCTGGAGTCTCCCCAGGGGAGTCAGGCCTCGTTTCGAGTGGGGGCATGCACGTGCGCTTTCCTTCCAGGCTGTAGCAGCAATGTCACGCTTCCCGTCGCGTGCATCAAAGGATCTGTGGTTTTCCCTCGAGGCTTTCCCTCGAGGCTTTCCCGCAGGGCTGTCCAACGTGCCACCGTGGTGTGAGTCGATCCACGGCGTCAAAGATGAGCCAGTGCTGGGCAAAGAGGTTCCTCTGGAATGGACTGAGACATCTGGGGGACTCTTGGAATGGTGGTACGACCATGGAGTTCCTCTCGCCTTTCCTGTTGAGAGTGCCTCCTCTTGAGATGCGACGGGAACGCCGGGAATTCTTTCCCGTTGAAAGCAGGGAAAGGATCCCTCATCTCTAGCTACTAGGGGGAAACGGGGCTCCTCTGGATGTGGGCGGGACCATCGTGCTTCCTCTCGAGTGGAGACGGGCAAGGAGGTGAACTTCTTGAGTAGCAGCAAGGGTGTGAAAGACCCTTTCGAAGTTCCAGAGGTTGGGTGTCATTAGTCTCCAGACGCCTCATCGGAAATAGGCCTCATCTCGCCTGGAAGGGAGAACTTCCTGGATTTTCTCGAGTTGCGGCAGGTGTTCTCGAGTTACGACGGGGACCTCAGGGACCCGCCCTGGTGGCCTCAGGAGAGGCCAGTCCCCATGCGAGGTGCTAGGGGGCCTCTCGGGATTCCTCTCCCGTCGATACCGGGGCCAAAAACCTTGTGTGCAGTCAGGGCCGGAAACGAGGATTCCTCTCAGGGGCTGACATGGATCTTTGGGTACTTCTGGAGTCTCCCCAGGGGATTCAGGCCTCGTCTCGAGTGGGGGCATGCACGTGCGCTTTCCTTCCAGGCTGTAGCAGCAATGTCACGCTTCCCGTCGCGTGGATCAAAGGATCTGTGGTTTTCCCTCGAGGCTTTCCCTCGAGGCTTTCCCACATGGCTGTGCCACGTGCCACCGTGGTGTGAGTCGATCCTCGGCGTGAAAGATGAGCCAGTGCAGGGCAAAGAGGTTCCTCTGGAATGGACTGAGACATCTGGGGGACTCTTGGAATGGTGGTACGACCATGGAGTTCCTCTCGCCTTTCCTGTTGAGAGTGCCTCCTCTTGAGATGCGACGGGAATGACGGGAATACTTTCCCGTTGAAAGCAGGGAAAGGATCCCTCATCTCGAGCTACGAGGGGGAAACGGGGCTCCTCTGGATGTGGGCGGGACCATCGTGCTTCCTCTCGAGTGGAGACAGGTATGGCGGTGAACTTCTTGAGTTGCAGCAAGTGTGTGAAAGACCCTTTCGAAGTTCCAGAGGTTAGGTGTCATTAGTCTCCAGATGCCTCATCGGAAATAGGCCTCATCTCGCCTGCAAGGGAGAACTTCCTTGATTTTCTCGAGTTGCGGTAGGTGTTCTCGAGTTACGACGGGGACCTCAGGGACCCGCCCTGGTTGCCTGAAGAGGCCAGTCCCCATGCGATTTGCTACGGGGCCTCTCGGGATTCCTCTCCCGTCGATACCGGGGCCAAAAACCTTGTGTGGAGTCAGGGCCGTAACCGAGGATTCCTCTCAGGGGCTGACATGGATCTTTGGGTACTTCTGGAGTCTCCCCAGGGGAGTCAGGCCTCGTCTCGAGTGGGGGCATGCACGTGCGCTTTCCTTCCAGGCTGTAGCAGCAATGTCACGCTTCCCGTGGCGTGGATCAAAGGATCTGTGGTTTTCCCTCGAGGCTTTCCCACAGGGCTGTCCCACGTGCCACCGTGGTGTGAGTCGATCCTCGGCGTGAAAGATGAGCCAGTGCAGGGCAAAGAGGTTCCTCTGGAATGGACTGAGACATCTGGGGGACTCTTGGAATGGTGGTACGACCATGGAGTTCCTCTCGCCTTTCCTGTTGAGAGTGCCTCCTCTTGAGATGCGACGGGAACGCCGGGAATTCTTTCCCGTTGAAAGCAGGGAAAGGATCCCTCATTTCGAGCCACGAGGGGGAAACGGGGCTCCTCTGGATGTGGGCGGGACCATCGTGCTTCCTCTCGAGTGGAGACGGGTATGGCGGTGAACTTCTTGAGTTGCAGCAAGGGTGTGAAAGACCCTTTCGAAGTCCCAGAGGTTAGGTGTCATTAGTCTCCAGACGCCTCATCGGAAATAGGCCTCATCTCGCCTGGAAGGGAGAACTTCCTGGATTTTCTCGAGTTGCGGCAGGTGTTCTCGAGTTACAACGGGGACCTCAGGGACCCGCCCTGGTGGCCTCAGGAGAGGCCAGTCCCCATGCGAGTTGCTAGGGGGCCTTTCGGGATTCCTCTCCCGTCGATACCGGGGTCAAAAACCTTGTGTGGAGTCAGGGCCGGAACCGAGGATTCCTCTCAGGGGCTGACATGGATCTTTGGGTACTTCTGGAGTCTCCCCAGGTGAGTCAGGCCTCGTCTCGAGTGGGGGCATGCACGTGCGCTTTCCTTCCAGGCTGTAGCAGCAATGTTACGCTTCCCGTGGCGTGGATCAAAGGATCTGTGGTTTTCCCTCGAGGCTTTCCCTCGAGGCTTTCCCGCAGGGCTGTCCCACGTTCCACCGTGGTGTGAGTCGATCCTCGGCGTGAAAGATGAGCCAGTGCAGGGCAAAGAGGTTCCTCTGGAATGGACTGAGACATCTGGGGGACTCTTGGAATGGTGGTACGACCATGGTGTTCCTCTCGCCTTTCCTGTTGAGAGTGCCTCCTCTTGAGATGCGACGGGAACGCCGGGAATTCTTTCCCGTTGAAAGCAGGGAAAGGATCCCTCATCTCGAGCTACGAGGGGGAAACGGGGCACTTCTGGATGTGGGTAGGACCATCGTGCTTCCTCTCGAGTGGAGACGGGTATGGCGGTGAACTTCTTGAGTTGCAGCAAGGGTGTGAAAGACCCTTTCGAAGTTCCAGAGGTTACGTGTCAGTCTCCAGATGCCTCATCGGAAATAGACCTCATCTCGCCTGGAAGGGAGAACTTCCTGGATTTTCTCGAGGTGCGGCAGGTGTTCTCGAGTTACGACGGGTACCACAGGGACCCGCCCTGATGGCCTCAGGAGAGGCCAGTCCCCATGCGAGTTGCTAGGGGGCCTCTCGGGATTCCTCTCCCGTCGATACTAGGGCCAAAAACCTTGTGTGGAGTCAGGGCCGGAGCCGAGGATTCCTCTCAGGGGTGACATGGATCTTTGGGTACTTCTGGAGTCTCCCCAGAGGAGTCAGGCCTCGTCTCGAGTGGGGGCATGCACGTGCGCTTTCCTTCCAGGCTGTAGCAGCAATGTCACGCTTCCCGTCGCGTGCATCAAAGGATCTGTGGTTTTCCCTCGAGGCTTTCCCTCGAGGCTTTCCCGCAGGGCTGTCCCACGTGCCACCGTGGTGTGAGTCGATCCTCGGCGTCAAAGATGAGCCAGTGCAGGGCAAAGAGGTTCCTCTGGAATGGACTGAGACATCTGGGGGACTCTTGGAATGGTGGTACGACCATGGAGTTCCTCTCGCCTTTCCTGTTGAGAGTGCCTCCTCTTGAGATGCGACGGGAACGCCGGGAATTCTTTCCCGTTGAAAGCAGGGAAAGGATCCCTCATCTCGAGCTCCGAGGGGGAAACGGGGCTCCTCTGGATGTGGGCGGGACCATCGTGCTTCCTCTCGAGTGGAGACGGGTATGGCGGTGAACTTCTTGAGTTGCAGCAAGGGTGTGAAAGACCCTTTCGAAGTTCCAGAGGTTAGGTGTCATTAGTCTCCAGACGCCTCATCGGAAATAGGCCTCATCTCGCCTGGAAGGGAGAACTTCCTGGATTTTCTCGAGTTGCGGCAGGTGTTCTCGAGTTACGACGGGGACCTCAGGGACCCGCCCTGGTGGCCTCAAGAACAGCCAGTCCCCATGCGAGTTGCTAGGGGGCCTCTCGGGATTCCTCTCCCGTCGATACCGGGGCCAAAAACCTTGTGTGGAGTCAGGGCCGGAACCGAGGATTACTCTCAGGGGCTGACATGGATCTTTGGGTACTTCTGGAGTCTCCCCAGGGGAGTCAGGCCTCGTCTCGAGTGGGGGCATGCACGTGTGCTTTCCTTCCAGGCTGTAGCAGCAATGTCACGCTTCCCGTGGCGTGGATCAAAGGATCTGTGGTTTTCCCTCGAGGCTTTCCCTCGAGGCTTTCCCGCAGGGCTGTCCCACGTTCCACCGTGGTGTGAGTCGATCCTCGGCGTGAAAGATGAGCCAGTGCAGGGCAAAGAGGTTCCTCTGGAATGGACTGAGACATCTGGGGGACTCTTGGAATGGTGGTACGACCATGGAGTTCCTCTCGCCTTTCCTGTTGAGAGTGCCTCCACTTGAGATGCGACGGGAACGCCGGGAATTCTTTCCCGTTGAAAGCAGGGAAAGGATCCCTCATCTCTAGCTACGAGGGGGAAACGGGGCTCCTCTGGATGTGGGCGGGACCATCGTGCTTCCTCTCGAGTGGAGACGGGCAAGGAGGTGAACTTCCTGAGTAGCAGCAAGGGTGTGAAAGACCCTTTCGAAGTTCCAGAGGTTGGGTGTCATTAGTCTCCAGACGCCTCATCGGAAATAGGCCTCATCTCGCCTGGAAGGGAGAACTTCCTGGATTTTCTCGAGTTGCGGCAGGTGTTCTCGAGTTACGACGGGGACCTCAGGGACCCGCCCTGGTGGCCTCAGGAGAGGCCAGTCCCCATGCGAGGTGCTAGGGGGCCTCTCGGGATTCCTCTCCCGTCGATACCGGGGCCAAAAACCTTGTGTGCAGTCAGGGCCGGAAACGAGGATTCCTCTCAGGGGCTGACATGGATCTTTGGGTACTTCTGGAGTCTCCCCAGGGGATTCAGGCCTCGTCTCGAGTGGGGGCATGCACGTGCGCTTTCCTTCCAGGCTGTAGCAGCAATGTCACGCTTCCCGTCGCGTGGATCAAAGGATCTGTGGTTTTCCCTCGAGGCTTTCCCACATGGCTGTCCCACGTGCCACCGTGGTGTGAGTCGATCCTCGGCGTGAAAGATGAGCCAGTGCAGGGCAAAGAGGTTCCTCTGGAATGGACTGAGACATCTGGGGGACTCTTGGAATGGTGGTACGACCATGGAGTTCCTCTCGCCTTTCCTGTTGAGAGTGCCTCCTCTTGAGATGCGACGGGAATGACGGGAATACTTTCCCGTTGAAAGCAGGGAAAGGATCCCTCATCTCGAGCTACGAGGGGGAAACGGGGCTCCTCTGGATGTGGGCGGGACCATCGTGCTTCCTCTCGAGTGGAGACGGGTATGGCGGTGAACTTCTTGAGTTGCAGCAAGTGTGTGAAAGACCCTTTCGAAGTTCCAGAGGTTAGGGGTCATTAGTCTCCAGACGCCTCATCGGAAATAGGCCTCATCTCGCCTGCAAGGGAGAACTTCCTTGATTTTCTCGAGTTGCGGTAGGTGTTCTCGAGTTACGACGGGGACCTCAGGGACCCGCCCTGGTTGCCTCAAGAGGCCAGTCCCCATGCGATTTGCTACGGGGCCTCTCGGGATTCCTCTCCCGTCGATACCGGGGCCAAAAACCTAGTGTGGAGTCAGGGCCGTAACCGAGGATTCCTCTCAGGGGCTGACATGGATCTTTGGGTACTTCTGGAGTCTCCCCAGGGGAGTCAGGCCTCGTCTCGAGTGGGGGCATGCACGTGCGCTTTCCTTCCTGGCTGTAGCAGCAATGTCATGCTTCCCGTGGCGTGGATCAAAGGATCTGTGGTTTTCCCTCGAGGCTTTCCCACAGGGCTGTCCCACGTGCCACCGTGGTGTGAGTCGATCCTCGGCGTGAAAGATGAGCCAGTGCAGGGCAAAGAGGTTCCTCTGGAATGGACTGAGACATCTGGGGGACTCTTGGAATGGTGGTACGACCATGGAGTTCCTCTCGCCTTTCCTGTTGAGAGTGCCTCCTCTTGAGATGCGACGGGAACGCCGGGAATTCTTTCCCGTTGAAAGCAGGGAAAGGATCCCTCATCTCGAGCTACGAAGGGGAAACGGGGCTCCTCTGGATGTGGGCGGGACCATCGTGCTTCCTCTCGAGTGGACACGGGTATGGCGGTGAACTTCTTGAGTTGCAGCAAGGGTGTGAAAGACCCTTTCGAAGTTCCAGAGGTTAGGTGTCATTAGTCTCCAGACGCCTCATCGGAAATAGGCCTCATCTCGCCTGGAAGGGAGAACTTCCTGGATTTTCTCGAGTTGCGGCAGGTGTTCTCGAGTTACGACGGGGACCTCAGGGACCCGCTCTGGTGGCCTCAGGAGAGGCCAGTCCCCATGCGAGGTGCTAGGGGGCCTATCGGGATTCCTCTCCCGTCGATACCGGGGCCAAAAACCTTGTGTGCAGTCAGGGCCGGAACCGAGGATTCCTCTCAGGGGCTGACATGGATTTTTGGGTACTTCTGGAGTCTCCCCAGGGGAGTCAGGCCTCGTCTCGAGTGGGGGCATGCACGTGCGCTTTCCTTCCAGGCTGTAGCAGCAATGTCACGCTTCCCGTGGCGTGGATCAAAGGATCTGTGGTTTTCCCTCGAGGCTTTCCCACAGGGCTGTCCCACGTGCCACCGTGGTGTGAGTCGATCCTCGGCGTGAAAGATGAGCCAGTGCAGGGCAAAGAGGTTCCTCTGGAATGGACTGAGACATCTGGGGGACTCTTGGAATGGTGGTACGACCATGGAGTTCCTCTCGCCTTTCCTGTTGAGAGTGCCTCCTCTTGAGATGCGACGGGAACGCCGGGAATTCTTTCCCGTTGAAAGCAGGGAAAGGATCCCTCATCTCGAGCTACGAGGGGGAAACGGGGCTCCTCTGGATGTGGGCGGGACCATCGTGCTTCCTCTCGAGTGGACACGGGTATGGCGGTGAACTTCTTGAGTTGCAGCAAGGGTGTGAAAGACCCTTTCGAAGTTCCAGAGGTTAGGTGTCATTAGTCTCCAGACGCCTCATCGGAAATAGGCCTCATCTCGCCTGGAAGGGAGAACTTCCTGCATTTTCTCGAGTTGCGGCAGGTGTTCTCGAGTTACGACGGGGAACTCAGGGACCCGCCCTGGTGGCCTCAGGAGAGGCCAGTCCCCATGCGATGTGCTAGGGGGCCTCTCGGGATTCCTCTCCCGTCGATACCGGGGCCAAAAACCTTGTGTGGAGTCAGGGCCGGAACCGAGGATTCCTCTCAGGGGCTGACATGGATCTTTGGGTACTTCTGGAGTCTCCCCAGGGGAGTCAAGCCTCGTCTCGAGTGGGGGCATGCACGTGCGCTTTCCTTCCAGGCTGTAGCAGCAATGTCACGCTTCCTGTCGCGTGGATCAAAGGATCTGTGTTTTTCCCTCGAGGCTTTCCCTCGAGGCTTTCCCACAGGGTTGTCCCACGTGCCACCGTGGTGTGAGTCGATCCTCGGCGTGAAAGATGAGCCAGTGCAGGGCAAAGAGGTTCCTCTGGAATGGACTGAGACATCTTGGGGACTCCTTGAATGGTGGTACGACCATGGAGTTCCTCTCGCCTTTCCTGTTGAGAGTGCCTCCTCTTGAGATGCGACGGGAACGCCGGGAATTCTTTCCCGTCTAAAGCAGGGAAAGGTTCCCTCATCTCGAGATACGAGGGGGAAACGGGGCTCCTCTGGATGTGGGCAGGACCATCGTGCTTCCTCTCGAGTGGAGACGGGTATGGCGGTGAACTTCTTGAGTTGCAGCAAGGGTGTGAAAGACCCTTTCGAAGTTCCAGAGGTTAGGTGTCATTAGTCTCCAGACGCCTCATAGGAAATAGGCCTCATCTCGCCTGGAAGGGAGAACTTCCTGGATTTTCTCGAGTTGGGGCAGGTGTTCTCGAGTTACGACGGGGACCTCAGGGACCCGCCCTGGTGGCCTCAGGAGAGGCCAGTCCCCATGCGAGTTGCTAGGGGGCCTCTCGGGATTCCTCTCCCGTCGATACCGGGGCCAAAAACTTTGTATGGAGTCAGGGCCGGAACCGAGGATTCCTCTCAGGGGCTGACATGGATCTTTGGGTTCTTCTGGAGTCCCCCCAGGGGAGTCAGGCCTCGTCTCGAGTGGGGGCATGCACGTGCGCTTTCCTTCCAGGCTGTAGCAGCAATGTCACGCTTCCAGTCGCGTGGATCAAAGGATCTGTGGTTTTCCCTCGAGGCTTTCCCTCGAGGCTTTCCCACAGGGCTGTCCCACGTGCCACCGTGGTGTGAGTCGATCCTCGGCGTGAAAGATGAGCCAGTGCAGGGCAAAGAGGTTCCTCTGGAATGGACTGAGACATCTGGGGGACTCTTGGAATGGTGGTACGACCATGGAGTTCCTCTCGCCTTTCCTGTTGAGAGTGCCTCCTCTTGAGATGCGACGGGAACGCCGGGAATTCTTTCCCGTTGAAAGCAGGAAAAGGATCCCTTATCTCGAGCTACGAGGGGGAAACGGGGCTCCTCTGGATGTGGGCGGGACCATCGTGCTTCCTCTCTAGTGGAGACGGGTATGGTGGTGAACTTCTTGAGTTGCAGCAAGGGTGTGAAAGACCCTTTCGAAGTTCCAGAGGTTAGGTGTCATTAGTCTCCAGACGCCACATAGGAAATAGGCCTCATCTCGCCAGGAAGGGAGAACTTCCTGGATTTTTTCGAGTTGCGGCAGGTGTTCTCGAGTTACGACGGGGACCTCAGGAACCCGCCCTGGTGGCCTCAGGAGAGGCCAGTCCCTATGCGAGTTGCTAGGGGGCCTCTCGGGATTCCTCTCCCGTCGATACCGGGGCCAAAAACCTTGTATGGAGTCAGGGCCGGAACCGAGGATTCCTCTCAGGGGCTGACATGGATCTTTGGGTACTTCTGGAGTCTCCCCAGGGGAGTCAGGCCTCGTCTCGAGTGGGGGCATGCACGTGCACTTTCCTTCCAGGCTGTAGCAGCAATGTCAGGCTTCCCGTCGCGTGGATCAAAGGATCTGTGGTTTTCCATCGAGGCTTTCCCACATGGCTGTCCCACGTGCCACCGTGGTGTGAGTCGATCCTCGGCGTGAAAGATGAGCCAGTGCAGGGCAAAGAGGTTCCTCTGGAATGGACTGAGACATCTGGGGGACTCTAGGAATGGTGGTACGACCATGGAGTTCCTCTCGCCTTTCCTGTTGAGAGTGCCTCCTCTTGAGATGCGACGGGAACGCCGGGAATTCTTTCCCGTTTAAAGCAGGGAAAGGATCCCTCATCTCGAGCTACGAGGGGGAAACGGGGCTCCTCTGGATGTGGGCGGGACCATCGTGCTTCCTCTCGAGTGGAGACGGGTATGGCGGTGAACTTCTTGAGTTGCAGCAAGGGTGTGAAAGACCCTTTCGAAGTTCCAGAGGTTAGGTGTCATTAGTCTCCAGACGCCTCATCGGAAATAGGCCTCATCTCGCCTGCAAGGGAGAACTTCCTGGATTTTCTCGAGTTGCGGCAGGTGTTCTCGAGTTACGACGGGGACCTCAGGGACCCGCCCTGGTGGCCTCAGGAGAGGCCAGTCCCCATGCGAGGTGCTAGGGGGCCTCTCGGGATTCCTCTCCCGTCGATACCGGGGCCAAAAACCTTGTGTGGAGTCAGGGTCGGAACCGAGGATTCCTCTCAGGGGCTTATATGGATCTTTGGGTACTTCTGGAGTCTCGCCAGGGGAGACAGGCCTCGTCTCGAGTGGGGGCATGCAGGTGCGCTTTCCTTCCAGGCTGTAGCAGCAATGTCACGCTTCCCGTCGCGTGCATCAAAGGATCTGTGGTTTTCCCTCGAGGCTTTCCCTCGAGGCTTTCCCACAGGGCTGTCCCACGTGCCTCCGTGGTGGGAGTCGATCCTCGGCGTGAAAGATGAGCCAGTGCAGGGCAAAGAGTTTCCTCTGGAATGGACTGAGACATCTGGGGGACTCTTGGAATGGTGGTACGACCATGGAGTTCCTCTCGCCTTTCCTGTTGAGAGTGCCTCCTCTTGAGATGCGACGGGAACGCCGGGAATTCCTTCCCGTTGAAAGCAGGAAAGGATCCCTCATCTCGAGCTCCGAGAGGGAAACGGGGCTCCTCTGGATGTGGGCGGGACCATCGTGCTTCCTCTCGAGTGGAGACGGGTATGGCGGTGAACTTCTTGAGTTGCAGCAAGGGTGTGAAAGACCCTTTCGAAGTTCCAGAGGTTAGGTGTCATTAGTCTCCAGACGCCTGATCAGAAATAGGCCTCATCTCGCCTGGAAGGGAGAACTTCCTGGATTTTCTCGAGTTGCGGCAGGTGTTCTCGAGTTACGACGGGGACCTCAGGGACCCGCCCTGGTGGCCTCAGGAGAGGCCAGTCCCTATGCGAGTTGCTAGGGGGCCTCTCGGGATTCCTCTCCCGTCGATACCGGGGCCAACAACCTTGTGTGGAGTCAGGGCCGTAACCGAGGATTCCTCTCATGGGCTGACATGGATCTTTGGGTACGTCTGGAGACTCCCCAGTGGAGTCAGGCCTCGTCTCGAGTGGGGGCATGCACGTGCGCTTTCCTTCCAGGCTGTAGCAGCAATGTCACGCTTCCCGTCGTGTGGATCAAAGGATCTGTGGTTTTCCCTCGAGGCTTTCCCTCGAGGCTTTCCCACAGGGCTGTCCCACGTGCCACCGTGGTGTGAGTCGATCCTCGGCGTGAAAGATGAGCCAGTGCAGGGCAAAGAGGTTCCTCTGGAATGGACTGAGACATCTTGGGGACTCCTCGAATGGTGGTACGACCATGGAGTTCCTCTCGCCTTTCCTGTTGAGAGTGCCTCCTCTTGAGATGCGACGGGAACGCCGGGAATTCTTTCCCGTCTAAAGCAGGGAAAGGTTCCCTCATCTCGAGATACGAGGGGGAAACGGGGCTCCTCTGGATGTGGGCAGGACCATCGTGCTTCCTCTCGAGTGGAGACGGGTATGGCGGTGAACTTCTTGAGTTGCAGCAAGGGTGTGAAAGACCCTTTCGAAGTTCCAGAGGTTAGGTGTCATTAGTCTCCAGACGCCTCATCGGAAATAGGCCTCATCTCGCCTGAAAGGGAGAACTTCCTGGATTTTCTCGAGTTGCGGCAGGTGTTCTCGAGTTACGACGGGGACCTCAGGGACCCGCCCTGGTGGCCTCAGGAGAGGCCAGTCCCCATGCGAGGTGCTAGGGGGCCTCTCGGGATTCCTCTCCCGTCGATACCGGGGCCAAAAACCTTGTGTGGAGTCAGGGCCGGAACCGAGGATTCCTCTCAGGGGCTGACATGGATCTTTGGGTACTTCTGGAGTCTCCCCAGGGGAGTTAGGCCTCTTCTCGAGTGGGGGCATGCACGTGCGCTTTCCTTCCCGGCTGTAGCAGCAATGTCACGCTTCCCGTCGCGTGGATCAAAGGATCTGTGGTTTTCCCTCGAGGCTTTCCCACAGGGCTGTACCACGTGCCACCGTGGTGTGAGTCGATCCTCGGCGTGAAAGATGAGCCAGTGCAGGGCAAAGAGGTTCCTCTGGAATGGACTGAGACATCTGGGGGACTCTTGGAATGGTGGTACGACCATGGAGTTCCTCTCGCCTTTCCTGTTGAGAGTGCCTCCTCTTGAGATGCGACGGGAACTCCGGGAAATCTTCCCCGTTGAAAGCAGGGAAAGGATCCATCATCTCGAGCTCCGAGGGGGAAACTGGGCTCCTTTGGATGTGGGCGGGACCATCATGCTTCCTCTCGAGTGGAGACGGGTATGGCGGTGAACTTCTTGAGTTGCAGCAAGGGTGTGAAAGACCCTTTCGAAGTTCCAGAGGTTAGGTGTCATTAGTCTCCAGACGCCTCATAGGAAATAGGCCTCATCTCGCCTGGAAGGGAGAACTTCCTGGATTTTCTCGAGTTGGGGCAGGTGTTCTCGAGTTACGACGGGGACCTCAGGGACCCGCCCTGGTGGCCTCAGGAGAGGCCAGTCCCCATGCGAGTTGCTAGGGGGCCTCTCGGGATTCCTCTCCCGTCGATACCGGGGCCAAAAACTTTGTATGGAGTCAGGGCCGGAACCGAGGATTCCTCTCAGGGGCTGACATGGATCTTTGGGTTCTTCTGGAGTCCCCCCAGGGGAGTCAGGCCTCGTCTCGAGTGGGGGCATGCACGTGCGCTTTCCTTCCAGGCTGTAGCAGCAATGTCACGCTTCCAGTCGCGTGGATCAAAGGATCTGTGGTTTTCCCTCGAGGCTTTCCCTCGAGGCTTTCCCACAGGGCTGTCCCACGTGCCACCGTGGTGTGAGTCGATCCTCGGCGTGAAAGATGAGCCAGTGCAGGGCAAAGAGGTTCCTCTGGAATGGACTGAGACATCTGGGGGACTCTTGGAATGGTGGTACGACCATGGAGTTCCTCTCGCCTTTCCTGTTGAGAGTGCCTCCTCTTGAGCTGCGATGGGAATGCCGGGAATTCTTTCCCGTTGGAAGCAGGGAAAGGATCCCTCATCTCGAGCTCCGAGGGGGAAACGTGGCTCCTCTGTATGTGGGCGGGACCATCGTGCTTTCTCTCGTGTGGAGACGGGTATGGCGGTAAACTTCTTGAGTTGCAGCAAGGGTGTGAAAGACCCTTTCGAAGTTCCAGAGGTTAGGTGTCATTAGTCTCCAGACGCCTCATCGGAAATAGGCCTCATCTCGCCTGGAAGGGAGAACTTCCTGGATTTTCTCGAGTTGCGGCAGGTGTTCTCGAGTTACGACGGGGACCTCAGGGACCCGCCCTGGTGGCCTCAGGAGAGGCCAGTCCACATGCAAGTTGCTAGGGGGCCTCTCGGGATTCCTCTCCAGTCGATACTGGGGCCAAAAACCTTGTGTGGAGTCAGGGCCGGAACCGAGGATTCCTCTCAGGGGCTGACATGGATCTTTGGGTACTTCTGGAGTCTCCCCAGGGGAGTCAGGCCTCGTCTCGAGTGGGGGCATGCACGTGTGCTTTCCTTCCAGGCTGTAGCAGCAATGTCACGCTTCCCGTCGCGTGGATCAAAGGATCTGTGGTTTTCCCTCGAGGCTTTCCCTCGAGGCTTTCCCACAGGGCTGTCCCACGTGCCACCGTGGTGTGAGTCGATCCTCAGCGTGAAAGATGAGCCAGTGCAGGGCAAAGAGCTTCCTCTCGAATGGACTGAGACATCTGGGGGACTCTTGGAATGGTGGTACGACCATGGAGTTCCTCTCGCCTTTCCTGTTGAGAGTGCCTCCTCTTGAGATGCGCCGGGAACGCCGGGAATTCTTTCCCGTTGAAAGCAGGGAAAGCATCCCTCTTCTCGAGCTACGAGGGCGAAACGGGGCTCCTCTGGATGTGGGCGGGACCATCGTGCTTCCTCTCGAGTGGAGACGGGTATGGCGGTGAACTTCTTGAGTTGCAGCAAGGGTGTGAAAGACCCTTTCGAAGTTCCAGAGGTTAGGTGTCATTAGTCTCCAGACGCCTCATCGGAAATAGGCCTCATCTAGCCTGGAAGGGAGAACTTCCTGAAATTTCTCGAGGTGCGGCAGGTGTTCTCGAGTTACGACGGGTACCACAGGGACCCGCCCTGATGGCCTCAGGAACGGCCAGTCTCCATGCGAGTTGCTAGGGGGCCTCTCGTGATTCCTCTCCCGTCGATACCGGGGCCAAAAACCTTGTGTGGAGTCAGGGCCGGAACCGAGGATTCCTCTCAGGGGCTGACATGGATCTTTGGGTACTTCTAGAGTCTCCCCAGGGGAGTCAGGCCTCGTCTCGAGTGGGGGCATGCACGTGCGCTTTCCTTCCAGGCTGTAGCAGCAATGTCACGCTTCCCGTCTTGTGGATCAAAGGATCTGTGGTTTTCCCTCGAGGCTTTCCCACAGGGCTGTCCCACGTGCCACCGTGGTGTGAGTCGATCCTCGGCGTGAAAGATGAGCCAGTGCAGGGCAAAGAGGTTCCTCTGGAATGGACTGAGACATCTGGCGGACTCTTGGAATGGTGGTACGACCATGGAGTTCCTCTCGCCTTTCCTGTTGAGAGTGCCTCCTCTTGAGATGCGACGGGAATGCCGGGAATTCTTTCCCGTTGAAAGCAGGGAAAGGATCCCTCATCTCGAGCTCCGAGGGGGAAATGGGGCTCCTCTGGATGTGGGCGGGACCATCGTGCTTTCTCTCGTGTGGAGACGGGTATGGCGGTAAACTTCTTGAGTTGCAGCAAGGGTGTGAAAGACCCTTTCGAAGTTCCAGAGGTTAGGTGTCATTAGTCTCCAGACGCCTCATCGGAAATAGGCCTCATCTCGCCTGGAAGGGAGAACTTCCCGGATTTTCTCGAGGTGCGGCCGGTGTTCTCGAGTTACGACGGGGACCTCAGGGACCCGCCCTGGTGGCCTCAGGAGAGGCCAGTCCCCATGCGAGTTGCTAGGGGGCCTCTCGGGATTCCTCTCCCGTCGATACCGGGGCCAAAAACCTTGTGTGGAGTCAGGGCTGGAACCGAGGATTCCTCTCAGGAGCTGACATGGATCTTCGTGTACTTCTGGAGTCCCACCAGGGGAGTCAGTCCTCTTCTCGATTAGGGGCATGCACGTGTGCTTTCCTTCCAGGCTGTAGCAGCAATGTCACGCTTCCCGTCGCGTGGATCAAAGGATCTGTGGTTTTCCCTCGAGGCTTTCCCACAGGGCTGTCCCACGTGCCACCGTGGTGTGAGTCGATCCTCGGCGTGAAAGATGAGCCAGTGCAGGGCAAAGAGGTTCCTGTGGAATGGACTGAGACATCTGGGGGACTCTTGGAATGGTGGTACGACCATGGAGTTCCTCTCGCCTTTCCTGTTGAGAGTGCCTCCTCTTGAGATGCGACGGGAACGCCGGGAATTCTTTCCCGTTGAAAGCAGGGAAAGGATCCCTCATCTCGAGCTCCGAGGGGGAAATGGGGCTCCTCTGGATGTGGGCGGGACCATCGTGCTTCCTCCCGAGTGGAGACGGGTATGGCGGTGAACTTCTTGAGTTGCAGCAAGGGTGTGAAAGACCCTTTCGAAGTTCCAGAGTTTAGGTGTCATTAGTCTGCAGACGCCTCATCGGAAATAGGCCTCATCTCGCCTGGAAGGGAGAACTTCCTGGATTATCTCGAGTTGCGGCAGGTGTTCTCGAGTTACGACGGGGACCTCAGGGACCCGCCCTGGTGGCCTCAGGAGAGGCCAGTCCCCATGCGAGTTGCTAGGGGGCCTCTCGGGATTCCTCTCCCGTCGATACCGGGGCCAAAAGCCTTGTGTGGAGTCAGGGCCGGAACCGAGCATTCCTCTCAGGGGTGACATGGATCTTTGGGTACTTCTGGAGTCTCCCCAGGGGAGTCAGGCCTCGTCTCGAGTGGGGGCATGCACGTGCGCTTTCCTTCCAGGCTGTAGCAGCAATGTCACGCTTCCCGTGGCGTGCATCAAAGGATCTGTGGTTTTCCCTCGAGGCTTGCCCTCGAGGCTTTCCCACAGGGCTGTCCCACGTGCCACCGTGGTGTGAGTCGATCCTCGGCGTGAAAGATGAGCCAGTGCAGGGCAAAGAGGTTCCTCTGGAATGGACTGAGACATCTGGCGGACTCTTGGAATGGTGGTACGACCATGGAGTTCCTCTCGCCTTTCCTGTTGAGAGTGCCTCCTCTTGAGATGCGACGGGAATGCCGGGAATTCTTTCCCGTTGAAAGCAGGGAAAGGATCCCTCATCTCGAGCTCCGAGGGGGAAACGGGGCTCCTCTGGATGTGGGCGGGACCATCGTGCTTTCTCTCGTGTGGAGACGGGTATGGCGGTAAACTTCTTGAGTTGCAGCAAGGGTGTGAAAGACCCTTTCGAAGTTCCAGAGGTTAGGTGTCATTATTCTCCAGACGCCTCATCGGAAATAGGCCTCATCTCGCCTGGAAGGGAGAACTTCCCGGATTTTCTCGAGGTGCGGCCGGTGTTCTCGAGTTACGACGGGGACCTCAGGGACCCGCCCTGGTGGCCTCAGGAGAGGCCAGTCCCCATGCGAGTTGCTAGGGGGCCTCTCGGGATTCCTCTCCCGTCGATACCGGGGCCAAAAACCTTGTGTGGAGTCAGGGCTGGAACCGAGGATTCCTCTCAGGAGCTGACATGGATCTTCGTGTACTTCTGGAGTCCCACCAGGGGAGTCAGTCCTCTTCTCGATTAGGGGCATGCACGTGTGCTTTCCTTCCAGGCTGTAGCAGCAATGTCACGCTTCCCGTCGCGTGGATCAAAGGATCTGTGGTTTTCCCTCGAGGCTTTCCCACAGGGCTGTCCCACGTGCCACCGTGGTGTGAGTCGATCCTCGGCGTGAAAGATGAGCCAGTGCAGGGCAAAGAGGTTCCTCTGGAATGGACTGAGACATCTGGGGGACTCTTGGAATGGTGGTACGACCATGGAGTTCCTCTCGCCTTTCCTGTTGAGAGTGCCTCCTCTTGAGATGCGACGGGAACGCCGGGAATTCTTTCCCGTTGAAAGCAGGGAAAGGATCCCTCATCTCGAGCTCCGAGGGGGAAATGGGGCTCCTCTGGATGTGGGCGGGACCATCGTGCTTCCTCCCGAGTGGAGACGGGTATGGCGGTGAACTTCTTGAGTTGCAGCAAGGGTGTGAAAGACCCTTTCGAAGTTCCAGAGTTTAGGTGTCATTAGTCTGCAGACGCCTCATCGGAAATAGGCCTCATCTCGCCTGGAAGGGAGAACTTCCTGGATTATCTCGAGTTGCGGCAGGTGTTCTCGAGTTACGACGGGGACCTCAGGGACCCGCCCTGGTGGCCTCAGGAGAGGCCAGTCCCCATGCGAGTTGCTAGGGGGCCTCTCGGGATTCCTCTCCCGTCGATACCGGGGCCAAAAGCCTTGTGTGGAGTCAGGGCCGGAACCGAGCATTCCTCTCAGGGGTGACATGGATCTTTGGGTACTTCTGGAGTCTCCCCAGGGGAGTCAGGCCTCGTCTCGAGTGGGGGCATGCACGTGCGCTTTCCTTCCAGGCTGTAGCAGCAATGTCACGCTTCCCGTGGCGTGCATCAAAGGATCTGTGGTTTTCCCTCGAGGCTTGCCCTCGAGGCTTTCCCACAGGGCTGTCCCACGTGCCACCGTGGTGTGAGTCGATCCTCGGCGTGAAAGATGAGCCAGTGCAGGGCAAAGAGGTTCCTCTGGAATGGACTGAGACATCTGGGGGACTCTTGGAATGGTGGTACGACCATGGAGTTCCTCTCGCCTTTCCTGTTGAGAGTGCCTCCTCTTTGGATGCGACGGGAACGCCGGGAATTCTTTCCCGTTGAAAGCAGGGAAAGGATCCCTCATCTCGAGCTACGAGGGGGAAACGGGGCTCCTCTGGATGTGGGCGGGACCATCGTGCTTCCTCTCGAGTGGACACGGGTATGGCGGTGAACTTCTTGAGTTGCAGCAAGGGTGTGAAAGACCCTTTCGAAATTCCAGAGGTTAGGTGTCATTAGTCTCCAGACGCCTCATCGGAAATAGGCCTCATCTCGCCTGGAAGGGAGAACTTCCTGGATATTCTCGATTTGCGGCAGGTGTTCTCGAGTTATGACGGGGACCTCAGGGACCCGCCCTGGTGGCCTCAGGAGAGGCCAGTCCCCATGCGAGTTGCTAGGGGGCCTCTCGGGATTCCTCTCCCGTCGATACCGGGGCCAAAAACCTTGTGTGGAGTCAGGGCCGGAACCGAGGATTCCTCGCAGGGGTGACATGGATCTTTGGGCACTTCTGGAGTCTCCCCAGGGGAGTCAGGCCTCGTCTCGAGTGGGGACATTCACGTGCGCTTTCCTTCCAGGCTGTAGCAGCAATGTCACGCTTTCCGTCGCGTGCATCAAAGGATCTGTGGTTTTCCCTCGAGGCTTTCCCTAGAGGCTTTCCCACAGGGCTGTCCCACGTGCCACCGTGGTGTGAGTCGATCCTCGGCGTGAAAGATGAGCCAGTGCAGGGCAAAGAGGTTCCTCTGGAATGGACTGAGACATCTGGGGGACTCTTGGAATGGTGGTACGACCATGGAGTTGCTCTCGCCTTTCCTGTTGAGAGTGCCTCCTCTTGAGATGCGACGGGAACGCCGGGAATTCTTTCCCGTTGAAAGCAGGGAAAGGATCCCTCATCTCGAGCTCCGAGGGGGAAACGGGGCTCCTCTGGATGTGGGCGGGACCATCGTGCTTCCTCTCGAGTGGAGACGGGTATGGCGGTGAACTTCTTGAGTTGCAGCAAGGGTGTGAAAGACCCTTTCGACGTTCCAGAGGTTAGGTGTCATTAGTCTCCAGACGCCTCATCGGAAATAGGCCTCATCTCGCCTGGAAGGGAGAACTTCCTGGATTTTCTCGAGTTGTGGCAGGTGTTCTCGAGTTACGACGGGGACCTCAGGGACCCGCCCTGGTGGCCTCAGGAGAGGCCAGTCCCCATGCGAGTTGCTAGGGGGCCTCTCGGGATTCCTCTCCCGTCGATACCGGGGCCAAAAACCTTGTGTGGAGTCAGGGCTGGAACCGAGGATTCCTCTCAGGGGCTGACATGGATCTTTGGGTACTTCTGGAGTCTCCCCAGGGGAGTCAGGCCTCGTCTCGAGTGGGGGCATGCACGTGCGCTTTCCTTCCAGGCTGTAGCAGCAATGTCACGCTTCCCGTCGCGTGCATCAAAGGATCTGTGGTTTTCCCTCGAGGCTTTCCCTCGAGGCTTTCCAGCAGGGCTGTCCCACGTGCCACCGTGGTGTGAGTCGATCCTCGGCGTGAAAGATGAGCCAGTGCAGGGCAAAGAGGTTCCTCTGGAATGGACTGAGACATCTGGGCGACTCTTGGAATGGTGGTACGACCATGGAGTTCCTCTCGCCTTTCCTGTTGAGAGTGCCTCCTCTTGAGATGCGACGGGAACGCCGGGAATTCTTTCCCGTTGAAAGCAGGGAAAGGATCCCTCATCTCGAGCTACGAGGGTGAAACGGGGCTCCTCTGGATGTGGGCGGGACCATCGTGCTTCCTCTCGAGTGGACACGGGTATGGCGCTGAACTTCTTGAGTTGCAGCAAGGGTGTGAAAGACCCTTTCGAAGTTCCAGAGGTTAGGTGTCATTAGTCTCCAGACGCCTCATCGGAAATAGGCCTCATGTCGCCTGGAAGGGAGAACTTCCTGGATTTTCTCGATTTGCGGCAGGTGTTCTCGAGTTACGACGGGGACCTCAGGGACCCGCCCTGGTGGCCTCAGGAGAGGCCAGTCCCCATGCGAGTTGCTAGGGTGCCTCTCGGGATTCCTCTCCCGTCGATACCGGGGCCAAAAACCTTGTGTGGAGTCAAGGCCGGAACCGAGGATTCCTCTCAGGGGCTGACATGGATCTTTGGGTACTTCTGGAGTCTCCCCAGGGGAGTCAGGCCTCGTCTCCAGTGGGGGCATGCACGTGCGCTTTCCTTCCAGGCTGTAGCAGCAATGTCACACTTCCCGACGCGGGGATCAAAGGATCTGTGGTTTTCCCTCGAGGCTTTCCCTCGAGGCTTTCCCACAGGGCTGAACCACGTGCCACCGTGGTGTGAGTCGATCCTCGGCGTGGAAGATGAGCCAGTGCAGGGCAAAGAGGTTCCTCTGGAATGGACTGAGACATCTGGGGGACTCTTGGAATGGTGGTACGACCCTGGAGTTCCTCTCGCCTTTCCTGTTGAGAGTGCCTACTCTTGAGATGCGACGGGAACGCCTGGAATTCTTTCCCGTTGAAAGCAGGGAAAGGATCCCACATCTCGAGCTCCGAGGGGGAAACGGGGCTCCTCTGGATGTGGGCGGGACCATCGTGCTTCCTCTCGAGTGGAGACGGGTATGGCGGTGAACTTCTTGAGTTGCAGCAAGGGTGTGAAAGACCCTTTCGAAGTTCCAGAGGTTAGGTGTCATTAGTCTCCAGACGCCTCATCGGAAATAGGCCTCACCTCGCCTGGAAGGGAGAACTTCCTGGATTTTCTCGAGGTGCGGCAGGAGTTCTCGAGTTACGACGGGTACCACAGGGACCCGCCCTGATGGCCTCAGGAGAGGCCAGTCCCCATGCGAGTTGCTAGGGTGCCTCTCGGGATTCCTCTCCCGTCGATACTAGGGCCAAAAACCTTGTGTGGAGTCAGGGCCGGAACCGAGGACTCCTCACAGGGGTGACATGGATCTTTGGGTACTTCTGGAGTCTCCCCAGGGGAGTCAGGCCTCGTTTCGAGTGGGGGCATGCACGTGCGCTTTCCTTCCAGGCTGTAGCAGCAATGTCACGCTTCCCGTCGCGTGCATCAAAGGATCTGTGGTTTTCCCTCGAGGCTTTCCCTCGAGGCTTTCCCGCAGGGCTGTCCAACGTGCCACCGTGGTGTGAGTCGATCCACGGCGTCAAAGATGAGCCAGTGCTGGGCAAAGAGGTTCCTCTGGAATGGACTGAGACATCTGGGGGACTCTTGGAATGGTGGTACGACCATGGAGTTCCTCTCGCCTTTCCTGTTGAGAGTGCCTCCTCTTGAGATGCGACGGGAACGCCGGGAATTCTTTCCCGTTGAAAGCAGGGAAAGGATCCCTCATCTCTAGCTACTAGGGGGAAACGGGGCTCCTCTGGATGTGGGCGGGACCATCGTGCTTCCTCTCGAGTGGAGACGGGCAAGGAGGTGAACTTCTTGAGTAGCAGCAAGGGTGTGAAAGACCCTTTCGAAGTTCCAGAGGTTGGGTGTCATTAGTCTCCAGACGCCTCATCGGAAATAGGCCTCATCTCGCCTGGAAGGGAGAACTTCCTGGATTTTCTCGAGTTGCGGCAGGTGTTCTCGAGTTACGACGGGGACCTCAGGGACCCGCCCTGGTGGCCTCAGGAGAGGCCAGTCCCCATGCGAGGTGCTAGGGGGCCTCTCGGGATTCCTCTCCCGTCGATACCGGGGCCAAAAACCTTGTGTGCAGTCAGGGCCGGAAACGAGGATTCCTCTCAGGGGCTGACATGGATCTTTGGGTACTTCTGGAGTCTCCCCAGGGGATTCAGGCCTCGTCTCGAGTGGGGGCATGCACGTGCGCTTTCCTTCCAGGCTGTAGCAGCAATGTCACGCTTCCCGTCGCGTGGATCAAAGGATCTGTGGTTTTCCCTCGAGGCTTTCCCTCGAGGCTTTCCCACATGGCTGTGCCACGTGCCACCGTGGTGTGAGTCGATCCTCGGCGTGAAAGATGAGCCAGTGCAGGGCAAAGAGGTTCCTCTGGAATGGACTGAGACATCTGGGGGACTCTTGGAATGGTGGTACGACCATGGAGTTCCTCTCGCCTTTCCTGTTGAGAGTGCCTCCTCTTGAGATGCGACGGGAATGACGGGAATACTTTCCCGTTGAAAGCAGGGAAAGGATCCCTCATCTCGAGCTACGAGGGGGAAACGGGGCTCCTCTGGATGCGGGCGGGACCATCGTGCTTCCTCTCGAGTGGAGACAGGTATGGCGGTGAACTTCTTGAGTTGCAGCAAGTGTGTGAAAGACCCTTTCGAAGTTCCAGAGGTTAGGTGTCATTAGTCTCCAGATGCCTCATCGGAAATAGGCCTCATCTCGCCTGCAAGGGAGAACTTCCTTGATTTTCTCGAGTTGCGGTAGGTGTTCTCGAGGTACGACGGGGACCTCAGGGACCCGCCCTGGTTGCCTCAAGAGGCCAGTCCCCATGCGATTTGCTACGGGGCCTCTCGGGATTCCTCTCCCGTCGATACCGGGGCCAAAAACCTTGTGTGGAGTCAGGGCCGT
Organism: Capricornis sumatraensis; assembly: GCF_032405125.1. NCBI lineage: Eukaryota > Metazoa > Chordata > Mammalia > Artiodactyla > Bovidae > Capricornis > Capricornis sumatraensis. Next base: position 4,045,486 of record NW_027184614.1, on the reverse strand, counting down.
AACCGAGGATTCCTCTCAGGGGCTGACATGGATCTTTGGGTACTTCTGGAGTCTCCCCAGGGGAGTCAGGCCTCGTCTCGAGTGGGGGCATGCACGTGCGCTTTCCTTCCAGGCTGTAGCAGCAATGTCACGCTTCCCGTGGCGTGGATCAAAGGATCTGTGGTTTTCCCTCGAGGCTTTCCCACAGGGCTGTCCCACGTGCCACCGTGGTGTGAGTCGATCCTCGGCGTGAAAGATGAGCCAGTGCAGGGCAAAGAGGTTCCTCTGGAATGGACTGAGACATCTGGGGGACTCTTGGAATGGTGGTACGACCATGGAGTTCCTCTCGCCTTTCCTGTTGAGAGTGCCTCCTCTTGAGATGCGACGGGAACGCCGGGAATTCTTTCCCGTTGAAAGCAGGGAAAGGATCCCTCATTTCGAGCCACGAGGGGGAAACGGGGCTCCTCTGGATGTGGGCGGGACCATCGTGCTTCCTCTCGAGTGGAGACGGGTATGGCGGTGAACTTCTTGAGTTGCAGCAAGGGTGTGAAAGACCCTTTCGAAGTCCCAGAGGTTAGGTGTCATTAGTCTCCAGACGCCTCATCGGAAATAGGCCTCATCTCGCCTGGAAGGGAGAACTTCCTGGATTTTCTCGAGTTGCGGCAGGTGTTCTCGAGTTACAACGGGGACCTCAGGGACCCGCCCTGGTGGCCTCAGGAGAGGCCAGTCCCCATGCGAGTTGCTAGGGGGCCTTTCGGGATTCCTCTCCCGTCGATACCGGGGTCAAAAACCTTGTGTGGAGTCAGGGCCGGAACCGAGGATTCCTCTCAGGGGCTGACATGGATCTTTGGGTACTTCTGGAGTCTCCCCAGGTGAGTCAGGCCTCGTCTCGAGTGGGGGCATGCACGTGCGCTTTCCTTCCAGGCTGTAGCAGCAATGTTACGCTTCCCGTGGCGTGGATCAAAGGATCTGTGGTTTTCCCTCGAGGCTTTCCCTCGAGGCTTTCCCGCAGGGCTGTCCCACGTTCCACCGTGGTGTGAGTCGATCCTCGGCGTGAAAGATGAGCCAGTGCAGGGCAAAGAGGTTCCTCTGGAATGGACTGAGACATCTGGGGGACTCTTGGAATGGTGGTACGACCATGGTGTTCCTCTCGCCTTTCCTGTTGAGAGTGCCTCCTCTTGAGATGCGACGGGAACGCCGGGAATTCTTTCCCGTTGAAAGCAGGGAAAGGATCCCTCATCTCGAGCTACGAGGGGGAAACGGGGCACTTCTGGATGTGGGTAGGACCATCGTGCTTCCTCTCGAGTGGAGACGGGTATGGCGGTGAACTTCTTGAGTTGCAGCAAGGGTGTGAAAGACCCTTTCGAAGTTCCAGAGGTTACGTGTCAGTCTCCAGATGCCTCATCGGAAATAGACCTCATCTCGCCTGGAAGGGAGAACTTCCTGGATTTTCTCGAGGTGCGGCAGGTGTTCTCGAGTTACGACGGGTACCACAGGGACCCGCCCTGATGGCCTCAGGAGAGGCCAGTCCCCATGCGAGTTGCTAGGGGGCCTCTCGGGATTCCTCTCCCGTCGATACTAGGGCCAAAAACCTTGTGTGGAGTCAGGGCCGGAGCCGAGGATTCCTCTCAGGGGTGACATGGATCTTTGGGTACTTCTGGAGTCTCCCCAGAGGAGTCAGGCCTCGTCTCGAGTGGGGGCATGCACGTGCGCTTTCCTTCCAGGCTGTAGCAGCAATGTCACGCTTCCCGTCGCGTGCATCAAAGGATCTGTGGTTTTCCCTCGAGGCTTTCCCTCGAGGCTTTCCCGCAGGGCTGTCCCACGTGCCACCGTGGTGTGAGTCGATCCTCGGCGTCAAAGATGAGCCAGTGCAGGGCAAAGAGGTTCCTCTGGAATGGACTGAGACATCTGGGGGACTCTTGGAATGGTGGTACGACCATGGAGTTCCTCTCGCCTTTCCTGTTGAGAGTGCCTCCTCTTGAGATGCGACGGGAACGCCGGGAATTCTTTCCCGTTGAAAGCAGGGAAAGGATCCCTCATCTCGAGCTCCGAGGGGGAAACGGGGCTCCTCTGGATGTGGGCGGGACCATCGTGCTTCCTCTCGAGTGGAGACGGGTATGGCGGTGAACTTCTTGAGTTGCAGCAAGGGTGTGAAAGACCCTTTCGAAGTTCCAGAGGTTAGGTGTCATTAGTCTCCAGACGCCTCATCGGAAATAGGCCTCATCTCGCCTGGAAGGGAGAACTTCCTGGATTTTCTCGAGTTGCGGCAGGTGTTCTCGAGTTACGACGGGGACCTCAGGGACCCGCCCTGGTGGCCTCAAGAACAGCCAGTCCCCATGCGAGTTGCTAGGGGGCCTCTCGGGATTCCTCTCCCGTCGATACCGGGGCCAAAAACCTTGTGTGGAGTCAGGGCCGGAACCGAGGATTACTCTCAGGGGCTGACATGGATCTTTGGGTACTTCTGGAGTCTCCCCAGGGGAGTCAGGCCTCGTCTCGAGTGGGGGCATGCACGTGTGCTTTCCTTCCAGGCTGTAGCAGCAATGTCACGCTTCCCGTGGCGTGGATCAAAGGATCTGTGGTTTTCCCTCGAGGCTTTCCCTCGAGGCTTTCCCGCAGGGCTGTCCCACGTTCCACCGTGGTGTGAGTCGATCCTCGGCGTGAAAGATGAGCCAGTGCAGGGCAAAGAGTTTCCTCTGGAATGGACTGAGACATCTGGGGGACTCTTGGAATGGTGGTACGACCATGGAGTTCCTCTCGCATTTCCTGTTGAGAGTGCCTCCACTTGAGATGCGACGGGAACGCCGGGAATTCTTTCCCGTTGAAAGCAGGGAAAGGATCCCTCATCTCTAGCTACGAGGGGGAAACGGGGCTCCTCTGGATGTGGGCGGGACCATCGTGCTTCCTCTCGAGTGGAGACGGGCAAGGAGGTGAACTTCCTGAGTAGCAGCAAGGGTGTGAAAGACCCTTTCGAAGTTCCAGAGGTTGGGTGTCATTAGTCTCCAGACGCCTCATCGGAAATAGGCCTCATCTCGCCTGGAAGGGAGAACTTCCTGGATTTTCTCTAGTTGCCGCAGGTGTTCTCGAGTTACGACGGGGACCTCAGGGACCCGCCCTGGTGGCCTCAGGAGAGGCCAGTCCCCATGCGAGGTGCTAGGGGGCCTCTCGGGATTCCTCTCCCGTCGATACCGGGGCCAAAAACCTTGTGTGCAGTCAGGGCCGGAAACGAGGATTCCTCTCAGGGGCTGACATGGATCTTTGGGTACTTCTGGAGTCTCCCCAGGGGATTCAGGCCTCGTCTCGAGTGGGGGCATGCACGTGCGCTTTCCTTCCAGGCTGTAGCAGCAATGTCACGCTTCCCGTCGCGTGGATCAAAGGATCTGTGGTTTTCCCTCGAGGCTTTCCCACATGGCTGTGCCACGTGCCACCGTGGTGTGAGTCGATCCTCGGCGTGAAAGATGAGCCAGTGCAGGGCAAAGAGGTTCCTCTGGAATGGACTGAGACATCTGGGGGACTCTTGGAATGGTGGTACGACCATGGAGTTCCTCTCGCCTTTCCTGTTGAGAGTGCCTCCTCTTGAGATGCGACGGGAATGACGGGAATACTTTCCCGTTGAAAGCAGGGAAAGGATCCCTCATCTCGAGCTACGAGGAGGAAACGGGGCTCCTCTGGATGTGGGCGGGACCATCGTGCTTCCTCTCGAGTGGAGACGGGTATGGCGGTGAACTTCTTGAGTTGCAGCAAGTGTGTGAAAGACCCTTTCGAAGTTCCAGAGGTTAGGGGTCATTAGTCTCCAGACGCCTCATCGGAAATAGGCCTCATCTCGCCTGCAAGGGAGAACTTCCTTGATTTTCTCGAGTTGCGGTAGGTGTTCTCGAGTTACGACGGGGACCTCAGGGACCCGCCCTGGTTGCCTCAAGAGGCCAGTCCCCATGCGATTTGCTACGGGGCCTCTCGGGATTCCTCTCCCGTCGATACCGGGGCCAAAAACCTAGTGTGGAGTCAGGGCCGTAACCGAGGATTCCTCTCAGGGGCTGACATGGATCTTTGGGTACTTCTGGAGTCTCCCCAGGGGAGTCAGGCCTCGTCTCGAGTGGGGGCATGCACGTGCGCTTTCCTTCCAGGTTGTAGCAGCAATGTCATGCTTCCCGTGGCGTGGATCAAAGGATCTGTGGTTTTCCCTCGAGGCTTTCCCACAGGGCTGTCCCACGTGCCACCGTGGTGTGAGTCGATCCTCGGCGTGAAAGATGAGCCAGTGCAGGGCAAAGAGGTTCCTCTGGAATGGACTGAGACATCTGGGGGACTCTTGGAATGGTGGTACGACCATGGAGTTCCTCTCGCCTTTCCTGTTGAGAGTGCCTCCTCTTGAGATGCGACGGGAACGCCGGGAATTCTTTCCCGTTGAAAGCAGGGAAAGGATCCCTCATCTCGAGCTACGAAGGGGAATCGGGGCTCCTCTGGATGTGGGCGGGACCATCGTGCTTCCTCTCGAGTGGACACGGGTATGGCGGTGAACTTCTTGAGTTGCAGCAAGGTTGTGAAAGACCCTTTCGAAGTTCCAGAGGTTAGGTGTCATTAGTCTCCAGACGCCTCATCGGAAATAGGCCTCATCTCGCCTGGAAGGGAGAACTTCCTGGATTTTCTCGAGTTGCGGCAGGTGTTCTCGAGTTACGACGGGGACCTCAGGGACCCGCTCTGGTGGCCTCAGGAGAGGCCAGTCCCCATGCGAGGTGCTAGGGGGCCTATCGGGATTCCTCTCCCGTCGATACCGGGGCCAAAAACCTTGTGTGCAGTCAGGGCCGGAACCGAGGATTCCTCTCAGGGGCTGACATGGATTTTTGGGTACTTCTGGAGTCTCCCCAGGGGAGTCAGGCCTCGTCTCGAGTGGGGGCATGCACGTGCGCTTTCCTTCCAGGCTGTAGCAGCAATGTCACGCTTCCCGTGGCGTGGATCAAAGGATCTGTGGTTTTCCCTCGAGGCTTTCCCACAGGGCTGTCCCACGTGCCACCGTGGTGTGAGTCGATCCTCGGCGTGAAAGATGAGCCAGTGCAGGGCAAAGAGGTTCCTCTGGAATGGACTGAGACATCTGGGGGACTCTTGGAATGGTGGTACGACCATGGAGTTCCTCTCGCCTTTCCTGTTGAGAGTGCCTCCTCTTGAGATGCGACGGGAACGCCGGGAATTCCTTCCCGTTGAAAGCAGGAAAGGATCCCTCATCTCGAGCTCCGAGAGGGAAACGGGGCTCCTCTGGATGTGGGCGGGACCATCGTGCTTCCTCTCGAGTGGACACGGGTATGGCGGTGAACTTCTTGAGTTGCAGCAAGGGTGTGAAAGACCCTTTCGAAGTTCCAGAGGTTAGGTGTCATTAGTCTCCAGACGCCTCATCAGAAATAGGCCTCATCTCGCCTGGAAGGGAGAACTTCCTGCATTTTCTCGAGTTGCGGCAGGTGTTCTCGAGTTACGACGGGGACCTCAGGGACCCGCCCTGGTGGCCTCAGGAGAGGCCAGTCCCTATGCGAGTTGCTAGGGGGCCTCTCGGGATTCCTCTCCCGTCGATACCGGGGCCAACAACCTTGTGTGGAGTCAGGGCCGTAACCGAGGATTCCTCTCATGGGCTGACATGGATCTTTGGGTACGTCTGGAGACTCCCCAGTGGAGTCAGGCCTCGTCTCGAGTGGGGGCATGCACGTGCGCTTTCCTTCCAGGCTGTAGCAGCAATGTCACGCTTCCCGTCGTGTGGATCAAAGGATCTGTGGTTTTCCCTCGAGGCTTTCCCTCGAGGCTTTCCCACAGGGCTGTCCCACGTGCCACCGTGGTGTGAGTCGATCCTCGGCGTGAAAGATGAGCCAGTGCAGGGCAAAGAGGTTCCTCTGGAATGGACTGAGACATCTTGGGGACTCCTCGAATGGTGGTACGACCATGGAGTTCCTCTCGCCTTTCCTGTTGAGAGTGCCTCCTCTTGAGATGCGACGGGAACGCCGGGAATTCTTTCCCGTCTAAAGCAGGGAAAGGTTCCCTCATCTCGAGATACGAGGGGGAAACGGGGCTCCTCTGGATGTGGGCAGGACCATCGTGCTTCCTCTCGAGTGGAGACGGGTATGGCGGTGAACTTCTTGAGTTGCAGCAAGGGTGTGAAAGACCCTTTCGAAGTTCCAGAGGTTAGGTGTCATTAGTCTCCAGACGCCTCATCGGAAATAGGCCTCATCTCGCCTGAAAGGGAGAACTTCCTGGATTTTCTCGAGTTGCGGCAGGTGTTCTCGAGTTACGACGGGGACCTCAGGGACCCGCCCTGGTGGCCTCAGGAGAGGCCAGTCCCCATGCGAGGTGCTAGGGGGCCTCTCGGGATTCCTCTCCCGTCGATACCGGGGCCAAAAACCTTGTGTGGAGTCAGGGCCGGAACCGAGGATTCCTCTCAGGGGCTGACATGGATCTTTGGGTACTTCTGGAGTCTCCCCAGGGGAGTTAGGCCTCTTCTCGAGTGGGGGCATGCACGTGCGCTTTCCTTCCCGGCTGTAGCAGCAATGTCACGCTTCCCGTCGCGTGGATCAAAGGATCTGTGGTTTTCCCTCGAGGCTTTCCCACAGGGCTGTACCACGTGCCACCGTGGTGTGAGTCGATCCTCGGCGTGAAAGATGAGCCAGTGCAGGGCAAAGAGGTTCCTCTGGAATGGACTGAGACATCTGGGGGACTCTTGGAATGGTGGTACGACCATGGAGTTCCTCTCGCCTTTCCTGTTGAGAGTGCCTCCTCTTGAGATGCGACGGGAACTCCGGGAAATCTTCCCCGTTGAAAGCAGGGAAAGGATCCATCATCTCGAGCTCCGAGGGGGAAACTGGGCTCCTTTGGATGTGGGCGGGACCATCATGCTTCCTCTCGAGTGGAGACGGGTATGGCGGTGAACTTCTTGAGTTGCAGCAAGGGTGTGAAAGACCCTTTCGAAGTTCCAGAGGTTAGGTGTCATTAGTCTCCAGACGCCTCATAGGAAATAGGCCTCATCTCGCCTGGAAGGGAGAACTTCCTGGATTTTCTCGAGTTGGGGCAGGTGTTCTCGAGTTACGACGGGGACCTCAGGGACCCGCCCTGGTGGCCTCAGGAGAGGCCAGTCCCCATGCGAGTTGCTAGGGGGCCTCTCGGGATTCCTCTCCCGTCGATACCGGGGCCAAAAACTTTGTATGGAGTCAGGGCCGGAACCGAGGATTCCTCTCAGGGGCTGACATGGATCTTTGGGTTCTTCTGGAGTCCCCCCAGGGGAGTCAGGCCTCGTCTCGAGTGGGGGCATGCACGTGCGCTTTCCTTCCAGGCTGTAGCAGCAATGTCACGCTTCCAGTCGCGTGGATCAAAGGATCTGTCGTTTTCCCTCGAGGCTTTCCCTCGAGGCTTTCCCACAGGGCTGTCCCACGTGCCACCGTGGTGTGAGTCGATCCTCGGCGTGAAAGATGAGCCAGTGCAGGGCAAAGAGGTTCCTCTGGAATGGACTGAGACATCTGGGGGACTCTTGGAATGGTGGTACGACCATGGAGTTCCTCTCGCCTTTCCTGTTGAGAATGCCTCCTCTTGAGATGCGACGGGAACGCCGGGATTTCTTTCCCGTTGAAAGCAGGAAAAGGATCCCTTATCTCGAGCTACGAGGGGGAAACGGGGCTCCTCTGGATGTGGGCGGGACCATCGTGCTTCCTCTCGAGTGGAGACGGGTATGGTGGTGAACTTCTTGAGTTGCAGCAAGGGTGTGAAAGACCCTTTCGAAGTTCCAGAGGTTAGGTGTCATTAGTCTCCAGACGCCACATAGGAAATAGGCCTCATCTCGCCAGGAAGGGAGAACTTCCTGGATTTTTTCGAGTTGCGGCAGGTGTTCTCGAGTTACGACGGGGACCTCAGGAACCCGCCCTGGTGGCCTCAGGAGAGGCCAGTCCCTATGCGAGTTGCTAGGGGGCCTCTCGGGATTCCTCTCCCGTCGATACCGGGGCCAAAAACCTTGTATGGAGTCAGGGCCGGAACCGAGGATTCCTCTCAGGGGCTGACATGGATCTTTGGGTACTTCTGGAGTCTCCCCAGGGGAGTCAGGCCTCGTCTCGAGTGGGGGCATGCACGTGCACTTTCCTTCCAGGCTGTAGCAGCAATGTCAGGCTTCCCGTCGCGTGGATCAAAGGATCTGTGGTTTTCCATCGAGGCTTTCCCACAGGGCTGTCCCACGTGCCACCGTGGTGTGAGTCGATCCTCGGCGTGAAAGATGAGCCAGTGCAGGACAAAGAGGTTCCTCTGGAATGGACTGAGATATCTGGGGGACTCTTGGAATGGTGGTACGACCATGGAGTTCCTCTCGCCTTTCCTGTTGAGAGTGCCTCCTCTTGAGATGCGACGGGAACGCCGGGAACTCTTTCCCTTTGAAACCAGGGAAAGGATCCCTCATCTCGAGCTACGAGGGGAAAACGGGGCTCCTCTGGATGTGGGCGGGACCATCGTGCTTCATCTCGAGTGGAGACGTGTATGGCGGTGAACTTCTTGAGTTGCAGCAAGGGTGTGAAAGACCCTTTCAAAGTTCCAGAGGTTAGGTGTCATTAGTCTCCAGATGCCTCATCAGAAATAGGCCTCATCTCGCCTGGAAGGGAGAACTTCCTGGATTTTCTCGAGTTGCGGCAGGTGTTCTCGAGTTACGACGGGGACCTCAGGGACCCGCCCTGGTGGCCTCAGGAGAGGCCAGTCCCCATGCGAGTTGCTAGGGGGCCTCTCGGGATTCCTCTCCCGTCGATACCGGGGCCAAAAACCTTGTGTGGAGTCAGGGCCGGAACCGAGGATTCCTCTCAGGGGCTGACATGGATCTTTGGGTACTTCTGGAATCTCGCCAGGGGAGACAGGCCTCGTCTCGAGTGGGGGCATGCACGTGCGCTTTCCTTCCAGGCTGTAGCAGCAATGTCACGCTTCCCGTCGCGTGGATCAAAGGATCTGTGGTTTTCCCTCGAGGCTTTCCCTCGAGGCTTTCCCACAGGGCTGTCCCACGTGCCTCCGTGGTGTGAGTCGATCCTCGGCGTGAAAGATGAGCCAGTGCAGGGCAAAGAGGTTCCTCTGGAATGGACTGAGACATCTGGGGGACTCTAGGAATGGTGGTACGACCATGGAGTTCCTCTCGCCTTTCCTGTTGAGAGTGCCTCCTCTTGAGATGCGACGGGAACGCCGGGAATTCTTTCCCGTTGAAAGCAGGGAAAGGATCCCTCATCTCGAGCTACGAGGGGGAAACGGGGCTCCTCTGGATGTGGGCGGGACCATCGTGCTTCCTCTCGAGTGGAGACGGGTATGGCGGTGAACTTCTTGAGTTGCAGCAAGGGTGTGAAAGACCCTTTCGAAGTTCCAGAGGTTAGGTGTCATTAGTCTCCAGACGACTCATCGGAAATAGGCCTCATCTCGCCTGCAAGGGAGAACTTCCTGGATTTTCTCGAGTTGCGGCAGGTGTTCTCGAGTTACGACGGGGACCTCAGGGACCCGCCCTGGTGGCCTCAGGAGAGGCCAGTCCCCATGCGAGGTGCTAGGGGGCCTCTCGGGATTCCTCTCCCGTCGATACCGGGGCCAAAAACCTTGTGTGGAGTCAGGGTCGGAACCGAGGATTCCTCTCAGGGGCTTATATGGATCTTTGGGTACTTCTGGAGTCTCGCCAGGGGAGACAGGCCTCGTCTCGAGTGGGGGCATGCACGTGCGCTTTCCTTCCAGGCTGTAGCAGCAATGTCACGCTTTCCGTCGCGTGCATCAAAGGATCTGTGGTTTTCCCTCGAGACTTTCCCTCGAGGCTTTCCCACAGGGCTGTCCCACGTGCCTCCGTGGTGGGAGTCGATCCTCGGAGTGAAAGATGAGCCAGTGCAGGGCAAAGAGTTTCCTCTGGAATGGACTGAGACATCTGGGGGACTCTTGGAATGGTGGTTCGACCATGGAGTTCCTCTCGCCTTTCCTGTTGAGAGTGCCTCCTCTTGAGATGCGACGGGAACGCCGGGAATTCCTTCCCGTTGAAAGCAGGAAAGGATCCCTCATCTCGAGCTCCGAGAGGGAAACGGGGCTCCTCTGGATGTGGGCGGGACCATCGTGCTTCCTCTCGAGTGGAGACGGGTATGGCGGTGAACTTCTTGAGTTGCAGCAAGGGTGTGAAAGACCCTTTCGAAGTTCCAGAGGTTAGGTGTCATTAGTCTCCAGACGCCTCATCAGAAATAGGCCTCATCTCGCCTGGAAGGGAGAACTTCCTGGATTTTCTCGAGTTGCGGCAGGTGTTCTCGAGTTACGACGGGGACCTCAGGGACCCGCCCTGGTGGCCTCAGGAGAGGCCAGTCCCCATGCGAGGTGCTATGGGGCCCTCGGGATTCCTCTCCCGTCGATACCGGGGCCAACAACCTTGTGTGGAGTCAGGGCCGTAACCGAGGATTCCTCTCATGGGCTGACATGGATCTTTGGGTACGTCTGGAGACTCCCCAGTGGAGTCAGGCCTCGTCTCGAGTGGGGGCATGCACGTGCGCTTTCCTTCCAGGCTGTAGCAGCAATGTCACGCTTCCCGTCGCGTGGATCAAAGGATCTGTGGTTTTCCCTCGAGGCTTTCCCTCGAGGCTTTCCCACAGGGCTGTCCCACGTGCCACCGTGGTGTGAGTCGATCCTCGGCGTGAAAGATGAGCCACTGCAGGGCAAAGAGGTTCCTCTGGAATGGACTGAGATATCTGGGGGACTCTTGGAATGGTGGTACGACCATGGAGTTCCTCTCGCCTTTCCTGTTGAGAGTGCCTCCTCTTGAGATGCGACGGGAACGCCGGGAATTCTTTCCCGTTGAAAGCAGGGAAAGGATCCCTCATCTCGAGCTACGAGGGGGAAACGGGGCTCCTCTGGATGTGGGCGGGACCATCGTGCTTCCTCTCGAGTGGAGACGGGTATGGCGGTGAACTTCTTGAGTTGCAGCAAGGGTGTGAAAGACCCTTTCGAAGTTCCAGAGGTTAGGTGTCATTAGTCTCCAGACGCCTCATCGGAAATAGGCCTCATCTCGCCTGGAAGGGAGAACTTCCTGGATTTTCTCGAGTTGCGGCAGGTGTTCTCGAGTTAAGACGGGGACCTCAGGGACCCGCCCTGGTGGCCTCAGGAGAGGCCAGTCCCCATGCGAGGTGCTAGGGGGCCTCTCGGGATTCCTCTCCCTTCGATACCGGGGCCAAAAAGCTTGTGTGGAGTCAGGGCCGGAACCGAGGATTCCTCTCAGGGGCTGACATGGATCTTTGGGTACTTCTGGAGTCTCCCCAGCGGAATTAGGCCTCGACTCGAGTGGGGGCATGCACGTGCGCTTTCCTTCCAGGCTGTAGCAGCAATGTCACGCTTCCCGTGGCGTGTATCAAAGGATCTGTGGTTTTCCCTCGAGACTTTCCCACAGGGCTGTCCCACGTGCCACCGTGGTGTGAGTCGATCCTCGGCGTGAAAGATGAGCCAGTGCAGGGCAAAGAGGTTCCTCTGGAATGGACTGAGACATCTGGAGGACTCTTTGAATGGTGGTACGACCATGGAGTTCCTCTCGCCTTTCCTGTTGAGAGTGCCTCCTCTTGAGATGCGACGGGAACGCCGGGAATTCTTTCCCGTTGAAAGCAGGGAAAGGATCCCTCATCTCGTGCTACGAGGGGGAAAAGGGGCTCCTCTGGATGTGGGCGGGACCATCGTGCTTCCTCTCGAGTGGACACGGGTATGGCGGTGAACTTCTTGAGTTGCAGCAAGGGTGTGAAAGACCCTTTCGAAGTTCCAGATGTTAGGTGTCATTAGTCTCCAGACGCCTCATCGGAAATAGGCCTCATCTCGCCTGGAAGGGAGAACTTCCTGGATTTTCTCGAGTTGCGGCAGGTGTTCTCGAGTTACGACGGGGACCTCAGGGACCCGCCCTGGTGGCCTCAGGAGAGGCCAGTCCCCATGCGATGTGCTAGGGGGCCTCTCGGGATTCCTCTCCCGTCGATACCGCGGCCAAAAACCTTGTGTGGAGTCAGGGCCGGAACCGAGGATTCCTCTCAGGGGCTGACATGGATCTTTGGGTACTTCTGGAGTCTCCCCAGGGGAGTCAGGCCTCGTCTCGAGTGGGGGCATGCACGTGCGCTTTCCTTCCAGGCTGTAGCAGCAATGTCACGCTTCCTGTCGCGTGGATCAAAGGATCTGTGGTTTTCCCTCGAGGCTTTCCCTCGAGGCTTTCCCACAGGGCTGTCCCACGTGCCACCGTGGTGTGAGTCGATCCTCGGCGTGAAAGATGAGCCAGTGCAGGGCAAAGAGGTTCCTCTGGAATGGACTGAGACATCTGGGGGACTCTTGGAATGGTGGTACGACCATGGAGTTCCTCTCGCCTTTCCTGTTGAGAGTGCCTCCTCTTGAGAGGCGACGGGAACGCCGGGAATTCTTCCCCGTTGAAAGCAGGGAAAGGATCCATCATCTCGAGCTCCGAGGGGGAAACGGGGCTCCTTTGGATGTGGGCGGGACCATCATGCTTCCTCTCGAGTGGAGACGGGTATGGCGGTGAACTTCTTGAGTTGCAGCAAGGGTGTGAAAGACCCTTTCGAAGTTCCAGAGGTTAGGTGTCATTAGTCTCCAGACGCCTCATCGGAAATAGGCCTCATCTCGCCTGGAAGGGAGAACTTCCTGGATTTTCTCGAGTTGGGGCAGGTGTTCTCGAGTTACGACGGGGACCTCAGGGACCCGCCCTGGTGGCCTCAGGAGAGGCCAGTCCCCATGCGAGTTGCTAGGGGGCCTCTCGGGATTCCTCTCCCGTCGATACCGGGGCCAAAAACTTTGTATGGAGTCAGGGCCGGAACCGAGGATTCCTCTCAGGGGCTGACATGGATCTTTGGGTTCTTCTGGAGTCCCCCCAGGGGAGTCAGGCCTCGTCTCGAGTGGGGGCATGCACGTGCGCTTTCCTTCCAGGCTGTAGCAGCAATGTCACGCTTCCCGTCGCGTGGATCAAAGGATCTGTGGTTTTCCCTCGAGGCTTTCCCTCGAGGCTTTCCCACAGGGCTGTCCCACGTGCCACCGTGGTGTGAGTCGATCCTCGGCGTGAAAGATGAGCCAGTGCAGGGCAAAGAGGTTCCTCTGGAATGGACTGAGACATCTGGGGGACTCTTGGAATGGTGGTACGACCATGGAGTTCCTCTCGCCTTTCCTGTTGAGAGTGCCTCCTCTTGAGATGCGACGGGAACGCCGGGAATTCTTTCCCGTTGAAAGCAGGAAAAGGATCCCTCATCTCGAGCTACGAGGGGGAAACGGGGCTCCTCTGGATGTGGGCGGGACCATCGTGCTTCCTCTCTAGTGGAGACAGGTATGGTGGTGACCTTCTTGAGTTGCAGCAAGGGTGTGAAAGACCCTTTCGAAGTTCCAGAGGTTAGGTGTCATTAGTCTCCAGACGCCTCATAGGAAATAGGCCTCATCTCGCCTGGAAGGGAGAACTTCCTGGATTTTCTCGAGTTGCAGCAGGTGTTCTCGAGTTATGACGGGGACATCAGGAACCCGCCCTGGTGGCCTCAGGAGAGGCCAGTCCCTATGCGAGTTGCTAGGGGGCCTCTCGGGATTCCTCTCCCGTCGATACCGGGGCCAAAAACCTTGTATGGAGTCAGGGCCGGAACCGAGGATTCCTCTCAGGGGCTGACATGGATCTTTGGGTACTTCGGGAGTCTCCCCAGGGGAGTCAGGCCTCGTCTCGAGTGGGGGCATGCACGTGCACTTTCCTTCCAGGCTGTAGCAGCAATTTCACGCTTCCCGTCGCGTGGATCAAAGGATCTGTGGTTTTCCCTCGAGGCTTTCCCACAGGGCTGTCCCACGTGCCACCGTGGTGTGAGTCGATCCTCGGCGTGAAAGATGAGCCAGTGCAGGACAAAGAGGTTCCTCTGGAATGGACTGAGATATCTGGGGGACTCTTGGAATGGTGGTACGACCATGGAGTTCCTCTCGCCTTTCCTGTTGAGAGTGCCTCCTCTTGAGATGCGACGGGAACGCCGGGATCTCTTTCCCTTTGAAACCAGGGAAAGGATCCCTCATCTCGAGCTACGAGGGGAAAACGGGGCTCCTCTGGATGTGGGCGGGACCATCGTGCTTCATCTCGAGTGGAGACGGGTATGGCGGTGAACTTCTTGAGTTGCAGCAAGGGTGTGAAAGACCCTTTCGAAGTTCCAGAGGTTAGGTGTCATTAGTCTCCAGACGCCTCATCAGAAATAGGCCTCATCTCGCCTGGAAGGGAGAACTTCCTGGATTTTCTCGAGTTGCGGCAGGTGTTCTCGAGTTACGACGGGGACCTCTGGGACCCGCCCTGGTGGCCTCAGGAGAGGCCAGTCCCTATGCGAGTTGCTAGGGGGCCTCTCGGGATTCCTCTCCCGTCGATACCGGGGCCAAAAACCTTGTGTGGAGTCAGGGCCGGAACCGAGGATTCCTCTCAGGGGCTGACATGGATCTTTGGGTACTTCTGGAGTCTCCCCATGGGAATCAGGCCTCGTCTCGAGTGGGGGCATGCACGTGCGCTTTCCTTCCAGGCTGTAGCAGCAATGTCACGCTTCCCGTCGCGTGAATCATAGGATCTGTGGTTTTCCCTCGAGGCTTTCCCTCGAGGCTTTCCCACAGGGCTGTTCCACGTGCCACCGTGGTGTGAGTCGATCCTCGGCATGAAAGATGAGCCAGTGCAGGGCAAAGAGCTTCCTCTGGAATGGACTGAGACATCTGGGGGACTCTTGGAATGGTGGTACGACCATGGAGTTCCTCTCGCCTTTCCTGTTGAGAGTGCCTCCTCTTGAGATGCGACGGGAACGCCGGGAATTCTTTCCCGTTGAAAGCAGGGAAAGGATCCCTCATCTCGTGCTACGAGGGGGAAACGGGGCTCCTCTGGATGTGGGCGGGACCATCGTGCTTCCTCTCGAGTGGACACGGGTATGGCGGTGAACTTCTTGAGTTGCAGCAAGGGTGTGAAAGACCCTTTCGAAGTTCCAGATGTTAGGTGTCATTAGTCTCCAGACGCCTCATCGGAAATAGGCCTCATCTCGCCTGGAAGGGAGAACTTCCTGGATTTTCTCGAGTTGCGGCAGGTGTTCTCGAGTTACGACGGGGACCTCAGGGACCCGCCCTGGTGGCCTCAGGAGAGGCCAGTCCCCATGCGATGTGCTAGGGGGCCTCTCGGGATTCCTCTCCCGTCGATACCGGGGCCAAAAACCTTGTGTGGAGTCAGGGCCGGAACCGAGGATTCCTCTCAGGGGCTGACATGGATCTTTGGGTACTTCTGGAGTCTCCCCAGGGGAGTCAGGCCTCGTCTCGAGTGGGGGCATGCACGTGCGCTTTCCTTCCAGGCTGTAGCAGCAATGTCACGCTTCCTGTCGCGTGGATCAAAGGATCTGTGGTTTTCCCTCGAGGCTTTCCCTCGAGGCTTTCCCACAGGGCTGTCCCACGTGCCACCGTGGTGTGAGTCGATCCTCGGCGTGAAAGATGAGCCAGTGCAGGGCAAAGAGGTTCCTCTGGAATGGACTGAGACATCTGGGGGACTCTTGGAATGGTGGTACGACCATGGAGTTCCTCTCGCCTTTCCTGTTGAGAGTGCGTCCTCTTGAGATGCGACGGGAACGCCGGGAATTCTTCCCCGTTGAAAGCAGGGAAAGGATCCATCATCTCGAGCTCCGAGGGGGAAACGGGGCTCCTTTGGATGTGGGCGGGACCATCATGCTTCCTCTCGAGTGGAGACGGGTATGGCGGTGAACTTCTTGAGTTGCAGCAAGGGTGTGAAAGACCCTTTCGAAGTTCCAGAGGTTAGGTGTCATTAGTCTCCAGACGCCTCATCGGAAATAGGCCTCATCTCGCCTGGAAGGGAGAACTTCCTGGATTTTCTCGAGTTGGGGCAGGTGTTCTCGAGTTACGACGGGGACCTCAGGGACCCGCCCTGGTGGCCTCAGGAGAGGCCAGTCCCCATGCGAGTTGCTAGGGGGCCTCTCGGGATTCCTCTCCCGTCGATACCGGGGCCAAAAACTTTGTATGGAGTCAGGGCCGGAACCGAGGATTCCTCTCAGGGGCTGACATGGATGTTTGGGTTCTTCTGGAGTCCCCCCAGGGGAGTCAGGCCTCGTCTCGAGTGGGGGCATGCACGTGCGCTTTCCTTCCAGGCTGTAGCAGCAATGTCACGCTTCCCGTCGCGTGGATCAAAGGATCTGTGGTTTTCCCTCGAGGCTTTCCCTCGAGGCTTTCCCACAGGGCTGTCCCACGTGCCACCGTGGTGTGAGTCGATCCTCGGCGTGAAAGATGAGCCAGTGCAGGGCAAAGAGGTTCCTCTGGAATGGACTGAGACATCTGGGGGACTCTTGGAATGGTGGTACGACCATGGAGTTCCTCTCGCCTTTCCTGTTGAGAGTGCCTCCTCTTGAGATGCGACGGGAACGCCGGGAATTCTTTCCCGTTGAAAGCAGGAAAAGGATCCCTCATCTCGAGCTACGAGGGGGAAACGGGGCTCCTCTGGATGTGGGCGGGACCATCGTGCTTCCTCTCTAGTGGAGACAGGTATGGTGGTGAACTTCTTGAGTTGCAGCAAGGGTGTGAAAGACCCTTTCGAAGTTCCAGAGGTTAGGTGTCATTAGTCTCCAGACGCCTCATAGGAAATAGGCCTCATCTCGCCTGGAAGGGAGAACTTCCTGGATTTTCTCGAGTTGCAGCAGGTGTTCTCGAGTTATGACGGGGACCTCAGGAACCCGCCCTGGTGGCCTCAGGAGAGGCCAGTCCCTATGCGAGTTGCTAGGGGGCCTCTCGGGATTCCTCTCCCGTCGATACCGGGGCCAAAAACCTTGTATGGAGTCAGGGCCGGAACCGAGGATTCCTCTCAGGGGCTGACATGGATCTTTGGGTACTTCGGGAGTCTCCCCAGGGGAGTCAGGCCTCGTCTCGAGTGGGGGCATGCACGTGCACTTTCCTTCCAGGCTGTAGCAGCAATTTCACGCTTCCCGTCGCGTGGATCAAAGGATCTGTGGTTTTCCCTCGAGGCTTTCCCACAGGGCTGTCCCACGTGCCACCGTGGTGTGAGTCGATCCTCGGCGTGAAAGATGAGCCAGTGCAGGACAAAGAGGTTCCTCTGGAATGGACTGAGATATCTGGGGGACTCTTGGAATGGTGGTACGACCATGGAGTTCCTCTCGCCTTTCCTGTTGAGAGTGCCTCCTCTTGAGATGCGACGGGAACGCCGGGATCTCTTTCCCTTTGAAACCAGGGAAAGGATCCCTCATCTCGAGCTACGAGGGGAAAACGGGGCTCCTCTGGATGTGGGCGGGACCATCGTGCTTCATCTCGAGTGGAGACGGGTATGGCGGTGAACTTCTTGAGTTGCAGCAAGGGTGTGAAAGACCCTTTCGAAGTTCCAGAGGTTAGGTGTCATTAGTCTCCAGACGCCTCATCAGAAATAGGCCTCATCTCGCCTGGAAGGGAGAACTTCCTGGATTTTCTCGAGTTGCGGCAGGTGTTCTCGAGTTACGACGGGGACCTCAGGGACCCGCCCTGGTGGCCTCAGGAGAGGCCAGTCCCTATGCGAGTTGCTAGGGGGCCTCTCGGGATTCCTCTCCCGTCGATACCGGGGCCAACAACCTTGTGTGGAGTCAGGGCCGTAACCGAGGATTCCTCTCATGGGCTGACATGGATCTTTGGGTACGTCTGGAGACTCCCCAGTGGAGTCAGGCCTCGTCTCGAGTGGGGGCATGCACGTGCGCTTTCCTTCCAGGCTGTAGCAGCAATGTCACGCTTCCCGTCGCGTGGATCAAAGGATCTGTGGTTTTCCCTCGAGGCTTTCCCTCGAGGCTTTCCCACAGGGCTGTCCCACGTGCCACCGTGGTGTGAGTCGGTCCTCGGCATGAAAGATGAGCCAGTGCAGGGCAAAGAGTTTCCTCTGGAATGGACTGAGACATCTGGGGGACTTTGGAATGGTGGTACGACCATGGAGTTCCTCTCGCCTTTCCTGTTGAGAGTGCCTCCTCTTGAGATGCGATGGGAATGACGGGAATACTTTCCCGTTGAAAGCAGGGAAAGGATCCCTCATCTCGAGCTACGAGGGGGAAACGGGGCTCCTCTGGATGTGGGCGGGACCATCGTGCTTCCTCTCGAGTGGAGACGGGTATGACGGTGAACTTCTTGAGTTGCAGCAAGGGTGTGAAAGACCCTTTCGAAGTTCCAGAGGTTAGGTGTCATTAGTCTCCAGACGCCTCATCGGAAATAGGCCTCATCTCGCCTGGAAGGGAGAACTTCCTGGATTTTCTCGAGTTGCGGCAGGTGTTCTCGAGTTACGACGGGGACCTCAGGGACCCGCCCTGGTGGCCTCAGGAAAGGCCAGTCCCCATGCGAGTTGCTAGGGGGCCTCTCGGGATTCCTCTCCCGTCGATACCGGGGCCAAAAACCTTGTGTGGAGTCAGGGCCGGAACCGAGGATTCCTCTCAGGGGCTGACATGGATCTTTGGGTACTTCTGGAGTCTCCCCAGGGGAGTCAGGCCTCGTCTCGAGTGGGGGCATGCACGTGCGCTTTCCTTCCAGGCTGTAGCAGCAATGTCACGCTTCCCGAAGCGTGGATCATAGGATCTGTGGTTTTCCCTCGAGGCTTTCCCTCGAGGCTTTCCCACAGGGCTGTCCCACGTGCCACCGTGGTGTGAGTCGATCCTCGGCGTGAAAGATGAGCCAGTGCAGGGCAAAGAGGTTCCTCTGGAATGGACTGAGACATCTGGGGGACTCTTGGAATGGTGGTACGACCATGGAGTTCCTCTCGCCTTTCCTGTTGAGAGTGCCTCCTCTTGAGATGTGACGGGAACGCCGGGAATTCTTTCCCGTTGAAAGCAGGCAAAGGATCCCTCATCTCGAGCTACGAGGGGGAAACGGGGCTCCTCTGGATGTGGGCGGGACCATCCTGCTTCCTCTCGAGTGGAGACGGGTATGGAAGTGAACTTCTTGAGTTGCAGCAAGGGTGTGAAAGACCCTTTCGAAGTTCCAGAGGTTAGGTGTCATTAGTCTCCAGACGCCTCATCGGAAATAGGCCTCATCTCGCCTGGAAGGGAGAACTTCCTGGATTTTCTCGAGATGTGGCAGGTGTTCTCGAGTTACGACGGGGACCTCAGGGACCCGCCCTGGTGGCCTCAGGAGAGGCCAGTCCACATGCGAGTTGCTAGGGAGCCTCTCGGGATTCCTCTCCCGTCGATACCGGGGCCAAAAACCTTGTGTGGAGTCAGGGCCGGAAACGAGGATTCCTCTCAGGGGCTGACATGGATCTTTGGGTACTTCTGGAGTCTCCGCAGGGGAGTCAGGCCTCGTCTCGAGTGGGGGCATGCACGTGCGTTTTCTTTCCATGCTGTAGCAGCAATGTCACGCTTCCCGTCGCGTGGATCAAAGGATCTGTGGTTTTCCCTCGAGGCTTTCCCACAGGGCTGTCCCACGTGCCACCGTGGTGTCAGTCGATCCTCGGGGTGAAAGATGAGCCAGTGCAGGGCAAAGAGGTTCCTCTGGAATGGACTGAGACATCTGGGAGACTCTTGGAATGGTGGTACGACCATGGAGTTCCTCTCGCCTTTCCTGTTGAGAGTGCCTCCTCTTGAGATGCGACGGGAACGCCGGGAATTCTTTCCCGTTGAAAGCAGGCAAAGGATCCCTCATCTCGAGCTACGAGGGGGAAACGGGGCTCCTCTGGATGTGGGCGGGACCATCGTGCTTCCTCTCGAGTGGAGACGGGTATGGAAGTGAACTTCTTGAGTTGCAGCAAGGGTGTGAAAGACCCTTTCGAAGTTCCAGATGTTAGGGGTCATTAGTCTCCAGACGCCTCATCGGAAATAGGCCTCATCTCGCCTGGAAGGGAGAACTTCCTGGATTTTCTCGAGATGCGGCAGGTGTTCTCGAGTTACGACGGGGACCTCAGGGACCCGCCCTGGTGGCCTCAGGAGAGGCCAGTCCACATGCGAGTTGCTAGGGGGCCTCGCGGGATTCCTCTACCGTCGATACCGGGGCCAAAAACCTTGTGTGGAGTCAGGGCCGGAAACGAGGATTCCTCTCAGGGGCTGACATGGATCTTTGGGTACTTCTGGAGTCTCCGCAGGGGAGTCAGGCCTCGTCTCGAGTGGGGGCATGCACGTGCGTTTTCTTTCCAGGCTGTAGCAGCAATGTCACGCTTCCCTTCGCGTGGATGAAAGGATCTGTGGTTTTCCCTCGAGGCTTTCCCACAGGGCTGTCCCACGTGCCACCGTGGTGTGAGTCGATCCTCGGCGTGAAAGATGAGCCAGTGCAGGGCAAAGAGGTTCCTCTGGAATGGACTGAGACATCTGGGGGACTCTTGGAATGGTGGTACGACCATGGAGTTCCTCTCGCCTTTCCTGTTGAGAGTGCCTCCTCTTGAGATGCGACGGGAACTCCGGGAATTCTTTCCCGTTGAAAGCAGGCAAAGGATCCCTCGTCTCGAGCTACGAGGGGGAAACGGGGCTCCTCTGGATGTGGGCGGGACCATCGTGCTTCCTCTCGAATGGAGACGGGTATGGCGGTGAACTTCTTGAGTTGCAGCAAGGGTGTGAAAGACCCTTTCGAAGTTCCAGAGGTTAGGTGTCATTAGTCTCCAGACGCCTCATCGGAAATAGGCCTCATCTCGCCTGGAAGGGAGAACTTCCTGGATTTTCTCGAGTTGCGGCAGGTG
Organism: Capricornis sumatraensis; assembly: GCF_032405125.1. Lineage (NCBI taxonomy): Eukaryota > Metazoa > Chordata > Mammalia > Artiodactyla > Bovidae > Capricornis > Capricornis sumatraensis. The sequence continues at coordinate 4,024,878 of NW_027184614.1, read as the reverse complement.
TTCTCGAGTTACGACGGGGACCTCAGGGACCCGCCCTGGTGGCCTCAGGAGTGGCCAGTCCCCATGCGAGTTGCTAGGGGGCCTCTCGGGATTCCTCTCCCGTCGATACCGGGGCCAAAAACCTTGTGTGGAGTCAGGGCCAGAACCGAGGATTCCTCTCAGGGGCTGATATGGATCTTTGGGTACTTCTGGAGTCTCGCCAGGGGAGACAGGCCTCGTCTCGTGAGGGGGCATGCACGTGCACTTTCCTTCCAGGCTGTAGCAGCAATGTCACGCTTCCCGTCGCGTGGATCAAAGGATCTGTGGTTTTCCCTCGAGGCTTTCCCTCGAGGCTTTCCCACAGGGCTGTCCCACGTGCCACCGTGGTGTGAGTCGATCCTCGGCGTGAAAGATGAGCCAGTGCAGGGCAAAGAGTTTCCTCTGGAATGGACTGAGACATCTGGGGGACTCTTGGAATGGTGGTACGACCATGGAGTTCCTCTCGCCTTTCCTGTTGAGAGTGCCTCCTCTTGAGATGCGACGGGAACGCCGGGAATTTTTTCCCGTTGAAAGCAGGAAAAGGATCCCTCATCTCGAGCTACGAGGGGGAAACGGGGCTCCTCTGGATGTGGGCGGGACCATCGTGCTTCCTCTCGAGTGGAGACGGGTATGGCGGTGAACTTCTTGAGTTGCAGCAAGGGTGTGAAAGACCCTTTCGAAGTTCCAGAGGTTAGGTGTCATTAGTCTCCAGACGCCTCATCAGAAATAGGCCTCATCTCGCCTGGAAGGGAGAACTTCCTGGATTTTCTCGAGTTGCGGCAGGTGTTCTCGAGTTACGACGGGGACCTCTGGGACCCGCCCTGGTGGCCTCAGGAGAGGCCAGTCCCTATGCGAGTTGCTAGGGGGCCTCTCGGGATTCCTCTCCCGTCGATACCGGGGCCAAAAACCTTGTGTGGAGTCAGGGCCGGAACCGAGGATTCCTCTCAGGGGCTGACATGGATCTTTGGGTACTTCTGGAGTCTCCCCAGGGGAGTCAGGCCTCGTCTCGAGTGGGGGCATGCACGTGCGCTTTCCTTCCAGGCTGTAGCAGCAATGTCACGCTTCCCGTCGCGTGGATCATAGGATCTGTGGTTTTCCCTCGAGGCTTTCCCTCGAGGCTTTCCCACAGGGCTGTCCCACGTGCCACCGTGGTGTGAGTCGATCCTCGGCATGAAAGATGAGCCAGTGCAGGGCAAAGAGCTTCCTCTGGAATGGACTGAGACATCTGGGGGACTCTTGGAATGGTGGTACGACCATGGAGTTCCTCTCGCCTTTCCTGTTGAGAGTGCCTCCTCTTGAGATGCGACGGGAACGCCGGGAATTCTTTCCCGTTGAAAGCAGGCAAAGGATCCCTCATCTCGTGCTACGAGGGGGAAACGGGGCTCCTCTGGATGTGGGCGGGACCATCGTGCTTCCTCTCGAGTGGACACGGGTATGGCGGTGAACTTCTTGAGTTGCAGCAAGGGTGTGAAAGACCCTTTCGAAGTTCCAGATGTTAGGTGTCATTAGTCTCCAGACGCCTCATCGGAAATAGGCCTCATCTCGCCTGGAAGGGAGAACTTCCTGGATTTTCTCGAGTTGCGGCAGGTGTTCTCGAGTTACGACGGGGACCTCAGGGACCCGCCCTGGTGGCCTCAGGAGAGGCCAGTCCCCATGCGATGTGCTAGGGGGCCTCTCGGGATTCCTCTCCCGTCGATACCGGGGCCAAAAACCTTGTGTGGAGTCAGGGCCGGAACCGAGGATTCCTCTCAGGGGCTGACAAGGATCTTTGGGTACTTCTGGAGTCTCCCCAGGGGAGTCAGGCCTCGTCTCGAGTGGGGGCATGCACGTGCGCTTTCCTTCCAGGCTGTAGCAGCAATGTCACGCTTCCTGTCGCGTGGATCAAAGGATCTGTGGTTTTCCCTCGAGGCTTTCCCTCGAGGCTTTCCCACAGGGCTGTCCCACGTGCCACCGTTGTGTGAGTCGATCCTCGGCGTGAAAGATGAGCCAGTGCAGGGCAAAGAGGTTCCTCTGGAATGGACTGAGACATCTGGGGGACTCTTGGAATGGTGGTACGACCATGGAGTTCCTCTCGCCTTTCCTGTTGAGAGTGCCTCCTCTTGAGATGCGACGGGAACGCCGGGAATTCTTCCCCGTTGAAAGCAGGGAAAGGATCCATCATCTCGAGCTCCGAGGGGGAAACGGGGCTCCTTTGGATGTGGGCGGGACCATCATGCTTCCTCTCGAGTGGAGACGGGTATGGCGGTGAACTTCTTGAGTTGCAGCAAGGGTGTGAAAGACCCTTTCGAAGTTCCAGAGGTTAGGTGTCATTAGTCTCCAGACGCCTCATCGGAAATAGGCCTCATCTCGCCTGGAAGGGAGAACTTCCTGGATTTTCTCGAGTTGGGGCAGGTGCTCTCGAGTTACAACGGGGACCTCAGGGACCCGCCCTGGTGGCCTCAGGAGAGGCCAGTCCCCATGCGAGTTGCTAGGGGGCCTCTCGGGATTCCTCTCCCGTCGATACCGGGGCCAAAAACTTTGTATGGAGTCAGGGCCGGAACCGAGGATTCCTCTCAGGGGCTGACATGGATCTTTGGGTTCTTCTGGAGTCCCCCCAGGGGAGTCAGGCCTCGTCTCGAGTGGGGGCATGCACGTGCGCTTTCCTTCCAGGCTGTAGCAGCAATGTCACGCTTCCCGTCGCGTGGATCAAAGGATCTGTGGTTTTCCCTCGAGGCTTTCCCTCGAGGCTTTCCCACAGGGCTGTCCCACGTGCCACCGTGGTGTGAGTCGATCCTCGGCGTGAAAGATGAGCCAGTGCAGGGCAAAGAGGTTCCTCTGGAATGGACTGAGACATCTGGGGGACTCTTGGAATGGTGGTACGACCATGGAGTTCCTCTCGCCTTTCCTGTTGAGAGTGCCTCCTCTTGAGATGCGACGGGAACGCCGGGAATTCTTTCCCGTTGAAAGCAGGAAAAGGATCCCTCATCTCGAGCTACGAGGGGGAAACGGGGCTCCTCTGGATGTGGGCGGGACCATCGTGCTTCCTCTCTAGTGGAGACAGGTATGTTGGTGAACTTCTTGAGTTGCAGCAAGGGTGTGAAAGACCCTTTCGAAGTTCCAGAGGTTAGGTGTCATTAGTCTCCAGACGCCTCATAGGAAATAGGCCTCATCTCGCCTGGAAGGGAGAACTTCCTGGATTTTCTCGAGTTGCAGCAGGTGTTCTCGAGTTATGACGGGGACCTCAGGAACCCGCCCTGGTGGCTTCAGGAGAGGCCAGTCCCTATGCGAGTTGCTAGGGGGCCTCTCGGGATTCCTCTCCCGTCGATACCGGGGCCAAAAACCTTGTATGGAGTCAGGGCCGGAACCGAGGATTCCTCTCAGGGGCTGACATGGATCTTTGGGTACTTCGGGAGTCTCCCCAGGGGAGTCAGGCCTCGTCTCGACTGGGGGCATGCACGTGCACTTTCCTTCCAGGCTGTAGCAGCAATGTCACGCTTCCCGTCGCGTGGATCAAAGGATCTGTGGTTTTCCCTCGAGGCTTTCCCACAGGGCTGTCCCACGTGCCACCGTGGTGTGAGTCGATCCTCGGCGTGAAAGATGAGCCAGTGCAGGACAAAGAGGTTCCTCTGGAATGGACTGAGATATCTGGGGGACTCTTGGAATGGTGGTACGACCATGGAGTTCCTCTCGCCTTTCCTGTTGAGAGTGCCTCCTCTTGAGATGCGACGGGAACGCCGGGATCTCTTTCCCTTTGAAACCAGGGAAAGGATCCCTCATCTCGAGCTACGAGGGGAAAACGGGGCTCCTCTGGATGTGGGCGGGACCATCGTGCTTCCTCTCGAGTGGAGACGGGTATGGCGGTGAACTTCTTGAGTTGCAGCAAGGGTGTGAAAGACCCTTTCGAAGTTCCAGAGGTTAGGTGTCATTAGTCTCCAGACGCCTCATCAGAAATAGGCCTCATCTCGCCTGGAAGGGAGAACTTCCTGGATTTTCTCGAGTTGCGGCAGGTGTTCTCGAGTTACGACGGGGACCTCAGGGACCCGCCCTGGTGGCCTCAGGAGAGGCCAGTCCCTATGCGAGTTGCTAGGGGGCCTCTCGGGATTCCTCTCCCGTCGATACCGGGGCCAACAACCTTGTGTGGAGTCAGGGCCGTAACCGAGGATTCCTCTCATGGGCTGACATGGATCTTTGGGTACGTCTGGAGACTCCCCAGTGGAGTCAGGCCTCGTCTCGAGTGGGGGCATGCACGTGCGCTTTCCTTCCAGGCTGTAGCAGCAATGTCACGCTTCCCGTCGCGTGGATCAAAGGATCTGTGGTTTTCCCTCGAGGCTTTCCCTCGAGGCTTTCCCACAGGGCTGTCCCACGTGCCACCGTGGTGTGAGTCGGTCCTCGGCATGAAAGATGAGCCAGTGCAGGGCAAAGAGTTTCCTCTGGAATGGACTGAGACATCTGGGGGACTTTGGAATGGTGGTACGACCATGGAGTTCCTCTCGCCTTTCCTGTTGAGAGTGCCTCCTCTTGAGATGCGATGGGAATGACGGGAATACTTTCCCGTTGAAAGCAGGGAAAGGATCCCTCATCTCGAGCTACGAGGGGGAAACGGGGCTCCTCTGGATGTGGGCGGGACCATCGTGCTTCCTCTCGAGTGGAGACGGGTATGGCGGTGAACTTCTTGAGTTGCAGCAAGGGTGTGAAAGACCCTTTCGAAGTTCCAGAGGTTAGGTGTCATTAGTCTCCAGACGCCTCATCGGAAATAGGCCTCATCTCGCCTGGAAGGGAGAACTTCCTGGATTTTCTCGAGTTGCGGCAGGTGTTCTCGAGTTACGACGGGGACCTCAGGGACCCGCCCTGGTGGCCTCAGGAAAGGCCAGTCCCCATGCGAGTTGCTAGGGGGCCTCTCGGGATTCCTCTCCCGTCGATACCGGGGCCAAAAACCTTGTGTGGAGTCAGGGCCGGAACCGAGGATTCCTCTCAGGGGCTGACATGGATCTTTGGGTACTTCTGGAGTCTCCCCAGGGGAGTCAGGCCTCGTCTCGAGTGGGGGCATGCACGTGCGCTTTCCTTCCAGGCTGTAGCAGCAATGTCACGCTTCCCGAAGCGTGGATCATAGGATCTGTGGTTTTCCCTCGAGGCTTTCCCTCGAGGCTTTCCCACAGGGCTGTCCCACGTGCCACCGTGGTGTGAGTCGATCCTCGGCGTGAAAGATGATCCAGTGCAGGGCAAAGAGGTTCCTCTGGAATGGACTGAGACATCTGGGGGACTCTTGGAATGGTGGTACGACCATGGAGTTCCTCTCGCCTTTCCTGTTGAGAGTGCCTCCTCTTGAGATGCGACGGGAACGCCGGGAATTCTTTCCCGTTGAAAGCAGGCAAAGGATACCTCATCTCGAGCTACGAGGGGGAAACGGGGCTCCTCTGGATGTGGGCGGGACCATCCTGCTTCCTCTCGAGTGGAGACGGGTATGGAAGTGAACTTCTTGAGTTGCAGCAAGGGTGTGAAAGACCCTTTCGAAGTTCCAGAAGTTAGGTGTCATTAGTATCCAGACGCCTCATCGGAAATAGGCCTCATCTCGCCTGGAAGGGAGAACTTCCTGGATTTTCTCGAGATGCGGCAGGTGTTCTCGAGTTACGACGGGGACCTCAGGGACCCGCCCTGGTGGCCTCAGGAGAGGCCAGTCCACATGCGAGTTGCTAGGGAGCCTCTCGGGATTCCTCTCCCGTCGATACCGGGGCCAAAAACCTTGTGTGGAGTCAGGGCCGGAAACGAGGATTCCTCTCAGGGGCTGACATGGATCTTTGGGTACTTCTGGAGTCTCCGCAGGGGAGTCAGGCCTCGTCTCGAGTGGGGGCATGCACGTGCGTTTTCTTTCCATGCTGTAGCAGCAATGTCACGCTTCCCGTCGCGTGGATCAAAGGATCTGTGGTTTTCCCTCGAGGCTTTCCCACAGGGCTGTCCCACGTGCCACCGTGGTGTGAGTCGATCCTCGGGGTGAAAGATGAGCCAGTGCAGGGCAAAGAGGTTCCTCTGGAATGGACTGAGACATCTGGGGGACTCTTGGAATGGTGGTACGACCATGGAGTTCCTCTCGCCTTTCCTGTTGAGAGTGCCTCCTCTTGAGATGCGACGGGAACGCCGGGAATTCTTTCCCGTTGAAAGCAGGCAAAGGATCCCTCATCTCGAGCTACGAGGGGGAAACGGGGCTCCTCTGGATGTGGGCGGGACCATCGTGCTTCCTCTCGAGTGGAGACGGGTATGGAAGTGAACTTCTTGAGTTGCAGCAAGGGTGTGAAAGACCCTTTCGAAGTTCCAGAGGTTAGGGGTCATTAGTCTCCAGACGCCTCATCGGAAATAGGCCTCATCTCGCCTGGAAGGGAGAACTTCCTGGATTTTCTCGAGATGCGGCAGGTGTTCTCGAGTTACGACGGGGACCTCAGGGACCCGCCCTGGTGGCCTCAGGAGAGGCCAGTCCACATGCGAGTTGCTAGGGGGCCTCGCGGGATTCCTCTACCGTCGATACCGGGGCCAAAAACCTTGTGTGGAGTCAGGGCCGGAAACGAGGATTCCTCTCAGGGGCTGACATGGATCTTTGGGTACTTCTGGAGTCTCCGCAGGGGAGTCAGGCCTCGTCTCGAGTGGGGGCATGCACGTGCGTTTTCTTTCCAGGCTGTAGCAGCAATGTCACGCTTCCCTTCGCGTGGATCAAAGGATCTGTGGTTTTCCCTCGAGGCTTTCCCACAGGGCTGTCCCACGTGCCACCGTGGTGTGAGTCGATCCTCGGCGTGAAAGATGAGCCAGTGCAGGGCAAAGAGGTTCCTCTGGAATGGACTGAGACATCTGGGGGACTCTTGGAATGGTGGTACGACCATGGAGTTCCTCTCACCTTTCCTGTTGAGAGTGCCTCCTCTTGAGATGCGACGGGAACTCCGGGAATTCTTTCCCGTTGAAAGCAGGCAAAGGATCCCTCATCTCGAGCTACGAGGGGGAAACGGGGCTCCTCTGGATGTGGGCGGGACCATCGTGCTTCCTCTCGAATGGAGACGGGTATGGCGGTGAACTTCTTGAGTTGCAGCAAGGGTGTGAAAGACCCTTTCGAAGTTCCAGAGGTTAGGTGTCATTAGTCTCCAGACGCCTCATCGGAAATAGGCCTCATCTCGCCTGGAAGGGAGAACTTCCTGGATTTTCTCGAGTTGCGGCAGGTGTTCTCGAGTTACGACGGGGACCTCAGGGACCCGCCCTGGTGGCCTCAGGAGTGGCCAGTCACCATGCGAGTTGCTAGGGGGCCTCTCGGGATTCCTCTCCCGTCGATACCGGGGCCAAAATCCTTGTGTGGAGTCAGGGCCAGAACCGAGGATTCCTCTCAGGGGCTGATATGGATCTTTGGGTACTTCTGGAGTCTCGCCAGGGGAGACAGGCCTCGTCTCGTGAGGGGGCATGCACGTGCACTTTCCTTCCAGGCTGTAGCAGCAATGTCACGCTTCCCGTCGCGTGGATCAAAGGATCTGTGGTTTTCCCTCGAGGCTTTCCCTCGAGGCTTTCCCACAGGGCTGTCCCACGTGCCACCGTGGTGTGAGTCGATCCTCGGCGTGAAAGATGAGCCAGTGCAGGGCAAAGAGTTTCCTCTGGAATGGACTGAGACATCTGGGGGACTCTTGGAATGGTGGTACGACCATGGAGTTCCTCTCGCCTTTCCTGTTGAGAGTGCCTCCTCTTGAGATGCGACGGGAACGCCGGGAATTCTTTCCCGTTGAAAGCAGGAAAAGGATCCCTCATCTCGAGCTACGAGGGGGAAACGGGGCTCCTCTGGATGTGGGCGGGACCATCGTGCTTCCTCTCGAGTGGAGACGGGTATGGCGGTGAACTTCTTGAGTTGCAGCAAGGGTGTGAAAGACCCTTTCGAAGTTCCAGAGTTTAGGTGTCATTAGTCTCCAGACGCCTCATCAGAAATAGGCCTCATCTCGCCTGGAAGGGAGAACTTCCTGGATTTTCTCGAGTTGCGGCAGGTGTTCTCGAGTTACGACGGGGACCTCAGGGACCCGCCCTGGTGGCCTCAGGAGAGGCCAGTCCCTATGCGAGTTGCTAGGGGGCCTCTCGGGATTCCTCTCCCCTCGATACCGGGGCCAAAAACCTTGTGTGGAGTCAGGGCCGGAACCGAGGATTCCTCTCAGGGGCTGACATGGATCTTTGGGTACTTCGGGAGTCTCCCCAGGGGAGTCAGGCCTCGTCTCGAGTGGGGGCATGCACGTGCGCTTTCCTTCCAGGCTGTAGCAGCAATGTCACGCTTCCCGTCGCGTGGATCATAGGATCTGTGGTTTTCCCTCGAGGCTTTCCCTCGAGGCTTTCCCACAGGGCTGTCCCACGTGCCACCGTGGTGTGAGTCGATCCTCGGCATGAAAGATGAGCCAGTGCAGGGCAAAGAGGTTCCTCTGGAATGGACTGAGACATCTGGGGGACTCTTGGAATGGTGGTACGACCATGGAGTTCCTCTCGCCTTTCCTGTTGAGAGTGCCTCCTCTTGAGATGCGACGGGAACGCCGGGAATTCTTTCCCGTTGAAAGCAGGGAAAGGATCCCTCATCTCGAGCTCCGAGGGGGAAACGGGGCTCCTCTGGATGTGGGCGGGACCATCGTGCTTCCTCTCTAGTGGAGACGGGTATTGCCGGGGTCCAGCCCCGGTGGATCCAGGGAATTCGAAGGGTGGACGGCGTTGGCGTGGAAAGACTTGTTTATTTATTAATATAAGATTAGATTAAGAAACTGTAGTGCAGTAGGAAGATTAAGTGGAGAAAGGGGGCTGAATAGCTTGGTTTACGCGGAAGACCAATAAAATTCCAGACAAGGAATTTGCACCATCTACGTTGGGCCACCGGTGCCCGCTTGAATATCTAAGGGTGCCTCGCCTTAAGCTCCCTTTCTCGCGGATCTTAATAACCAGGGCAAATAAGTAGACCTGGCGAGCCTCCGCGCCCCAGATGGAAATTCAGCCTGAAATTAAAGTAAAGAGCAGAGGGAAGAAAAGGGAGAGAAAAAGAGAGAGAGAGAGAGACACGGGGGGAGCCATATTCCCAAGACACCAGGCCGAGACTAGTCCGAGAATCTGGTCTGAGAATCTGGTCCCGTCCTTTATTGTTCAGAAGGCCTTTTATACTTTTGATAAAACATGGAGATCAATGGGTAACACAAAGTTATGCAGCGTTAGCAGTCCAGACTCTTATCAAAACCAGGCTTTTCTCTCTGCATACCTAATTGTATACACAAGTCTTAGGTAATTTACATCATCTTCCAACCAAAAGGGCCAATTAACATTTTACAGCCTTTTTTCTGATAAGGGTTTGTCAACCACAAGACTTATTTTTGTTGATCTTCCCAAGGTCTGGTGCCACTCTCGGAAAGCACTAAAGAAAGTTACATTCTTAGACAGCAAGGATACAGCAACTTATAACAAGTAGAGGGAGTGCAGTGATTTATAGCAAAAGAGAAGCAATTAACTCAAAAGTCTAGTGTTGCTAACATCAAAACTACTATGTATCTTTTTCTACATCCTGCTTACATTAACATCCTTCCAGGTGCCTAAAAGATAAAGAATAAGGAGGTCTGGCAGCAATCCTTGAGTCAACAGTGAAAACCCTCTACCAATATAATTTTTAACTCTTTAGAAAAGGCTCTGTATCTTTAAGATGCTTTTAAGCTTTGTGCCTCCCGCGGTTGGGGGGCTGTAAGCAATTCACAAGCTGTAAGCTTTGTGCCTCTCGCGGTTGGGGGGCTGTAAGCAATTCACAAGCTGTAAGAGGTCTGGGGAACCTGTTAGGCAGACTAGAGAGCTATCAGAGGGGTTTAACTGAAACATCCCTTTCAAATGCAGAAGACTAAAACCCTGAATTGACTTTTTTCCAGAGAATATCAGAAAAGTGGAAAAGCAGAGCACAAAAGCCGGCAGATTTTTGCTGGGGTACATGCTTAGGAATATCCAGAGGGGTCCCTGAAGTCTGAGCACGCCTTGCGTATGTCAGCTTCCTTCCTCATGACCTTGTCACGGGCGGGATTCCTCACACTGGCTTCCGGCAACTCCCCCTTCTTTATTAGTTTTTTAAAAAAATTAGGTGCAGTTCAGTCGCGAGATTCCGAATGCTCTGCCGAAGAGTCCTGACAACACAAGGAAGCACGATTACAAGGAGCAGGATTATGGCACCCACAGCAGCATAGCTAGAGACAGTAGTCAGAAGAGTTTTTCCAGAAATGAAGTCAGAGAAGGTGTGGAAAAAGTCATTGGCTTCTCCTGCGGCGGTAAAATCTAATCGGGAGTGTTCCAAGGTCTGAATCTGATTATGAAGTTTCCCTAAATCTAAACTAATATCTGAGCTGTTCCAGACACCTAAAATATGATTTTTGACCCTCTCCCATTTAAAATCTGTCTCATTTACTTTCAGGGATGTAACACATATCCACCGGTAATCGGCATGACATGAAAGAGCCAATTTCATTTTCAGACTCTGTAATTCATTCCCAATATGCATTACTGCTTCTTCTAAGGCATCAATCCTTATTTCTAGCTTCCTATCTATAATTTCCTGGGTTGCCAGTGTTAGAGAAACATTTTTGGATACGGTGTCAACATATTGGGCAGTATACACTTGTTGAGACAATGATAATGCCGCCACAGTAACAGAAGTAATTGCGGTTATCAAAGCTGATATTCCCAAAACAAGTAAGCCCACAAACCGTCGTGTTCGCATTAAATCTTGTAGCTGTTGCAGTACAGCTAGGCCATGGTTATCATACCAATACGTGGCTACAGTTACAGGTACCATGAGATAGGGCGGACGTTTTAAAACCATGAAAGAGCAAACTTTATATTGAGGAGTTAAACAGGATGAAAGCATACATTGTTCACAAGACACTACATGGGGTCCACCTGTATAATTCAATTGTATGTTAAGTCTTTCAGAATCATTAGTGAAAAGAAAAACATAAGGAGAGGGTAGACAAGCTAAAATAGAGTAAATAGAGGTATTTTTTGGTCGGATTAAAATAATAGGGGCGGTAGCCGCAAGGGCTCTCCAAATTTCTGGCTGCCAAAAGGTTTTACCTCTAATTATATAAGACAGCATAGGGGGAACAAATTGGTTATGATGCCGTCTGGTGGCAACTAACGGCCAAGAAATTGAATATTCTTTCCAATTATCCAATCTATTGATAAAGTCATCGTCAGACTCAGGGTCTTGACCTGGATTTGGGTTGCTCCAGTCCTGAATCGCACAATTTCTTCCTCCCGGCATATTGTAATCTACTCTCGAATTATAAATACAAGATTTCCAAATCGGATATCCTGAATGATCATCTATAGTTTTCCAAATAACATCTGAGGGAGCAACATCATCACAATTTGGATATTCTGATGGAGTTTTGAGAGACAAAGACTTATAGGGGCCAAGGACCCCAGGCATACGGGCTCGTAATATCCAAGCAGACCGATCCCCTATAGATGCAAATTTAGAGGTTGGGGAATCTGTCATAACTGCTTTTGTGGAGGCTCCAACGCATCCTGTCTTGGTAAAGAAGTCTCCTGTAAGGCCAGGAGGAAAATTAAAGCAGACAGGAAAATCATCTGCTAGTCCTTTAAAGGTATAATTGAAATTAATAGGGTATTGGTCTTTTGTATAGGAAGTATAAGATCCTCCCAAAAGGCGAGGCTGGTCTGTACTAACTCGTATGGGGTCACTGTTCCAAGTAACAACTTGGAAAGTTGGAGGATCCGGGAGAAACGCCCAATATTTGGTTGGAATGGGAGCAGCGCTTACCTGGCAAGAGAGCAAGGCAAGCATGGCAATAAACACCTTTTCAGGAGAGACTGACGATCCCTGTAGGGTAGCTATCCCCTGTGCCTGGCGACAGAGAGCTTTAATCTGTCCCCAGGTGGGCAAGGAGGCTTGTTGGGTTGACTGAGCTGGGCGTCCTAATGGATTCCTGCGAGGCAAAAAATCAGGGGGTGCAATATCCTGTATCTGAAGTCGTGACATCTGTCCAGTGGGTGGCTCCGATCCGCGCCTATCCGGGATCTCCAATGTCAGCTGTCCTGGGGTCAGCGGCGTTTCCCGTGCTGGCGGAGGGAGCGGGGGAAGAGGGAGTTTCTTCCTTTTTAGAGATCGCGGTGGCGGGGGATTCTGGTATCCGGGGAGCTGAGACATGGCGAATTAGTCTGTCTGGAACCCAAATCGGAGCGTCCGCGTCCTGTGGAAAAACACAAGCATACCCTCGCCCATTGGTTAATAAGGGGTCAGGACCTTTCCATTGTCCGGAAAGAAGGTCCCTCCATTTTACTAACGGTTTTGCATTCAATTGCTCTGGGCACCAATGGCGAAGCATTGCAGTGTTTCCGGATGAATCAGCATTTAAGTTATTTATTACGAAAAGAGCATGTTGCAAAATCTGATGGGGGGAACTATATTTAAATTCCCCTTCTTTTAGTTTTTGAATATGGATTTTCAGTGTTTGATGTGCTCTTTCCACAATGGCTTGTCCTTGTGGGTTATAAGGGATGCCGGTGTTATGTTTAATTTGAAATCTTGTACAGAATTGCTGAAAAGATTTAGAAGTGTAAGCAGGAGCATTATCAGTTTTTAAAGCTTTTGGCAAGCCCAGATAGGAAAAGCATGTAAAAAGATGTTGTATTACATCTTTAACTGCTTCCCCTGTACGAGCAGTGGCAATAATAACATGAGAGAAGGTATCTACAGTTACATGAACAAAAGACAGTTTTCCAAATGAAGAGACATGGGTTACATCCATTTGCCAGAGTGCATTAGGTTTGAGACCGCGAGGGTTAACTCCCAGAGGCAAAGCATTCACGGTAGTAGGACAATGTGAACAAGAACGAACAATCTCTCGGGCAGATTCTCGAGGAATTTGAAACTGGTATCGTAAGGCAGTGGCATTTTGGTGATGAAGTGAGTGAGAAGCTCGAGCTTCTTCAAAAACAGAAGCCACTGAAATCCTGGTTAACGAATCTGCCAATTCATTGAGAGCATTTAAAGGGCCAGGCAGGCCGGAATGAGCCCGAATGTGGCCGATAAAGAACGCCCGATTTCTTTTCCATATTTGCTGCTGCAGTTTAGTTAACAAATGGAAGATAGCAGTTTTGTTTTCAGGCAAAACTGCAGTCTCAATGTGTGGAAACAGCCTGACCACATACTGAGAGTCAGAATAAAGGTTAAATTCTTTCTCCGCAAACATAACAAAGGCCTCAATAACAGCTGTGATTTCAGCCCTTTGAGCTGAAGTTTCTTGTGTTTCCAAAAGTTTTTGATGATCTCTTGTGACTATAGAGGCTCTACCGTTAGCCGATCCATCAGTAAAGACTACCTGAGCATCTGAAATAGGGAACTGTTTACACCGGACAGGAAAAATAACTGGATGGTTAGACATAAAATTTAGTAAAACATGCGAGGGTAAATGATGCAAAATTTGACCACAGTAATTCCCTATGGCAATCTGCCAGTCTTCATCAAACATTAAAAGAGCATCAAGCTGCTCCTTATTATATGGAATTACAATCTCTGATGGCTCTTTACCAAACAATTCAATGCTCCGCTTCCTTCCTTTTAGCATTAATGTGGCAATTAAACCAGGATAAGAAGCCACGACTTTTTTAGCTTGGGTAGGAAGATGGATCCATTCTAAAGGGCCGCGTTGCCACAGAACTCCCGTAGGCGCCGTTGGAGTAGCTAGGCAAAGGAACTGCCACGTCATCGTCAAATCAATTCTTTTTACATAGCTATTTGATAAGGCTGCTTCTACTTTGCCTAGGGCTTCTTGAGCCTCAGCTGTTAATTGTCTTTTTGAGGTTGGATCAGGATCCCCGCGTAAAGTGTTAAAAAGAGGTTTTAATTCGGCAGTGGTTAATTTTAAATATGGTCTAATCCAATTAATATCACCTAAGAGTTTTTGATAATCATTTAAAGTAATAAGATGGTCTTTTCTCAATTGCAGCGGGGTATGAGTCACCGTTTCCGCATTTATGACTCTTCCTAAGTAAGTTATGGGCGGATTGATTTGAATTTTTTCTGGGGCAATTTTTAGGCCTCTGTCTGTCAATGCCTGGGTCAGGTCCTGGAGCACAGTCTGCAGGTGAACTCTATCAGGATGAGCTATTAAAATATCATCCATATAGTGAATCATATACACGTGTTCATATTTAGCCCTAGTATCTTCTAGAGCGGCATTAACAAATTTTTGGCATAAAGTAGGGCTATTTTTCATTCCCTGAGGCAGAACCTTCCACTGAAACCGTAAATAAGGCTGTTTAAGATTTTCTGATGGCAGACTAAAGGCAAATCGCTTTTTATCCTCAGGATTTAAGGGAATAGTGAAAAAACAATCTTGTAAATCAATAACAATTATATTATATCCCTCTGGAACGGCTACTGGGGAAGGGAGCCCAGGCTGTAAGGCCCCCATGTCCTCCATGGTGGCATTAATAGCTCTCAAATCCTGTAAAAGTCGCCATTTACCAGATTTTTTCTTAATGACAAAAATAGGAGTGTTCCAGGGGCTATTGGAGGGCTCAATATGTCCCAATTCTAATTGTTCAAAGATTAATGCTTTAGCTGCCAATAATTTTTCCTTATGCAGAGGCCACTGTTCTACCCACACCGGATCTTGAGATTTCCATGTGATGGGGTCGGCAGCAAAAACAATGGCCTCAATTATAAATTTGGATATCCCAATCCAGCACGTAGCTTGCGAGGAGTTGGGCAAATTGGCTCAATTATTCCTGTCTGTTGTTTACCCAATCCTTTTGATGGATCATAGCCCATCTGCAACATCTGAGAGGTCACTTTATCATCAGGGCTAAAAAGTAACACTCCCATTTGAGATAGCACGTCCCTCCCCCACAGGGTAAGGGGGAGCGAAGGAACGACATAAGGTTGGAAAGTTCCACGGGTATCCTCAAATTGCCAATCTAAAATTTTTGCACTTTTGGCTATTGTGGGGGCTCTTCCTATCCCCACCAAGTTATTTTCAGTAGTATGTGTGGGCCAGGAGCTGGGCCAGTCTTTTCCTGAAATGCAAGAAACATCTGCTCCTGTGTCTAATAACCCCACAATAGACTTGCCATTAATCAGGATAGTCTTCATAGGACGTTTCTGAGTAATTTCTGTTATCCAAAAAACCATATCACTAGACCCAAATCCTTTATCCTGCCTTTCATTTTGAGTAGCTGTGCGCCCAATTGCAGTGTGGTAAGGCAAAAGCAAAAGTTGGGCTATTCTTTGTCCCTGATGTATTTGGAAAGTTTTAGTTGGGGGTGAAATCATTATCTGGATTTCTCCTGTATAATCTGAGTCAATTACTCCAGGGATGATTGTGAGACCTTGCATAGCTAAGGAACTTCTGCCTAGTATAATTCCTACTAAACCTGTTGGTAATGGGCCTTTAACTCCTGTAGGTATTTTTACAGTGGGGCTATCTGGTGTTAATATTGCTGAGGTGGTGGAACTGAGGTCCAGTCCTGCGCTGCCTGGGGTTGCTCTGATGAGTTCTGCGATGGGACGAAGGGAATGAATGGGTTCAGTGAGGCTGCCCCAATTGTTGTCGGGGCCTGAGGCTGGCCCCTCAATCCGTTTCCCGACTGCTGGTCGGGGCCCAAAAAGGCTCCATTTCTATGGAATTGTGACCTACATTCTTTTGCCCAGTGATATCCTTTTTGACAACGAGGGCAGAGAGATCTAGGGAGATTAGTAGGCACAGCCGGGGAGGGAGAATTCGGCAGAGAAGAACCGGCTGCTTTTTGGGGACAAGCTCGCATAAGGTGCCCTTCCCGTCCGCAAGAGAAGCAGGCCTTGGATAAACCAATATTCTGGCCTGGACTACTGGAATGACTCTTTGACGGGTTATTTCTATTTGTAAAAAAGGACTGTACTGCCTGCTGGTAAGAATTTCCCTTTATGGCTGCAGCTATGGCAACGCCCTGCATCATCGCTGGTCCTACATCTGCACATTGCCTGATATAATCTATTATTTCCCCAGTTTTTTTAATAGGACGTAAAATGGCCTGGCAGGTAGAATTAGCATTTTCAAATGCCAGTTGTTTTATCAATATACTAGCTGCCTCAGTGTTGGAAATTACTCTGTTGACTGCCTCTGCAAGTCTTGATATAAAGTCTTCATATGGCTCTTCTGGTTTTTGTTTAACATTTGAGAAGGAAGAGGTAGATTCTTTCCCTTCAGGCAACAAACGCCAAGCCCCAAGGGCGCAGGCGGTTACTTGATCTAAAGTGGTTTTATCTAATCCCATTTGATCTCTAAGTGTTCCAAAATCATTAGTCCCTGCCAACATATTTTTTATAATATATCTTGGGCCATATTTTTGGTTAGCATCAGCCTGTTTTTGGGCTAGATCTTCATATTCAGTTCTCCAAAGTACATATTGACCTCCAGACAGACAAGCTTTAGCGACTGTCTTCCAGTCATGGGGTGTCATCCATCTGCCCGCTAAAGCTTCCACCAATGATACAGTGTACGGGGCTTTAGGCCCATACAAAGCACAAGCCTGTTTGAGTTCTTTAATCATTTTCATTGGAATGGGTTCCCAGTGGGGGGCTGTTCTCCCACCACTTCCACCAAATATTATGGGGAAACAAGCCTCAAGGTGGGGATCAAGTTCATCATCTGGGCTAGAGAAAACTCTTCTTCGGGGAGCTTCTAGTGGAGGCCCCTCACCCTTATAGGGAGGGGGGGGCAAGGGGTGTCCTATGTCACTTTCTTCGTACTTTGGGAATTTTTTATCCGTTCTGTGTTTAGGTCTTACGGATGTTTTATCTGGGGAATCTGGCCTTAAACTCTCAGGTGCATATAATCTGATGGGGGACATTTGTCTTGAGCCTCTGGAAGCAGAAGGCTTAATTAAGGAAATTTCTCTTGAATTTGTGGAAGCAGGTGGTCTGGTTGGGGAAGTTTTTATTAAGCTCTTTGGAGCAGATAATCTAATTGGAGAAGTTTCTCTTAAACTCCTTGGAGCATCTTTATTTAATAAAGACCAGTCCTCATCAGAATGATCTTGACTTACTTCCTCTTCCAAATCTTCCTCATCTGAAAGCTGCTCTTTTTTGTCATCTCTATCTATTACCTTTTCTTGGGCAGTCATTGCAGCTATCATTTGACTCAACTGCCGATAGTTAGGTGTAGCCTCCTTTTCATCACTCTCCTCTTCGATAGATACCTTTTTCTCTGCACTTTCCTCTTTAAGATGTACCTTTTCAGATTCAGGGGCAGGGTCTAGAGCGTCCCTAATTATATTCCATAAGGAAAAGGCGTCAGTAGGCACCTTTTGTGAGCCATGTTCAGCATGGTAAGTTTTTAGTTGTTTTCCTACTCTCTCCCAGGTGTCTAAGTTAACAGTGCCTTCTTCTGGGAACCAGGGACACTGTTCTTGTACAAAGGAAAAAAATGAATGAATATTGGATTTTTTAACTTTAATTCCTCGTTTAGTTAGTAACTGCAAGATTACTCCTGTAAAAAGCTGTCTTTCTTTTGATTCACTGTTACCCATGTCAGAAAATTAAGTCTTATAGAAAAGTCTACCTCAACAAAAAGGTTTTACCTTTGGCGAGGGGGGTTTTGTTTTCAACCCTAAGATAGCAGGTTTCTTTTCAACCTCTAGAGCACCAGGTTTCTCTTAAACCCTTGAACACTTCCCACTCCTCCTCACCCTGTCTATCCTACAGGGGGGTCCGCGGCACCCTGAGTGGGGTCCTAGCCGTCCCGAACACTCAACACTGGGGGAGTACCCGAAAGTACTCCGGGGGGAGTGATTAAGTCACTCGGGGGGGAGCAACAGAGAGTGCTCCGGGGGGAGCAACAGAGAGTGCTCCGGGGGGAGCTACAGAGAGTGCTCCGGGGGGAGCTTTTGCTCCGAGGAACCTACCTTCGAATAGCCTGTTCCGGGCGCCACTTGCCGGGGTCCAGCCCCGGTGGATCCAGGGAATTCGAAGGGTGGACGGCGTTGGCGTGGAAAGACTTGTTTATTTATTAATATAAGATTAGATTAAGAAACTGTAGTGCAGTAGGAAGATTAAGTGGAGAAAGAGGGCTGAATAGCTTGGTTTACGCGGAAGACCAATAAAATTCCAGACAAGGAATTTGCACCATCTACGTTGGGCCACCGGTGCCCGCTTGAATATCTAAGGGTGCCTCGCCTTAAGCTCCCTTTCTCGCGGATCTTAATAACCAGGGCAAATAAGTAGACCTGGCGAGCCTCCGCGCCCCAGATGGAAATTCAGCCTGAAATTAAAGTAAAGAGCAGAGGGAAGAAAAGGGAGAGAAAAAGAGAGAGAGAGAGAGACAGGGGGGGAGCCAGATTCCCAAGAAACCAGGCCGAGACTAGTCCGAGAAACTGGTCTGAGAATCTGGTCCCGTCATTTATTGTTCAGAAGGCCTTTTATACTTTTGATAAAACATGGAGATCAATGGGTAACACAAAGTTATGCAGCGTTAGCAGTCCAGACTCTTATCAAAACCAGGCTTTTCTCTCTGCATACCTAATTGTATACACAAGTCTTAGGTAATTTACATCATCTTCCAACCAAAAGGGCCAATTAACATTTTACAGCCTTTTTTCTGATAAGGGTTTGTCAACCACAAGACTTATTTGTGTTGATCTTCCCAAGGTCTGGTGCCACTCTCGGAAAGCACTAAAGAAAGTTACATTCTTAGACAGCAAGGATACAGCAACTTATAACAAGTAGAGGGAGTGCAGTGATTTATAGCAAAAGAGAAGCAATTAACTCAAAAGTCTAGTGTTGCTAACATCAAAACTACTATGTATCTTTTTCTACATCCTGCTTACATTAACATCCTTCCAGGTGCCTAAAAGATAAAGAATAAGGAGGTCTGGCAGCAATCCTTGAGTCAACAGTGAAAACCCTCTACCAATATAATTTTTAACTCTTTAGAAAAGGCTCTGTATATTTAAGATGCTTTTAAGCTTTGTGCCTCCCGCGGTTGGGGGGCTGTAAGCAATTCACAAGCTGTAAGCTTTGTGCCTCTCGCGGTTGGGGGGCTGTAAGCAATTCACAAGCTGTAAGAGGTCTGGGGAACCTGTTAGGCAGACTAGAGAGCTATCAGAGGGGTTTAACTGAAACATCCCTTTCAAATGCAGAAGACTAAAACCCTGAATTGACTTTTTTCCAGAGAATATCAGAAAAGTGGAAAAGCAGAGCACAAAAGCCAGCAGATTTTTGCTGGGGTACATGCTTAGGAATATCCAGAGGGGTCCCTGAAGTCTGAGCACGCCTTGCGTATGTCACCTTCCTTCCTCATGACCTTGTCACGGGCGGGATTCCACACACTGGCTTCCGGCAGGGTATGGTGGTGAACTTCTTGAGTTGCAGCAAGGCTGTGAAAGACCCTTTCGAAGTTCCAGAGGTAAGGTGTCATTAGTCTCCAGACGCCTCATCGGAAATAGGCCTCATCTCGCCTGGAAGGGAGAACTTCCTGGATTTTCTCGAGTTGCGGCAGGTGTTCTCGAGTTACGACGGGGACCTCAGGGACCCGCCCTGGTGGCCTCAGGAGAGGCCAGTCCCTATGCGAGTTGCTAGGGGGCCTCTCGGGATTCCTCTCCCGTCGATACTGGGGCCAAAAACCTTGTGTAGAGTCAGGGCCGGAACCGAGGATTCCTCTCAGGGGCTGACATGGATCTTTGGGTACTTCTGGAGTCTCCCCAGGGGAGTCAGGCCTCGTCTCGAGTGGGGGCATGCACGTGCACTTTCCTTCCAGGCTGTAGCAGCAATGTCACGCTACCTGTCGCGTGGATCAAATAATCTGTGGTTTTCCCTCGAGGCTTTCCCACAGGGCTGTCCCACGTGCCACCGTGGTGTGAGTCGATCCTCGGCGTGAAAGATGAGCCAGTGCAGGGCAAAGAGGTTCCTCTGGAATGGACTGAGACATCTGGGGGACTCTTGGAATGGTGGTACGACCATGGAGTTCCTCTCGCCTTTCCTGTTGAGAGTGCCTCCTCTTGAGATGCGACGGGAACGCCGGGAATATTTTCCCGTTGAAAGCAGGGAAAGGATCCCTCATCTCGAGCTACGAGGGGGAAACGGGGCTCCTCTGGATGTGGGCGGGACCATCGTGCTTTCTCTCGAGTGGAGACGGGTATGGCGGTGAACTTCTTGAGTTGCAGCAAGGGTGTGAAAGACCCTTTCGAAGTTCCAGAGGTTAGGTGTCATTAGTCTCCAGACGCCTCATCGGAAATAGGCCTCATCTCGCCTGGAAGGAAGAACTTCCTTGATTTTCTCGAGTTGCGGCAGGTGTTCTCGAGTTACGACGGGGACCTCAGGGACCCGCCCTGTTGGCCTCAGGAGAGGCCAGTCCCTATGCGTGTTGCTAGGGGGCCCCTCGGGATTCCTCTCCCGTCGATACCGGGGCCAAAAACCTTGTGTGGAGACAGGGCTGGAACCGAGGATTCCTCTCAGGGACTGATATGGATCTTTGGGTACTTCTGGAGTCTCGCCAGGGGAGACAGGCCTCGTCTCGTGTGGGGGCATGCACGTGCACTTTCCTTCCAGGCTGTAGCAGCAATGTCACGCTTCACGTCGCGTGGATCAAAGGATCTGCGGTTTTCCCTCGAGGCTTTCCCTCGAGGCTTTCCCACAGGGCTGTCCCACGTGACACCGTGGTGTGAGTCGATTCTCGGCGTGAAAAATGAGCCAGTGCAGGGCAAAGAGGTTCCTCTGGAATGGACTGAGACATCTGGGGGACTCTTGGAATGGTGGTACGACCATGGAGTTCCTCTCGCCTTTCCTGTTGAGAGTGCCTCCTCTTGAGATGCGACGGGAACGCCGGGAATTCTTTCCCGTTGAAAGGAGGGAAAGGATCCCTCATCTCGAGCTACGAGGGGGAAACGGGGCTCCTCTGGATGTGGGCGGGACCATCGTGCTTTCTCTCGAGTGGAGACGGGTATGGCGGTGAACTTCTTGAGTTGCAGCAAGGGTGTGAAAGACCCTTTCGAAGTTCCAGAGGTTAGGTGTCATTAGTCTCCAGACGCCTCATCGGAAATAGGCCTCATCTCGCCTGGAAGGGAGAACTTCCTGGATTTTCTCGAGTTGCGGCAGGTGTTCTCGAGTTACGACGGTGACCTCAGGGACCCGCCCTGGTGGCCTCAGGAGAGGCCAGTCCCCATGCGAGTTGCTAGGGGGCCTCTCGGGATTCCTCTCCCATCGATACCGGGGCCAAAAAGCTTGTGTGGAGTCAGGGCCGGAACCGAGGATTCCTCTCAGGGGCTGACATGGATCTTTGGGTACTTCTGGAGTCTCCCCAGGGGAGTCAGGCCTCGTCTCGAGTGGGGGCATGCACGTGCGCTTTCCTTCCAGGCTGTAGCAGCAATGTCACGCTTCCCGTCGCGTGGATCAAAGGATCTGTGGTTTTCCCTCGAGGCTTTCCCTCGAGGCTTTCCCACAGGGCTGTCCCACGTGCCACCGTGTTGTGAGTCGATCCTCGACTTGAAAGATGAGCCAGTGCAGGGCAAAGAGGTTCCTCTGGAATGGACTGAGACATCTGGGGGACTCTTGGAATGGTGGTACGACCATGGAGTTCCTCTCGCCTTTCCTGTTGAGAGTGCCTCCTCTTGAGATGCGACGGGAACGCCGGGAATACTTTCCCGTTGAAAGCAGGGAAAGGATCCCTCATCTCGAGCTACGAGGGGGAAACGGGGCTCCTCTGGATGTGGGCGGGACCATCGTGCTTCCTCTCGAGTGGAGACGGGTATGGCGGTGAACTTCTTGAGTTGCAGCAAGGGTGTGAAAGACCCTTTCGAAGTTCCAGAGGTTAGGTGTCATTAGTCTCCAGAGGCCTCATCGGAAATAGGCCTCATCTCGCCTGGAAGGGAGAACTTCCTGGATTTTCTCGAGTTGCGGCAGGTGTTCTCGAGTTACGACGGGGACCTCAGGGACCCGCCCTGGTGGCCTCAGGAGAGGCCAGTCCCCATGCGAGTTGCTAGGGGGCCTCTCGGGATTCCTCTCCCGTCGATACCGGGGCCAAAAACCTTGTGTGCAGTCAGGGCCGGAACCGAGGATTCCTCTCAGGGGCTGACATGGATCTTTGGGTACTTCTGGAGTCTCCCCAGGGGAGTCAGGCCTCGTCTCGAGTGGGGGCATGCACGTGCGTTTTCCTTCCAGGCTGTAGCAGCAATGTCACGCTTCCCGTCGCGTGGATCAAAGGATCTGTGGTTTTCCCTCGAGGCTTTCCCTCGAGGCTTTCCCACAGGGCTGTCCCACGTGCCACCGTGTTGTGAGTCGATCCTCGGCTTGAAAGATGAGCCAGTGCAGGGCAAAGAGGTTCCTCTGGAATGGACTGAGACATCTGGGGGACTCTTGGAATGGTGGTACGACCATGGAGTTCCTCTCGCCTTTCCTGTTGAGAGTGCCTCCTCTTGAGATGCGACGGGAACGCCGGGAATACTTTCCCGTTGAAAGCAGGGAAAGGATCCCTCATCTCGAGCTACGAGGGGGAAACGGGGCTCCTCTGGATGTGGGCGGGACCATCGTGCTTCCTCTCGAGTGGAGACGGGTATGGCGGTGAACTTCTTGAGTTGCAGCAAGGGTGTGAAAGACCCTTTCGAAGTTCCAGAGGTTAGGTGTCATTAGTCTCCAGAGGCCTCATCGGAAATAGGCCTCATCTCGCCTGGAAGGGAGAACTTCCTGGATTTTCTCGAGTTGCGGCAGGTGTTCTCGAGTTACGACGGGGACCTCAGGGACCCGCCCTGGTGGCCTCAGGAGAGGCCAGTCCCCATGCGAGTTGCTAGGGGGCCTCTCGGGATTCCTCTCCCGTCGATACCGGGGCCAAAAACCTTGTGTGGAGTCAGGGCCGGAACCGAGGATTCCTCTCAGGGGCTGACATGGATCTTTGGGTACTTCTGGAGTCTCCCCAGGGGAGTCAGGCCTCGTCTCGAGTGGGGGCATGCACGTGCGCTTTCCTTCCAGGCTGTAGCAGCAATGTCACGATTCCCGTCCCGTGCATCAAAGGATCTGTGGTTTTCCCTCGAGGCTTTCCCACAGGGCTGTCGCACGTGCCACTGTGGTGTGAGTCGATCCTCGGCGTGAAAGACGAGCCAGTGCAGGGCAAAGAGGTTCCTCTGGAATGGACTGAGACATCTGGGGGACTCTTGGAATGGTGGTACGACCATGGAGTTCCTCTCTCCTTTCCTGTTGAGAGTGCCTCCTCTTGAGATGCGACGGGAACGCCGGGAATTCTTTCCCGTTGAAAGCAGGGAAAGGATCCCTCATCTTGATCTACGAGGGGGAAACGGGGCTCCTCTGGATGTGGGCGGGACCATCGTGCTTCCTCTCGAGTGGAGACGGGTATGGCGGTGAACTTCTTGAGTTGCAGCAAGGGTGTGAAAGACCCTTTCGAAGTTCCAGAGGTTAGGTGTCATTAGTCTCCAGACGCCTCATCGGAAATAGGCCTCATCTCGCCTGGAAGGGAGAACTTCCTGGATTTTCTCGAGTTGCGGCAGGTGTTCTCGAGTTACGACGGGGACCTCAGGGACCCGCCCTGGTGGCCTCAGGAGAGGCCAGTCCCCATGCGAGTTGCTAGGGGGCCTCTCGGGATTCCTCTCCCGTCGATACCGGGGCCAAAAACCTTGTGTGGAGTCAGGGCCGGAACCGAGGATTCCTCTCAGGGGCTGACATGGATCTTTGGGTACTTCTGGAGTCTCCCCAGGGGAGTCAGGCCTCGTCTCGAGTGGGGGCATGCACGTGCGCTTTCCTTCCAGGCTGTAGCAGCAATGTCACGCTTCCCGTCGCGTGGATTAAAGGGTCTGTGGTTTTCCCTCGAGGCTTTCCCTCGAGGCTTTCCCACAAGCCTCTCCCACGTGCCACCGTGGTGTGAGTCGATCCTCGGCGTGAAAGATGAGCCAGTGCAGGGCAAAGAGGTTCCTCTGGAATGGACTGAGACATCTGGGGGACTCTTGGAATGGTGGTACGACCATGGAGTTCCTCTCGCCTTTCCTGTTGAGAGTGCCTCCTCTTGAGATGCGACGGGAATGCCGGCAATTCTTTCCCGTGGAAAGCAGGGAAAGGATCCCTCATCTCGAGCTACGAGGGGGACACGGGGCTCCTCTGGATCTGGGCGGGACCATCGTGCTTCCCTTCGAGTGGAGACGGGTATGGCGGTGAACTTCTTGAGTTGCAGCAAGGGTGTGAAAGACCCTTTCAAAGTTCCAGAGGTTAGGTGTCATTAGTCTCCAGGCGCCTCATCGGAAATAGGCCTAATCTCGCCTGGAAGGGAGAACTTCCTGGATTTTCTCGAGTTGCGGCAGGTGTTCTCGAGTTACGACGGGGACCTCAGGGACCCGCCCTGGTGGCCTCAGGAGAGGCCAGTCCCCATGCGAGTTGCTAGGGGGCCTCGTGGGGTTCCTCTCCCGTCAATTCCGGGGCCATAAACCTTGTGTGTAGTCAGGGCCGGAACCGAGGATTCCTCTCAGGAGCTGACATGGATCTTTGGGTACTTCTGGAGTCTCCCCAGGGGAGTCAGGCCTCGTCTCGAGTGGGGGCATGCACGTGCGCTTTCCTTCGAGGCTGTAGCAGCAATGTCACGCTTCTTGTGGCGTGGATCAAAGGATCTGTGGTTTTCCCTCGAGGCTTTCCCTCGAGGATTTCCCACAGGGCTGTCCCACGTGCCACCGTGGTGTGAATCGATCCTCGGGGTGAAAGATGAGCCAGTGCAGGGCAAAGAAGTTCCTCTGGAATGGACTGAGACATCTGGGGGACTCTTGGCATGGTGGTACGACCATGGAGTTCCTCTCGCCTTTCCTGTTGAGAGTGCCTCCTCTTGAGATGCGATGGGAACGCTGGGAATTCTTTCCCGTTGAAAGCAGGGAAAGGATCCCTCATCTCGACCTACGAGGGGGAAACGGGGCTCCTCTGGATGTGGGCGGGACCATCGTGCTTCCTCTCGAGTGGAGACGGGTATGGCGGTGAACTTCTTGAGTTGCAGCAAGGGTGTGAAAGACCCTTTCGAAGTTGCAGAGGTTAGGTGTCATTAGTCTCCAGATGCCTCATCGGAAACAGGCCTCATCTCGCCTGGAAGGGAGAACTTCCTGGATTTTCTCGAGTTGCGGCAGGTGTTCTCGCGTTACGACGGGGACCTCAGGGACCCGCCCTGGTGGCCTCAGGAGAGGCCAGTCCCCATGCGAGTTGCTAGGTGGCCTCTCGGGATTTCTCTCTCGTCGATACCGGGGTCAAAAACCTTGTGTGGAGTCAGGGCCGGAACCGAGGATTCCTCTCATGGGTGACATGGATCTTTGGGTACTTCTGGAGTCTCCCCAGGGGAGTCAGGCCTCGTCTCGAGTGGGGGCATGCACGTGCGCTTTCCTTCCAGGCTGTAGCAGCAATGTCACGCTTCCCGTCGCGTGGATCAAAGGATCTGTGGTTTTCCCCCGAGGCTTTCCCACAGGGCTGTCCCACGTGCCACCGTGGTGTGAGTCGATCCTCGGCGTGAAAGATGAGCCAGTGCATGGCAAAGAGGTTCCTCTGGAATGGACTGAAACATCTGGGGGACTCTTGGAATGGTGGTACGACCATGGAGTTCCTCTCGCCTTTCCTGTTGAGAGTGCCTCCTCTTGAGATGCGACGGGAACGCCGGGAATTCTTTCCCGTTGAAAGCAGGGAAAGGATCCCTCATCTCGAACTCCGAGGGGGAAACGGGGCTCCTCTGGATGTGGGCGGGACCATCGTGCTTCCTCTGGAGTGGAGACGGGTATGGCGGTGAACTTCTTGAGTTGCAGCAAGGGTGTGAAAGACCCTTTCGAAGTTCCATAGGTTAGGTGTCATTAGTCTCCAGATGCCTCATCGGAAATAGGCCTCATCTCGCCTGGAAGGGAGAACTTCCTGGATATTCTCGAGTTGCGGCAGGTGTTCTCGAGTTACGACGGGGACCTCAGGGACCCGCCCTGGTGGCCTCAGGAGAGGCCAGTCCCCATGCGAGTTGCTAGGGGGCCTCTCGGGATTCCTCTCCCGTGGATACCGGGGTCAAAAACCTTGTGTGGAGTCAGGGCCGGAACCGAGGATTCCTCTCATGGGTGACATGGATCTTTGGGTACTTCTGGAGTCTCCCCAGGGGAGTCAGGCCTCGTCTCGAGTGGGGGCATGCACGTGCGCTTTCCTTCCAGGCTGTAGCAGCAATGTCACGCTTCCCATCGCGTGGATCAAAGGATCTGTGGTTTTCCCACAGGGCTCTCCCACGTGCCACCGTGGTGTGAGTCGATCCTAGGCGTGAAAGATGAGCCATTGCAGGGCAAAGAGGTTCCTCTGGAATGGACTGAGACATCTGGGGGACTCTTGGAATGGTGGTACGACCATGGAGTTCCTCTCGCCTTTCCTGTTAAGAGTGCCTCCTCTTGAGATGCGACGGGAACGCCGGGAATTCTTCCCCGTTTAAAGCAGGGAAAGGATCCCTCATCTCGAGCTACGAGGGGGAAACGGGGATCCTCTGGATGTGGGCGGGACCACCGTGCTTCCTCTCGAGTGGAGACGGGTATGGCGGTGAACTTCTTGAGTCGCAGCAAGGGTGTGAAAGACCCTTTCGAAGTTCCAGAGGTTAGGTGTCATTTGTCTCCAGACGCCTCATCGGAAATAGGCCTCATCTCGCCTGGAAGGGAGAACTTCCTGGATTTTCTCGAGTTGCGGCAGGTGCTCTCGAGTTACGACGAGGACCTCAGGGACCCGCCCTGGTGGCCTCAGGAGAGGCCAGTCCCCATGCGAGTTGCTAGGGGGCCTCTCGGGATTCCTCTCCCGTCGATACCGGGGCCAAAAACCTTGTGTGGAGTCAGGGCCGGAACCGAGGATTCCTCTCAGGGGCTGACATGGATCTTTGGGTACTTCTGGAGTCTCCCCAGGGGAGTCAGGCCTCGTTTCGAGTGGGGGCATGCACGTGCGCTTTCCTTCCAGGCTGTAGCAGCAATGTCACGCTTCCCGTCGCGTGGATCAAAGGATCTGTGGTTTTCCCTCGAGGCTTTCCCTCCAGGCTTTCCCTCGAGGCTTTCCCACAGGGCTGTCCCACGTGCCACCGTGGTGTGAGTCGATCCTCGGCGTGAAAGATGAGCCAGTGCAGGGCAAAGAGGTTCCTCTGGAATGGACTGAGACATCTGGGGGACTCTTGGAATGGTGCTGCAACCATGGAGTTCCTCTCGACTTTCCTGTTGAGAGTGCCTCCTCTTGAGATGCGACGGGAACGCCGGGAATTCTTTCCCGTTGAAAGCAGGGAAAGGATCCATCATCTCGAGCTACGAGGGGGAAACGGGGCTCCTCTGGATGTGGGCGGGACCATCGTGCTTCCTCTCGAGTGGAGACGGGTATGGCGGTGAACTTCTTGAGTTGCAGCAAGGGTGTGAAAGACCCTTTCGAAGTTCCAGAGGTTAGGTGTCATTAGTCTCCAGACGCCTCATCGGAAATAGGCCTCATCTCGCCTGGAAGGGAGAACTTCCTGGATTTTCTCGAGTTGTGGCAGGTGTTCTCGAGTTACGACGGGGACCTCAGGGACCCGCCCTGGTGGCCTCAGGAGTGGCCAGTCCCCATGCGAGGTGCTAGGGGGCCTCTCGGGATTACTCTCCCGTCGATACCGGGGCCAAAAACCTTGTGTGGAGTCAGGGCCGGAACCGAGGATTCCTCTCAAGGGTTGACATGGATCTTTGGGTACTTGTGGAGTCTCCCCAGGGGAGTCAGGCCTCGTCTCGAGTGGGGGCATGCACGTGCGCTTTCCTTCCAGGCTGTAGCAGCAATGTCACGCTTCCCGTCGCGTGGATCAAAGGATCTGTGGTTTTCCCTCGAGGCTTTCCCTCGAGGCTTTCCCACAGGGCTGTCCCACGTGCCACCGTGGTGTGAGTCGATCCTCGGCGTGAAAGATGAGCCAGTGCAGGGCAAAGAGCTTCCTCTGGAATGGACTGAGACATCTGGGGGACTCTTGGAATGGTGGTACGACCATGGAGTTCCTCTCGCCTTTCCTGTTGAGAGTGCCTCCTCTTGAGATGCGATGGGAACGCCGGGAATTCTTTCCCGTTGAAAGCAGGGAAAGGATCCCTCATCTCGAGCTACGAGGGGGAAACGGGGCTCCTCTGGATGGGGGCGGGACTATCGTGCTTCCTCTCGAGTGGAGACGGGTATGGCGGTGAACTTCTTGAGTTGCAGCAAGGGTGTGAAAGACCCTTTCGAAGTTCCAGAGGTTAGGTGTCATTAGTCTCCAGACGCCTCATCGGAAATAGGCCTCATCTCGCCTGGAAGGGAGAACTTCCTGGATTTTCTCGAGTTGCGGCAGGTGTTCTCGAGTTACGACGGGGACCTCAGGGACCGGCCCTGGTGGCCTCAGGAGAGGCCAGTCCCCATGCGAGTTGCTAGGGGGCCTCTCGGGATTCCTCTCCCGTCGATACCCGGGCCAAAAACCTTGTGTGGAGTCAGGGCCGGAACCGAGGATTCCTCTCACGGGCTGATATGGATCTTTGGGTACTTCTGGAGTCTCGCCAGGGGAGACAGGCCTCATCTCGAGTGGGGGCATGCACGTGCGCTTTCCTTCCAGGCTGTAGCAGCAATGTCACGCTTCCCATCGCGTGGATTAAAGGATCTGTGGTTTTCTCTCGAGGCCTTCCCTCGAGGCTTCCCAAAGGCTGTCCCACGTGCCACCGTGGTGTGAGTCGATCCTCGGCGTGAAAGATGAGCCAGTGCAGGGCAAAGAGGTTCCTCTGGAAAGGACTGAGACATCTGCGGGACTCTTGGTATGGTGGTACGACCATGGAGTTCCTCTCGCCTTTCCTGTTGAGAGTGCCTCCTCTTGAGATGCGACGGGAACGCCGGGAATTCTTTCCCGTTGAAAGCAGGGAAAGGATCGCTCATCTCGAGCTAGGAGGGGGAAACGGGGCTCCTCTGGATGTGGGCGGGACCATCGTGCTTCCTCTCGAGTGGAGACGGGTATGGCGGTGAACTTCTTGAGTTGCAGCAAGGGTGTGAAAGACCCTTTCGAAGTTCCAGAGTTTAGGTGTCATTAGTCTCCAGACGCCTCATCGGAAATAGGCCTCATCTCGCCTGGAAGGGAGAACTTCCTGGATTTTCTCGAGTTGCAGCAGGTGTTCTCGAGTTACGACGGGTACCTCAGGGACCCGCCCTGGTGGCCTCAGGAGAGGCCAGTCCCCATGCGAGTTGCTAGGGGGCCTCTCGGGATTCCTCTCCCGTCGATACAGGGGCCAAAAACCTTGTGTGGAGTCAGGGCCGGAACCGAGGATTCCTCTCAGGGGCTGACATGGATCTGTGGGTACTTCTGCAGTCTCCCCAGGGGAGTCAGGCCTCGTCTCGAGTGGGGGCATGCACGTGCGCTTTCCTTCCAGGCTGTAGCAGCAATGTCACGCTTCCCATCGCGTGGATTAAAGGATCTGTGGTTTTCCCTCGAGGCTTTCCCTCGAGGCTTTCCCACAGGGCTGTCCCACGTGCCACCGTGGTGTGAGTCGATCCTCGGCGTGAAAGATGAGCCAGTGCAGGGCAAAGAGCTTCCTCTGGAATGGACTGAGACATCTGGGGGACTCTTGGAATGGTGGTACGACCATGGAGTTCCTCTCGCCTTTCCTGTTGAGAGTGCCTCCTCTTGAGATGCGACGGGAACGCCGGGAATTCTTTCCCGTTGAAAGCAGGGAAAGGATCCCTCATCTCGAGCTACGAGGGGGAAACGGGGCTCCTCGGGATGTGGGCGGGACCATCGTGCTTCCTCTCGAGTGGACACGGGTATGTCGGTGAACTTCTTGAGTTGCAGCAAGGGTGTGAAAGACCCTTTCGAAGTTCCAGAGGTTAGGTGTCATTAGTCTCCAGACGCCTCATCGGAAATAGGCCTCATCTAGCCTGGAAGGGAGAACTTCCTGGATTTTCTCGAGGTGCGGCAGGTGTTCTCGAGTTACGACGGGTACCACAGGGACCCGCCCTTATGGCCTCAGGAGAGGCCAGTCCCCATGCGAGTTGCTAGGGGGCCTCCCGGGATTCCTCTCCAGTCGATACCGGGGCCAAAAACCTTGTTTGGAGTCAGGGCCAGAACCGAGGATTCCTCTCAGGGGCTGACATGGATCTTTGGGTACTTCTAGAGTCTCCCCAGGGGAGTCAGGCCTCGTCTCGAGTGGGGGCATGCACGTGCGCTTTCCTTCCAGGCTGTAGCAGCAATGTCACGCTTCCCGTCGCGTGGATCAAATGATCTGTGGTTTTCCCTCGAGGCTTTCCCTCGAGGCTTTCCCACAGGGCTGTCCCATGTGCCACCGTGGTGTGAGTCGATCCTCGGAGTGAAAGATGAGCCAGTGCAGGGCAAAGAGTTTCCTCTGGAATGGACTGAGACATCTGGGGGACTCTTGAAATGGTGGTACGACCATGGAGTTCCTCTCGCCTTTCCTGTTGAGAGTGCCTCCTCTTGAGATGCGACGGGAACGCTGGGAATTCTTTCCCGTTGAAAGCAGGGAAAGGATCCCTCATCTCGAGCTACGAGGGGGAAACGGGGCTCCTCTGGATGTGGGCGGGACCATCGTGCTTCCTCTCGAGTGGAGACGGGTATGGCGGTGAACTTCTTGAGTTGCAGCAAGGGTGTGAAAGACCCTTTCGAAGTTCCAGAGGTTACGTGTCAGTCTCCAGACGTCTCATCGGAAATAGACCTCATCTCGCCTGGAAGGGAGAACTTCCTGGATTTTCTCGAGGTGCGGCAGGTGTTCTCGAGTTACGACTGGTACCACAGGGACCCGCCCTGATGGCCTCAGGAGAGGCCAGTCCCCATGCGTGTTGCTAGGGGGCCTCTCGGGATTCCTCTCCCGTCGATACTGGGGCCAAATACCTTGTGTGGAGTCAGGGCCGGAACCGAGGATTCCTCTCAGGGGCTGACATGGATCTTTGGGTACTTCTGGAGTCTCCCCAGGGGAGTCAGGCCTCGTCTCGAGTGGGGGCATGCACGTGCGCTTTCCTTCCAGGCTGTAGCAGCAATGTCACACTTCCCGTCGCGTGGATCAAAGTATCTGTGGTTTTCCCTCTAGGCTTTCCCTGGAGGTTTTCCCACAGGGCTGTCCCACGTGCCACCGTGGTGTGAGTCGATTCTCGGCGTGAAAGATGAGCCAGTGCAGGGCAAAGAGGTTCCTCTGGAATGGACTGAGACATCTGGGGGACTCTTGGAATGGTGGTACGACCATGGAGTTCCTCTCGCCTTTCCTGTTGAGAGTGCCTCCTCTTGAGATGCGACGGGAATGCCGGGAATTCTTTCCCGTTGAAAGCAGGGAAAGGATCCCTCATCTCGAGCTACGAGGGGGAAACGGGGCTCCTCTGGATGTGGGCGGGACCATCGTGCTTTCTCTCGTGTGGAGACGGGTATGGCGGTAAACTTCTTGAGTTGCAGCAAGGGTGTGAAAGACCCTTTCGAAGTTCCAGAGGTTAGGTGTCATTAGTCTCCAGACGCCTCATCGGAAATAGGCCTCATCTCGCCTGGAAGGGAGAACTTCCTGGATTTTCTCGAGTTGCGGCAGGTGTTTTCGAGTTACGACGGGGACCTCAGGGACCCGCCCTGGTGGCCTCAGGAGAGGCCAGTCCCCATGCGAGTTGCTAGGGGGCCTCTCGGGATTCCTCTCCCGTCGATACCGGGGCCAAAAACCTTGTGTGGAGTCAGGGCCAGAACCGAGGATTCCTCTCAGGGGCTGACATGGATCTTTGGGTACTTCTGGAGTCTCCCCAGGGGAGTCAGGCCTCGTCTCGAGTGGGGGCATGCACGTGCGCTTTCCTTCCAGGCTGTAGCAGCAATGTCACGCTTCCCGTCGCGTGGATCAAAGGATCTGTGGTTTTCCCTCGAGGCTTTCCCTCGAGGCTTTCCCACAGGGCTGTCCCACGTGCCACCGTGGTGTGAGTCGATCCTCGGCGCGAAAGATGAGCCAGTGCAGGGCAAAGAGGTTCCTCTGGAATGGACTGAGACATCTGGGGGACTCTTGGAATGGTGGTACGACCATGGAGTTACTCTCGCCTTTCCTGTTAAGAGTGCCTCCTCTTTAGATCAGACGGGAACGCCGGGAATTCTTTCCCGTTGAAAGCAGGGAAAGGATCCCTCATCTCGAGCTACGAGGGGGAAACGGGGCTCCTCTGGATGTGGGCGGGACCATCGTGCTTCCTCTCGAGTGGAGACGGGTATGGCGGTGAACTTCTTGAGTTGCAGCAAGGGTGTGAAAGACCCTTTCGAAGTTCCAGAGGTTAGGTGTCATTAGTCTCCAGACGCCTCATCGGAAATAGGCCTCATCTCGCCTGGAAGGGAGAACTTCCTTGATTTTCTCGAGTTGCGGCAGGTGTTCTCGAGTTACGACGGGGACCTCAGGGACCCGCCCTGGTGGCCTCAGGAGAGGCCAGTCCCCATGCGAGTTGCTAGGGGGCCTCTCGGGATTCCTCTCCCGTCGATACTGGGGCCAAAAACCTTGTGTGGAGTCAGGGCCGGAACCGAGGATTCCTCTCAGGGGCTGACATGGATCTTTGGGTACTTCTACAGTCTCCCCAGGGGAGTCAGGCCTCGTCTCGAGTGGGGGCATGCACGTGCGCTTTCCTTTCAGGCTGTAGCAGCAATGTCACGCTTCCCGTCGCGTGGATCAAATGATCTGTGGTTTTCCCTCGAGGCTTTCCCTCGAGGCTTTCCCACAGGGCTGTCCCACGTGCCACCGTGGTGTGAGTCGATCCTCGGCGTGAAAGATGAGCCAGTGCAGGGCAAAGGGGTTCCTCTGGAATGGACTGAGACATCTGGGGGACTCTTGGAATGGTGGTACGACCATGGAGTTCCTCTCGCCTTTCCTGTTGAGAGTGCCTCCTCTTGAGATGCGACGGGAACGCCGGGAATTCTTTCCCGTTGAAAGCAGGGAAAGGATCCCTCATCTCGAGCTCCGAGGGGGAAACGGGGCTCCTCTGGATGTGGGCGGGACCATCGTGCTTCCTCCCGAGTGGACACGCGTATGGCGGTGAACTTCTTGAGTTGCAGCAAGGGTGTGAAAGACCCTTTCGAGGTTCCAGAGGTTAGGTGTCATTAGTCTCCAGACGCCTCATCGGAAATAGGCCTCATCTCGCCTGGAAGGGAGAACTTCCTGGATTTTCTCGAGTTGCGGCAGGTGTTCTCGAGTTACGACGGGGACCTCAGGGACCCGCCCTGGTGGCCTCAGTAGAGGCCAGTCCCCATGCGAGTTGCTAGGGGGCCTCTCGGGATTCCTCTCCCGTCGTTACCGGGGCCAAAAGCCTTGTGTGGAGTCAGGGCCGGAACCGAGCATTCCTCTCAGGGGTTACATGGATCTTTGGGTACTTCTGGAGTCTCCCCAGGGGAGTCAGGCCTCGTCTCGAGTGGGGGCATGCACGTGCGCTTTCCTTCCAGGCTGTAGCAGCAATGTCACGCTTCCCATCGCGAGGATTGAAGGATCTGTGGTTTTCCCTCGAGGCTTTCCCTCGAGGCTTTCCCACAGGGCTGTCCCACGTGCCACCGTGGTGTGAGTCGATCCTCGGCGTGAAAGATGAGCCAGTGCAGGGCAAAGAGGTTCCTCTGGAATGGACTGAGACATCTGGGGGACTCTTGGAATGGTGGTACGACCATGGAGTTCCTCTCGCCTTTCCTGTTGAGAGTGCCTCCTCTTGAGCTGCGACGGGAATGCCGGGAATTCTTTCCCGTTGGAAGCAGGGAAAGGATCCCTCATCTCGAGCTCCGAGGGGGAAACGTGGCTCCTCTGTATGTGGGCGGGACCATCGTGCTTTCTCTCGTGTGGAGACGGGTATGGCGGTAAACTTCTTGAGTTGCAGCAAGGGTGTGAAAGACCCTTTCGAAGTTCCAGAGGTTAGGTGTCATTAGTCTCCAGACGCCTCATCGGAAATAGGCCTCATCTCGCCTGGAAGGGAGAACTTCCTGGATTTTCTCGAGTTGCGGCAGGTGTTCTCGAGTTACGACGGGGACCTCAGGGACCCGCCCTGGTGGCCTCAGGAGAGGCCAGTCCCCATGCAAGTTGCTAGGGGGCCTCTCGGGATTCCTCTCCAGTCGATACTGGGGCCAAAAACCTTGTGTGGAGTCAGGGCCGGAACCGAGGATTCCTCTCAGGGGCTGACATCGATCTTTGGGTACTTCTGGAGTCTCCCCAGGGGAGTCAGGCCTCGTCTCGAGTGGGGGCATGCACGTGTGCTTTCCTTCCAGGCTGTAGCAGCAATGTCACGCTTCCCGTCGCGTGGATCAAAGGATCTGTGGTTTTCCCTCGAGGCTTTCCCTCGAGGCTTTCCCACAGGGCTGTCCCACGTGCCACCGTGGTGTGAGTCGATCCTCAGCGTGAAAGATGAGCCAGTGCAGGGCAAAGAGCTTCCTCTCGAATGGACTGAGACATCTGGGGGACTCTTGGAATGGTGGTACGACCATGGAGTTCCTCTCGCCTTTCCTGTTGAGAGTGCCTCCTCTTGAGATGCGCCGGGAACGCCGGGAATTCTTTCCCGTTGAAAGCAGGGAAAGGATCCCTCTTCTCGAGCTACGAGGGCGAAACAGGGCTCCTCTGGATGTGGGCGGGACCATCGTGCTTCCTCTCGAGTGGAGACGGGTATGGCGGTGAACTTCTTGAGTTGCAGCAAGGGTGTGAAAGACCCTTTCGAAGTTCCAGAGGTTAGGTGTCATTAGTCTCCAGACGCCTCATCGGAAATAGGCCTCATCTAGCCTGGAAGGGAGAACTTCCTGAATTTTCTCGAGGTGCGGCAGGTGTTCTCGAGTTACGACGGGTACCACAGGGACCCGCCCTGATGGCCTCAGGAACGGCCAGTCTCCATGCGAGTTGCTAGGGGGCCTCTCGTGATTCCTCTCCCGTCGATACCGGGGCCAAAAACCTTGTGTGGATTCAGGGCCGGAACCGAGGATTCCTCTCAGGGGCTGACATGGATCTTTGGGTACTTCTAGAGTCTCCCCAGGGGAGTCAGGCCTCGTCTCGAGTGGGGGCATGCACGTGCGCTTTCCTTCCAGGCTGTAGCAGCAATGTCACGCTTCCCGTCGCGTGGATCAAAGGATCTGTGGTTTTCCCTCGAGGCTTTCCCTCGAGGCTTTCCCACAGGGCTGTCCCACGTGCCACCGTGGTGTGAGTCGATCCTCGGCGTGAAAGATGAGCCAGTGCAGGGCAAAGAGCTTCCTCTGGAATGGACTGAGACATCTGGGGGACTCTTGGAATGGTGGTACGACCATGGAGTTCCTCTCGCCTTTCCTGTTGAGAGTGCCTCCGCTTCAGATGCGACGGGAACGCCGGGAATTCTTTCCCATTGAAAGCAGGGAAAGGATTCCTCATCTCGAGCTACGAGGGGGAAAGGGGGCTCCTCTGGATGTGGGCGGGACCATCGTGCTTCCTCTCGAGTGGAGCCGGGTATGGCGGTGAACTTCTTGAGTTGCAGCAAGGG
Source organism: Capricornis sumatraensis (assembly GCF_032405125.1). Lineage (NCBI taxonomy): Eukaryota > Metazoa > Chordata > Mammalia > Artiodactyla > Bovidae > Capricornis > Capricornis sumatraensis. The sequence goes on along the minus strand of NW_027184614.1, from coordinate 3,989,471 downwards.
TGTGAAAGACCCTTTCGAAGTTCCAGAGGTTAGGTGTCATTAGTCTCCAGACGCCTCATCGGAAATAGGCCTCATCTCGCCTGGAAGGGGGAACTTCCTGGAATATCTCGAGTTGCGGCAGGTGTTCTCGAGTTACGACGGGGACCTCAGGGACCGGCCCTGGTGTCCTCAGGAGAGGCCAGTCCCCATGCGAGTTGCTAGGGGGCCTCTCGGGATTCCTCTCCCGTCGATACCCGGGCCAAAAACCTTGTGTGGAGTCAGGGCCGGAACCGAGGATTCCTCTCACGGGCTGACATGGATCTTTGGGTACTTCTGGAGTCTCGCCAGGGGAGACAGGCCTCATCTCGAGTGGGGGCATGCACGTGCGCTTTCCTTCCAGGCTGTAGCAGCAATGTCACGCTTCCCATCGCGTGGATCAAAGGATCTGTGGTTTTCCCTCGAGGCTTTCCCTCGAGGCTTTCCCACAGGGCTGTCCCACGTGCCACCGTGGTGTGAGTCGATCCTCGGCGTGAAAGATGAGCCAGTGCAGGGCAAAGAGGTTCCTCTGGAATGGACTGAGACATCTGCGGGACTCTTGGAATGGTGGTACGACCATGGAGTTCCACTCGCCTTTCCTGTTGAGAGTGCCTCCTCTTGAGATGCGACGGGAACGCCGGGAATTCTTTCCCGTTGAAAGCAGGGAAACGATCGCTCATCTCGAGCTAGGAGGGGGAAACGGGGCTCCTCTGGATGTGGGCGGGACCATCGTGCTTCCTCTAGAGTGGAGACGGGTATGGCGGTGAACTTCTTGAGTTGCAGCAAGGGTGTGAAAGACCCTTTCGAAGTTCCAGAGTTTAGGTGTCATTAGTCTCCAGACGCTTGATCGGAAATAGGCCTCATCTCGCCTGGAAGGGAGAACTTCCTGGATTTTCTCGAGTTGCGGCAGGTGTTCTCGAGTTACGACGGGGACCTCAGGGACCCGCCCTGGTGGCCTCAGGAGAGGCCAGTCCCCATGCGAGTTGCTAGGGGGCCTCTCGGGATTCCTCTCCCGTCGATACCGGGGCCAAAAACCTTGTGTGGAGTCAGGGCCGGAAACGAAGATTCCTCTCAGGGGCTGACATGGATCTTTGGGTACTTCTGGAGTCTCCCCAGGGGAGTCAGGCCTCGTCTCGAGTCGGGGCATGCACGTGCAGTTTCCTTCCAGGCTGTAGCAGCAATGTCACGCTTCCCGTGGCCTGGATCAATGGATCTGTGGTTTTCCCTCGAGGCTTTCCCTCGAGGCTTTCCCACAGGGCTGTCCCACGTGCCACCGTGGTGTTAGTCGATCCTCGGCATGAAAGATGAGCCAGTGCAGGGCAAAGAGGTTCCTCTGGAATGGACTGAGACATCTGGGGGACTCTTGAAATGGTGGTAAGACCATGCAGTTCCTCTCGCCTTTCTTGTTGAGAGTGCCTCCTCTTGAGATGCAACGGGAACGCCGGGAATTCTTTCCCGTTGAAAGCAGGGAAAGGATCCCTCATCTCGAGCTACGAGGGGGAAACGGGGCTCCTCTGGATGTGGGCGGGACCATCGTGCTTCCTCTCGAGTGGAGACGGGTATGGCGGTGAACTTATTGAGTTGCAGAAAGGGTGTGAAAGACCCTTTCGAAGGTCCAGAGGTTAGGTGTCATTAGTATCCAGACGCCTCATCGGAAATAGGCCTCATCTCGCCTGGAAGGGGAAACTTCCTGGAATTTCTCGAGTTGCGGCAGGTGTTCTCGAGTTACGACGGGGACCTCAGGGACCCGCCCTGGTGGCCTCAGGAGAGGCCAGTCCCCAGGCGAGTTGCTAGGGGGCCTCTCGGGATTCCTCTCCCGTCGATACCGGGGCCAAAAACCTTGTGTGGAGTCAGGGCCGTAACCGAGGATTCCTCTCAGGGGCTGACATGGATCTTTGGGTACTTCTGGATTCTCCCCAGGGGAGTCAGGCCTCGTCTCGAGTCGGGGCATGCACGTGCACTTTCCTTCCAGGCTGTAGCAGCAATGTCACGCTTCCCGTGGCGTGGATCAAAGGATCTGTGGTTTTCCCTCGAGGCTTTCCCACAGGGCTGTCCCACGTGCCACCGTGGTGTGAGTCGATCCTCGGCGTGAAAGATGAGCCAGTGCAGGGCAAAGAGGTTCCTCTGGAATGGACTGAGACATCTGCGGGACTCTTGGAATGGTGGTACGACCATGGAGTTCCACTCGCCTTTCCTGTTGAGAGTGCCTCCTCTTGAGATGCGACGGGAACGCCGGGAATTCTTTCCCGTTGAAAGCAGGGAAAGGATCGCTCATCTCGAGCTAGGAGGGGGAAACGGGGCTCCTCTGGATGTGGGCGGGACCATCGTGCTTCCTCTAGAGTGGAGACGGGTATGGCGGTGAACTTCTTGAGTTGCAGCAAGGGTGTGAAAGACCCTTTCGAAGTTCCAGAGTTTAGGTGTCATTAGTCTCCAGACGCTTGATCGGAAATAGGCCTCATCTCGCCTGGAAGGGAGAACTTCCTGGATTTTCTCGAGTTGCGGCAGGTGTTCTCGAGTTACGACGGGGACTTCAGGGACCCGCCCTGGTGGCCTCAGGAGAGGCCAGTCCCCATGCGACTTGCTAGGGGGCCTCTCGGGATTCCTCTCCCGTCGATACCGGGGCCAAAAACTTTGTGTGGAGTCAGGGCCGGAAACGAAGATTCCTCTCAGGGGCTGACATGGATCTTTGGGTACTTCTGGAGTCTCCCCAGGGGAGTCAGGCTTCGTCTCGAGTCGGGGCATGCACGTGCAGTTTCCTTCCAGGCTCTAGCAGCAATGTCACGCTTCCCGTGGCCTGGATCAATGGATCTGTGGTTTTCCCTCGAGGCTTTCCCTCGAGGCTTTCCCACAGGGCTGTCCCACGTGCCACCGTGGTGTGAGTCGATCCTCGGCGTGAAAGATGAGCCAGTGCAGGGCAAAGAGGTTCCTCTGGAATGGACTGAGACATCTGGGGGACTCTTGAAATGGTGGTAAGACCATGCAGTTCCTCTCGCCTTTCTTGTTGAGAGTGCCTCCTCTTGAGATGCAACGGGAACGCCGGGAATTCTTTCCCGTTGAAAGCAGGGAAAGGATCCCTCATCTCGAGCTACGTGGGGGAAACGGGGCTCCTCTGGATGTGGGCGGGACCATCGTGCTTCCTCTCGAGTGGAGACGGGTATGGCGGTGAACTTATTGAGTTGCAGAAAGGGTGTGAAAGACCCTTTCGAAGGTCCAGAGTTTAGGTGTCATTATTCTCCAGACGCCTCATCGGAAATAGGCCTCATCTCGCCTGGAAGGGGAAACTTCCTGGAATTTCTCGAGTTGCGGCAGGTGTTCTCGAGTTACGACGGGAACCTCAGGGACCCGCCCTGGTGGCCTCAGGAGAGGCCAGTCCCCATGCGAGTTGCTAGGGGGCCTCTCGGGATTCCTCTCCCGTCGATACCGGGGCCAAAAACCTTGTGTGGAGTCAGGGCCGGAACCGAGGATTCCTCTCAGGGGCTGACATGGATCTTTGGGTACTTCTGGAGTCTCCCCAGGGGAGTCAGGCCTCGTCTCGAGTCGGGGGCATGCACGTTCACTTTCCTTCCAGGCTGTAGCAGTAATGTCACGCTTCCCGTGGCGTGGATCAAAGGATCTGTGGTTTTCCCTCGAGGCTTTCCCTCGAGGCTTTCCCACAGGGCTGTCCAACGTGCCACCGTGGTGTAAGTCGATCCTCGGCGTGAAAGATGAGCCAGTGCAGGGCAAAGAGGTTCCTCTGGAATGGACTGAGACATCTGGGGGACTCTTGGAATGGTGGTACGACCATGGAGTTCCTCTCGCCTTTCCTGTTGAGAGTGCCTCCCCTGAGATGCGACGGGAACGCCGGGAATTCTTTCCCATTGAAAGCAGGGAAAGGATTCCTCATCTCGAGCTACGAGGGGGAAAGGGGGCTCCTCTGGATGTGGGCGGGACGATCGTGCTTCCTCTCGAGTGGAGACGGGTATGGCGGTGAACTTCTTGAGTTGCAGCAAGGGTGTGAAAGACCCTTTCGAAGTTCCAGAGGTTAGATGTCATTAGTCTCCAGACGCCTCATCGGAAATAGGCCTCATCTCGCCTGGAAGGGAGAACTTCCTGGATTTTCTCGAGTTGCGGCAGGTGTTCTCGAGTTACGACGGGGACCTCAGGGACCCGCCCTGGTGGCCTCAGGAGAGGCCAGTCCCCATGCGAGTTGCCAGGGGGCCTCTCGGGATTCCTCTCCCGTCGATTCCCGGGCCAAAAACCTTGTGTGGAGTCAGGGCCGGAACCGAGGATTCCTCTCACGGGCTGATATGGATCTTTGGGTACTTCTGGAGTCTCGCCAGGGGAGAGAGGCCTCATCTCGAGTGGGGGCATGCACGTGCGCTTTCCTTCCAGGCTGTAGCAGCAATGTCACGCTTCCCGTGGCGTGGATCAAAGGATCTGTGGTTTTCCCTCGAGGCTTTCCCTCGAGGCTTTCCCACAGGGCTGTCCCACGTGCCACCGTGGTGTGAGTCGATCCTCGGCGTGAAAGATGAGCCAGTGCAGGGCAAAGAGGTTCCTCTGGAATGGACTGAGACATCTGGGGGACTCTTGGAATGGTGGTACGACCATGGAGTTCCTCTCGCCTTTCCTGTTGAGAGTGCCTCCTCTTGAGATGCGACGGGAACGCCGGGAATTCTTTCCCGTTGAAAGCAGGGAAAGGATCGCTCATCTCGAGCTAGGAGATGGAAACGGGGCTCCTCTGGATGTGGGCGGGACCATCGTGCTTCCTCTAGAGTGGAGATGGGTATGGCGGTGAACTTCTTGAGTTGCAGCAAGGGTGTGAAAGACCCTTTCGAAGTTCCAGAGTTTAGTTGTCATTAGTCTCCAGACGCCTCATCGGAAATAGGCCTCATCTCGCCTGGAAGGGAGAACTTCCTGGATTTTCTCGAGTTGCGGCAGGTGTTCTCGAGTTACGACGGGGACCTCAGGGACCGGCCGTGGTGGCCTCAGGAGAGGCCAGTCCCCATGCGAGTTGCTAGGGGGCTTCTCGGGATTCCTCTCCCATCGATATCCGGGCCAAAAACCTTGTGTGGAGTCAGGGCCGGAACCGAGGATTCCTCTCACTGGCTGATATGGATCTTTGGGTACTTCTGGAGTCTCGCCAGGGGAGACAGGCCTCATCTCGAGTGGGGGCATGCACGTGCGCTTTCCTTCCAGGCTGTAGCAGCAATGTCACGCTTCCCATCGCGTGGATCAAAGGATCTGTGGTTTTCCCTTGAGGCTTTCCCTCGAGGCTTTCCCACAGGGCTGTCCCACGTGCCACCGTGGTGTGAGTCGATCCTCGGCGTGAAAGATGAGCCAGTGCAGGGCAAAGAGGTTCCTCTGGAATGGACTGAGATATCTGGGGGACTCTTGGAATGGTGGTACGACCATGGAGTTCCTCTCGCCTTTCCTGTTGAGAGTGCCTCCTCTTGAGATGCGACGGGAACGCCGGGAATTCTTTCCCATTGAAAGCAGGGAAAGGATCGCTCATCTCGAGCTAGGAGGGGGAAACGGGGCTCCTCTGGATGTGGGCGGGACCATCGTGCTTCCTCTCGAGTGGAGACGGGTATGGCGGTGAACTTCTTGAGTTGCAGCAAGGGTGTGAAAGACCCTTTCGAAGTTCCAGAGGTTAGGTGTCATTAGTTTCCAGACGCCTCATCGGAAATAGGCCTCATCTCGCCTGGAAGGGAGAACTTCCTGGATTTTCTCGAGTTGCGGCAGGTGTTCTCGAGTTACGACGGGGACCTCAGGGACCCGCCCTGGTGGCCTCAGGAGAGGCCAGTCCCCATGCGACTTGCTAGGGGGCCTCTCGGGATTCCTCTCCCATCGATAACGGAGCCAAAAACCTTGTGTGGAGTCAGGGCCGGAACCGAGGATTCCTCTCAGGGGCTGACATGGATCTGTGGGTACTTCTGGAGTCTCCCCATGGGAGTCAGGCCTCGTCTCGAGTGGGGGCATGCACGTGCGCTTTCCTTCCAGGCTGTAGCAGCAATGTCACGCTTCCCGTGGCGTGGATCAAAGGATCTGTGGTTTTCCCTCGAGGCTTTCCCTCGAGGCTTTCCCACAGGGCTGTCCCACGTGCCACCGTGGTGTGAATCGATCCTCGGCGTGAAAGATGAGCCAGTGCACGGCAAAGAGGTTCCTCTGGAATGGACTGAGACATCTGGGGGACTCTTGGAATGGTGGTACGACCAAGGAGTTCCTCTCGCCTTTCCTGTTGAGAGTGCCTCCCCTTGAGATGCGACGGGAACGCCGGGAATTTTTTCCTGTTGAAAGCAGGGAAAGGATCGCTCATCTCGAGCTAGGAGGTGGAAACGGGGCTCCTCTGGATGTGGACGGGACCATCGTGCTTCCTCTCGAGTGGAGACGAGTGTGGCGGTGAACTTCTTGAGTTGCAGCAAGGGTGTGAAAGACCCTTTCGAAGTTCCAGAGGTTAGGTGTCATTAGTCTCCAGACGCCTCATCGGAAATAGGCCTCATCTCGCCTGGAAGGGTTAACTTCCTGGAATTTCTCGAGTTGTGGCAGGTGTTCTCGAGTTACGACGGGGACCTCAGGGACCCGCCCTGGTGGCCTCAGGAGAGGCCAGTCCCCATGCGAGTTGCTAGGGGGCCTCTCGGGATTCCTCTCCCGTCAATACCGGGGCCAAAAACCTTGTGTGGAGTCAGGGCCGGAACCGAGGATTCCTCTCAGGGGCTGACATGGATGTTTGGGTACTTCTGGAGTCTCCCCAGGGGAGTCAGGCCTCGGCTTGAGTGGGGGCATGCACGTGCGCTTTCCTTCCAGGCTGTAGCAGCAATGTCACGCTTCCCGTGGCGTGGATCAAAGGATCTGTGGTTTTCCCTCGAGGCTTTCCCTCGAGGCTTTCCCACTGGGCTGTCCCACGTGCCACCGTGGTGTGAGTCGATCCTCGGCGTGAAAGATGAGCCAGTGCAGGGCAAAGAGGTTCCTCTGGAATGGACTGAGACATCTGGGGGACTCTTGGAATGGTGGTAAGACCATGGAGTTCCTCTCGCCTTTCCTGTTGAGAGTGCCTCCTCTTGAGATGCGACGGGAACGCCGGGAATTCTTTCCCGTTGAAAGCAGGGAAAGGATCGCTCATCTCGAGCTAGGAGGGGGAAAGAGGGCTCCTCTGGATGTGGGCGGGACGATCGTGCTTCCTCTCGAGTGGAGACGGGTATGGCGGTGAACTTCTTGAGTTGCAGCAAGGGTGTGAAAGACCCTTTCGAAGTTCCAGAGGTTAGGTGTCATTAGTCTCCAGACGCCTCATCGGAAATAGGCCTCATCTCGCCTGGAAGGGAGAACTTCCTGGATTTTCTCAAGTTGCGGCTGGTGTTCTCGAGTTACGACGGGGACCTCAGGGACCCGCCCTGGTGGCCTCAGGAGAGGCCAGTCCCCATGCGAGTTGCTAGGGGGCCTCTCGGGATTCCTCTCCCGTCGATACCCGGGCCAAAAACCTTGTGTGGAGTCAGGGCCGGAACCGAGGATTCCTCTCACGGGCTGATATGGATCTTTGGGTACTTCTGGAGTCTCGCCAGGGGAGACAGGCCTTATCTCGAGTGGGTGCATGCACGTGCGCTTTCCTTCCAGGCTGTAGCAGCAATGTCACGCTTCCCATCGCGTGGATCAAAGGATCTGTGGTTTTCCCTCGAGGCTTTCCCTCGAGGCTTTCCCACAGGGCTGTCCCACGTGCCACCGTGGTGTGAGTCGATCCTCGGCGTGAAAGATGAGCCAGTGCAGGGCAAAGAGGTTCCTCTGAAATGGACTGAGACATCTGGGGGACTCTTGGAATGGTGGTACGACCATGGAGTTCCTCTCGCCTTTCCTGTTGAGAGTGCCTCCTCTTGAGATGCGACGGGAACGCCGGGAATTCTTTCCCGTTGAAAGCAGGGAAAGGATCGCTCATCTCGAGCTAGGAGGGGGAAATGGGGCTCCTCTGGATGTGGGCGGGACCATCGTGCTTCCTCTAGAGTGGAGACGGGTATGGCGGTGAACTTCTTGAGTTGCAGCAAGGGTGTGAAAGACCCTTTCGAAGTTCCAGAGGTTAGGTGTCATTAGTCTCCAGACGCCTCATCGGAAATAGGCCTCATCTCGCCTGGAAGGGAGAACTTCCTGGATTTTCTCGAGTTGCGGCAGGTGTTCTCGAGTTACGACGGGGACCTCAGGGACCCGCCCTGGTGGCCTCAGGAGAGGCCAGTCCCCATGCGAGTTGCTAGGGGGCCTCTCGGGATTCCTCTCCCGTCGATACCGGGGCCAAAAACCTTGTGTGGAGTCACGGCCGGAACCGAGGATTCCTCTCAGGGGCTGACATGGATCTTTGGGTACTTCTGGAGTCTCCCCATGGGAGTATGGCCTCGTCTCGAGTGGGGGCATGCACGTGCGCTTTCCTTCCAGGCTGTAGCAGCAATGTCACGCTTCCCGTGGCGTGGATCAAAGGATCTGTGGTTTTCCCTCGAGGCTTTCCCTCGAGGCTTTCCCACAGGGCTGTCCCACGTGCCACCGTGGTGTGAGTCGATCCTCGGCGTGAAAGATGAGCCAGTGCAGGGCAAAGAGGTTCCTCTGGAATGGACTGAGACATCTGGGGGACTCTTGGAATGGTGGTACGACCATGGAGTTCCCCTCGCCTTTCCTGTTGAGAGTGCCTCCTCTTGAGATGCGACGGGAACGCCGGGAATTCTTTCCCGTTGAAAGCAGGGAAAGGATCCCTCATCTCGAGCTACGAGGGGGAAACGGGGCTCCTCTGGATGTGGGCGGGACCATCGTGCTTCCTCTCGAGTGGAGACGGGTGTGGCGGTGAACTTCTTGAGTTGCAGCAAGGGTGTGAAAGACCCTTTCGAAGTTCCAGAGGTTAGGTGTCATTAGTCTCCAGACGCCTCATCGGAAATAGGCCTCATCTCGCCTGGAAGGGGGAACTTCCTGGAATTTCTCGAGTTGTGGCAGGCGTTCTCGAGTTACGACGGGGACCTCAGGGACCCGCCCTGGTGGCCTCAGGAGAGGCCAGTCCCCATGCGAGTTGCTAGGGGGCCTCTCGGGATTCCTCTCCCGTCGATACCGGGGCAAAAACCTTGTGTGGAGTCAGGGCCGGAACCGAGCATTCCTCTCAGGGGCTGACATGGATCTTTGGGTACTTCTGGAGTCTCCCCAGGGGAGTCAGGCCTCGTCTCGAGTCGGGGCATGCACGTGCACTTTCCTTCCAGGCTGTAGCAGCAATGTCACGCTTCCCGTGGCGTGGATCAAAGGATCTGTGGTTTTCCCTCGAGGCTTTCCCTCGAGGCTTTCCCACAGGGCTGTCCCACGTGCCACCGTGGTGTGAGTCGATACTCGGCGTGAAAGATGAGCCAGTGCAGGGCAAAGAGGTTCCTCTGGAATGGACTGAGACATCTGGGGGACTCTTGAAATGGTGGTACGACCATGCAGTTCCTCTCGCCTTTCTTGTTGAGAGTGCCTCCTCTTGAGATGCGACGGGAACGCCGGGAATTCTTTCCCGTTGAAAGCAGGGAAAGGATCCCTCATCTCGAGCTACGAGGGGGAAACGGGGCTCCTCTGGATGTGGGCGGGACCATCGTGCTTCCTCTCGAGTGGAGACGGGTATGGCGGTGAACTTCTTGAGTTGCAGCAAGGGTGTGAAAGACCCTTTCGAAGTTCCAGAGATTAGGTGTCATTAGTCTCCAGACGCCTGATCGGAAATAGGCCTCATCTCGCCTGGAAGGGAGAACTTCCTGGATTTTCTCGAGTTGCGGCAGGTGTTCTCGAGTTACGACGGGGACCACAGGGACCCGCCCTGATGGCCTCAGGAGAGGCCAGTCCCCATGCGAGTTGCTAGGGGGCCTCTCGGGATTCCTCTCCCGTCGATACCAGGGCCAAAAACCTTGTGTGGAGTCAGGGCCGGAACCGAGGATTCCTCTCAGGGGCTGACATGGATGTTTGGGTACTTCTGGAGTCTCCCCAGGGGAGTCAGGCCTCGGCTCGAGTGGGGGCATGCACGTGCGCTTTCCTTCCAGGCTGTAGCAGCAATGTCACGCTTCCCGTGGCGTGGATCAAAGGATCTGTGGTTTTCCCTCGAGGCTTTCCCTCGAGGCTTTCCCACTGGGCTGTCCCACGTGCCACCGTGGTGTGAGTCGATCCTCGGCGTGAAAGATGAGCCAGTGCAGGGCAAAGAGGTTCCTCTGGAATGGACTGAGACATCTGGGGGACTCTTGGAATGGTGGTACGACCATGGAGTTCCTCTCGCCTTTCCTGTTGAGAGTGCCTCCTCTTGAGATGCGACGGGAACGCCGGGAATTCTTTCCCGTTGAAAGCAGGGAAAGGATCGCTCATCTCGAGCTAGGAGGGGGAAACGGGGCTCCTCTGGATGTGGGCGGGACCATCGTGCTTCCTCTAGAGTGGAGACGGGTATGGCGGTGAACTTCTTGAGTTGCAGCAAGGGTGTGAAAGACCCTTTCGAAGTTCCAGAGTTTAGTTGTCATTAGTCTCCAGACGCCTGATCGGAAATAGGCCTCATCTCGCCTGGAAGGGAGAACTTCCTGGATTTTCTCGAGTTGCGGCAGGTGTTCTCGAGTTACGACGGGGACCTCAGGGACCCGCCCTGGTGGCCTCAGGAGAGGCCAGTCCCCATGCGAGTTGCTAGGGGCCCTCTCGGGATTCCTCTCCCGTCGATACTGGGGCCAAAAACCTTGTGTGGAGTTAGGGCCGGAACCGAGGATTCCTTTCAGTGGCTGACATGGATCTTTGGGTACTTCTGGAGTCTCCCCAGGGGAGTCAGGCCTCGGCTCGAGTGGGGCCATGCACGTGCGCTTTCCTTCCAGGCTGTAGCAGCAATGTCACGCTTCCCATCGCGTGGATCAAAGGATCTGTGGTTTTCCCTCGAGGCTTTCCCTCGAGTCTTTCCCACAGGGCTGTCCCACGTGCCACCGTGGTGTGAGTCGATCCTCGGCGTGAAAGATGAGCCAGTGCAGGGCAAAGAGGTTCCTCTGGAATGGACTGAGACATCTGGGGGACTCTTGGAATGGTGGTACGACCATGGAGTTCCTCTCGCCTTTTCAGTTGAGAGTGCCTCCTCTTGAGAAGCGACGGGAACGCCTGGAAATCTTTCCCGTTGAAAGCAGGGAAAGGATCGCTCATCTCGAGCTACGAGGGGGAAACGGGGCTCCTCTGGATGTGGGCGGGACCATCGTGCTTCCTCTAGAGTGGAGACGGGTATGGCGGTGAACTTCTTGAGTTGCAGCAAGGGTGTGAAAGACCCTTTCGAAGTTCCAGAGTTTAGGTGTCATTAGTCTCCAGACGCCTGATCGGAAATAGGCCTCATCTCGCCTGGAAGGGAGAACTTCCTTGATTTTCTCGAGTTGCGGCAGGTGTTCTCGAGTTACGACGGGGACCTCAGGGACCCGCCCTGGTGGCCTCAGGAGAGGCCAGTCCCCATGCGAGTTGCTAGGGGGCCTCTCGGGATTACTCTCCCGTCGAAACCGGGGCCAAAAACCTTGTGTGGAGTCAGGGCCGGAACCGAGGATTCCTCTCAGGGGCTGACATGGATCTTTGGGTACTTCTGGAGTCTCCCCAGGGGAGTCAGGCCTCGTCTGGTGTCGGGGCATGCACGTGCACATTCCTTCCAGGCTGTAGCAGCAATGTCACGCTTCCCGTGTCGTGGATCAAAGGATCTGTGGTTTTCCCTCGAGGCTTTCCCTCGAGGCTTTCCCACAGGGCTGTCCCACGTGCCACCGTGGTGTGAGTCGATCCTCGGCGTGAAAGATGAGCCAGTGCAGGGTAAAGAGGTTCCTCTGGAATGGACTGAGACATCTGGGGGACTCTTGGAATGGTGGTACGACCATGGAGTTCCTCTCGCCTTTCCTATTGAGAGTGCCTCCGCTTGAGATGCGACGGGAACGCCGGGAATTCTTTCCCATTGAAAGCAGGGAAAGGATTCCTCATCTCGAGCTACGAGGGGGAAAGGGGGCTCCTCTGGATGTGGGCGGGACGATCGTGCTTCCTCTCGAGTGGAGACGGGTATGGCGGTGAACTTCTTGAGTTGCAGCAAGGGTGTGAAAGACCCTTTCGAAGTTCCAGAGGTTAGGTGTCATTAGTCTCCAGACGCCTCATCGGAAATAGGCCTCATCTCGCCTGGAAGGGAGAACTTCCTGGATTTTCTCGAGTTGCGGCAGGTGTTCTCGAGTTACGACGGGGACCTCAGGGACCCGCCCTGGTGGCCTCAGGAGAGGCCAGTCCCCATGCGAGTTTCTAGGGGGCCTCTCGGGATTCCTCTCCCGTCGATACCCCGGCCAAAAACCTTGTGTGGAGTCAGGGCCCGAACCGAGGATTCCTCTCACGGGCTGATATGGACCTTTGGGTACTTCTGGAGTCTCGCCAGGGGAGACAGGCCTTACCTCGAGTGGGTGCATGCAAGTGCGCTTTCCTTCCAGGCTGTAGCAGCAATGTCACGCTTCCCATCGCCTGGATCATAGGATCTGTGGTTTTCCCTCGAGGCTTTCCCTCGAGGCTTTCCCACAGGGCTGTCCCACGTGCCACCGTGGTGTGAGTCGATCCTCGGCGTGAAAGATGAGCCAGTGCAGGGCAAAGAGGTTCCTCTGGAATGGACTGAGACATGTGGGGGACTCTTGGAATGGTGGTACGACCATGGAGTTCCCCTCGCCTTTCCTGTTGAGAGTGCCTCCTCTTGAGATGCGACGGGAACGCCAGGAATTCTTTCCCGTTGAAAGCAGGGAAAGGATCCCTCATCTCGAGCTACGAGGGGGAAACGGGGCTCCTCTGGATGTGGGCGGGACCATCGTGCTTCCTCTCGAGTGGAGACGGGTGTGGCGGTGAACTTCTTGAGTTGCAGCAAGGGTGTGAAAGACCCTTTCGAAGTTCCAGAGGTTAGGTGTCATTAGTCTCCAGACGCCTCATCGGAAATAGGCCTCATCTCGCCTGGAAGGGGGAACTTCCTGGAATTTCTCGAGTTGTGGCAGGTGTTCTCGAGTTACGACGGGGACCTCAGGGACCCGCCCTGGTGGCCTCAGGAGAGGCCAGTCCCCATGCGAGTTGCTAGGGGGCCTCTCGGGATTCCTCTCCCGTCGATACCGGGGCAAAAACCTTGTGTGGTGTCAGGGCCGGAACCGAGGATTCCTCTCAGGGGCTGACATGGATCTTTGGGTACTTCTGGAGTCTCCCCAGGGGAGTCAGGCCTCGTCTCGAGTCGGGGCATGCACGTGCACTTTCCTTCCAGGCTGTAGCAGCAATGTCACGCTTCCCGTGGCGTGGATCAAAGGATCTGTGGTTTTCCCTCGAGGCTTTCCCTCGAGGCTTTCCCACAGGGCTGTCCCACGTGCCACCATGGTGTGAGTCGATCCTCGGCGTGAAAGATGAGCCAGTGCAGGGCAAAGAGGTTCCTCTGGAATGGACTGAGACATCTGGGGGACTCTTGGAATGGTGGTACGACCATGGAGTTCCTCTCGCCTTTCCTGTTGAGAGTGCCTCCTCTTGAGATGCGACGGGAACGCCGGAAATTCTTTCCCGTTGAAAGCAGGGAAAGGATCGCTCATCTCGAGCTAGGAGGGGGAAACGGGGCTCCTCTGGATGTGGGCGGGACCATCGTGCTTCCTCTAGAGTGGAGACGGGTATGGCGGTGAACTTCTTGAGTTGCAGCAAGGGTGTGAAAGACCCTTTCGAAGTTCCAGAGTTTAGGTGTCATTAGTCTCCAGACGCCTGATCGGAAATAGGCCTCATCTCGCCTGGAAGGGAGAACTTCCTGGATTTTCTCGAGTTGCGGCAGGTGTTCTCGAGTTACGACGGGGACCTCAGGGACCCGCCCTGGTGGCCTCAGGAGAGGCCAGTCCCCATGCGAGTTGCTAGGGGCCTTCTCGGGATTCCTCTCCCGTCGATACTGGGGCCAAAAACCTTGTGTGGAGTTAGGGCCGGAACCGAGGATTCCTTTCAGTGGCTGACATGGATCTTTGGGTACTTCTGGAGTCTCCCCAGGGGAGTCAGGCCTCGGCTCGAGTGGGGCCATGCACGTGCGCTTTCCTTCCAGGCAGTAGCAGCAATGTCACGCTTCCCATCGCGTGGATCAAAGGATCTGTGGTTTTCCCTCGAGGCTTTCCCTCGAGTCTTTCCCACAGGGCTGTCCCACGTGCCACCGTGGTGTGAGTCGATCCTCGGCGTGAAAGATGAGCCAGTGCAGGGCAAAGAGGTTCCTCTGGAATGGACTGAGACATCTGGGGGACTCTTGGAATGGTGGTACGACCATGGAGTTCCTCTCGCCTTTTCTGTTGAGAGTGCCTCCTCTTGAGAAGCGACGGGAACGCCTGGAAATCTTTCCCGTTGAAAGCAGGGAAAGGATCGCTCATCTCGAGCTACGAGGGGGAAACGGGGCTCCTCTGGATGTGGGTGGGACCATCGTGCTTCCTCTAGAGTGGAGACGGGTATGGCGGTGAACTTCTTGAGTTGCAGCAAGGGTGTGAAAGACCCTTTCGAAGTTCCAGAGTTTAGGTGTCATTAGTCTCCAGACGCCTGATCGGAAATAGGCCTCATCTCGCCTGGAAGGGAGAACTTCCTGGATTTTCTCGAGTTGCGGCAGGTGTTCTCGAGTTACGACGGGGACCTCAGGGACCCGCCCTGGTGGCCTCAGGAGAGGCCAGTCCCCATGCGAGTTGCTAGGGGGCCTCTCGGGATTACTCTCCCGTCGATACCGGGGCCAAAAACCTTGTGTGGAGTCAGGGCCGGAACCGAGGATTCCTCTCAGGGGCTGACATGGATCTTTGGGTACTTCTGGAGTCTCCCCAGGGGAGTCAGGCCTCGTCTGGTGTCGGGGCATGCACGTGCACTTTCCTTCCAGGCTGTAGCAGCAATGTCACGCTTCCCGTGTCGTGGATCAAAGGATCTGTGGTTTTCCCTCGAGGCTTTCCCTCGAGGCTTTCCCACAGGGCTGTCCCACGTGCCACCGTGGTGTGAGTCGATCCTCGGCGTGAAAGATGAGCCAGTGCAGGGCAAAGAGGTTCCTCTGGAATGGACTGAGACATCTGGGGGACTCTTGGAATGGTGGTACGACCATGGAGTTCCTCTCGCCTTTCCTGTTGAGAGTGCCTCCGCTTGAGATGCGACGGGAACGCCGGGAATTCTTTCCCATTGAAAGCAGGGAAAGGATTCCTCATCTCGAGCTACGAGGGGGAAAGGGGGCTCCTCTGGATGTGGGCGGGACGATCGTGCTTCCTCTCGAGTGGAGACGGGTATGGCGGTGAACTTCTTGAGTTGCAGCAAGGGTGTGAAAGACCCTTTCGAAGTTCCAGAGGTTAGGTGTCATTAGTCTCCAGACGCCTCATCGGAAATAGGCCTCATCTCGCCTGGAAGGGAGAACTTCCTGGATTTTCTCGAGTTGCGGGAGGTGTTCTCGAGTTACGACGGGGACCTCAGGGACCCGCCCTGGTGGCCTCAGGAGAGGCCAGTCCCCATGCGAGTTTCTAGGGGGCCTCTCGGGATTCCTCTCCCGTCGATACCCGGGCCAAAAACCTTGTGTGGAGTCAGGGCCGGAACCGAGGATTCCTCTCACGGGCTGATATGGATCTTTGGGTACTTCTGGAGTCTCGCCAGGGGAGACAGGCCTTACCTCGAGTGGGTGCATGCACGTGCGCTTTCCTTCCAGGCTGTAGCAGCAATGTCACGCTTCCCATCGCCTGGATTATAGGATCTGTGGTTTTCCCTCGAGGCTTTCCCTCGAGGCTTTCCCACAGGGCTGTCCCACGTGCCACCGTGGTGTGAGTCGATCCTCGGCGTGAAAGATGAGCCAGTGCAGGGCAAAGAGGTTCCTCTGAAATGGACTGAGACATCTGGGGGACTCTTGGAATGGTGGTACGACCATGGAGCTCCCCTCGCCTTTCCTGTTGAGAGTGCCTCCTCTTGAGATTCGACGGGAACGCCGGGAATTCTTTCTCGTTGAAAGCAGGGAAAGGATCGCTCATCTCGAGCTAGGAGGGGGAAACGGGGCTCCTCTGGATGTGGGCGGGACCATCGTGCTTCCTCTAGAGTGGAGACGGGTATGGCGGTGAACTTCTTGAGTTGCAGCAAGGGTGTGAAAGACCCTTTCGAAGTTCCAGAGGTTAGGTGTCATTAGTCTCCAGACGCCTCATCGGAAATAGGCCTCATCTCGCCTGGAAGGGAGAACTTCCTGGATTTTCTCGAGTTGCGGCAGGTGTTCTCGAGTTACGACGGGGACCTCAGGGACCCGCCCTGGTGGCCTCAGGAGAGGCCAGTCCCCATGCGAGTTGCTAGGGGGCCTCTAGGGATTCCTCTCCCGTCGATACCGGGGCCAAAAACCTTGTGTGGAGTCACGGCCGGAACCGAGGATTCCTTTCAGGGGCTGACATGGATCTTTGGGTACTTCTGGAGTCTCCCCATGGGAGTATAGCCTCGTCTCGAGTGGGGGCATGCACGTGCGCTTTCCTTCCAGGCTGTAGCAGCAATGTCACGCTTCCCGTGGCGTGGATCAAAGGATCTGTGGTTTTCCCTCGAGGCTTTCCCACAGGGCTGTCCCAATTGCCACCGTGGTGTGAGTCGATCCTCGGCGTGAAAGATGAGCCAGTGCAGGGCAAAGAGGTTCCTCTGGAATGGACTGAGACATCTGGGGGACTCTTGGAATGGTGGTACGACCATGGAGTTCCCCTCGCCTTTCCTGTTGAGAGTGCCTCCTCTTGAGATGCGACGGGAACGCCAGGAATTCTTTCCCGTTGAAAGCAGGGAAAGGATCCCTCATCTCGAGCTACGAGGGGGAAACGGGGCTCCTCTGGATGTGGGCGGGACCACCGTGCTTCCTCTCGAGTGGAGACGGGTGTGGCGGTGAACTTCTTGAGTTGCAGCAAGGTTTTGAAAGACCCTTTCGAAGTTCCAGAGGTTAGGTGTCATTAGTCTCCAGACGCCTCATCGGAAATAGGCCTCATCTCGCCTTGAAGGGGGAACTTCCTGGAATTTCTCGAGTTGTGGCAGGTGTTCTCGAGTTACGACGGGGACCTCAGGGACCCGCCCTGGTGGCCTCAGGAGAGGCCAGTCCCCATGCGAGTTGCTAGGGGGCCTCTCGGGATTCCTCTCCCGTCGATACCGGGGCAAAAACCTTGTGTGGAGTCAGGGCCGGAACCGAGGATTCCTCTCAGGGGCTGATATGGATCTTTGGGTACTTCTGGAGTCTCCCCAGGGGAGTCAGGCCTCGTCTCGTGTCGGGGCATGCACGTGCACTTTCCTTCCAGGCTGTAGCAGCAATGTCACGCTTCCCGTGGCGTGGATCAAAGGATCTGTGGTTTTCCCTCGAGGCTTTCCCTCGAGGCTTTCCCACAGGGCTGTCCCACGTGCCACCATGGTGTGAGTCGATCCTGGGCGTGAAAGATGAGCCAGTGCAGGGCAAAGAGGTTCCTCTGGAATGGACTGAGACATCTGGGGGACTCTTGGAATGGTGGTACGACCATGGAGTTCCTCTCGCCTTTCCTGTTGAGAGTGCCTCCTCTTGAGATGCGACGGGAACGCCGGGAATTCTTTCCCGTTGAAAGCAGGGAAAGGATCGCTCATCTCGAGCTAGGAGGGGGAAACGGGGCTCCTCTGGATGTGGGCGGGACCATCGTGCTTCCTCTCGAGTGGAGACGGGTATGGCGGTGAACTTCTTGAGTTGCAGCAAGGGTGTGAAAGACCCTTTCGAAGTTCCAGAGGTTAGGTGTCATTAGTCTCCAGACGCCTCATCGGAAATAGGCCTCATCTCGCCTGGAAGGGAGAACTTCCTGGATTTTCTCGAGTTGCGGCAGGTGTTCTCGAGTTACGACGGGGACCTCAGGGACCCGCCCTGGTGGCCTCAGGAGAGGCCAGTCCCCATGCGAGTTGCTAGGGGGCCTCTCGGGATTCCTCTCCCGTCGATACCGGGGCCAAAAACCTTGTGTGGAGTCAGGGCCGGAATCGAGGATTCCTCTCAGGGGCTGACATGGATCTTTGGGTACTTGTGGAGTCTCCCCAGGGGAGTCAGGCCTCGTCTCGAGTGGGGGCATGCACGTGCGCTTTCCTTCCAGGCTGTAGCAGGAATGTCACGCTTCCCGTCGCGTGGATCAAAGGATCTGTGGTTTTCCCTCGAGGCTTTCCCTCGAGGCTTTCCCACAGGGCTGTCCCATGTGCCACCGTGGTGTGAATCGATCCTCGGCGTGAAAGATGAGCCAGTGCAGGGCAAAGAGGTTCCTCTGGAATGGACTGAGACATCTGGGGGACTCTTGGAATGGTGGTACCACCATGGAGTTCCTCTCGCCTTTCCTGTTGAGAGTGCCTCCTCTTTAGATGCGACGGGAACGCCGGGAATTCTTTCCCGTTGAAAGCAGGGAAAGGATCCCTCATCTCGAGCTACGAGGGGGAAACGGGGCTCCTCTGGATGTGGGCGGGACCATCGTGCTTCCTCGCGAGTGGAGACGGGTATGGCGGTGAACTTCTTGAGTTGCAGCAAGGGTGTGAAAGACCCTTTCGAAGTTCCAGAGTTTAGGTGTCATTAGTCTCCAGACGCCTCATCGGAAATAGGATTCTTCTCGCCTGGAAGGGAGAACTTCCTGGATTTTCTCGAGTTGCGACAGGTGTTCTCGAGTTACGACGGAGACCTCAGGGACCCGCCCTGGTGGCCTCAGGAGAGGCCAGTCCCCATGCGAGTTGCTAGGGGGCCTCTCGGGATTCCTCTCCCTTCGATACCGGGGCCAAAAACCTTGTGTGGAGTCAGGGCCGGAACCGAGGATTCCTCTCAGGGGCTGACATGGATCTTTGGGTACTTCTGGAGTCTCCCCAAGGGAGTCAGGCCCCGTCTCGAGTGGGGGCATGCACGTGCGCTTTCCTCCCAGGCTGTAGCAGCAATGTCACGCTTCCCGTCGCGTGGATCAAAGGATCTGTGGTTTTCCCTCGAGGCTTTGCCTCGAGGCTTTCCCACAGGGCTGTCCCACGTGCCACCGTGGTGTGAGTCGATCCTCGGCGTAAAAGATGAGCCAGTGCAGGGCAAAGAGGTTCCTCTGGAATGGACTGAGACATCTGGGGGACTCTTGGAATGGTGGTACGACCATGGAGTTCCTCTCGCCTTTCCTGTTGAGAGTGCCTCCTCTTGAGATGCGACGGGAATGCCGGGAATTCTTTCCCGTTGAAAGCAGGGAAAGGATCCCTCATCTCGAGCTACGAGGGGGAAACGGGGCTCCTCTGGATGTGGGCGGGACCATCGTGCTTCCTCTCGAGTGGACACGGGTATTGCGGTGAACTTCTTGAGTTGCAGCAAGGGTGTGAAAGACCCTTTCGAAGTTCCAGAGGTTAGGTGTCGTTAGTCTCCAGACGCCTCATCGGAAATAGGCCTCATCTAGCCTGGAAGGGAGAACTTCCTGGATTTTCTCGAGGTGCGGCAGGTGTTCTCGAGTTACGACGGGTATCACATGGACCCGCCCTGATGGCCTCAGGAGAGGCCAGTCCCCATGCGAGTTGCTAGGGGGCCTCTCGGTATTCCTCTCCCGTCGATACCGGGGCCAAAATCCTTGTGTGGAGTCAGGGCCGGAACCGAGGATTCCTCTCAGGGGCTGACATGGATCTTTGGGTACTTCTAGAGTCTCCCCAGGAGAGTCAGGCCTCGTCTCGAGAGGGGGCATGCACGTGCGCTTTCCTTTCAGGCTGTAGCAGCAATGTCACACTTCCCGTCGCGTGGATCAAATGATCTGTGGTTTTCCCTCGAGGCTTTCCCTCGAGGCTTTCCCACAGGGCTGTCCCACGTGCCACCGTGGTGTGAGTCGATCCTCGGCGTGAAAGATGAGCCAGTGCAGGGCAAAGGGGTTCCTCTGGAATGGACTGAGACATCTGGGGGACTCTTGGAATGGTGGTACGACCATGGAGTTCCTCTCGCCTTTCCTGTTGAGAGTGCCTCCTCTTGAGATGCGACGGGAACGCCGGGAATTCTTTCCCGTTGAAAGCAGGGAAAGGATGCCCCATCTCGAGCTACGAGGGGGAAACGGGGCTCCTCGGGATGTGGGCGAGACCATCGTGCTTCCTCTCGAGTGGACACGGGTATGTCGGTGAACTTCTTGAGTTGCAGCAAGGGTGTGAAAGACCCTTTCGAAGTTCCAGAGGTTAGGTGTCATTAGTCTCCAGACGCCTCATCGAAAATAGGCCTCATCTAGCCTGGAAGGGAGAACTTCCTGGATTTTCTCGAGGTGCGGCAGGTGTTTTCGAGTTACGACGGGTACCACAGGGACCCGCCCTGGTGGCCTCAGGAGAGGCCAGTCCCCATGCGAGTTGCTAGGGGGCCTCTCGGGATTCCTCTCCCTTCGATACCGGCGCCAAAAACCTTGTGTGGAGTCAGGGTCAGAACCGAGGATTCCTCTCAGGGGCTGACATGGATCTTTGGGTACTTCTGGAGTCTCCCCAGGGGAGTCAGGCCTCGTCTCGAGTGGGGGCATGCACGTGCGCTTTCCTTCCAGGCTGTAGCAGCAATGTCACGCTTCCCGTCGCGTGGATCAAAGGATCTGTGGTTTTCCCTCGAGGCTTTCCCTCGAGGCTTTCCCACAGGGCTGTCCCACGTGCCACCGTGGTGTGAGTCGATCCTCGGCGTGAAAGATGAGCCAGTGCAGGGCAAAGAGGTTCCTCTGGAATGGACTGAGACATCTGGTGGACTCTTGGAATGGTGGTACGACCATGGAGTTCCTCTCGCCTTTCCTGTTGAGAGTGCCTCCTCTTGAGTTGTGACGGGAACGCCGGGAATTCTTTCCCGTTGAAAGCAGGGAAAGGATCCCTCATCTCGAGCTACGAGGGGGAAACGGGGCTCCTCGGGATGTGGGCGGGACCATCGTGCTTCCTCTCGAGTGGACACGGGTATGTCGGTGAACTTCTTGAGTTGCAGCAAGGGTGTGAAAGACCCTTTCGAAGTTCCAGAGGTTAGGTGTCATTAGTCTCCAGACGCCTCATCGGAAATAGGCCTCATCTAGCCTGGAAGGGAGAACTTCCTGGATTTTCTCGAGGTGCGGCAGGTGTTCTCGAGTTACGACGGGTACCACAGTGACCCGCCCTGATGGCCTCAGGAGAGGCCAGTCCCCATGCGAGTTGCTAGGGGGCCTCTCGGGATTCCTCTCCAGTCGATACCGGGGCCATAAACATTGTGTGGAGTCAGGGCCAGAACCGAGGATTCCTCTCAGGGGCTGACATGGATCTTTGGGTACTTCTAGAGTCTCCCCAGGGGAGTCAGGCCTCGTCTCGAGTGGGGGCATGCACGTGCGCTTTCCTTCCTGGCTGTAGCAGCAATGTCACGCTTCCCGTCGCGTGGATCAAATGATCTGTGGTTTTCCCTCGAGGCTTTCCCTCGAGGCTTTCCCACAGGGCTGTCCCATGTGCCACCGTGGTGTGAGTCGATCCTCGGAGTGAAAGATGAGCCAGTGCAGGGCAAAGAGGTTCCTCTGGAATGGACTGAGACATCTGGGGGACTCTTGGAATGGTGGTACGACCATGGAGTTCCTCTCGCCTTTCCTGTTGAGAGTGCCTCCTCTTTGGGTGCGACGGGAACGCCGGGAATTCTTTCCCGTTGAAAGCAGGGAAAGGATCCCTCATCTCGAGCTACGAGGGGGAAACGGGGCTCCTCTGGATGTGGGCAGGACCATCGTGCTTCCTCTCGAGTGGAGACGGGTATGGCGGTGAACTTCTTGAGTTGCAGCAAGGGTGTGAAAGACCCTTTCGAAGTTCCAGAGGTTACGTGTCAGTCTCCAGACGCCTCATCGGAAATAGACCACATCTCGCCTGGAAGGGAGAACTTCCTGGATTTTCTCGAGGTGCGTCAGGTGTTCTCGAGTTACGACTGGTACCACAGGGACCCGCCCTAATGGCCTCAGGAGAGGCCAGTCCCCATGCGTGTTGCTAGGGAGCCTCTCGGGATTCCTCTCCCGTCGATACTGGGGCCAAATACCTTGTGTGGAGTCAGGGCCGGAACCGAGGATTCCTCTCAGGGGCTGACATGGATCTTTGGGTACTTCTGGAGTCTCCCCAGGGGAGTCAGGCCTCGTCTCGAGTGGGGGCATGCACGTGCGCTTTCCTTCCAGGCTGTAGCAGCAATGTCACGCTTCCCGTCCCGTGGATCAAAGGATCTGTGGTTTTCCCTCTAGGCTTTCCCTCGAGGCTTTCCCACAGGGCTGTTCCACGTGCCACCGTGGTGTGAGTCGATTCTCGGCGTGAAAGATGAGCCAGTGCAGGGCAAAGAGGTTCCTCTGGAATGGACTGAGACATCTGAGGGACTCTTGGAATGGTGGTACGACCATGGAGTTCCTCTCGCCTTTCCTGTTGAGAATGCCTCCTCTTGAGATGCGACGGGAATGCCGGGAATTCTTTCCCGTTGAAAGCAGGGAAAGGATCCCTCATCTCGAGCTACGAGGGGGAAACGGGGCTCCTCTGGATGTGGGTGGGACCATCGTGCTTTCTCTCGTGTGGAGACGGGTATGGCGGTAAACTTCTTGAGTTGCAGCAAAGGTGTGAAAGACCCTTTCGAAGTTCCAGAGTTTGGGTGTCATTAGTCTCCAGACGCCTCATCGGAAATAGGCCTCATCTCGCCTGGAAGGGAGAACTTCCTGGATTTTCTCGAGTTGCGGCAGGTGTTCTCTAGTTACGACGGGGACCTCAGGGACCCGCCCTGGTGGCCTCAGGAGAGGCCAGTCCCCATGCGAGGTGCTAGGGGGCCTCTCGGGATTCCTCTCCCGTCGATACCGGGGCCAAAAAGCTTGTGTGCAGTCAGGGCCGGAACCGAGGATTCCTCTCAGGGGCTGACATGGATCTTTGGTTACTTCTGGAGTCTCCCCACGGGAGTCAGGCCTCGTCTCGAGTGGGGGCATGCACGTGCGCTTTCCTTTCAGGCTGTAGCAGCAATGTCACACTTCCCGTCGCGTGGATCAAATGATCTGTGGTTTTCCCTCGAGGCTTTCCCTCGAGGCTTTCCCACAGGGCTGTCCCACGTGCCACCGTGGTGTGAGTCGATCCTCGGCGTGAAAGATGAGCCAGTGCAGGGCAAAGGGGTTCCTCTGGAATGGACTGAGACATCTGGGGGACTCTTGGAATGGTGGTACGACCATGGAGTTCCTCTCGCCTTTCCTGTTGAGAGTGCCTCCTCTTGAGATGCGACGGGAACGCCGGGAATTCTTTCCCGTTGAAAGCAGGGAAAGGATGCCCCATCTCGAGCTACGAGGGGGAAACGGGGCTCCTCGGGATGTGGGCGAGACCATCGTGCTTCCTCTCGAGTGGACACGGGTATGTCGGTGAACTTCTTGAGTTGCAGCAAGGGTGTGAAAGACCCTTTCGATGTTCCAGAGGTTAGGTGTCATTAGTCTCCAGACGCCTCATCGAAAATAGGCCTCATCTAGCCTGGAAGGGAGAACTTCCTGGATTTTCTCGAGGTGCGGCAGGTGTTTTCGAGTTACGACGGGTACCACAGGGACCCGCCCTGGTGGCCTCAGGAGAGGCCAGTCCCCATGCGAGTTGCTAGGGGGCCTCTCGGGATTCCTCTCCCTTCGATACCGGCGCCAAAAACCTTGTGTGGAGTCAGGGTCAGAACCGAGGATTCCTCTCAGGGGCTGACATGGATCTTTGGGTACTTCTGGAGTCTCCCCAGGGGAGTCAGGCCTCGTCTCGAGTGGGGGCATGCACGTGCGCTTTCCTTCCAGGCTGTAGCAGCAATGTCACGCTTCCCGTCGCGTGGATCAAAGGATCTGTGGTTTTCCCTCGAGGCTTTCCCTCGAGGCTTTCCCACAGGGCTGTCCCACGTGCCACCGTGGTGTGAGTCGATCCTCGGCGTGAAAGATGAGCCAGTGCAGGGCAAAGAGGTTCCTCTGGAATGGACTGAGACATCTGGTGGACTCTTGGAATGGTGGTACGACCATGGAGTTCCTCTCGCCTTTCCTGTTGAGAGTGCCTCCTCTTGAGTTGTGACGGGAACGCCGGGAATTCTTTCCCGTTGAAAGCAGGGAAAGGATCCCTCATCTCGAGCTACGAGGGGGAAACGGGGCTCCTCGGGATGTGGGCGGGACCATCGTGCTTCCTCTCGAGTGGACACGGGTATGTCGGTGAACTTCTTGAGTTGCAGCAAGGGTGTGAAAGACCCTTTCGAAGTTCCAGAGGTTAGGTGTCATTAGTCTCCAGACGCCTCATCGGAAATAGGCCTCATCTAGCCTGGAAGGGAGAACTTCCTGGATTTTCTCGAGGTGCGGCAGGTGTTCTCGAGTTACGACGGGTACCACAGTGACCCGCCCTGATGGCCTCAGGAGAGGCCAGTCCCCATGCGAGTTGCTAGGGGGCCTCTCGGGATTCCTCTCCAGTCGATACCGGGGCCATAAACATTGTGTGGAGTCAGGGCCAGAACCGAGGATTCCTCTCAGGGGCTGACATGGATCTTTGGGTACTTCTAGAGTCTCCCCAGGGGAGTCAGGCCTCGTCTCGAGTGGGGGCATGCACGTGCGCTTTCCTTCCTGGCTGTAGCAGCAATGTCACGCTTCCCGTCGCGTGGATCAAATGATCTGTGGTTTTCCCTCGAGGCTTTCCCTCGAGGCTTTCCCACAGGGCTGTCCCATGTGCCACCGTGGTGTGAGTCGATCCTCGGAGTGAAAGATGAGCCAGTGCAGGGCAAAGAGGTTCCTCTGGAATGGACTGAGACATCTGGGGGACTCTTGGAATGGTGGTACGACCATGGAGTTCCTCTCGCCTTTCCTGTTGAGAGTGCCTCCTCTTTGGGTGCGACGGGAACGCCGGGAATTCTTTCCCGTTGAAAGCAGGGAAAGGATCCCTCATCTCGAGCTACGAGGGGGAAACGGGGCTCCTCTGGATGTGGGCAGGACCATCGTGCTTCCTCTCGAGTGGAGACGGGTATGGCGGTGAACTTCTTGAGTTGCAGCAAGGGTGTGAAAGACCCTTTCGAAGTTCCAGAGGTTACGTGTCAGTCTCCAGACGCCTCATCGGAAATAGACCACATCTCGCCTGGAAGGGAGAACTTCCTGGATTTTCTCGAGGTGCGTCAGGTGTTCTCGAGTTACGACTGGTACCACAGGGACCCGCCCTAATGGCCTCAGGAGAGGCCAGTCCCCATGCGTGTTGCTAGGGAGCCTCTCGGGATTCCTCTCCCGTCGATACTGGGGCCAAATACCTTGTGTGGAGTCAGGGCCGGAACCGAGGATTCCTCTCAGGGGCTGACATGGATCTTTGGGTACTTCTGGAGTCTCCCCAGGGGAGTCAGGCCTCGTCTCGAGTGGGGGCATGCACGTGCGCTTTCCTTCCAGGCTGTAGCAGCAATGTCACGCTTCCCGTCCCGTGGATCAAAGGATCTGTGGTTTTCCCTCTAGGCTTTCCCTCGAGGCTTTCCCACAGGGCTGTTCCACGTGCCACCGTGGTGTGAGTCGATTCTCGGCGTGAAAGATGAGCCAGTGCAGGGCAAAGAGGTTCCTCTGGAATGGACTGAGACATCTGAGGGACTCTTGGAATGGTGGTACGACCATGGAGTTCCTCTCGCCTTTCCTGTTGAGAATGCCTCCTCTTGAGATGCGACGGGAATGCCGGGAATTCTTTCCCGTTGAAAGCAGGGAAAGGATCCCTCATCTCGAGCTACGAGGGGGAAACGGGGCTCCTCTGGATGTGGGTGGGACCATCGTGCTTTCTCTCGTGTGGAGACGGGTATGGCGGTAAACTTCTTGAGTTGCAGCAAAGGTGTGAAAGACCCTTTCGAAGTTCCAGAGTTTGGGTGTCATTAGTCTCCAGACGCCTCATCGGAAATAGGCCTCATCTCGCCTGGAAGGGAGAACTTCCTGGATTTTCTCGAGTTGCGGCAGGTGTTCTCTAGTTACGACGGGGACCTCAGGGACCCGCCCTGGTGGCCTCAGGAGAGGCCAGTCCCCATGCGAGGTGCTAGGGGGCCTCTCGGGATTCCTCTCCCGTCGATACCGGGGCCAAAAAGCTTGTGTGCAGTCAGGGCCGGAACCGAGGATTCCTCTCAGGGGCTGACATGGATCTTTGGGTACTTCTGGAGTCTCCCCACGGGAGTCAGGCCTCGTCTCGAGTGGGGGCATGCACGTGCGCTTTCCTTCCAGGCTGTAGCAGCAATGTCACGCTTCCCGTCGCGTGCATCAAAGGATCTGTGGTTTTCCCTCGAGGCTTTCCCTCGAGGCTTTCCCACAGGGCTGTCCCACGTGCCTCCGTGGTGTGAGTCGATACTCGGCGTGAAAGATGAGCCAGTGCAGGGCAAAGAGGTTCCTCTGGAATGGACTGAGACATCTGGGGGACTCTTTGTATGGTGGTACGACCATGGAGTTCCTCTCGCCTTTCCTGTTGAGAGTGCCTCCTCTTGAGATGCGACGGGAACGCCGGGAATTCCTTCCCGTTGAAAGCAGGAAAGGATCCCTCATCTCGAGCTCCGAGAGGGAAACGGGGCTCCTCTGGATGTGGGCGGGACCATCGTGCTTCCTCTCGAGTGGAGACGGGTATGGCGGTGAACTTCTTGAGTTGCAGCAAGGTGTGAAACACCCTTTCGAAATTCCAGAGGTTAGGTGTCATTAGTCTCCAGACGCCTCATCGGAAATAGGCCTCATCTCGCCTGGAAGGGAGAACTTCCTGGATTTTCTCGAGTTGCGGCAGGTGTTCTCGAGTTAAGACGGGGACCTCAGGGACCCGCCCTGGTGGCCTCAGGAGAGGCCAGTCCCCATGCGAGGTGCTAGGGGGCCTCTCGGGATTCCTCTCCCGTCGATACCGGGGCCAAAAAGTTTGTGTGGAGTCAGGGCCGGAACCGAGGATTCCTCTCAGGGGCTGACATGGATCTTTGGGTACTTCTGGAGTCTCCCCAGGGGAGTCAGGCCTCGAATCGAGTGGGGGCATGCACGTGCGCTTTCCTTCCAGGCTGTAGCAGCAATGTCACGCTTCCTGTCGCGTGGATCAAAGGATCTGTGGTTTTCCCTCGAGGCTTTCCCTCGAGGCTTTCCCACAGGGCTGTCCCACGTGCCACCGTGGTGTGAGTCGATCCTCGGCGTGAAAGATGAGCCAGTGTAGGGCAAAGAGGTTCCTCTGGAATGGACTGAGACATCTGGGGGACTCCTGGAATGGTGGTACGACCATGGAGTTCCTCGCGCCTTTCCTGTTGAGAGTGCCTCCTCTTGAGATGCGACGGGAATGCCGGGAATTCTTTCCCTTCTAAAGCAGGGAAAGGTTCACTCATCTCGAGCTACGAGGGGGAAACGGGGCTCCTCTGGATGTGGGCGGGACCATCGTGCTTCCTCTCGAGTGGAGACGGATATGGCGGTGAACTTCTTGAGTTGCAGCAAGGGTGTGAAAGACCCTTTCGAAGTTCCAGAGGTTAGGTGTCATTAGTCTCCAGACGCCTCATCGGAAATAGGCCTCATCTCGCCTGAAAGGGAGAACTTCCTGGATTTTCTCGAGTTGCGGCAGGTGTTCTCGAGTTACGACGGGGACCTCAGGGACCCGCCCTGGTGGCCTCAGGAGAGGCCAGTCCCCATGCGAGGTGCTGGGGGCCTCTCGGGATTCCTCTCCCGTCGATACCGGGGCCAAAAAGCTTGTGTGGAGTAAGGGCCGGAACCGAGGATTCCTCTCAGGGGCTGACATGGATCTTTGGGTACTTCTGGAGTCTCCCCAGGGGAGTTAGGCCTCTTCTCGAGTGGGGGCATGCACGTGCGCTTTCCTTCCCGGCTGTAGCAGCAATGTCACGCTTCCCGTCGCATGGATCAAAGGATCTGTGGTTTTCCATCGAGGCTTTCCCTCGAGGCTTTCCCACAGGGCTGTCCCACGTGCCACCGTGGTGTGAGTCGATCCTCGGCGTGAAAGATGAGCCAGTGCAGGGCAAAGAGGTTCCTCTGGAATGGACTGAGACATCTGGGGGACTCGTGGAATGGTGGTACGACCATGGAGTTCCTCTCGCCTTTCCTGTTGAGAGTGCCACCTCTTGAGATGCGACGGGAACGCCGGGAATTCTTTCCCGTTGAAAGCAGGGAAAGGATCCCTCATTTCGAGCTACGAGGGGGAAACGGGGCTCCTCTGGATGTGGGCGGGACCATCGTGCTTCCTCTCGAGTGGAGACGGGTATGGCGGTGAACTTCTTGAGTTGCAGCAAGGGTGTGAAAGACCCTTTCGAAGTTCCAGAGGTTAGGTGTAATTAGTCTCCAGACGACTCATCGGAAATAGGCCTCATCTCGCCTGCAAGGGAGAACTTCCTGGATTTTCTCGAGTTGGGGCAGGTGTTCTCGAGTTACGACGGGGACCTCAGGGACCCGCCCTGGTGGCCTCAGGAGAGGCCAGTCCCCATGCGAGGTGCTAGGGGGCCTCTCGGGATTCCTCTCCCGTCGATACCGGGGCCAAAAACCTTGTGTGGAGTCAGGGCCGGAACCGAGGATTCCTCTCAGGGGCTGACATGGATCTTTGGGTACTTCTGGAGTCTCCCCAGGGGAGTCAGGCCTCGTCTCGAGTGGGGGCATGCACGTGCGCTTTCCTTCCAGGCTGTAGCAGCAATGTCACGCTTCCTGTCGCGTGGATCAAAGGATCTGTGGTTTTCCCTCGAGGATTTCCCTCGAGGCTTTTCCACAGGGCTGTCCCACGTGCCACCGTGGTGTGAGTCGATCCTCGGCGTGAAAGATGAGCCAGTGCAGGGCAAAGAGGTTCCTCTGGAATGGACTGAGACATCTGGGGGACTCCTGGAATGGTGGTACGAACATGGAGTTCCTCTCGCCTTTCCTGTTGAGAGTGCCTCCTCTTGAGATGCGACGGGAACGCCGGGAATTCTTTCCCGTCTAAAGCAGGGAAAGGTTCCCTCATCTCGAGATACGAGGGGGAAACGGGGCTCCTCTGGATGTGGGCGGGACCATCGTGCTTCCTCTCGAGTGGAGACGGGTATGGCGGTGAACTTCTTGAGTTGCAGCAAGGGTGTGAAAGACCCTTTCGAATTTCCAGAGGTTAGGTGTCATTAGTCTCCAGACGCCTCATCGGAAATAGGCCTCATCTCGCCTGAAAGGGAGAACGTCCTGGATTTTCTCGAGTTGCGGCAGGTGTTCTCGAGTTACGACGGGGACCTCAGGGACCCGCCCTGGTGGCCTCAGGAGAGGCCAGTCCCCATGCGAGGTGCTAGGGGGCCTCTCGGGATTCCTCTCCCGTCGATACCGGGGCCAAAAACCTTGTGTGGAGTCAGGGCCGGAACCGAGGATTCCTCTCAGGGGCTGACAGGGATCTTTGGGTACTTCTGGAGTCTCCCCAGGGGAGTTAGGCCTCTTCTCGAGTGGGGGCATGCACGTGTGCTTTCCTTCCCGGCTGTAGCAGCAATGTCACGCTTCCCGTCGCATGGATCAAAGGATCTGTGGTTTTCCGTCGAGGCTTTCCCACAGGGCTGTCCCACGTGCCACCGTGGTGTGAGTCGATCCTCGGCGTGAAAGATGAGCCAGTGCAGGGCAAAGAGGTTCCTCTGGAATGGACGGAGACATCTGGGGACTCTTGGAATGTTGGTACGACCATGGAGTTCCTCTCGCCTTTCCTGTTGAGAGTGCCTCCTCTTCAGATGCGACGGGAACGCCGGGAATTCTTCCCCGTTGAAAGCAGGGAAAGGATCCATCATCTCGAGCTCCGAGGGGGAAACGGGGCTCCTTTGGATGTGGGCGGGACCATCATGCTTCCTCTCGAGTGGAGACGGGTATGGCGGTGAACTTCTTGAGTTGCAGCAAGGGTGTGAAAGACCCTTTCGAAGTTCCAGAGGTTAGGTGTCATTAGTCTCCAGACGCCTCATCGGAAATAGGCCTCATCTCGCCTGGAAGGGAGAACTTCCTGGATTTTCTCGAGATGCGGCAGGTGTTTTCGAGTTACGACGGGTACCTCAGGGACCCGCCCTGGTGGCCTCAGGAGAGGCCAGTCCCCATGCGAGTTGCTAGGGGGCCTCTCGGGATTCCTCTCCCGTCGATACCGGGGCCAAAAACTTTGTATGGAGTCAGGGCCGGAACCGAGGATTCCTCTCAGGGGCTGACATGGATCTTTGGGTTCTTCTGGAGTCCCCCCAGGGGAGTCAGGCCTCGTCTCGAATGGGGGCATGCACGTGCGCTTTCCTTCCAGGCTGTAGCAGCAATGTCACGCTTCCCGTCGCGTGGATCAAAGGATCTGTGGTTTTCCCTCGAGGCTTTCCCTCGAGGCTTTCCCACAGGGCTGTCCCACGTGCCACCGTGGTGTGAGTCGATCCTCGGCGTGAAAGATGAGCCAGTGCAGGGCAAAGAGGTTCCTCTGGAATGGACTGAGACATCTGGGGGACTCTTGGAATGGTGGTACGACCATGGAGTTCCTCTCGCCTTTCCTGTTGAGAGTGCCTCCTCTTGAGATGCGACGGGAACGCCGGGAATTCTTTCCCGTTGAAAGCAGGAAAAGGATCCCTCATCTCGAGCTACGAGGGGGAAACGGGGCTCCTCTGGATGTGGGCGGGACCATCGTGCTTCCTCTCTAGTGGAGACGGGTATTGCCGGGGTCCAGCCCCGGTGGATCCAGGGAATTCGAAGGGTGGACGGCGTTGGCGTGGAAAGACTTGTTTATTTATTAATATAAGATTAGATTAAGAAACTGTAGTGCAGTAGGAAGATTAAGTGGAGAAAGAGGGCTGAATAGCTTGGTTTACGCGGAAGACCAATAAAATTCCAGACAAGGAATTTGCACCATCTACGTTGGGCCACCGGTGCCCGCTTGAATATCTAAGGGTGCCTCGCCTTAAGCTCCCTTTCTCGCGGATCTTAATAACCAGGGCAAATAAGTAGACCTGGCGAGCCTCCGCGCCCCAGATGGAAATTCAGCCTGAAATTAAAGTAAAGAGCAGAGGGAAGAAAAGGGAGAGAAAAAGAGAGAGAGAGAGAGACACGGGGGGAGCCATATTCCCAAGACACCAGGCCGAGACTAGTCCGAGAAACTGGTCTGAGAATCTGGTCCCGTCCTTTATTGTTCAGAAGGCCTTTTATACTTTTGATAAAACATGGAGATCAATGGGTAACACAAAGTTATGCAGCGTTAGCAGTCCAGACTCTTATCAAAACCAGGCTTTTCTCTCTGCATACCTAATTGTATACACAAGTCTTAGGTAATTTACATCATCTTCCAACCAAAAGGGCCAATTAACATTTTACAGCCTTTTTTCTGATAAGGGTTTGTCAACCACAAGACTTATTTGTGTTGATCTTCCCAAGGTCTGGTGCCACTCTCGGAAAGCACTAAAGAAAGTTACATTCTTAGACAGCAAGGATACAGCAACTTATAACAAGTAGAGGGAGTGCAGTGATTTATAGCAAAAGAGAAGCAATTAACTCAAAAGTCTAGTGTTGCTAACATCAAAACTACTATGTATCTTTTTCTACATCCTGCTTACATTAACATCCTTCCAGGTGCCTAAAAGATAAAGAATAAGGAGGTCTGGCAGCAATCCTTGAGTCAACAGTGAAAACCCTCTACCAATATAATTTTTAACTCTTTAGAAAAGGCTCTGTATCTTTAAGATGCTTTTAAGCTTTGTGCCTCCCGCGGTTGGGGGGCTGTAAGCAATTCACAAGCTGTAAGCTTTGTGCCTCTCGCGGTTGGGGGGCTGTAAGCAATTCACAAGCTGTAAGAGGTCTGGGGAACCTGTTAGGCAGACTAGAGAGCTATCAGAGGGGTTTAACTGAAACATCCCTTTCAAATGCAGAAGACTAAAACCCTGAATTGACTTTTTTCCAGAGAATATCAGAAAAGTGGAAAAGCAGAGCACAAAAGCCGGCAGATTTTTGCTGGGGTACATTCTTAGGAATATCCAGAGGGGTCCCTGAAGTCTGAGCACGCCTTGCGTATGTCAGCTTCCTTCCTCATGACCTTGTCACGGGCGGGATTCCTCACACTGGCTTCCGGCAACTCCCCCTTCTTTATTAGTTTTTTAAAAAAATTAGGTGCAGTTCAGTCGCGAGATTCCGAATGCTCTGCCGAAGAGTCCTGACAACACAAGGAAGCACGATTACAAGGAGCAGGATTATGGCACCCACAGCAGCATAGCTAGAGACAGTAGTCAGAAGAGTTTTTCCAGAAATGAAGTCAGAGAAGGTGTGGAAAAAGTCATTGGCTTCTCCTGTGGCGGTAAAATCTAATCGGGAGTGTTCCAAGGTCTGAATCTGATTATGAAGTTTCCCTAAATCTAAACTAATATCTGAGCTGTTCCAGACACCTAAAATATGATTTTTGACCCTCTCCCATTTAAAATCTGTCTCATTTACTTTCAGGGATGTAACACATATCCACCGGTAATCGGCATGACATGAAAGAGCCAATTTCATTTTCAGACTCTGTAATTCATTCCCAATATGCATTACTGCTTCTTCTAAGGCATCAATCCTTATTTCTAGCTTCCTATCTATAATTTCCTGGGTTGCCAGCGTTAGAGAAACATTTTTGGATACGGTGTCAACATATTGGGCAGTATACACTTGTTGAGACAATGATAATGCCGCCACAGTAACAGAAGTAATTGCGGTTATCAAAGCTGATATTCCCAAAACAAGTAAGCCCACAAACCGTCGTGTTCGCATTAAATCTTGTAGCTGTTGCAGTACAGCTAGGCCATGGTTATCATACCAATACGTGGCTACAGTTACAGGTACCATGAGATAGGGCGGACGTTTTAAAACCATGAAAGAGCAAACTTTATATTGAGGAGTTAAACAGGATGAAAGCATACATTGTTCACAAGACACTACATGGGGTCCACCTGTATAATTCAATTGTATGTTAAGTCTTTCAGAATCATTAGTGAAAAGAAAAACATAAGGAGAGGGTAGACAAGCTAAAATAGAGTAAATAGAGGTATTTTTTGGTCGGATTAAAATAATAGGGGCGGTAGCCGCAAGGGCTCTCCAAATTTCTGGCTGCCAAAAGGTTTTACCTCTAGTTATATAAGACAGCATAGGGGGAACAAATTGGTTATGATGCCGTCTGGTGGCAACTAACGGCCAAGAAATTGAATATTCTTTCCAATTATCCAATCTATTGATAAAGTCATCGTCAGACTCAGGGTCTTGACCTGGATTTGGGTTGCTCCAGTCCTGAATCGCACAATTTCTTCCTCCCGGCATATTGTAATCTACTCTCGAATTATAAATACAAGATTTCCAAATCGGATATCCTGAATGATCATCTATAGTTTTCCAAATAACATCTGAGGGAGCAACATCATCACAATTTGGATATTCTGATGGAGTTTTGAGAGACAAAGACTTATAGGGGCCAAGGACCCCAGGCATACGGGCTCGTAATATCCAAGCAGACCGATCCCCTATAGATGCAAATTTAGAGGTTGGGGAATCTGTCATAACTGCTTTTGTGGAGGCTCCAACGCATCCTGTCTTGGTAAAGAAGTCTCCTGTAAGGCCAGGAGGAAAATTAAAGCAGACAGGAAAATCATCTGCTAGTCCTTTAAAGGTATAATTGAAATTAATAGGGTATTGGTCTTTTGTATAGGAAGTATAAGATCCTCCCAAAAGGCGAGGCTGGTCTGTACTAACTCGTATGGGGTCACTGTTCCAAGTAACAACTTGGAAAGTTGGAGGATCCGGGAGAAACGCCCAATATTTGGTTGGAATGGGAGCAGCGCTTACCTGGCAAGAGAGCAAGGCAAGCATGGCAATAAACACCTTTTCAGGAGAGACTGACGATCCCTGTAGGGTAGCTATCCCCTGTGCCTGGCGACAGAGAGCTTTAATCTGTCCCCAGGTGGGCAAGGAGGCTTGTTGGGTTGACTGAGCTGGGCGTCCTAATGGATTCCTGCGAGGCAAAAAATCAGGGGGTGCAATATCCTGTATCTGAAGTCGTGACATCTGTCCAGTGGGTGGCTCCGATCCGCGCCTATCCGGGATCTCCAATGTCAGCTGTCCTGGGGTCAGCGGCGTTTCCCGTGCTGGCGGAGGGAGCGGGGGAAGAGGGAGTTTCTTCCTTTTTAGAGATCGCGGTGGCGGGGGATTCTGGTATCCGGGGAGCTGAGACATGGCGAATTAGTCTGTCTGGAACCCAAATCGGAGCGTCCGCGTCCTGTGGAAAAACACAAGCATACCCTCGCCCATTGGTTAATAAGGGGTCAGGACCTTTCCATTGTCCGGAAAGAAGGTCCCTCCATTTTACTAATGGTTTTGCATTCAATTGCTCTGGGCACCAATGGCGAAGCATTGCAGTGTTTCCAGATGAATCAGCATTTAAGTTATTTATTACGAAAAGAGCATGTTGCAAAATCTGATGGGGGGAACTATATTTAAATTCCCCTTCTTTTAGTTTTTGAATATGGATTTTCAGTGTTTGATGTGCTCTTTCCACAATGGCTTGTCCTTGTGGGTTATAAGGGATGCCGGTGTTATGTTTAATTTGAAATCTTGTACAGAATTGCTGAAAAGATTTAGAAGTGTAAGCAGGAGCATTATCAGTTTTTAAAGCTTTTGGCAAGCCCAGATAGGAAAAGCATGTAAAAAGATGTTGTATTACATCTTTAACTGCTTCCCCTGTACGAGCAGTGGCAATAATAACATGAGAGAAGGTATCTACAGTTACATGAACAAAAGACAGTTTTCCAAATGAAGAGACATGGGTTACATCCATTTGCCAGAGTGCATTAGGTTTGAGACCGCGAGGGTTAACTCCCAGAGGCAAAGCATTCACGGTAGTAGGACAATGTGAACAAGAACGAACAATCTCTCGGGCAGATTCTCGAGGAATTTGAAACTGGTATCGTAAGGCAGTGGCATTTTGGTGATGAAGTGAGTGAGAAGCTCGAGCTTCTTCAAAAACAGAAGCCACTGAAATCCTGGTTAACGAATCTGCCAATTCATTGAGAGCATTTAAAGGGCCAGGCAGGCCGGAATGAGCCCGAATGTGGCCGATAAAGAACGCCCGATTTCTTTTCCATATTTGCTGCTGCAGTTTAGTTAACAAATGGAAGATAGCAGTTTTGTTTTCAGGCAAAACTGCAGTCTCAATGTGTGGAAACAGCCTGACCACATACTGAGAGTCAGAATAAAGGTTAAATTCTTTCTCCGCAAACATAACAAAGGCCTCAATAACAGCTGTGATTTCAGCCCTTTGAGCTGAAGTTTCTTGTGTTTCCAAAAGTTTTTGATGATCTCTTGTGACTATAGAGGCTCTACCGTTAGCCGATCCATCAGTAAAGACTACCTGAGCATCTGAAATAGGGAACTGTTTACACCGGACAGGAAAAATAACTGGATGGTTAGACATAAAATTTAGTAAAACATGCGAGGGTAAATGATGCAAAATTTGACCACAGTAATTCCCTATGGCAATCTGCCAGTCTTCATCAAACATTAAAAGAGCATCAAGCTGCTCCTTATTATATGGAATTACAATCTCTGATGGCTCTTTACCAAACAATTCAATGCTCCGCTTCCTTCCTTTTAGCATTAATGTGGCAATTAAACCAGGATAAGAAGCCACGACTTTTTTAGCTTGGGTAGGAAGATGGATCCATTCTAAAGGGCCGCGTTGCCACAGAACTCCCATAGGCGCCGTTGGAGTAGCTAGGCAAAGGAACTGCCACGTCATCGTCAAATCAATTCTTTTTACATAGCTATTTGATAAGGCTGCTTCTACTTTGCCTAGGGCTTCTTGAGCCTCAGCTGTTAATTGTCTTTTTGAGGTTGGATCAGGATCCCCGCGTAAAGTGTTAAAAAGAGGTTTTAATTCGGCAGTGGTTAATTTTAAATATGGTCTAATCCAATTAATATCACCTAAGAGTTTTTGATAATCATTTAAAGTAATAAGATGGTCTTTTCTCAATTGCAGCGGGGTATGAGTCACCGTTTCCGAATTTATGACTCTTCCTAAGTAAGTTATGGGCGGATTGATTTGAATTTTTTCTGGGGCAATTTTTAGGCCTCTGTCTGTCAATGCCTGGGTCAGGTCCTGGAGCACAGTCTGCAGGTGAACTCTATCAGGATGAGCTATTAAAATATCATCCATATAGTGAATCATATACACGTGTTCATATTTAGCCCTAGTATCTTCTAGAGCGGCATTAACAAATTTTTGGCATAAAGTAGGGCTATTTTTCATTCCCTGAGGCAGAACCTTCCACTGAAACCGTAAATAAGGCTGTTTAAGATTTTCTGATGGCAGACTAAAGGCAAATCGCTTTTTATCCTCAGGATTTAAGGGAATAGTGAAAAAACAATCTTGTAAATCAATAACAATTATATTATATCCCTCTGGAACGGCTACTGGGGAAGGGAGCCCAGGCTGTAAGGCCCCCATGTCCTCCATGGTGGCATTAATAGCTCTCAAATCCTGTAAAAGTCGCCATTTACCAGATTTTTTCTTAATGACAAAAATAGGAGTGTTCCAGGGGCTATTGGAGGGCTCAATATGTCCCAATTCTAATTGTTCAAAGATTAATGCTTTAGCTGCCAATAATTTTTCCTTATGCAGAGGCCACTGTTCTACCCACACCGGATCTTGAGATTTCCATGTGATGGGGTCGGCAGCAAAAACAATGGCCTCAATTATAAATTTGGATATCCCAATCCAGCACGTAGCTTGCGAGGAGTTGGGCAAATTGGCTCAATTATTCCTGTCTGTTGTTTACCCAATCCTTTTGATGGATCATAGCCCATCTGCAACATCTGAGAGGTCACTTTATCATCAGGGCTAAAAAGTAACACTCCCATTTGAGATAGCACGTCCCTCCCCCACAGGGTAAGGGGGAGCGAAGGAACGACATAAGGTTGGAAAGTTCCACGGGTATCCTCAAATTGCCAATCTAAAATTTTTGCACTTTTGGCTATTGTGGGGGCTCTTCCTATCCCCACCAAGTTATTTTCAGTAGTATGTGTGGGCCAGGAGCTGGGCCAGTCTTTTCCTGAAATGCAAGAAACATCTGCTCCTGTGTCTAATAACCCCACAATAGACTTGCCATTAATCAGGATAGTCTTCATAGGACGTTTCTGAGTAATTTCTGTTATCCAAAAAACCATATCACTAGACCCAAATCCTTTATCCTGCCTTTCATTTTGAGTAGCTGTGCGCCCAATTGCAGTGTGGTAAGGCAAAAGCAAAAGTTGGGCTATTCTTTGTCCCTGATGTATTTGGAAAGTTTTAGTTGGGGGTGAAATCATTATCTGGATTTCTCCTGTATAATCTGAGTCAATTACTCCAGGGATGATTGTGAGACCTTGCATAGCTAAGGAACTTCTGCCTAGTATAATTCCTACTAAACCTGTTGGTAATGGGCCTTTAACTCCTGTAGGTATTTTTACAGTGGGGCTATCTGGTGTTAATATTGCTGAGGTGGTGGAACTGAGGTCCAGTCCTGCGCTGCCTGGGGTTGCTCTGATGAGTTCTGCGATGGGACGAAGGGAATGAATGGGTTCAGTGAGGCTGCCCCAATTGTTGTCGGGGCCTGAGGCTGGCCCCTCAATCCGTTTCCCGACTGCTGGTCGGGGCCCAAAAAGGCTCCATTTCTATGGAATTGTGACCTACATTCTTTTGCCCAGTGATATCCTTTTTGACAACGAGGGCAGAGAGATCTAGGGAGATTAGTAGGCACAGCCGGGGAGGGAGAATTCGGCAGAGAAGAACCGGCTGCTTTTTGGGGACAAGCTCGCATAAGGTGCCCTTCCCGTCCGCAAGAGAAGCAGGCCTTGGATAAACCAATATTCTGGCCTGGACTACTGGAATGACTCTTTGACGGGTTATTTCTATTTGTAAAAAAGGACTGTACTGCCTGCTGGTAAGAATTTCCCTTTATGGCTGCAGCTATGGCAACGCCCTGCATCATCGCTGGTCCTACATCTGCACATTGCCTGATATAATCTATTATTTCCCCAGTTTTTTTAATAGGACGTAAAATGGCCTGGCAGGTAGAATTAGCATTTTCAAATGCCAGTTGTTTTATCAATATACTAGCTGCCTCAGTGTTGGAAATTACTCTGTTGACTGCCTCTGCAAGTCTTGATATAAAGTCTTCATATGGCTCTTCTGGTTTTTGTTTAACATTTGAGAAGGAAGAGGTAGATTCTTTCCCTTCAGGCAACAAACGCCAAGCCCCAAGGGCGCAGGCGGTTACTTGATCTAAAGTGGTTTTATCTAATCCCATTTGATCTCTAAGTGTTCCAAAATCATTAGTCCCTGCCAACATATTTTTTATAATATATCTTGGGCCATATTTTTGGTTAGCATCAGCCTGTTTTTGGGCTAGATCTTCATATTCAGTTCTCCAAAGTACATATTGACCTCCAGACAGACAAGCTTTAGCGACTGTCTTCCAGTCATGGGGTGTCATCCATCTGCCCGCTAAAGCTTCCACCAATGATACAGTGTACGGGGCTTTAGGCCCATACAAAGCACAAGCCTGTTTGAGTTCTTTAATCATTTTCATTGGAATGGGTTCCCAGTGGGGGGCTGTTCTCCCACCACTTCCACCAAATATTATGGGGAAACAAGCCTCAAGGTGGGGATCAAGTTCATCATCTGGGCTAGAGAAAACTCTTCTTCGGGGAGCTTCTAGTGGAGGCCCCTCACCCTTATAGGGAGGGGGGGGGCAAGGGGTGTCCTATGTCACTTTCTTCGTACTTTGGGAATTTTTTATCCGTTCTGTGTTTAGGTCTTACGGATGTTTTATCTGGGGAATCTGGCCTTAAACTCTCAGGTGCATATAATCTGATGGGGGACATTTGTCTTGAGCCTCTGGAAGCAGAAGGCTTAATTAAGGAAATTTCTCTTGAATTTGTGGAAGCAGGTGGTCTGGTTGGGGAAGTTTTTATTAAGCTCTTTGGAGCAGATAATCTAATTGGAGAAGTTTCTCTTAAACTCCTTGGAGCATCTTTATTTAATAAAGACCAGTCCTCATCAGAATGATCTTGACTTACTTCCTCTTCCAAATCTTCCTCATCTGAAAGCTGCTCTTTTTTGTCATCTCTATCTATTACCTTTTCTTGGGCAGTCATTGCAGCTATCATTTGACTCAACTGCCGATAGTTAGGTGTAGCCTCCTTTTCATCACTCTCCTCTTCGATAGATACCTTTTTCTCTGCACTTTCCTCTTTAAGATGTACCTTTTCAGATTCAGGGGCAGGGTCTAGAGCGTCCCTAATTATATTCCATAAGGAAAAGGCGTCAGTAGGCACCTTTTGTGAGCCATGTTCAGCATGGTAAGTTTTTAGTTGTTTTCCTACTCTCTCCCAGGTGTCTAAGTTAACAGTGCCTTCTTCTGGAAACCAGGGACACTGTTCTTGTACAAAGGAAAAAAAATGAATGAATATTGGATTTTTTAACTTTAATTCCTCGTTTAGTTAGTAACTGCAAGATTACTCCTGTAAAAAGCTGTCTTTCTTTTGATTCACTGTTACCCATGTCAGAAAATTAAGTCTTATAGAAAAGTCTACCTCAACAAAAAGGTTTTACCTTTGGCGAGGGGGGTTTTGTTTTCAACCCTAAGATAGCAGGTTTCTTTTCAACCTCTAGAGCACCAGGTTT
The DNA here is from genome assembly GCF_032405125.1 of Capricornis sumatraensis. NCBI lineage: Eukaryota > Metazoa > Chordata > Mammalia > Artiodactyla > Bovidae > Capricornis > Capricornis sumatraensis. The sequence continues at coordinate 3,949,985 of NW_027184614.1, read as the reverse complement.
CTCTTAAACCCTTGAACACTTCCCACTCCTCCTCACCCTGTCTATCCTACAGGGGGGTCCGCGGCACCCTGAGTGGGGTCCTAGCCGTCCCGAACACTCAACACTGGGGGAGTACCCGAAAGTACTCCGGGGGGAGTGATTAAGTCACTCCGGGGGGGAGCAACAGAGAGTGCTCCGGGGGGAGCAACAGAGAGTGCTCCGGGGGGAGCTACAGAGAGTGCTCCGGGGGGAGCTTTTGCTCCGAGGAACCTACCTTCGAATAGCCTGTTCCGGGCGCCACTTGCCGGGGTCCAGCCCCGGTGGATCCAGGGAATTCGAAGGGTGGACGGCGTTGGCGTGGAAAGACTTGTTTATTTATTAATATAAGATTAGATTAAGAAACTGTAGTGCAGTAGGAAGATTAAGTGGAGAAAGAGGGCTGAATAGCTTGGTTTACGCGGAAGACCAATAAAATTCCAGACAAGGAATTTGCACCATCTACGTTGGGCCACCGGTGCCCGCTTGAATATCTAAGGGTGCCTCGCCTTAAGCTCCCTTTCTCGCGGATCTTAATAACCAGGGCAAATAAGTAGACCTGGCGAGCCTCCGCGCCCCAGATGGAAATTCAGCCTGAAATTAAAGTAAAGAGCAGAGGGAAGAAAAGGGAGAGAAAAAGAGAGAGAGAGAGAGACACGGGGGGAGCCAGATTCCCAAGAAACCAGGCCGAGACTAGTCCGAGAAACTGGTCTGAGAATCTGGTCCCGTCCTTTATTGTTCAGAAGGCCTTTTATACTTTTGATAAAACATGGAGATCAATGGGTAACACAAAGTTATGCAGCGTTAGCAGTCCAGACTCTTATCAAAACCAGGCTTTTCTCTCTGCATACCTAATTGTATACACAAGTCTTAGGTAATTTACATCATCTTCCAACCAAAAGGGCCAATTAACATTTTACAGCCTTTTTTCTGATAAGGGTTTGTCAACCACAAGACTTATTTGTGTTGATCTTCCCAAGGTCTGGTGCCACTCTCGGAAAGCACTAAAGAAAGTTACATTCTTAGACAGCAAGGATACAGCAACTTATAACAAGTAGAGGGAGTGCAGTGATTTATAGCAAAAGAGAAGCAATTAACTCAAAAGTCTAGTGTTGCTAACATCAAAACTACTATGTATCTTTTTCTACATCCTGCTTACATTAACATCCTTCCAGGTGCCTAAAAGATAAAGAATAAGGAGGTCTGGCAGCAATCCTTGAGTCAACAGTGAAAACCCTCTACCAATATAATTTTTAACTCTTTAGAAAAGGCTCTGTATCTTTAAGATGCTTTTAAGCTTTGTGCCTCCCGCGGTTGGGGGGCTGTAAGCAATTCACAAGCTGTAAGCTTTGTGCCTCTCGCGGTTGGGGGGCTGTAAGCAATTCACAAGCTGTAAGAGGTCTGGGGAACCTGTTAGGCAGACTAGAGAGCTATCAGAGGGGTTTAACTGAAACATCCCTTTCAAATGCAGAAGACTAAAACCCTGAATTGACTTTTTTCCAGAGAATATCAGAAAAGTGGAAAAGCAGAGCACAAAAGCCAGCAGATTTTTGCTGGGGTACATGCTTAGGAATATCCAGAGGGGTCCCTGAAGTCTGAGCACGCCTTGCGTATGTCAGCTTCCTTCCTCATGACCTTGTCACGGGCGGGATTCCTCACACTGGCTTCCGGCAGGGTATGGTGGTGAACTTCTTGAGTTGCAGCAAGGCTGTGAAAGACCCTTTCGAAGTTCCAGAGTTTAGGTGTCATTAGTCTCCAGACGCCTCATCGGAAATAGGCCTCATCTCGCCTGGAAGGGAGAACTTCCTGGATTTTCTCGAGTTGCGGCAGGTGTTCTCGAGTTACGACGGGGACCTCAGGGACCCGCCCTGGTGGCCTCAGGAGAGGCCAGTCCCTATGCGAGTTGCTAGGGGGCCTCTCGGGATTCCTCTCCCGTCGATACCGGGGCCAAAAACCTTGTGTGGAGTCAGGGCCGGAACCGAGGATTCCTCTCAGGGGCTGACATGGATCTTTGGGTACTTCTGGAGTCTCCCCAGGGGAGTCAGGCCTCGTCTCGAGTGGGGGCATGCACGTGCACTTTCCTTCCAGGCTTTAGGAGCAATGTCACGCTTCCCGTCGCGTGGATCAAAGGATCTGTGGTTTTCCCTCGAGGCTTTCCCTCGAGGCTTTCCCACAGGGCTGTCCCACGTGCGACCGTGGTGTGAGTCGATCCTCGGCGTGAAAGATGAGCCAGTGCAGGGCAAAGAGGTTCCTCTGCAATGGACTGAGACATCTGGGGGACTCTTGGAATGGTGGTACGACCATGGAGTTCCTCTCGCCTTTCCTGTTGAGAGTGCCTCCTCTTGAGATGCGACGGGAACGCCGGGAATTCTTTCCCGTTGAAAGCAGGGAAAGGATCCCTCATCTCGAGCTCCGAGGGGGAAACGGGGCTCCTCTGGATGTGGGCGGGACCATCGTGCTTCCTCTCGAGTGGAGACGGGTATGGCGGTGAACTTCTTGAGTTGCAGCAAGGGTGTGAAAGACCCTTTCGAAGTTCCAGAGGTTAGGTGTCATTAGTGTCCAGAGGCCTCATCGGAAATAGGCCTCATCTCGCCTGGAAGGGAGAACTTCCTGGATTTTCTCGAGTTGCGGCAGGTGTTCTCGAGTTACGACGGGGACCTCAGGGACCCGCCCTGGTGGCCTCAGGAGAGGCCAGTCCCCATGCGAGTTGCTAGGGGGCCTCTCGGGATTCCTCTCCCGTCGATACCGGGGCCAAAAAGCTTGTGTGGAGTCAGGGCCGGAACCGAGGATTCCTCTCAGGGGCTGACATGGATCTTTGGGTACTTCTGGAGTCTCCCCAGGGGAGTCAGGCCTCGTCTCGAGTGGGTGCATGCACGTGCGCTTTCCTTCCAGGCTGTAGCAGCAATGTCACGCTTCCCGTCGCGTGGATCAAAGGATCTGTGGTTTTCCCTCGAGGCTTTCCCTCGAGGCTTTCCCACAGGGCTGTCCCACGTGCCACCGTGTTGTGAGTCGATCCTCGGCGTGAAAGATGAGCCAGTGCAGGGCAAAGAGGTTCCTCTGGAATGGACTGAGACATCTGTGGGACTCTTGGAATGGTGGTACGACCATGGAGTTCCTCTCGCCTTTCCTGTTGAGAGTGCCTCCTCTTGAGATGCGACGGGAACGCCGGGAATACTTTCCCGTTGAAACCAGGGAAAGGATCCCTCATCTCTAGCTACGAGGGGGAAACGGGGCTCCTCTGAATGTGGGCGGGACCATCGTGCTTCCTCTCGAGTGGAGACGGGTATGGCGGTGAACTTCTTGAGTTGCAGCAAGGGTTTGAAAGACCCTTTCGAAGTTCCAGAGGTTTGGTGTCATTAGTCTCCAGAGGCCTCATCGGAAATAGGCCTCATCTCGCCTGGAAGGGAGAACTTCCTGGATTTTCTCGAGTTGCGGCAGGTGTTCTCGAGTTACGACGGGGACCTCAGGGACCCGCCCTGGTGGCCTCCGGAGAGGCCAGTCCCCATGCGAGTTGCTAGGGGGCCTCTCGGGATTCCTCTCCCGTCGATACCGGGGCCAAAAACCTTGTGTGGAGTCAGGGCCGGAACCGAGGATTCCTCTCAGGGGCTGACATGGATCTTTGGGTACTTCTGGAGTCTCCCCAGTGGAGTCAGGCCTCGTCTCGAGTGGGGGCATGCACGTGCGCTTTCCTTCCAGGCTGTAGCAGCAATGTCACGCTTCCCGTCGCGTGGATCAAAGGATCTGTGGTTTTCCCTCGAGGCTTTCCCTCGAGGCTTTCCCACAGGGCTGTCCCACGTACCACCGTGGTGTGAGTCGATCCTCGGCGTGAAAGATGAGCCAGTGCAGGGCAAAGAGGTTCCTCTGGAATGGACTGAGACATCTGGGGGACTCTTGGAATGGTGGTACGACCATGGAGTTCCTCTCGCCATTCCTGTTGAGAGTGCCTCCTCTTGAGATGCGACGGGAACGCAGGGAATTCTTTCCCGTTGAAAGCAGGGAAAGGATCCCTCATCTCGAGCTACGAGGGGGAAACGGGGCTCCTCTGGATGTGGGCGGGACCATCGTGCTACCTCTCGAGTGGAGACGGGTATGGCGGTGAACTTCTTGAGTTGCAGCAAGGGTGTGAAAGACCCTTTCGAAGTTCCAGAGGTTTGGTGTCATTAGTCTCCAGAGGCCTCATCGGAAATAGGCCTCATCTCGCCTGGAAGGGAGAACTTCCTGGATTTTCTCGAGTTGCGGCAGGTGTTCTCGAGTTACGACGGGGACCTCAGGGACCCGCCCTGGTGGCCTCAGGAGAGGCCAGTCCCCATGCGAGTTGCTACGGGGCCTCTCGGGATTCCTCTCCCGTCGATACCGGGGCCAAAAACCTTGTGTGGAGTCAGGGCCGGAACCGAGGATTCCTCTCAGGGGCTGACATGGATCTTTGGGTACTTCTGGAGTCTCCCCAGTGGAGTCAGGCCTCGTCTCGAGTGGGGGCATGCACGTGCGCTTTCCTTCCAGGCTGTAGCAGCAATGTCACGCTTCCCGTCGCGTGGATCAAAGGATCTGTGGTTTTCCCTCGAGGCTTTCCCTCGAGGCTTTCCCACAGGGCTGTCCCACGTGCCACCGTGGTGTGAGTCGATCCTCGGCGTGAAAGATGAGCCAGTGCAGGGCAAAGAGGTTCCTCTGGAATGGACTGAGACATCTCGGGGACTCTTGGAATGGTGGTACGACCATGGAGATCCTCTCGCCTTTCCTGTTGAGAGTGCCTCCTCTTGAGATGCGACGGGAACGCCGGGAATTCTTTCCCGTTGAAAGCAGGGAAAGGATCCCTCATCTCGAGCACCGAGGGGGAAACGGGGCTCCTCTGGATGTGGGCGGGACCATCGTGCTTCCTCTCGAGTGGAGACGGGTATGGCGGAGAACTTCTTGAGTTGCAGCAAGGGTGTGAAAGACCCTTTCAAAGTTCCAGAGGTTTAGGTGTCATTAGTCTCCAGACGCCTCATCGGAAATAGGCCTCATCTCGCCTGGAAGGGAGAACTTCCTGGATTTTCTCGAGTTGCGGCAGGTGTTCTAAAGTTACGACGGGGAACTCAGGCACCCGCCCTGGTGGCCTCAGGAGAGGCCAGTCCCCATGCGAGTTGCTAGGGGGCCTCTCGGGATTCCTCTCCCGTCGATACCGGGGCCAAAAACCTTGAGTGGAGTCAGGGCCGGAACCGAGGATTCCTCTCAGGGGCTGACATGGATCTTTGGGTACTTCTGGAGTCTCCCCAGGGGAGTCAGGCCTCGTCTCGAGTGGGGTCATGCACGTGCGCTTTACTTCCAGGCTGTAGCAGCAATGTCACGCTTCCCGTGGCGTGGATCAAAGGATCTGTGGTTTTCCCTCGATGCTTTCCCTCGAGGCTTTCCCACAGGGCTGTCCCACGTGCCACCGTGGTGTGAGTCGATCCTCGGCGTGAAAGATGAGCCAGTGCAGGGCAAAGAGTTTCCTCTGGAATGGACTGAGACATCTGGGTGACTCTTGGAATGGTGGTAAGACCATGGAGTTCCTCTCGCCTTTCCTGTTGAGAGTGCCTACTCTTGAGATGCGACGGGAACGCCGGGAATTCTTTCCCGTTGAAAGCAGGGATAGGATCCCTAATCTTGAGCTACGAGGGGGAAACGGGGCTCCTCTGGATGTGGACGGGACCATCGTGCTTCCTATCGAGTGGAGACGGGTATGGCGGTGAACTTCTTGAGTTGCAGCAAGGGTGTGAAAGACCCTTTCGAAGTTCCAGAGGTTAGGTGTCATTAGTCTCCAGACGCCTCATCGGAAATAGGCCTCATCTCGCCTGGAAGGGAGAACTTCCTGGATTTTCTCGAGTTGCGGCAGGTGTTCTCGAGTTACGACGGGGACCTCAGGGACCGGCCCTGGTGGCCTCAGGAGAGGCCAGTCCCCATGCGAGTTGCTAGGGGGCCTCTCGGGATTCCTCTCCCGTCAATACCGGGTCCAAAAAGCTTGTGTGGAGTCAGGGCCGGAACCGAGGATTCCTCTCAGGGGCTGACATGGATCTTTGGGTACTTCTGGAGTCTCCCCTGAAGAGTCAGGCCTCGTCTCGAGTGGGGGCATGCACGTGCGCTTTCCTTCCAGGCTGTAGCAGCAATGTCACGCTTTCCGTCGCGTGGATCAAAGGATCTGTGGTTTTCCCTCGAGGCTTTCCCACAGGGCTGTCCCACGTGCCACCGTGGTGTGAGTCGATCCTCGGCGTGAAAGATGAGCCAGTGCAGGGCAAAGAGGTTCCTCTGGAATGGACTGAGACATCTGGGGGACTCTTGGAATGGTGGTACGACCATGGAGTTCCTCTCGCCTTTCCTGTTGAGAGTGCCTCCTCTTGAGATGCGACGGGAACGCCGGGAATTCTTTCCCGTTGAAAGAAGGGAAAGGATCCCTCATCTCGAGCTACGAGGGGGAAACGGGGCTCCTCTGGATGTGGGCGGGACCATCGTGCTTCCTCTCGAGTGGAGACGGGTATGGCGGTGAACTTCTTGAGTAGCAGCAAGGGTGTGAAAGACCCTTTCGAAGTTCCAGAGGTTAGGTGTCATTAGTCTCCAGACGCCTCATAGGAAATAGGCCTCATCTCGCCTGGAAGGGAGAACTTCCTGGATTTTCTCGAGTTGCGGCAGGTGTTCTCCACTTACGACGGGGACCTCAGGGACCCGCCATGGTGGCCTCAGGAAAGGCCAGTCCCCATGCGAGTTGCTAGGGGGCCTCTCAGGATTCCTCTCCCGTCGATACCGGGGCCAAAAACCTTGTGTGGAGTAAGGGCCGGAACCGAGGTTTTCTCTCAGGGGTGACATGGAACTTTGGGTATTTCTGGAGTCTCCCCAGGGGAGTCAGGCCTCGTCTCGAGTGGGGGCATGCACGTGCGCTTTCCTTCCAGGCTGTAGCAGCAATGTCACGCTTCCCGTCGCGTGGATCAAAGGATCTGTGGTTTTCCCTCGAGGCTTTCCCACAGGGCTGTCCCACGTGCCACCGTGGTGTGAGTCCATCCTCGGCGTGAAAGATGAGCCAGTGCAGGGCAAAGAGGTTCCTCTGGAATGGACTGAGACATCTGGGGGACTCTTGGAATGGTGGTACGACCATGGAGTTCCTCTCGCCTTTCCTGTTGAGAGTGCCTCCTCTTGAGATGCGACGGGAACGCCGGGAATTCTTTCCCGTTGAAAGCAGGCAATGGATCCCTCATCTCGAGCTACGAGGGGGAAACGGGGATCCTCTGGATGTGGGCGGGACCATCGTGCTTCCTCTCGAGTGGAGACGGGTATGGCGGTGAACTTCTTGAGTTGCAGCAAGGGTGTGAAAGACTCTTTCGAAGTTCCAGAGGTTAGGTGTCATTAGTCTCCAGACGCCTCATCAGAAATAGGCCTCATCTCGCCTGGAAGGGAGAACTTCCTGGATTTTCTCGAGTTGCGGCAGGTGTTCTCGAGTTACGACGGGGACCTCAGGGACCCGCCCTGGTGGCCTCAGGAAAGGCCAGTCCCCATGCGAGTTGCTAGGGGGCCTCTCGGGATTCCTCTCCCGTCGATACCGGGGCCAAAAACCTTGTGTGGAGTCAGGGCCGGAACCGAGGATTCCTCTCAGGGGCTGACATGGATCTTTGGGTACTTCTGGAGTCTCGCCAGGGGAGACAGGCCTCGTCTCGAGTGGGGGCATGCACGTGCGCTTTCCTTCCAGGCTGTAGCAGCAATGTCACGCTTCCCGTCGCGTGGATCAAAGGATCTGTGGTTTTCCCTCGAGGCTTTCCCTCGAGGCTTTCCCACAGGGCTGTCCCACGTGCCTCCGTGGTGTGAGTCGATCCTCGGCGTGAAAGATGAGCCAGTGCAGGGCAAAGAGGTTCCTCTGGAATGGACTGAGACATCTGGGGGACTCTAGGAATGGTGGTACGACCATGGAGTTCCTCTCGCCTTTCCTGTTGAGAGTGCCTCCTCTTGAGATGCGACGGGAACGCCGGGAATTCTTTCCCGTTGAAAGCAGGGAAAGGATCCCTCATCTCGAGCTACGAGGGGGAAACGGGGCTCCTCTGGATGTGGGCGGGACCATCGTGCTTCCTCTCGAGTGGAGACGGGTATGGCGGTGAACTTCTTGAGTTGCAGCAAGGGTGTGAAAGACCCTTTCGAAGTTCCAGAGGTTAGGTGTCATTAGTCTCCAGACGACTCATCGGAAATAGGCCTCATCTCGCCTGAAAGGGAGAACTTCCTGGATTTTCTCGAGTTGCGGCAGGTGTTCTCGAGTTACGACGGGGACCTCAGGGACCCGCCCTGGTGGCCTCAGGAGAGGCCAGTCCCCATGCGAGGTGCTAGGGGGCCTCTCGGGATTCCTCTCCCGTCGATACCGAGGCCAAAAACCTTGTGTGGAGTCAGGGTCGGAACCGAGGATTCCTCTCAGGGGCTTATATGGATCTTTGGGTACTTCTGGAGTCTCGCCAGGGGAGACAGGCCTCGTCTCGAGTGGGGGCATGCACGTGCGCTTTCCTTCCAGGCTGTAGCAGCAATGTCACGCTTCCCGTCGCGTGGATCAAAGGATCTGTGGTTTTCCCTTGAGGCTTTCCCTCGAGGCTTTCCCACAGGGCTGTCTCACGTGCCTCCGTGGTGTGAGTCGATCCTCGGCGTGAAAGATGAGCCAGTGCAGGGCAAAGAGGTTCCTCTGGAATGGACTGAGACATCTGGGGGACTCTTGGAATGGTGGTACGACCATGGAGTTCCTCTCGCCTTTCCTGTTGAGAGTGCCTCCTCTTGAGATGCGACGGGAACGCCGGGAATTCCTTCCCGTTGAAAGCAGGAAAGGATCCCTCATCTCGAGCTCCGAGAGGGAAACGGGGCTTCTCTGGATGTGGGCGGGACCATCGTGCTTCCTCTCGAGTGGAGACGGGTATGGCGGTGAACTTCTTGAGTTGCAGCAAGGGTGTGAAAGACCCTTACGAAATTTCAAAGGTTAGGTGTCATTAGTCTCCAGACGCCTCATCGGAAATAGGCCTCATCTCGCCTGGAAGGGAGAACTTCCTGGATTTTCTCGAGTTGCGGCAGGTGTTCTCGAGTTAAGACGGGGACCTCAGGGACCCGCCCTGGTGGCCTCAGGAGAGGCCAGTCCCCATGCGAGGTGCTAGGGGGCCTCTCGGGATTCCTCTCCCTTCGATACCGGGGCCAAAAAGCTTGTGTGGAGTCAGGGCCGGAACCGAGGATTCCTCTCAGGGGCTGACATGGATCTTTGGGTACTTCTGGAGTCTCCCCAGCGGAGTTAGGCCTCGACTCGAGTGGGGGCATGCACGTGCGCTTTCCTTCCAGGCTGTAGCAGCAATGTCACGCTTCCCGTGGCGTGTATCAAAGGATCTGTGGTTATCCCTCGAGACTTTCCCACAGGGCTGTCCCACGTGCGACCGTGGTGTGAGTCGATCCTCGGCGTGAAAGATGAGCCAGTGCAGGGCAAAGAGGTTCCTCTGGAATGGACTGAGACATCTGGGGGACTCTTGGAATGGTGGTACGACCATGGAGTTCCTCTCGCCTTTCCTGTTGAGAGTGCCTCCTCTTGAGATGCGACGGGAACGCCGGGAATTCTTTCCCGTTGAAAGCAGGGAAAGGATCCCTCATCTCGAGCTACGAGGGGGAAACGGGGCTCCTCTGGATGTGGGCGGGACCATCGTGCTTCCTCTCGAGTGGACACGGGTATGGCGGTGAACTTCTTGAGTTGCAGCAAGGGTGTGAAAGACCCTTTCGCAGTTCCAGAGGTTAGGTGTCATTAGTCTCCAGACGCCTCATCGGAAATAGGCCTCATCTCGCCTGGAAGGGAGAACTTCCTGGATTTTCTCGAGTTGCGGCAGGTGTTCTCGAGTTACGACGGGGACCTCAGGGACCCGCCCTGGTGGCCTCAGGAGAGGCCAGTCCCCATGCGATGTGCTAGGGGGCCTCTCGGGATTCCTCTCCCGTCGATACCGGGGCCAAAAACCTTGTGTGGAGTCAGGGCCGGAACCGAGGATTCCTCTCAGGGGCTGACATGGATCTTTGGGTACTTCTGGAGTCTCCCCAGGGGAGTCAGGCCTCGTCTCGAGTGGGGGCATGCACGTGCGCTTTCCTTCCAGGCTGTAGCAGCAATGTCACGCTTCCTGTCGCGTGGATCAAAGAATCTGTGGTTTTCCCTCGAGGCTTTCCCACAGGGCTGTCCCACGTGCCACCGTGGTGTGAGTCGATCCTCGGCGTGAAAGATGAGCCAGTGCAGGGCAAAGAGGTTCCTCTGGAATGGACTGAGACATCTGGGGGACTCCTGGAATGGTGGTACGACCATGGAGTTCCTCTCGCCTTTCCTGTTGAGAGTGCCTCCTCTTGAGATGCGACGGGAACGCCGGGAATTCTTTCCCGTCTAAAGCAGGGAAAGGTTCCCTCATCTCGAGATACGAGGGGGAAACGGGGCTCCTCTGGATGTGGGCGGGACCATCGTGCTTCCTCTCGAGTGGAGACGGGTATGGCGGTGAACTTCTTGAGTAGCAGCAAGGGTGTGAAAGACCCTTTCGAAGTTCCAGAGGTTAGGTGTCATTAGTCTCCAGACGCCTCATAGGAAATAGGCCTCATCTCGCCTGGAAGGGAGAACTTCCTGGATTTTCTCGAGTTGCGGCAGGTGTTCTCGACTTACGACGGGGACCTCAGGGACCCGCCATGGTGGCCTCAGGAAAGGCCAGTCCCCATGCGAGTTGCTAGGGGGCCTCTCAGGATTCCTCTCCCGTCGATACCGGGGCCAAAAACCTTGTGTGGAGTAAGGGCCGGAACCGAGGTTTTCTCTCAGGGGTGACATGGAACTTTGGGTATTTCTGGAGTCTCCCCAGGGGAGTCAGGCCTCGTCTCGAGTGGGGGCATGCACGTGCGCTTTCCTTCCAGGCTGTAGCAGCAATGTCACGCTTCCCGTCGCGTGGATCAAAGGATCTGTGGTTTTCCCTCGAGGCTTTCCCACAGGGCTGTCCCACGTGCCACCGTGGTGTGAGTCCATCCTCGGCGTGAAAGATGAGCCAGTGCAGGGCAAAGAGGTTCCTCTGGAATGGACTGAGACATCTGGGGGACTCTTGGAATGGTGGTACGACCATGGAGTTCCTCTCGCCTTTCCTGTTGAGAGTGCCTCCTCTTGAGATGCGACGGGAACGCCGGGAATTCTTTCCCGTTGAAAGCAGGAAAAGGATCCCTCATCTCGAGCTACGAGGGGGAAACGGGGCTCCTCTGGATGTGGGCGGGACCATCGTGCTTCCTCTCTAGTGGAGACAGGTATGGTGGTGAACTTCTTGAGTTGCAGCAAGGGTGTGAAAGACCCTTTCGAAGTTCCAGAGGTTAGGTGTCATTAGTCTCCAGACGCCTCATAGGAAATAGGCCTCATCTCGCCTGGAAGGGAGAACTTCCTGGATTTTCTCGAGTTGCGGCAGGTGTTCTCGAGTTATGACGGGGACCTCAGGAACCCGCCCTGGTGGCCTCAGGAGAGGCCAGTCCCTATGCGAGTTGCTAGGGGGCCTCTCGGGATTCCTCTCCCGTCGATACCGGGGCCAAAAACCTTGTATGGAGTCAGGGCCGGAACCGAGGATTCCTCTCAGGGGCTGACATGGATCTTTGGGTACTTCTGGAGTCTCCCCAGGGGAGTCAGGCCTCGTCTCGAGTGGGGGCATGTACGTGCACTTTCCTTCCAGGCTGTAGTAGCAATGTCACGCTTCCCGTCGCGTGGATCAAAGGATCTGTGGTTTTCCCTCGAGGCTTTCCCACAGGGCTGTCCCACGTGCCACCGTGGTGTGAGTCGATCCTCGGCGTGAAAGATGAGCCAGTGCAGGACAAAGAGGTTCCTCTGGAATGGACTGAGATATCTGGGGGACTTTTGGAATGGTGGTACGACCATGGAGTTCCTCTCGCCTTTCCTGTTGAGAGTGCCTCCTCTTGAGATGCGACGGGAACGCCGGGAACTCTTTCCCTTTGAAACCAGGGAAAGGATCCCTCATCTCGAGCTACGAGGGGAAAACGGGGCTCCTCTGGATGTGGGCGGGACCATCGTGCTTCATCTCGAGTGGAGACGGGTATGGCGGTGAACTTCTTGAGTTGCAGCAAGGGTGTGAAAGACCCTTTCGAAGTTCCAGAGTTTAGGTGTCATTAGTCTCCAGAGGCCTCATCGGAAATAGGCCTCATCTCGCCTGGAAGGGAGAACTTCCTGGATTTTCTCGAGTTGCGGCAGGTGTTCTCGAGTTACGACGGGGACCTCAGGGACCCGCCCTGGTGGCTTCAGGAGAGGCCAGTCCCTATGCGAGTTGCTAGGGGGCCTCTCGGGATTCCTCTCCCGTCGATGCCGGGGCCAACAACCTTGTGTGGAGTCAGGGCCGTAACCGAGGATTTCTCTCATGGGCTGACATGGATCTTTGGGTACGTCTGGAGACTCCCCAGTGGAGTCAGGCCTCGTCTCCAGTGGGGGCATGCACGTGCGCTTTCCTTCCAGGCTGTAGCAGCAATGTCACGCTTCCCGTCGCGTGGATCAAAGGATCTGTGGTTTTCCCTCGAGGCTTTCCCTCGAGGCTTTCCCACAGGGCTGTCCCACGTGCCACCGTGGTGTGAGTCGATCCTCGGCGTGAAAGATGAGCCAGTGCAGGGCAAAGAGGTTCCTCTGGAATGGACTGAGACATCTGGGGGACTCTTGGAATGGTGGTACGACCATGGAGTTCCTCTCGCCTTTCCTGTTGAGAGTGCCTCCTCTTGAGATGCGACGGGAACGCCGGGAATTCTTTCCCGTTGAAAGCAGGCAAAGGATCCCTCATCTCGAGCTACGAGGGGGAAACGGGGCTCCTCTGGATGTGGGCGGGACCATCGTGCTTCCTCTCGAGTGGAGACGGGTATGGCGGTGAACTTCTTGAGTTGCAGCAAGGGTGTGAAAGACTCTTTCGAAGTTCCAGAGGTTAGGTGTCATTAGTCTCCAGACGCCTCATCGGAAATAGGCCTCATCTCGCCTGGAAGGGAGAACTTCCTGGATTTTCTCGATTTGGGGCAGGTGTTCTCGAGTTACGACGGGGACCTCAGGGACCCGCCCTGGTGGCCTCAGTAGAGGCCAGTCCCCATGCGAGTTGCTAGGGGGCCTCTCGGGATTCCTCTCCCGTCGATACCGGGGCCAAAAACCTTGTGTGGAGTCAGGGCCGGAACCGAGGATTCCTCTCAGGGGCTGACATGGATCTTTGGGTACTTCTGGAGTCTCCCCAGGGGAGTCAGGCCTCGTCTCGAGTGGGGGCATGCACGTGCGCTTTCCTTCCAGGCTGTAGCAGCAATGTCACGCTTCCCGTCGCGTGGATCAAAGGATCTGTGGTTTTCCCTCGAGGCTTTCCCTCGAGGCTTTCCCTCAGGGCTGTCCCACGTGCCACCGTGGTGTGAGTCGATCCTCGGCATGAAAGATGAGCCAGTGCAGGGCAAAGAGTTTCCTCTGGAATGGACTGAGACATCTGGGGGACTCTTGGAATGGTGGTACGACCATGGAGTTCCTCTCGCCTTTCCTGTTGAGAGTGCCTCCTCTTGAGATGCGACGGGAATGACGGGAATACTTTCCCGCTGAAAGCAGGGAAAGGATCCCTCATCTCGAGCTACGAGGGGGAAACGGGGCTCCTCTGGATGTGGGCGGGACCATCGTGCTTCCTCTCGAGTGGAGACGGGTATGGCGGTGAACTTCTTGAGTTGCAGCAAGGGTGTGAAAGACCCTTTCGAAGTTCCAGAGGTTAGGTGTCATTAGTCTCCAGACGCCTCATCGGAAATAGGCCTCATCTCGCCTGGAAGGGAGAACTTCCTGGATTTTCTCGAGTTGCGGCAGGTGTTCTCGAGTTACGACGGGGACCTCAGGGACCCGCCCTGGTGGCCTCAGGAAAGGCCAGTCCCCATGCGAGTTGCTAGGGGGCCTCTCGGGATTCCTCTCCCGTCGATACCGGGGCCAAAAACCTTGTGTGGAGTCAGGGCCGGAACCGAGGATTCCTCTCAGGGGCTGACATGGATCTTTGGGTACTTCTGGAGTCTCCCCAGGGGAGTCAGGCCTCGTCTCGAGTGGGGGCATGCACGTGCGCTTTCCTTCCAGGCTGTAGCAGCAATGTCACGCTTCCCGAAGCGTGGATCATAGGATCTGTGGTTTTCCCTCGAGGCTTTCCCTCGAGGCTTTCCCACAGGGCTGTCCCACGTGCCACCGTGGTGTGTGTGGATCCTCGGCGTGAAAGATGAGCCACTGCAGGGCAAAGAGGTTCCTCTGGAATGGACTGAGACATCTGGGGGACTCTTGGAATGGTGGTACGACCATGGAGTTCCTCTCGCCTTTCCTGTTGAGAGTGCCTCCTCTTGAGATGCGACGGGAACGCCGGGAATTCTTTCCCGTTGAAAGCAGGCAAAGGATCCCTCATCTCGAGCTACGAGGGGGAAACGGGGCTCCTCTGGATGTGGGCGGAACCATCGTGCTTCCTCTCGAGTGGAGACGGGTATGGCGGTGAACTTCTTGAGTTGCAGCAAGGGTGTGAAAGACCCTTTCGAAGTTCCAGAGGTTAGGTGTCATTAGTCTCCAGACGCCTCATCGGAAATAGGCCTCATCTCGCCTGGAAGGGAGAACTTCCTGGATTTTCTCGAGATGCGGCAGGTGTTCTCGAGTTACGACGGGGACCTCAGGGACCCGCCCTGGTGGCCTCAGGAGAGGCCAGTCCACATGCGAGTTGCTAGGGGGCCTCTCGGGATTCCTCTCCCGTCGATACCGGGGCCAAAAACCTTGTGTGGAGTCAGGGCCGGAAACGAGGATTCCTCTCAGGGGCTGACATGGATCTTTGGGTACTTCTGGAGTCTCCGCAGGGGAGTCAGGCCTCGTCTCGAGTGGGGGCATGCACGTGCGTTTTCTTTCCATGCTGTAGCAGCAATGTCACGCTTCCCGTCGCGTGGATCAAAGGATCTGTGGTTTTCCCTCGAGGCTTTCCCACAGGGCTGTCCCACGTGCCACCGTGGTGTGAGTCGATCCTCGGCGTGAAAGATGAGCCAGTGCAGGGCAAAGAGGTTCCTCTGGAATGGACTGAGACATCTGGGGGACTCTTGGAATGGTGGTACGACCATGGAGTTCCTCTCGCCTTTCCTGTTGAGAGTGCCTCCTCTTGAGATGCGACGGGAACGCCTGGAATTCTTTCCCGTTGAAAGCAGGGAAAGGATCCCTCATCTCGAGCTACGAGGGGGAAACGGGGCTCCTCTGGATGTGGGCGGGACCATCGTGCTTCCTCTCGAGTGGAGACGGGTATGGCGGTGAACTTCTTGAGTTGCAGCAAGGGTGTGAAAGACCCTTTCGAAGTTCCAGAGGTTAGGTGTCATTAGTCTCCAGAAGCCTCATCGGAAATAGGCCTCATCTCGCCTGGAAGGAAGAACTTCCTGGATTTTCTCGAGTTGCAGCAGGTGTTCTCGAGTTACGACGTGGACCTCAGGGACCCTCCCTGGTGGCCTCAGGAGAGGCCAGTCCCCATGCGAGTTGCTAGGGGGCCTCTCGGGATTCCTCTCCCGTCGATACCGGTGCCAAATACCTTGTGTGGAGTCAGGGCCAGAACCGAGGATTCCTCTCAGGGGCTGACATGGATCTTTGGGTACTTCTGGAGTCTCCCCAGGGGAGTCAGGCCTCGTCTCGAGTGGGGGCATGCACGTGTGCTTTCCTTCCAGGCTGTAGCAGCAATGTCACGCTTCCCGTCGCGTGGATCAAAGGATCTGTGATTTTCCCTCGAGGCTTTCCCTCGAGGCTTTCCCACAGGGCTGTCCCACGTGCCTCCGTGGTGTGAGTCGATCCTCTGCGTGAAAGATGAGCCAGTGCAGGGCAAAGAGCTTCCTCTGGAATGGACTGAGATATCTGGGGGACTCTTGGAATGGTGGTACGACCATGGAGTTCCTCTCGCCTTTCCTGTTGAGAGTGCCTCCTCTTGAGATGCGACGGGATCGCCGGGAATTCTTTCCCGTTGAAAGCAGGCAAAGGATCCCTCATCTCGAGCTACGAGGGGGAAACGGGGCTCCTCTGGATGTGGGCGGGACCATCCTGCTTCCTCTCTAGTGGAGACGGGTATGGAAGTGAACTTCTTGAGTTGCAGCAAGGGTGTGAAAGACCCTTTCGAAGTTCCAGAGGTTAGGTGTCATTAGTCTCCAGACGCCTCATCGGAAATAGGCCTCATCTCGCCTGGAAGGGAGAACTTCCTGGATTTTCTCGAGATGCGGCAGGTGTTCTCGAGTTACGACGGGGACCTCAGGGACCCGCCCTGGTGGCCTCAGGAGAGGCCAGTCCACATGCGAGTTGCTAGGGGGCCTCGCGGGATTCCTCTCCCGTCGATACCGGGGCCAAAAACCTTGTGTGGAGTCAGGGCCGGAAACGAGGATTCCTCTCAGGGGCTGACATGGATCTTTGGGTACTTCTGGAGTCTCCGCAGGGGAGTCAGGCCTCGTCTAGAGTGGGGGCATGCACGTGCGTTTTCTTTCCAGGCTGTAGCAGGAATGTCACGCTTCCCGTCGCGTGGATCAAAGGATCTGTGGTTTTCCCTCGAGGCTTTCCCACAGGGCTGTCCCACGTGCCACCGTGGTGTGAGTCGATCCTCGGCGTGAAAGTTGAGCCAGTGCAGGGCAAAGAGGTTCCTCTGGAATGGACTGAGACATCTGGGGGACTCTTGCAATGGTGGTACGACCATGGAGTTCCTCTCGCCTTTCCTGTTGAGAGTGCCTCCTCTTGAGATGCGACGGGAACTCCGGGAATTCTTTCCCGTTGAAAGCAGGCAAAGGATCCCTCATCTCGAGCTACGAGGGGGAAACGGGGCTCCTCTGGATGTGGGCGGGACCATCGTGCTTCCTCTCGAGTGGAGACGGGTATGGCGGTGAACTTCTTGAGTTGCAGCAAGGGTGTGAAAGACCCTTTCGAAGTTCCAGAGGTTAGGTGTCATTAGTCTCCAGACGCCTCATCGGAAATAGGCCTCATCTCGCCTGGAAGGGAGAACTTCCTGGATTTTCTCGAGTTGCGGCAGGTGTTCTCGAGTTAAGACGGGGACCTCAGGGACCCGCCCTGGTGGCCTCAGGAAAGGCCAGTCCCCATGCGAGTTGCTAGGGGGCCTCTCGGGATTCCTCTCCCGTCGATACCGGGGCCAAAAACCTTGTGTGGAGTCAGGGCCGGAACCGAGGATTCCTCTCAGGGGCTGACATGGATCTTTGGGTACTTCTGGAGTCTCCCCAGGGGAGTCAGGCCTCGTCTCGAGTGGGGGCATGCACGTGCGCTTTCCTTCCAGGCTGTAGCAGCAATGTCACGCTTCCCGAAGCGTGGATCATAGGATCTGTGGTTTTCCCTCGAGGCTTTCCCTCGAGGCTTTCCCACAGGGCTGTCCCACGTGCCACCGTGGTGTGTGTGGATCCTCGGCGTGAAAGATGAGCCACTGCAGGGCAAAGAGGTTCCTCTGGAATGGACTGAGACATCTGGGGGACTCTTGGAATGGTGGTACGACCATGGAGTTCCTCTCGCCTTTCCTGTTGAGAGTGCCTCCTCTTGAGATGCGACGGGAACGCCGGGAATTCTTTCCCGTTGAAAGCAGGCAAAGGATCCCTCATCTCGAGCTACGAGGGGGAAACGGGGCTCCTCTGGATGTGGGCGGAACCATCGTGCTTCCTCTCGAGTGGAGACGGGTATGGCGGTGAACTTCTTGAGTTGCAGCAAGGGTGTGAAAGACCCTTTCGAAGTTCCAGAGGTTAGGTGTCATTAGTCTCCAGACGCCTCATCGGAAATAGGCCTCATCTCGCCTGGAAGGGAGAACTTCCTGGATTTTCTCGAGATGCGGCAGGTGTTCTCGAGTTACGACGGGGACCTCAGGGACCCGCCCTGGTGGCCTCAGGAGAGGCCAGTCCACATGCGAGTTGCTAGGGGGCCTCTCGGGATTCCTCTCCCGTCGATACCGGGGCCAAAAACCTTGTGTGGAGTCAGGGCCGGAAACGAGGATTCCTCTCAGGGGCTGACATGGATCTTTGGGTACTTCTGGAGTCTCCGCAGGGGAGTCAGGCCTCGTCTCGAGTGGGGGCATGCACGTGCGTTTTCTTTCCATGCTGTAGCAGCAATGTCACGCTTCCCGTCGCGTGGATCAAAGGATCTGTGGTTTTCCCTCGAGGCTTTCCCACAGGGCTGTCCCACGTGCCACCGTGGTGTGAGTCGATCCTCGGCGTGAAAGATGAGCCAGTGCAGGGCAAAGAGGTTCCTCTGGAATGGACTGAGACATCTGGGGGACTCTTGGAATGGTGGTACGACCATGGAGTTCCTCTCGCCTTTCCTGTTGAGAGTGCCTCCTCTTGAGATGCGACGGGAACGCCTGGAATTCTTTCCCGTTGAAAGCAGGGAAAGGATCCCTCATCTCGAGCTACGAGGGGGAAACGGGGCTCCTCTGGATGTGGGCGGGACCATCGTGCTTCCTCTCGAGTGGAGACGGGTATGGCGGTGAACTTCTTGAGTTGCAGCAAGGGTGTGAAAGACCCTTTCGAAGTTCCAGAGGTTAGGTGTCATTAGTCTCCAGAAGCCTCATCGGAAATAGGCCTCATCTCGCCTGGAAGGGAGAACTTCCTGGATTTTCTCGAGTTGCAGCAGGTGTTCTCGAGTTACGACGTGGACCTCAGGGACCCTCCCTGGTGGCCTCAGGAGAGGCCAGTCCCCATGCGAGTTGCTAGGGGGCCTCTCGGGATTCCTCTCCCGTCGATACCGGTGCCAAATACCTTGTGTGGAGTCAGGGCCAGAACCGAGGATTCCTCTCAGGGGCTGACATGGATCTTTGGGTACTTCTGGAGTCTCCCCAGGGGAGTCAGGCCTCGTCTCGAGTGGGGGCATGCACGTGTGCTTTCCTTCCAGGCTGTAGCAGCAATGTCACGCTTCCCGTCGCGTGGATCAAAGGATCTGTGATTTTCCCTCGAGGCTTTCCCTCGAGGCTTTCCCACAGGGCTGTCCCACGTGCCTCCGTGGTGTGAGTCGATCCTCTGCGTGAAAGATGAGCCAGTGCAGGGCAAAGAGCTTCCTCTGGAATGGACTGAGATATCTGGGGGACTCTTGGAATGGTGGTACGACCATGGAGTTCCTCTCGCCTTTCCTGTTGAGAGTGCCTCCTCTTGAGATGCGACGGGAACGCCGGGAATTCTTTCCCGTTGAAAGCAGGCAAAGGATCCCTCATCTCGAGCTACGAGGGGGAAACGGGGCTCCTCTGGATGTGGGCGGGACCATCCTGCTTCCTCTCTAGTGGAGACGGGTATGGAAGTGAACTTCTTGAGTTGCAGCAAGGGTGTGAAAGACCCTTTCGAAGTTCCAGAGGTTAGGTGTCATTAGTCTCCAGACGCCTCATCGGAAATAGGCCTCATCTCGCCTGGAAGGGAGAACTTCCTGGATTTTCTCGAGATGCGGCAGGTGTTCTCGAGTTACGACGGGGACCTCAGGGACCCGCCCTGGTGGCCTCAGGAGAGGCCAGTCCACATGCGAGTTGCTAGGGGGCCTCGCGGGATTCCTCTCCCGTCGATACCGGGGCCAAAAACCTTGTGTGGAGTCAGGGCCGGAAACGAGGATTCCTCTCAGGGGCTGACATGGATCTTTGGGTACTTCTGGAGTCTCCGCAGGGGAGTCAGGCCTCGTCTAGAGTGGGGGCATGCACGTGCGTTTTCTTTCCAGGCTGTAGCAGGAATGTCACGCTTCCCGTCGCGTGGATCAAAGGATCTGTGGTTTTCCCTCGAGGCTTTCCCACAGGGCTGTCCCACGTGCCACCGTGGTGTGAGTCGATCCTCGGCGTGAAAGTTGAGCCAGTGCAGGGCAAAGAGGTTCCTCTGGAATGGACTGAGACATCTGGGGGACTCTTGCAATGGTGGTACGACCATGGAGTTCCTCTCGCCTTTCCTGTTGAGAGTGCCTCCTCTTGAGATGCGACGGGAACTCCGGGAATTCTTTCCCGTTGAAAGCAGGCAAAGGATCCCTCATCTCGAGCTACGAGGGGGAAACGGGGCTCCTCTGGATGTGGGCGGGACCATCGTGCTTCCTCTCGAGTGGAGACGGGTATGGCAGTGAACTTCTTGAGTTGCAGCAAGGGTGTGAAAGACCCTTTCGAAGTTCCAGAGGTTAGGTGTCATTAGTCTCCAGACGCCTCATCGGAAATAGGCCTCATCTCTCCTGGAAGGGAGAACTTCCTGGATTTTCTCGAGTTGCGGCAGGTGTTCTCGAGTTACGACGGGAACCTCAGGGACCCGCCCTGGTGGCCTCAGGAGAGGCCAGTCCCCATGCGAGTTGCTAGGGGGCCTCTCGGGATTCCTCTCCCGTCGATACCGGGGCCAAAAACCTTGTGTGGAGTCAGGGCCGGAACCGAGGATTCCTCTCAGGGGCTGACATGTATCTTTGGGTACGTCTGGAGTCTTCCCAGGGGAGTCAGGCCTCGTCTCGAGTGGGGGCATGCACGTGCGCTTTCCTTCCAGGCTGTAGCAGCAATGTCACGCTTCCCGTGGCGTGGATCAAAGGATCTGTGGTTTTCCCTCGAGGCTTTCCCTCGAGGCTTTCCCACAGGGCTGTCCCACGTGCCACCGTGGTGTGAGTCGATCCTCGGCGTGAAAGATGAGCCAGTGCAGGGCAAAGAGGTTCCTCTGGAATGGACTGAGACATCTGGGGGACTCTTGGAATGGTGGTACGACCATGGAGTTCCTCTCGCCTTTCCTGTTGAGAGTGCCTCCTCTTGAGATGCGACGGGAACGCCGGGAATTCTTTCCCGTTGAAAGCAGGCAAAGGATCCCTCATCTCGAGCTACGAGGGGGAAACGGGGCTCCTCTGGATGTGGGCGGAACCATCGTGCTTCCTCTCGAGTGGAGACGGGTATGGCGGTGAACTTCTTGAGTTGCAGCAAGGGTGTGAAAGACCCTTTCGAAGTTCCAGAGGTTAGGTGTCATTAGTCTCCAGACGCCTCATCGGAAATAGGCCTCATCTCGCCTGGAAGGGAGAACTTCCTGGATTTTCTCGAGATGCGGCAGGTGTTCTCGAGTTACGACGGGGACCTCAGGGACCCGCCCTGGTGGCCTCAGGAGAGGCCAGTCCACATGCGAGTTGCTAGGGGGCCTCTCGGGATTCCTCTCCCGTCGATACCGGGGCCAAAAACCTTGTGTGGAGTCAGGGCCGGAAACGAGGATTCCTCTCAGGGGCTGACATGGATCTTTGGGTACTTCTGGAGTCTCCGCAGGGGAGTCAGGCCTCGTCTCGAGTGGGGGCATGCACGTGCGTTTTCTTTCCATGCTGTAGCAGCAATGTCACGCTTCCCGTCGCGTGGATCAAAGGATCTGTGGTTTTCCCTCGAGGCTTTCCCACAGGGCTGTCCCACGTGCCACCGTGGTGTGAGTCGATCCTCGGCGTGAAAGATGAGCCAGTGCAGGGCAAAGAGGTTCCTCTGGAATGGACTGAGACATCTGGGGGACTCTTGGAATGGTGGTACGACCATGGAGTTCCTCTCGCCTTTCCTGTTGAGAGTGCCTCCTCTTGAGATGCGACGGGAACGCCTGGAATTCTTTCCCGTTGAAAGCAGGGAAAGGATCCCTCATCTCGAGCTACGAGGGGGAAACGGGGCTCCTCTGGATGTGGGCGGGACCATCGTGCTTCCTCTCGAGTGGAGACGGGTATGGCGGTGAACTTCTTGAGTTGCAGCAAGGGTGTGAAAGACCCTTTCGAAGTTCCAGAGGTTAGGTGTCATTAGTCTCCAGAAGCCTCATCGGAAATAGGCCTCATCTCGCCTGGAAGGGAGAACTTCCTGGATTTTCTCGAGTTGCAGCAGGTGTTCTCGAGTTACGACGTGGACCTCAGGGACCCTCCCTGGTGGCCTCAGGAGAGGCCAGTCCCCATGCGAGTTGCTAGGGGGCCTCTCGGGATTCCTCTCCCGTCGATACCGGTGCCAAATACCTTGTGTGGAGTCAGGGCCAGAACCGAGGATTCCTCTCAGGGGCTGACATGGATCTTTGGGTACTTCTGGAGTCTCCCCAGGGGAGTCAGGCCTCGTCTCGAGTGGGGGCATGCACGTGTGCTTTCCTTCCAGGCTGTAGCAGCAATGTCACGCTTCCCGTCGCGTGGATCAAAGGATCTGTGATTTTCCCTCGAGGCTTTCCCTCGAGGCTTTCCCACAGGGCTGTCCCACGTGCCTCCGTGGTGTGAGTCGATCCTCTGCGTGAAAGATGAGCCAGTGCAGGGCAAAGAGCTTCCTCTGGAATGGACTGAGATATCTGGGGGACTCTTGGAATGGTGGTACGACCATGGAGTTCCTCTCGCCTTTCCTGTTGAGAGTGCCTCCTCTTGAGATGCGACGGGAACGCCGGGAATTCTTTCCCGTTGAAAGCAGGCAAAGGATCCCTCATCTCGAGCTACGAGGGGGAAACGGGGCTCCTCTGGATGTGGGCGGGACCATCCTGCTTCCTCTCTAGTGGAGACGGGTATGGAAGTGAACTTCTTGAGTTGCAGCAAGGGTGTGAAAGACCCTTTCGAAGTTCCAGAGGTTAGGTGTCATTAGTCTCCAGACGCCTCATCGGAAATAGGCCTCATCTCGCCTGGAAGGGAGAACTTCCTGGATTTTCTCGAGATGCGGCAGGTGTTCTCGAGTTACGACGGGGACCTCAGGGACCCGCCCTGGTGGCCTCAGGAGAGGCCAGTCCACATGCGAGTTGCTAGGGGGCCTCGCGGGATTCCTCTCCCGTCGATACCGGGGCCAAAAACCTTGTGTGGAGTCAGGGCCGGAAACGAGGATTCCTCTCAGGGGCTGACATGGATCTTTGGGTACTTCTGGAGTCTCCGCAGGGGAGTCAGGCCTCGTCTAGAGTGGGGGCATGCACGTGCGTTTTCTTTCCAGGCTGTAGCAGGAATGTCACGCTTCCCGTCGCGTGGATCAAAGGATCTGTGGTTTTCCCTCGAGGCTTTCCCACAGGGCTGTCCCACGTGCCACCGTGGTGTGAGTCGATCCTCGGCGTGAAAGTTGAGCCAGTGCAGGGCAAAGAGGTTCCTCTGGAATGGACTGAGACATCTGGGGGACTCTTGCAATGGTGGTACGACCATGGAGTTCCTCTCGCCTTTCCTGTTGAGAGTGCCTCCTCTTGAGATGCGACGGGAACTCCGGGAATTCTTTCCCGTTGAAAGCAGGCAAAGGATCCCTCATCTCGAGCTACGAGGGGGAAACGGGGCTCCTCTGGATGTGGGCGGGACCATCGTGCTTCCTCTCGAGTGGAGACGGGTATGGCAGTGAACTTCTTGAGTTGCAGCAAGGGTGTGAAAGACCCTTTCGAAGTTCCAGAGGTTAGGTGTCATTAGTCTCCAGACGCCTCATCGGAAATAGGCCTCATCTCGCCTGGAAGGGAGAACTTCCTGGATTTTCTCGAGTTGCGGCAGGTGTTCTCGAGTTACGACGGGAACCTCAGGGACCCGCCCTGGTGGCCTCAGGAGAGGCCAGTCCCCATGCGAGTTGCTAGGGGGCCTCTCGGGATTCCTCTCCCGTCGATACCGGGGCCAAAAACCTTGTGTGGAGTCAGGGCCGGAACCGAGGATTCCTCTCAGGGGCTGACATGTATCTTTGGGTACGTCTGGAGTCTTCCCAGGGGAGTCAGGCCTCGTCTCGAGTGGGGGCATGCACGTGCGCTTTCCTTCCAGGCTGTAGCAGCAATGTCACGCTTCCCGTGGCGTGGATCAAAGGATCTGTGGTTTTCCCTCGAGGCTTTCCCTCGAGGCTTTCCCACAGGGCTGTCCCACGTGCCACCGTGGTGTGAGTCGATCCTCGGCGTGAAAGATGAGCCAGTGCAGGGCAAAGAGGTTCCTCTGGAATGGACTGAGACATCTGGGGGACTCTTGGAATGGTGGTACGACCATGGAGTTCCTCTCGCCTTTCCTGTTGAGAGTGCCTCCACTTGAGATGAGACGAGAACACCGGGAATTCTTTCCCGTTGAAATCAGGTCAAGGATCACTCATCTCGAGCTCCGAGGGGGAAACGGGGCTCCTCTGGATGTGGGCGGGACCATCGTGCTTCCTCTCGAGTGGAGACGGGTATGGCGGTGAACTTCTTGAGTTGCAGTAAGGGTGTGAAAGACCCTTTCGAAGTTCCAGAGGTTAGGTGTCATTAGTCTCCAGACGCCTCATCGGAAATAGGCCTCATCTTGCCTGGAAGGGAGAACTTCCTGGATTTTCTCGAGTTGCGGCAGGTGTTGTCGAGTTACGACGGGGACCTCAGGGACCCGCCCTGGTGGCCTCAGGAGAGGCCAGTCCCCATGCGAGTTGCTAGGGGGCCTCTCGGGATTCCTCTCCCGTCGATACCGGGGCCAAAAACCTTGTGTGGAGTCAGGGCCGGAACCGAGGATTCCTCTCAGGGGCTGACATGGATCTTTGGGTACTTCTGGAGTCTCCCCAGGGGATTCAGGCCTCGTCTCGAGTGGGGGCATGCACTTGCGCTTTCCTTCCAGGCTGTAGCAGCAATGTCACGCTTCCCGTCGCGTGGATCAAAGGATCTGTGGTTTTCCCTCGAGGCTTTCCCTCGAGGCTTTCCCACAGGGCTGTCCCACGTGCCACCGTGGTGTGAGTCGATCTTCGGCGTGAAAGATGAGCCAGTGCAGGGCAAAGAGGTTCCTCTGGAATGGACTGAGACATCTGGGGGACTCTTGGAATGGTGGTACGACCATGGAGTTCCTCTCGGCTTTCCTGTGGAGAGTGCCTCCTCTTGAGATGCAACGGGATCACCGGGAATTCTTTCCCGTTGAAAGCAGGGAAAGGATCCCTCATCTCGAGCTCCGAGTGGGAAACGGGGCTCCTCTGGATGTGGGCGGGACCATCGTGCTTCCTCTCGAGTGGAGACGGGTATGGCGGTGAACTTCTTGAGTTGCAGCAAGGGTGTGAAAGACCCTTTCGAAGTTCCAGAGGTTAGGTGTCATTAGTCTCCAGACGCCTCATCGGAAATAGGCGTCATCTCGCCTGGAAGGGAGAACTTCCTGGCTTTTCTCGAGTTGCGGCAGGTGTTCTCGAGTTACGACGGGGACCTCAGGGACCCGCCCTGGTGGCCTCAGGAGAGGCCAGTCCCCATGCGAGTTGCTAGGGGGCCTCTCGGGATTCCTCTCCCGTAGATACCGGGGCCAAAAACCTTGTGTGGAGTCAGGGCCGGAACCGAGGATTCCTCTCAGGAGCTGACATGGATCTTTGGGTACTTCTGGAGTCTCCCAAGGGGATTCAGGCCTCGTCTCGAGTGGGGGCATGCACGTGCGCTTTCCTTCCAGGCTGTAGCAGCAATGTCACGCTTCCCGTCGCGTGGATCAAGGGATCTGTGGTTTTCCCTGGAGGCTTTCCCTCGAGGCTTTCCCACAGGGCTGTCCCACGTGCCACCGTGGTGTGAGTCGATCCTCGGCGTGAAAGATGAGCTAGTGCAGGGCAAAGAGGTTCCTCTGGAATGGACTGAGACATCTGAGGGACTCTTGGAATGGTGGTACGACCATGGAGTTCCTCTCGGCTTTCCTGTGGAGAGTGCCTCCTCTTGAGATGCGATGGGAACGCCGGGAATTCTTTCCCGTTGAAAGCAGGGAAAGGATCCCTCATCTCGAGCTCCGAGGGGGAAACGGGGCTCCTCTGGATGTGGGCGGGACCATCGTGCTTCCTCTCGAGTGGACAAGGGTATGGCAGTGAACTTCTTCAGTTGCAGCAAGGGTGTGAACGACCCTTTCGAAGTTCCATAGGTTAGGTGTCATTAGTCTCCAGACGCCTCATCGGAAATAGGCCTCATCTCGCCTGGAAGGGAGATCTTCCTGGATTTTTTCGAGTTGCGGCAGGTGTTCTCGAGTTACGACGGGGACCTCAGGGACCCGCCCTGGTGGCCTCAGGAGAGGCCAGTCCCCATGCGAGTTGCTAGGGGGCCTCTCGGGATTCCTCTCCCGTCGATACCGGGGCCAAAAACCTTGTGTGGAGTCAGGGCCGGAACCGAGGATTCCTCTCAGGGGCTGACATGTATCTTTGGGTACTTCTGGAGTCTCCCCAGGGGAGTCAGGCCTCGTCTCGAGTGGGGGCATGCACGTGCGCTTTCCTTCCAGGCTGTAGCAGCAATGTCACGCTTCCCGTCGCGTGGATCAAAGGATCTGTGGTTTTCCCTCTAGGCTTTCCCTCGAGGCTTTCCCACAGGGCTGTCCCACGTGCCACCGTGGTGTGAGTCGATCTTCGGCGTGAAAGATGAGCCAGTGCAGGGCAAAGAGGTTCCTCTGGAATGGACTGATACATCTGGGGGACTCTTGGAATGGTGGTACGATCATGGAGTTCCTCTCGCCTTTCCTGTTGAGAGTGCCTCCTCTTGAGATGCGACGGGAACGCCTGGAATTCTTTCCCGTTGAAAGCAGGGAAAGGATCCCTCATCTCGAGCTACGAGGGGGAAACGGGGCTCCTCTGGATGTGGGCGGGACCATCGTGCTTCCTCTCGAGTGGAGTCGGGTATGGCGGTGAACTTCTTGAGTTGCAGCAAGGGTGTGAAAGACCCTTTCGAAGTTCCAGAGGTTAGGTGTCATTAGTCTCCAGAAGCCTCATCGGAAATAGGCCTCATCTCGCCTGGAAGGGAGAACTTCCTGGATTTTCTCGAGTTGCAGCAGGTGTTCTCGAGTTACGACGTGGACCTCAGGGACCCTCCCTGGTGGCCTCAGGAGAGGCCAGTCCCCATGCGAGTTGCTAGGGGGCCTCTCGGGATTCCTCTCCCGTCGATACCGGTGCCAAATACCTTGTGTGGAGTCAGGGCCAGAACCGAGGATTCCTCTCAGGGGCTGACATGGATCTTTGGGTACTTCTGGAGTCTCCCCAGGGGAGTCAGGCCTCGTCTCGAGTGGGGGCATGCACGTGTGCTTTCCTTCCAGGCTGTAGCAGCAATGTCACGCTTCCCGTCGCGTGGATCAAAGGATCTGTGATTTTCCCTCGAGGCTTTCCCTCGAGGCTTTCCCACAGGGCTGTCCCACGTGCCTCCGTGGTGTGAGTCGATCCTCTGCGTGAAAGATGAGCCAGTGCAGGGCAAAGAGTTTCCTCTGGAATGGACTGAGATATCTGGGGGACTCTTGGAATGGTGGTACGACCATGGAGTTCCTCTCGCCTTTCCTGTTGAGAGTGCCTCCTCTTGAGATGCGACGGGAACGCCGGGAATTCTTTCCCGTTGAAAGCAGGCAAAGGATCCCTCATCTCGAGCTACGAGGGGGAAACGGGGCTCCTCTGGATGTGGGCGGGACCATCCTGCTTCCTCTCTAGTGGAGACGGGTATGGAAGTGAACTTCTTGAGTTGCAGCAAGGGTGTGAAAGACCCTTTCGAAGTTCCAGAGGTTAGGTGTCATTAGTCTCCAGACGCCTCATCGGAAATAGGCCTCATCTCGCCTGGAAGGGAGAACTTCCTGGATTTTCTCGAGTTGTGGCAGGTGTTCTCGAGTTACGACGGGGACCTCAGGGATCCGCCCTGGTGGCCTCAGGAGAGGCCAGTCCACATGCGAGTTGCTAGGGGGCCTCGCGGGATTCCTCTCCCGTCGATACCGGGGCCAAAAACCTTGTGTGGAGTCAGGGCCGGAAACGAGGATTCCTCTCAGGGGCTGACATGGATCTTTGGGTACTTCTGGAGTCTCCGCAGGGGAGTCAGGCCTCGTCTAGAGTGGGGGCATGCACGTGCGTTTTCTTTCCAGGCTTTAGCAGGAATGTCACGCTTCCCGTCGCGTGGATCAAAGGATCTGTGGTTTTCCCTCGAGGCTTTCCCACAGGGCTGTCCCACGTGCCACCGTGGTGTGAGTCGATCCTCGGCGTGAAAGTTGAGCCAGTGCAGGGCAAAGAGGTTCCTCTGGAATGGACTGAGACATCTGGGGGACTCTTGCAATGGTGGTACGACCATGGAGTTCCTCTCGCCTTTCCTGTTGAGAGTGCCTCCTCTTGAGATGCGACGGGAACTCCGGGAATTCTTTCCCGTTGAAAGCAGGCAAAGGATCCCTCATCTCGAGCTACGAGGGGGAAACGGGGCTCCTCTGGATGTGGGCGGGACCATCGTGCTTCCTCTCGAGTGGAGACGGGTATGGCAGTGAACTTCTTGAGTTGCAGCAAGGGTGTGAAAGACCCTTTCGAAGTTCCAGAGGTTAGGTGTCATTAGTCTCCAGACGCCTCATCGGAAATAGGCCTCATCTCGCCTGGAAGGGAGAACTTCCTGGATTTTCTCGAGTTGCGGCAGGTGTTCTCGAGTTACGACGGGGACCTCAGGGACCCGCCCTGGTGGCCTCAGGAGTGGCCACTCACCATGCGAGTTGCTAGGGGGCCTCTCGGGATTCCTCTCCCGTTGATACCGGGGCCAAAAACCTTGTGTGGAGTCAGGGCCAGAACCGAGGATTCCTCTCAGGGGCTGATATGGATCTTTGGGTACTTCTGGAGTCTCGCCAGGGGAGACAGGCCTCGTCTCGTGAGGGGGCATGCACGTGCACTTTCCTTCCAGGCTGTAGCAGCAATGTCACGCTTCCCGTCGCGTGGATCAAAGGATCTGTGGTTTTCCCTCGAGGCTTTCCCTCGAGGCTTTCCCACAGGGCTGTCCCACGTGCCACCGTGGTGTGAGTCGATCCTCGGCGTGAAAGATGAGCCAGTGCAGGGCAAAGAGTTTCCTCTGGAATGGACTGAGACATCTGGGGGACTCTTGGAATGGTGGTACGACCATGGAGTTCCTCTCGCCTTTCCTGTTGAGAGTGCCTCCTCTTGAGATGCGACGGGAACGCCGGGAATTTTTTCCCGTTGAAAGCAGGAAAAGGATCCCTCATCTCGAGCTACGAGGGGGAAACGGGGCTCCTCTGGATGTGGGCGGGACCATCGTGCTTCCTCTCGAGTGGAGACGGGTATGGCGGTGAACTTCTTGAGTTGCAGCAAGGGTGTGAAAGACCCTTTCGAAGTTCCAGAGGTTAGGTGTCATTAGTCTCCAGACGCCTCATCAGAAATAGGCCTCATCTCGCCTGGAAGGGAGAACTTCCTGGATTTTCTCGAGTTGGGGCAGGTGTTCTCGAGTTACGACGGGGACCTCAGGGACCCGCCCTGGTGGCCTCAGTAGAGGCCAGTCCCCATGCGAGTTGCTAGGGGGCCTCGCAGGATTCCTCTCCCGTCGATACCGGGGCCAAAAACCTTGTGTGGAGTCAGGGCCGGAACCGAGGATTCCTCTCAGGGGCTGACATGGATCTTTGGGTACTTCTGGAGTCTCCCCAGGGGAGTCAGGCCTCGTCTCGAGTGGGGGCATGCACGTGCGCTTTCCTTCCAGGCTGTAGCAGCAATGTCACGCTTCCCTTCGCGTGGATCAAAGGATCTGTGGTTTTCCCTCGAGGCTTTCCCTCGAGGCTTTCCCTCAGGGCTGTCCCACGTGCCACCGTGGTGTGAGTCGATCCTCGGCGTGAAAGATGAGCCAGTGCAGGGCAAAGAGGTTCCTCTGGAATGGACTGAAACATCTGGGAGACTCTTGGAATGGTGGTACGACTATGGAGTTCCTCTCGCCTTTCCTGTTGAGAGTGCCTCCTCTTGAGATGCGACGGGAACTCCGGTAATTCTTTACCGTTGAAAGCAGGCAAAGGATCCCTCATCTCGAGCTACGAGGGGGAAACGGGGCTCCTCTGGATGTGGGCGGGACCATCGTGCTTCCTCTCGAGTGGAGACGGGTATGGCGGTGAACTTCTTGAGTTGCAGCAAGGGTGTGAAAAACCCTTTCGAAGTTCCAGAGGTTAGGTGTCATTAGTCTCCAGACGCCTCATCGGAAATAGGCCTTATCTCGCCTGGAAGGGAGAACTTCCTGGATTTTCTCGAGTTGCGGCAGGTGTTCTCGAGTTACGACGGGGACCTCAGGGACCCGCCCTGGTGGCCTCAGGAGTGGCCACTCACCATGCGAGTTGCTAGGGGGCCTCTCGGGATTCCTCTCCCGTCGATACCGGGGCCAAAAACCTTGTGTGGAGTCAGGGCCAGAACCGAGGATTCCTCTCAGGGGCTGATATGGAACTTTGGGTACTTCTGGAGTCTCGCCAGGGGAGACAGGCCTCGTCTCGTGAGGGGGCATGCACGTGCACTTTCCTTCCAGGCTGTAGCAGCAATGTCACGCTTCCCGTCGCGTGGATCAAAGGATCTGTGGTTTTCCCTCGAGGCTTTCCCTCGAGGCTTTCCCACAGGGCTGTCCCACGTGCCACCGTGGTGTGAGTCGATCTTCGGCGTGAAAGATGAGCCAGTGCAGGGCAAAGAGGTTCCTCTGGAATGGACTGATACATCTGGGGGACTCTTGGAATGGTGGTACGATCATGGAGTTCCTCTCGCCTTTCCTGTTGAGAGTGCCTCCTCTTGAGATGCGACGGGAACGCCTGGAATTCTTTCCCGTTGAAAGCAGGGAAAGGATCCCTCATCTCGAGCTACGAGGGGGAAACGGGGCTCCTCTGGATGTGGGCGGGACCATCGTGCTTCCTCTCGAGTGGAGACGGGTATGGCGGTGAACTTCTTGAGTTGCAGCAAGGGTGTGAAAGACCCTTTCGAAGTTCCAGAGGTTAGGTGTCATTAGTCTCCAGAAGCCTCATCGGAAATAGGCCTCATCTCGCCTGGAAGGGAGAACTTCCTGGATTTTCTCGAGTTGCAGCAGGTGTTCTCGAGTTACGACGTGGACCTCAGGGACCCTCCCTGGTGGCCTCAGGAGAGGCCAGTCCCCATGCGAGTTGCTAGGGGGCCTCTCGGGATTCCTCTCCCGTCGATACCGGTGCCAAATACCTTGTGTGGAGTCAGGGCCAGAACCGAGGATTCCTCTCAGGGGCTGACATGGATCTTTGGGTACTTCTGGAGTCTCCCCAGGGGAGTCAGGCCTCGTCTTGAGTGGGGGCATGCACGTGTGCTTTCCTTCCAGGCTGTAGCAGCAATGTCACGCTTCCCGTCGCGTGGATCAAAGGATCTGTGATTTTCCCTCGAGGCTTTCCCTCGAGGCTTTCCCACAGGGCTGTCCCACGTGCCTCCGTGGTGTGAGTCGATCCTCTGCGTGAAAGATGAGCCAGTGCAGGGCAAAGAGCTTCCTCTGGAATGGACTGAGATATCTGGGGGACTCTTGGAATGGTGGTACGACCATGGAGTTCCTCTCGCCTTTCCTGTTGAGAGTGCCTCCTCTTGAGATGCGACGGGAACGCCGGGAATTCTTTCCCGTTGAAAGCAGGCAAAGGATCCCTCATCTCGAGCTACGAGGGGGAAACGGGGCTCCTCTGGATGTGGGCGGGACCATCCTGCTTCCTCTCTAGTGGAGACGGGTATGGAAGTGAACTTCTTGAGTTGCAGCAAGGGTGTGAAAGACCCTTTCGAAGTTCCAGAGGTTAGGTGTCATTAGTCTCCAGACGCCTCATCGGAAATAGGCCTCATCTCGCCTGGAAGGGAGAACTTCCTGGATTTTCTCGAGATGCGGCAGGTGTTCTCGAGTTACGACGGGGACCTCAGGGACCCGCCCTGGTGGCCTCAGGAGAGGCCAGTCCACATGCGAGTTGCTAGGGGGCCTCGCGGGATTCCTCTCCCGTCGATACCGGGGCCAAAAACCTTGTGTGGAGTCAGGGCCGGAAACGAGGATTCCTCTCAGGGGCTGACATGGATCTTTGGGTACTTCTGGAGTCTCCGCAGGGGAGTCAGGCCTCGTCTAGAGTGGGGGCATGCACGTGCGTTTTCTTTCCAGGCTGTAGCAGGAATGTCACGCTTCCCGTCGCGTGGATCAAAGGATCTGTGGTTTTCCCTCGAGGCTTTCCCACAGGGCTGTCCCACGTGCCACCGTGGTGTGAGTCGATCCTCGGCGTGAAAGTTGAGCCAGTGCAGGGCAAAGAGGTTCCTCTGGAATGGACTGAGACATCTGGGGGACTCTTGCAATGGTGGTACGACCATGGAGTTCCTCTCGCCTTTCCTGTTGAGAGTGCCTCCTCTTGAGATGCGACGGGAACTCCGGGAATTCTTTCCCGTTGAAAGCAGGCAAAGGATCCCTCATCTCGAGCTACGAGGGGGAAACGGGGCTCCTCTGGATGTGGGCGGGACCATCGTGCTTCCTCTCGAGTGGAGACGGGTATGGCAGTGAATTTCTTGAGTTGCAGCAAGGGTGTGAAAGACCCTTTCGAAGTTCCAGAGGTTAGGTGTCATTAGTCTCCAGACGCCTCATCGGAAATAGGCCTCATCTCGCCTGGAAGGGAGAACTTCCTGGATTTTCTCGAGTTGCGGCAGGTGTTCTCGAGTTACGACGGGGACCTCAGGGACCCGCCCTGGTGGCCTCAGGAGTGGCCACTCACCATGCGAGTTGCTAGGGGGCCTCTCGGGATTCCTCTCCCGTCGATACCGGGGCCAAAAACCTTGTGTGGAGTCAGGGCCAGAACCGAGGATTCCTCTCAGGGGCTGATATGGATCTTTGGGTACTTCTGGAGTCTCGCCAGGGGAGACAGGCCTCGTCTCGTGAGGGGGCATGCACGTGCACTTTCCTTCCAGGCTGTAGCAGCAATGTCACGCTTCCCGTCGCGTGGATCAAAGGATCTGTGGTTTTCCCTCGAGGCTTTCCCTCGAGGCTTTCCCACAGGGCTGTCCCACGTGCCACCGTGGTGTGAGTCGATCCTCGGCGTGAAAGATGAGCCAGTGCAGGGCAAAGAGTTTCCTCTGGAATGGACTGAGACATCTGGGGGACTCTTGGAATGGTGGTACGACCATGGAGTTCCTCTCGCCTTTCCTGTTGAGAGTGCCTCCTCTTGAGATGCGACGGGAACGCCGGGAATTTTTTCCCGTTGAAAGCAGGAAAAGGATCCCTCATCTCGAGCTACGAGGGGGAAACGGGGCTCCTCTGGATGTGGGCGGGACCATCGTGCTTCCTCTCGAGTGGAGACGGGTATGGCGGTGAACTTCTTGAGTTGCAGCAAGGGTGTGAAAGACCCTTTCGAAGTTCCAGAGGTTAGGTGTCATTAGTCTCCAGACGCCTCATCGGAAATAGGCCTCATCTCGCCTGGAGGGAGAACTTCCTGGATTTTCTCGAGTTGCGGCAGGTGTTCTCGAGTTACGACGGGAACCTCAGGGACCCGCCCTGGTGGCCTCAGGAGAGGCCAGTCCCCATGCGAGTTGCTAGGGGGCCTCTCGGGATTCCTCTCCCGTCGATACCGGGGCCAAAAACCTTGTGTGGAGTCAGGGCCGGAACCGAGGATTCCTCTCAGGGGCTGACATGTATCTTTGGGTACGTCTGGAGTCTTCCCAGGGGAGTCAGGCCTCGTCTCGAGTGGGGGCATGCACGTGCGCTTTCCTTTCAGGCTGTAGCAGCAATGTCACGCTTCCCGTGGCGTGGATCAAAGGATCTGTGGTTTTCCCTCGAGGCTTTCCCTCGAGGCTTTCCCACAGGGCTGTCCCACGTGCCACCGTGGTGTGAGTCGATCCTCGGCGTGAAAGATGAGCCAGTGCAGGGCAAAGAGGTTCCTCTGGAATGGACTGAGACATCTGGGGGACTCTTGGAATGGTGGTACGACCATGGAGTTCCTCTCGCCTTTCCTGTTGAGAGTGCCTCCACTTGAGATGAGACGAGAACACCGGGAATTCTTTCCCGTTGAAATCAGGTCAAGGATCACTCATCTCGAGCTCCGAGGGGGAAACGGGGCTCCTCTGGATGTGGGCGGGACCATCGTGCTTCCTCTCGAGTGGAGACGGGTATGGCGGTGAACTTCTTGAGTTGCAGTAAGGGTGTGAAAGACCCTTTCGAAGTTCCAGAGGTTAGGTGTCATTAGTCTCCAGACGCCTCATCGGAAATAGGCCTCATCTTGCCTGGAAGGGAGAACTTCCTGGATTTTCTCGAGTTGCGGCAGGTGTTGTCGAGTTACGACGGGGACCTCAGGGACCCGCCCTGGTGGCCTCAGGAGAGGCCAGTCCCCATGCGAGTTGCTAGGGGGCCTCTCGGGATTCCTCTCCCGTCGATACCGGGGCCAAAAACCTTGTGTGGAGTCAGGGCCGGAACCGAGGATTCCTCTCAGGGGCTGACATGGATCTTTGGGTACTTCTGGAGTCTCCCCAGGGGATTCAGGCCTCGTCTCGAGTGGGGGCATGCACTTGCGCTTTCCTTCCAGGCTGTAGCAGCAATGTCACGCTTCCCGTCGCGTGGATCAAAGGATCTGTGGTTTTCCATCGAGGCTTTCCCTCGAGGCTTTCCCACAGGGCTGTCCCACGTGCCACCGTGGTGTGAGTCGATCTTCGGCGTGAAAGATGAGCCAGTGCAGGGCAAAGAGGTTCCTCTGGAATGGACTGAGACATCTGGGGGACTCTTGGAATGGTGGTACGACCATGGAGTTCCTCTCGGCTTTCCTGTGGAGAGTGCCTCCTCTTGAGATGCAACGGGATCACCGGGAATTCTTTCCCGTTGAAAGCAGGGAAAGGATCCCTCATCTCGAGCTCCGAGTGGGAAACGGGGCTCCTCTGGATGTGGGCGGGACCATCGTGCTTCCTCTCGAGTGGAGACGGGTATGGCGGTGAACTTCTTGAGTTGCAGCAAGGGTGTGAAAGACCCTTTCGAAGTTCCAGAGGTTAGGTGTCATTAGTCTCCAGACGCCTCATCGGAAATAGGCGTCATCTCGCCTGGAAGGGAGAACTTCCTGGCTTTTCTCGAGTTGCGGCAGGTGTTCTCGAGTTACGACGGGGACCTCAGGGACCCGCCCTGGTGGCCTCAGGAGAGGCCAGTCCCCATGCGAGTTGCTAGGGGGCCTCTCGGGATTCCTCTCCCGTAGATACCGGGGCCAAAAACCTTGTGTGGAGTCAGGGCCGGAACCGAGGATTCCTCTCAGGAGCTGACATGGATCTTTGGGTACTTCTGGAGTCTCCCCAGGGGAGTCAGGCCTCGTCTCGAGTGGGGGCATGCACGTGCGCTTTCCTTCCAGGCTGTAGCAGCAATGTCACGCTTCCCGTCGCGTGGATCAAGGGATCTGTGGTTTTCCCTGGAGGCTTTCCCTCGAGGCTTTCCCACAGGGCTGTCCCACGTGCCACCGTGGTGTGAGTCGATCCTCGGCGTGAAAGATGAGCTAGTGCAGGGCAAAGAGGTTCCTCTGGAATGGACTGAGACATCTGAGGGACTCTTGGAATGGTGGTACGACCATGGAGTTCCTCTCGGCTTTCCTGTGGAGAGTGCCTCCTCTTGAGATGCGATGGGAACGCCGGGAATTCTTTCCCGTTGAAAGCAGGGAAAGGATCCCTCATCTCGAGCTCCGAGGGGGAAACGGGGCTCCTCTGGATGTGGGCGGGACCATCGTGCTTCCTCTCGAGTGGAGAAGGGTATGGCAGTGAACTTCTTCAGTTGCAGCAAGGGTGTGAACGACCCTTTCGAAGTTCCATAGGTTAGGTGTCATTAGTCTCCAGACGCCTCATCGGAAATAGGCCTCATCTCGCCTGGAAGGGAGATCTTCCTGGATTTTTTCGAGTTGCGGCAGGTGTTCTCGAGTTACGACGGGGACCTCAGGGACCCGCCCTGGTGGCCTCAGGAGAGGCCAGTCCCCATGCGAGTTGCTAGGGGGCCTCTCGGGATTCCTCTCCCGTCGATACCGGGGCCAAAAACCTTGTGTGGAGTCAGGGCCGGAACCGAGGATTCCTCTCAGGGGCTGACATGTATCTTTGGGTACTTCTGGAGTCTCCCCAGGGGAGTCAGGCCTCGTCTCGAGTGGGGGCATGCACGTGCGCTTTCCTTCCAGGCTGTAGCAGCAATGTCACGCTTCCCGTCGCGTGGATCAAAGGATCTGTGGTTTTCCCTCTAGGCTTTCCCTCGAGGCTTTCCCACAGGGCTGTCCCACGTGCCACCGTGGTGTGAGTCGATCTTCGGCGTGAAAGATGAGCCAGTGCAGGGCAAAGAGGTTCCTCTGGAATGGACTGAGACATCTGGGGGACTCTTGGAATGGTGGTACGATCATGGAGTTCCTCTCGCCTTTCCTGTTGAGAGTGCCTCCTCTTGAGATGCGACGGGAACGCCTGGAATTCTTTCCCGTTGAAAGCAGGGAAAGGATCCCTCATCTCGAGCTACGAGGGGGAAACGGGGCTCCTCTGGATGTGGGCGGGACCATCGTGCTTCCTCTCGAGTGGAGACGGGTATGGCGGTGAACTTCTTGAGTTGCAGCAAGGGTGTGAAAGACCCTTTCGAAGTTCCAGAGGTTAGGTGTCATTAGTCTCCAGAAGCCTCATCGGAAATAGGCCTCATCTCGCCTGGAAGGGAGAACTTCCTGGATTTTCTCGAGTTGCAGCAGGTGTTCTCGAGTTACGACGTGGACCTCAGGGACCCTCCCTGGTGGCCTCAGGAGAGGCCAGTCCCCATGCGAGTTGCTAGGGGGCCTCTCGGGATTCCTCTCCCGTCGATACCGGTGCCAAATACCTTGTGTGGAGTCAGGGCCAGAACCGAGGATTCCTCTCAGGGGCTGACATGGATCTTTGGGTACTTCTGGAGTCTCCCCAGGGGAGTCAGGCCTCGTCTCGAGTGGGGGCATGCACGTGTGCTTTCCTTCCAGGCTGTAGCAGCAATGTCACGCTTCCCGTCGCGTGGATCAAAGGATCTGTGATTTTCCCTCGAGGCTTTCCCTCGAGGCTTTCCCACAGGGCTGTCCCACGTGCCTCCGTGGTGTGAGTCGATCCTCTGCGTGAAAGATGAGCCAGTGCAGGGCAAAGAGCTTCCTCTGGAATGGACTGAGATATCTGGGGGACTCTTGGAATGGTGGTACGACCATGGAGTTCCTCTCGCCTTTCCTGTTGAGAGTGCCTCCTCTTGAGATGCGACGGGAACGCCGGGAATTCTTTCCCGTTGAAAGCAGGCAAAGGATCCCTCATCTCGAGCTACGAGGGGGAAACGGGGCTCCTCTGGATGTGGGCGGGACCATCCTGCTTCCTCTCTAGTGGAGACGGGTATGGAAGTGAACTTCTTGAGTTGCAGCAAGGGTGTGAAAGACCCTTTCGAAGTTCCAGAGGTTAGGTGTCATTAGTCTCCAGACGCCTCATCGGAAATAGGCCTCATCTCGCCTGGAAGGGAGAACTTCCTGGATTTTCTCGAGATGCGGCAGGTGTTCTCGAGTTACGACGGGGACCTCAGGGACCCGCCCTGGTGGCCTCAGGAGAGGCCAGTCCACATGCGAGTTGCTAGGGGGCCTCGCGGGATTCCTCTCCCGTCGATACCGGGGCCAAAAACCTTGTGTGGAGTCAGGGCCGGAAACGAGGATTCCTCTCAGGGGCTGACATGGATCTTTGGGTACTTCTGGAGTCTCCGCAGGGGAGTCAGGCCTCGTCTAGAGTGGGGGCATGCACGTGCGTTTTCTTTCCAGGCTTTAGCAGGAATGTCACGCTTCCCGTCGCGTGGATCAAAGGATCTGTGGTTTTCCCTCGAGGCTTTCCCACAGGGCTGTCCCACGTGCCACCGTGGTGTGAGTCGATCCTCGGCGTGAAAGTTGAGCCAGTGCAGGGCAAAGAGGTTCCTCTGGAATGGACTGAGACATCTGGGGGACTCTTGCAATGGTGGTACGACCATGGAGTTCCTCTCGCCTTTCCTGTTGAGAGTGCCTCCTCTTGAGATGCGACGGGAACTCCGGGAATTCTTTCCCGTTGAAAGCAGGCAAAGGATCCCTCATCTCGAGCTACGAGGGGGAAACGGGGCTCCTCTGGATGTGGGCGGGACCATCGTGCTTCCTCTCGAGTGGAGACGGGTATGGCAGTGAACTTCTTGAGTTGCAGCAAGGGTGTGAAAGACCCTTTCGAAGTTCCAGAGGTTAGGTGTCATTAGTCTCCAGACGCCTCATCGGAAATAGGCCTCATCTCGCCTGGAAGGGAGAACTTCCTGGATTTTCTCGAGTTGCGGCAGGTGTTCTCGAGTTACGACGGGGACCTCAGGGACCCGCCCTGGTGGCCTCAGGAGTGGCCACTCACCATGCGAGTTGCTAGGGGGCCTCTCGGGATTCCTCTCCCGTCGATACCGGGGCCAAAAACCTTGTGTGGAGTCAGGGCCAGAACCGAGGATTCCTCTCAGGGGCTGATATGGATCTTTGGGTACTTCTGGAGTCTCGCCAGGGGAGACAGGCCTCGTCTCGTGAGGGGGCATGCACGTGCACTTTCCTTCCAGGCTGTAGCAGCAATGTCACGCTTCCCGTCGCGTGGATCAAAGGATCTGTGGTTTTCCCTCGAGGCTTTCCCTCGAGGCTTTCCCACAGGGCTGTCCCACGTGCCACCGTGGTGTGAGTCGATCCTCGGCGTGAAAGATGAGCCAGTGCAGGGCAAAGAGTTTCCTCTGGAATGGACTGAGACATCTGGGGGACTCTTGGAATGGTGGTACGACCATGGAGTTCCTCTCGCCTTTCCTGTTGAGAGTGCCTCCTCTTGAGATGCGACGGGAACGCCGGGAATTTTTTCCCGTTGAAAGCAGGAAAAGGATCCCTCATCTCGAGCTACGAGGGGGAAACGGGGCTCCTCTGGATGTGGGCGGGACCATCGTGCTTCCTCTCGAGTGGAGACGGGTATGGCGGTGAACTTCTTGAGTTGCAGCAAGGGTGTGAAAGACCCTTTCGAAGTTCCAGAGGTTAGGTGTCATTAGTCTCCAGACGCCTCATCAGAAATAGGCCTCATCTCGCCTGGAAGGGAGAACTTCCTGGATTTTCTCGAGTTGGGGCAGGTGTTCTCGAGTTACGACGGGGACCTCAGGGACCCGCCCTGGTGGCCTCAGTAGAGGCCAGTCCCCATGCGAGTTGCTAGGGGGCCTCTCGGGATTCCTCTCCCGTCGATACCGGGGCCAAAAACCTTGTGTGGAGTCAGGGCCGGAACCGAGGATTCCTCTCAGGGGCTGACATGGATCTTTGGGTACTTCTGGAGTCTCCCCAGGGGAGTCAGGCCTCGTCTCGAGTGGGGGCATGCACGTGCGCTTTCCTTCCAGGCTGTAGCAGCAATGTCACGCTTCCCTTCGCGTGGATCAAAGGATCTGTGGTTTTCCCTCGAGGCTTTCCCTCGAGGCTTTCCCTCAGGGCTGTCCCACGTGCCACCGTGGTGTGAGTCGATCCTCGGCGTGAAAGATGAGCCAGTGCAGGGCAAAGAGGTTCCTCTGGAATGGACTGAAACATCTGGGAGACTCTTGGAATGGTGGTACGACCATGGAGTTCCTCTCGCCTTTCCTGTTGAGAGTGCCTCCTCTTGAGATGCGACGGGAACTCCGGGAATTCTTTACCGTTGAAAGCAGGCAAAGGATCCCTCATCTCGAGCTACGAGGGGGAAACGGGGCTCCTCTGGATGTGGGCGGGACCATCGTGCTTCCTCTCGAGTGGAGACGGGTATGGCGGTGAACTTCTTGAGTTGCAGCAAGGGTGTGAAAAACCCTTTCGAAGTTCCAGAGGTTAGGTGTCATTAGTCTCCAGACGCCTCATCGGAAATAGGCCTTATCTCGCCTGGAAGGGAGAACTTCCTGGATTTTCTCGAGTTGCGGCAGGTGTTCTCGAGTTACGACGGGGACCTCAGGGACCCGCCTTGGTGGCCTCAGGAGTGGCCAGTCACCATGCGAGTTGCTAGG
The DNA here is from genome assembly GCF_032405125.1 of Capricornis sumatraensis. Classification (NCBI taxonomy): domain Eukaryota; kingdom Metazoa; phylum Chordata; class Mammalia; order Artiodactyla; family Bovidae; genus Capricornis; species Capricornis sumatraensis. Next base: position 3,910,469 of record NW_027184614.1, on the reverse strand, counting down.
GGGCCTCTCGGGATTCCTCTCCCGTCGATACCGGGGCCAAAACCCTTGTGTGGAGTCAGGGCCAGAACCGAGGATTCTTCTCAGGGGCTGATATGGATCTTTGGGTACTTCTGGAGTCTCGCCAGGGGAGACAGGCCTCGTCTCGTGAGGGGGCATGCACGTGCACTTTCCTTCCAGGCTGTAGCAGCAATGTCACCCTTCCCGTCGCGTGGATCATAGGATCTGTGGTTTTCCCTCGAGACTTTCCCTCGAGGCTTTCCCACAGGGCTGTCCCACGTGCCACCGTGGTGTGAGTCGATCCTCGGCGTGAAAGATGAGCCAGTGCAGGGCAAAGAGCTTCCTCTGGAATGTACTGAGACATCTGGGGGACTCTTGGAATGGTGGTACCACCATGGAGTTCCTCTCGCCTTTCCTGTTGAGAGTGCCTCCTCTTGAGATGCGATGGGAACGCCGGGAATTCTTTCCCGTTGAAAGCAGGCAAAGGATCCCTCATCTCGAGCTACGAGGGGGAAACGGGGCTCCTCTGGATGTGGGCGAGACCATCGTGCTTCCTCTCGAGTGGAGACGGGTATGGAAGTGAACTTCTTGAGTTGCAGCAAGGGTGTGAAAGACCCTTTCGAAATTCCAGAGGTTAGGTGTCATTAGTCTCCAGACGCCTCATCGGAAATAGGATTCTTCTCGCCTGGAAGGGAGAACTTCCTGGATTTTCTCGAGATGCGGCAGGTGTTCTCGAGTTACGACGGGGACCTCAGGGACCCGCCCTGGTGGCCTCAGGAGAGGCCAGTCCACATGCGAGTTGCTAGGGGGCCTCTCGGAATTCCTCTCCCGTCGATACCGGGGCCAAAAACCTTTTGTGGAGTCAGGGCCGGAAACGAGGATTCCTCTCAGGGGCTGACATGGATCTTTGGGTACTTCTGGAGTCTCCGCAGGGGAGTCAGGCCTCGTCTCGAGTGGGGGCATGCACGTGTGCTATCCTTCCAATCTGTAGCAGCAATGTCACGCTTCTCGACCCATGGATCAAAGGATCTGTGGTTTTCCCTCCAGGCTTTCCCACAGGGCTGTCCCACGTGCCTCCGTGGTGTGAGTCGATCCTCTGCGTGAAAGATGAGCCAGTGCAGGGCAAAGAGCTTCCTCTGGAATGGACTGAGACATCTGGGGGACTCTTGGAATGGTGGTACGACCATGGAGTTCCTCTCGCCTTTCCTGTTGAGAGTGCCTCCTCTTGAGATGCGACGGGAACGCCGGGAATTCTTTCCCGTTGAAAGCAGGCAAAGGATCCCTCATCTCGAGCTACGAGGGGGAAACGGGGCTCCTCTGGATGTGGGCGGGACCATCCTGCTTCCTCTCTAGTGGAGACGGGTATGGAAGTGAACTTCTTGAGTTGCAGCAAGGGTGTGAACGACCCTTTCGAAGTTCCAGAGGTTAGGTGTCATTAGTCTTCAGACGCCTCATCGGAAATAGGCCTCATCTCGCCTGGAAGGGAGAACTTCCTGGATTTTCTCGAGATGCGGCAGGTGTTCTCGAGTTACGACGGGGACCTCAGGGACCCGCCCTGGTGGCCTCAGGAGAGGCCAGTCCACATGCGAGTTGCTAGGGGGCCTCGCGGGATTCCTCTCCCGTCGATACCGGGGCCAAAAACCTTGTGTGGAGTCAGGGCCGGAAACGAGGATTCCTCTCAGGGGCTGACATGGATCTTTGGGTACTTCTGGAGTCTCCGCAGGGGAGTCAGGCCTCGTCTCGAGTGGGGGCATGCACGTGCGTTTTCTTTCCAGGCTGTAGCAGCAATGTCACGCTTCCCTTCGCGTGGATCAAAGGATCTGTGGTTTTCCCTCGAGGCTTTCCCACAGGGCTGTCCCACGTGCCACCGTGGTGTGAGTCGATCCTCGGCGTGAAAGATGAGCCAGTGCAGGGCAAAGAGGTTCCTCTGGAATGGACTGAGTCATCTGGGGGACTCTTGGAATGGTGGTACGACCATGGAGTTCCTCTCGCCTTTCCTGTTGAGAGTGCCTCCTCTTGAGATGCGACGGGAACTCCGGGAATTCTTTCCCGTTGAAAGCAGGCAAAGGATCCCTCATCTCGAGCTACGAGGGGGAAACGGGGCTCCTCTGGATGTGGGCGGGACCATCGTGCTTCCTCTCGAGTGGAGACGGGTATGGCAGTGAACTTCTTGAGTTGCACCAAGGGTGTGAAAGACCCTTTCGAAGTTCCAGAGGTTAGGTGTCATTAGTCTCCAGACGCCTCATCGGAAATAGGCCTCATCTCGCCTGGAAGGGAGAACTTCCTGGATTTTCTCGAGTTGCGGCAGGTGTTCTCGAGTTACGACGGGGACCTCAGGGACCCGCCCTGGTGGCCTCAGGAGTGGCCACTCACTATGCGATTTGCTAGGGGGCCTCTCGGGATTCCTCTCCCGTCGATACCGGGGCCAAAAGCCTTGTGTGGAGTCAGGGCCAGAACCGAGGATTCCTCTCAGGGGCTGATATGGATCTTTGGGTACTTCTGGAGTCTCGCCAGGGGAGACAGGCCTCGTCTCGTGAGGGGGCATGCACGTGCACTTTCCTTCCAGGCTGTAGCAGCAATGTCACGCTTCCCGTCGCGTGGATCATAGGATCTGTGGTTTTCCCTCGAGGCTTTCCCTCGAGGCTTTCCCACAGGGCTGTCCCACGTGCCACCGTGGTGTGAGTCGATCCTCGGCGTGAAAGATGAGCCAGTGCAGGGCAAAGAGGTTCCTCTGGAATGGACTGAAACATCTGGGGGACTCTTGGAATGGTGGTACGACCATGGAGTTCCTCTCGCCTTTCCTGTTGAGAGTGCCTCCTCTTGAGATGCGACGGGAACTCCGGGAATTCTTTCCCGATGAAAGCAGGCAAAGGATCCCTCATCTCGAGCTACGAGGGGGAAACGGGGCTCCTCTGGATGTGGGCGGGACCATCGTGCTTCCTCTCGAGTGGAGACGGGTATGGCGGTGAACTTCTTGAGTTGCAGCAAGGGTGTGAAAGACCCTTTCGAAGTTCCAGAGGTTAGGTGTCATTAGTCTCCAGACGCCTCATCGGAAATAGGCCTTATCTCGCCTGGAAGGGAGAACTTCCTGGATTTTCTCGAGTTGCGGCAGGTGTTCTCGAGTTACGACGGGGACCTCAGGGACCCGCCTTGGTGGCCTCAGGAGTGGCCAGTCACCATTCGAGTTGCTAGGGGGCCACTCGGGATTCCTCTCCCGTCGATACCGGGGCCAAAACCCTTGTGTGGAGTCAGGGCCAGAACCGAGGATTCCTCTCAGGGGCTGATATGGATCTTTGGGTACTTCTGGAGTCTCGCCAGGGGAGACAGGCCTCGTCTCGTGAGGGGGCATGCACGTGCACTTTCCTTCCAGGCTGTAGCAGCAATGTCACGCTTCCCGTCGCGTAGATCATAGGATCTGTGGTTTTCCCTCGAGACTTTCCCTCGAGGCTTTCCCACAGGGCTGTCCCACGTGCCACCGTGGTGTGAGTCGATCCTCGGCGTGAAAGATGAGCCAGTGCAGGGCAAAGAGCTTCCTCTGGAATGTACTGAGACATCTGGGGGACTCTTGGAATGGTGGTACCACCATGGAGTTCCTCTCCTTTCCTGTTGAGAGTGCCTCCTCTTGAGATGCGATGGGAACGCCGGGAATTCTTTCCCGTTGAAAGCAGGCAAAGGATCCCTCATCTCGAGCTACGAGGGGGAAACGGGGCTCCTCTGGATGTGGGCGGGACCATCCTGCTTCCTCTCGAGTGGAGACGGGTATGGAAGTGAACTTCTTGAGTTGCAGCAAGGGTGTGAAAGACCCTTTCGAAATTCCAGAGGTTAGGTGTCATTAGTCTCCAGACGCCTCATCGGAAATAGGATTCTTCTCGCCTGGAAGGGAGAACTTCCTGGATTTTCTCGAGATGCGGCAGGTGTTCTCGGGTTACGACGGGGACCTCAGGGACCCGCCCTGGTGGCCTCAGGAGAGGCCAGTCCCCATGCGAGTTGCTAGGGGGTCTCTCGGGATTCCTCTCCCGTCGATACCGGGGCCAAAAAGCTTGTGTGGAGTCAGGGCCGGAACCGAGGATTCTTCTCAGGGGCTGACATGTATCTTTGGGTACTTCTGGAGTCTCCCCAGGGGAGTCAGGCCTCGTCTCGAGTGGGGAATGCATGTGCGCTTTCCTTCCAGGCTGTAGCAGCAATGTCACGCTTCCCGTCGCGTGGATCAAAGGATCTGTGGTTTTCCCTCGAGGCTTTCCCACAGGGCTGTCCCACGTGCCACCGTGTTGTGAGTCGATCCTCGGAGTGAAAGATGAGCCAGTGCAGGGCAAAGAGATTCCTCTGAAATGGACTGAGACATCTGGGGGACTCTTGGAATGGTGGTATGACCATGGAGTTCCTCTCGCCTTTCCTATTGAGAGTGCCTCCTCTTGAGATGCGACGGGAACGCCGGGAATTCTTTCCCGTTGAAAGCAGGGAAAGGATCCCTCATCTCGAGCTACGAGGGGGAAACGGGGCTCCTCTCGATGTGGGCGGGACCATCGTGCTTCCTCTCGAGTGGAGACGGGTATGGCGGTGAACTTCTTGAGTTGCACGAAGGGTGTGAAAGACCCTTTCGAAGTTCCAGAGGTTTGGTGTCATTAGTCTCCAGAGGCCTCATCGGAAATAGGCCTCATCTCGCCTGGAAGGGAGAACTTCCTGGATTTTCTCGAGTTGCGGCAGGTGTTCTCGAGTTACGACGGGGACCTCAGGGACCCGCCCTGGTGGCCTCAGGAGAGGCCAGTCCCCATGCGAGTTGCTAGGGGACCTCTCGGGATTCCTCTCCCGTCGATACTGGGGCCAAAAACCTTGTGTGGAGTCAGGGCCGGAACCGAGGATTCCTCTCAGGGGCTGACATGGATCTTTGGGTACTTCTGGAGTCTCCCCAGTGGAGTCAGGCCTCGTCTCGAGTGGGGGCATGCACGTGCGCTTTCCTTTCAGGCTGTAGCAGCAATGTCACGCTTCCCGTCACGTGGATCAAAGGATCTGTGGTTTTCCCTCGAGGCTTTCCCTCGAGGCTTTCCCACAGGGCTGTCCCACGTGCCACCGTGGTGTGATTCGATCCTCGGCAGGAAAGATGAGCCAATGGAGGGCAAAGAGGTTCCTCTGGAATGGACTGAGACATCTGGGGGACTCTTGGAATGGTGGTACGACCATGGAGTTCCTCTCGCCTTTCCTGTTGAGAGTGCCTCCTCTTGAGATGCGACGGGAACGCCGGGAATTCTTTCCCGTTGAAAGCAGGCAAAGGATCCCTCATCTCGAGCTCCGAGGGGGAAACGGGGCTCCTCTGGATGTGGGCGGGACCATCGTGCTTCCTCTCTAGTGGAGACGGGTATGGCGGTGAACTTCTTGAGTTGCAGCAAGGGTGTGAAATACCCTTTCGAAGTTCCAGAGGTTAGGTGTCATTAGTCTCCAGACGCCTCATCGGAAATAGGCCTCATCTTGCCTGGAAGGGAGAACTTCATGGATTTTCTCGAGTTGCGGCAGGTGTTCTCGAGTTACGACGGGGACCTCAGGGACCCGCCCTGGTGGCCTCAGGAGAGGCCAGTCCCTAGGCGTGTTGCTAGGGGGCCTCTCGGGATTCCTCTCCCGTTGATACCGGGGCGAAAAACCTTGTGTGGAGTCAGGGCCGGAACCGAGGATTCCTCTCAGGGGCTGACATGGATCTTTGGGTACTTCTGGAGTCTCCCCAGGGGAGTCAGGCCTCGTCTCGAGTGGGGGCATGCACGTGCGCTTTCCTTCCAGGCTGTAGCAGCAATGTCACGCTTCCCGTCGCGTGGATCAAAGGATCTGTGGTTTTCCCTCGAGGCTTTCCCTCGAGGCTTTCCCACAGGGCTGTCCCACGTGCCACCGTGGTGTGAGTCGATCCTCGGCGTGAAAGATGAGCCAGTGCAGGGCAAAGAGGTTCCTCTGGAATGGACTGAGACATCTGGGGGACTCTTGGAATGGTGGTACGACCATGGAGTTCCTCTCGCCTTTCCTGTTGAGAGTGCCTCCTCTTGAGATGCGACGGGAACGCCGGGAATTCTTTCCCGTTGAAAGCAGGGAAAGGATCCCTCATCTCGAGCTACGAGGGGGAAACGGGGCTCCTCTGGATGTGGGCGGGACCATCGTGCTTCCTCTTGAGTGGAGACGGGTATGGTGGTGAACTTCTTGAGTTGCAGCAAGGCTGAGAAAGACCCTTTCGAAGTTCCAGAGGTAAGGTGTCATTAGTCTCCAGACGCCTCATCGGAAATAGGCCTCATCTCGCCTGGAAGGGAGAACTTCCTGGATTTTCTCGAGTTGCGGCAGGTGTTTTCGAGTTACGACGGGGACCTCAGGGACCCGCCCTGGTGGCCTCAGGAGAGGCCAGTCCCTATGCGAGTTGCTAGGGGGCCTCTCGGGATTCCTCTCCCGTCGATACCGGGGCCAAAAACCTTGTGTGGAGTCAGGGCCGGAACCGAGGATTCCTCTCAGAGGCTGACATGGATCTTTGGGTACTTCTGGAGTCTCCCCAGGGGAGTCAGGCCTCGTCTCGAGTGGGGGCATGGACGTGCACTTTCCTTCCAGGCTGTAGCAGCAATGTCACGCTTCCCGTCACGTGGATCAAATGATGTGTGGTTTTCCCTAGAGGCTTTCCCACAGGGCTGTCCCACGTGCCACCGTGGTGTGAGTCGATCCTCGGCGTGAAAGATGAGCCAGTGCAGGGCAAAGAGGTTCCTCTGGAATGGACTGAGACATCTGGGGGACTCTTGGAATGGTGGTACGACCATGGAGTTCCTCTCGCCTTTCCTGTTGAGAGTGCCTCCTCTTGAGATGCGACGGGAACGCCGGGAATTCTTTCCGGTTGAAAGCAGGGAAAGGATCCCTCATCTCGAGCTACGAGGGGGAAACGGGGCTCCTCTGGATGTGGGCGGGACCATCGTGCTTCCTCTCGAGTGGAGACGGGTATGGCGGTGAACTTCTTGAGTTGCAGCAAGGGTGTGAAAGACCATTTCGAAGTTCCAGAGGTTAGGTGTCATTAGTCTCCAGACGCCTCATCGGAAATAGGCCTCATCTCGCCTGGAAGGGAGAACTTCCTGGATTTTCTCGAGTTGCGGCAGGTGTTCTCGAGTTACGACGGGGACCTCAGGGACCCGCCCTGGTGGCCTCAGGAGAGGCCAGTCCCTAGGCGTGTTGCTAGGGGGCCTCTCGGGATTCCTCTCCCGTTGATACCGGGGCCAAAAACCTTGTGTGGAGTCAGGGCCGGAACCGAGGATTCCTCTCAGGGGCTGACATGGATCTTTGGGTACTTCTGGAGTCTCCCCAGGGGAGTCAGGCCTCGTCTCGAGTGGGGGCATGCACGTGCGCTTTCCTTCCAGGCTGTAGCAGCAATGTCACGCTTCCCGTCGCGTGGATCAAAGGATCTGTGGTTTTCCCTCGAGGCTTTCCCTCGAGGCTTTCCCACAGGGCTGTCCCACGTGCCACCGTGGTGTGAGTCGATCCTCGGCGTGAAAGATGAGCCAGTGCAGGGCAAAGAGTTTCCTCTGGAATGGACTGAGACATCTGGGGGACTCTTGGAATGGTGGTACGACCATGGAGTTCCTCTCGCCTTTCCTGTTGAGAGTGCCTCCTCTTGAGATGCGACGGGAACGCCGGGAATTCTTTCCCGTTGAAAGCAGGGAAAGGATCCCTCATCTCGAGCTACGAGGGGGAAACGGGGCTCCTCTGGATGTGGGCGGGACCATCGTGCTTCCTCTCGAGTGGAGACGGGTATGGCGTTGAACTTCTTGAGTTGCAGCAAGGGTGTGAAAGACCCTTTCGAAGTTCCAGAGGTTAGGTGTCATTAGTCTCCAGACGCCTCATCGGAAATAGGCCTCATCTCGCCTGGAAGGGAGAACTTCCTGGATTTTCTCGAGTTGCGGCAGGTGTTCTCGAGTTACGACGGGGACCTCAGGGACCCGCCCTGGTGGCCTCAGGAGAGGCCAGTCCCCATGCGAGTTGTTAGGGGGCCTCTCGGGATTCCTCTCCCGTCGATACTGGGGCCAAAAACCTTGTGTGGAGTCAGGGCCGGAACCGAGGATTCCTCTCAGGGGCTGACATGGATCTCTGGGTACTTCTGGAGTCTCCCCAGGGGAGTCAGGCCTCGTCTCGAGTGGGGGCATGCGCGTGCGCTTTCCTTCCAGGCTTTAGCAGCAATGTCACGCTTCCCGTCGCTTGGATCAAAGGATCTGTGGTTTTCCCTCGAGGCTTTCCCTCGAGGCTTTCCCACAGGGCTGTCCCACGTGCCACCGTGGTGTGAGTCGATCCTCGGCGTGAAAGATGAGCCAGTGCAGGGCAAAGAGGTTCCTCTGGAATGGACTGAGACATCTGGGGGACTCTTGGAATGGTGGTACGACCATGGAGTTCCTCTCGCCTTTCCTGTTGAGAGTGCCTCCTCTTGAGATGCGACGGGAACGCCGGGAATTCTTTCCCGTTGAAAGCAGGGAAAGGATCCCTCATCTCGAGCTCCGAGGGGGAAACGGGGCTCCTCTGGATGTGGGCGGGACCATCGTGCTTCCTCTCGAGTGGAGACGGGTATGGCGGTGAACTTCTTGAGTTGCATCAAGGGTGTGAAAGACCCTTTCGAAGTTCCAGAGGTTAGGTGTCATTAGTCTCCAGACGCCTCATCGGAAATAGGCCTCATCTCGCCTGGAATGGAGAACTTCCTGGATTTTCTCGAGTTGCGGCAGGTGTTCTCGAGTTTCGACGGGGACCTCAGGGACCCGCCCTGGTAACCTCAGGAGAGGCCAGTCCCCATGCGAGTTGCTAGGGGGCCTCTCGGGATTCCTCTCCCGTCGATACCGGGGCCAAAAAGCTTGTGTGGAGTCAGGGCCGGAACCGAGGATTCCTCTCAGGGGCTGACATGGATCTTTGGGTACTTCTGGAGTCTCCCCAGGGGAGTCAGGCCTCGTCTCGAGTGGGGGCATGCACGTGCGCTTTCCTTCCAGGCTGTAGCAGCAATGTCACGCTTCCCGTCGCGTGGATCAAAGGATCTGTGGTTTTCCCTCGAGGCTTTCCCTCGAGGCTTTCCCACAGGGCTGTCCCACGTGCCACCGTGTTGTGAGTCGATCCTCGGCGTGAAAGATGAGCCAGTGCAGGGCAAAGAGGTTCCTCTGGAATGGACTGAGTCATCTGGGGGACTCTTGGAATGGTGGTACGACCATGGAGTTCCTCTCGCCTTTCCTGTTGAGAGTGCCTCCTCTTGAGGTGCGACGGGAACGCCGGGAATACTTTCCCGTTGAAAGCAGGGAAAGGATCTCTCATCTCGAGCTACGAGGGGGAAACGGGGCTCCTCTGGATGTGGGCGGGACCATCGTGCTTCCTCTCGAGTGGAGACGGGTATGGCGGTGAACTTCTTGAGTTGCAGCAAGGGTGTGAAAGACCATTTCGAAGTTCCAGAGGTTAGGTGTCATTAGTCTCCAGACGCCTCATCGGAAATAGGCCTCATCTCGCCTGGAAGGGAGAACTTCCTGGATTTTCTCGAGTTGCGGCAGGTGTTCTAGAGTTACGACGGGGACCTCAGGGACCCGCCCTGGTGGCCTCAGGAGAGGCCAGTCCCTAGGCGTGTTGCTAGGGGGCCTCTCGGGATTCCTCTCCCGTTGATACCGGGGCGAAAAACCTTGTGCGGAGTCAGGGCCGGAACCGAGGATTCCTCTCAGGGGCTGACATGGATCTTTGGGAACTTCTGGAGTCTCTCCAGGGGAGTCAGGCCTCGTCTCGAGTGGGGGCATGCACGTGCGCTTTCCTTCCAGGCTGTAGCAGCAATGTCACGCTTCCCGTCGCGTGGATCAAAGGATCTGTGGTTTTCCCTCGAGGCTTTCCCTGGAGGCTTTCCCACAGGGCTGTCCCAAGTGCCACCGTGTTGTGAGTCGATCCTCGGCGTGAAAGATGAGCCAGTGCAGGGCAAAGAGGTTCCTCTGGAATGGACTGAGACATCTTGGGGACTCTTGGAATGGTGGTACGACCATGGAGTTCCTCTCGCCTTTCCTGTTGAGAGTGCCTCCTCTTGAGATGCGACGGGAACGCCGGGAATTCTTTCCCGTTGAAAGCAGGGAAAGGATCCCTCATCTCGAGCTACGAGGGGGAAACGGGGCTCCTCTGGATGTGGGCGGGACCATCGTGCTTCCTCTCGAGTGGAGGCGGGTATGGCGGTGAACTTCTTGAGTTGCAGCAAGGGTGTGAAAGACCCTTTCGAAGTTCCAGAGGTTTGGTGTCATTAGTCTCCAGAGGCCTCATCGGAAATAGGCCTCATCTCGCCTGGAAGGGAGAACTTCCTGGATTTTCTCGAGTTGCGGCAGGTGTTCTCAAATTACGACGGGGACCTCAGGGACCCGCCCTGATGGCCTCCGGAGAGGCCAGTCCCCATGCGAGTTGCTAGGGGGCCTCTCGGGATTCCTCTCCCGTCGATACTGGGGCCAAAAACATTGTGTGGAGTCAGGGCCGGAACCGAGGATTCCTCTCAGGGGCTGACATGGATCTTTGGGTACTTCTGGAGTCTCCCCAGTGGAGTCAGGCCTCGTCTCGAGTGGGGGCATGCACGTGCGCTTTCCTTTCATGCTGTAGCAGCAATGTCACGCTTCCCGTCACGTGGATCAAAGGATCTGTGGTTTTCCCTCGAGGCTTTCCCTCGAGGCTTTCCCACAGGGCTGTCCCACGTGCCACCGTGGTGTGAGTCGATCCTCGGCGTGAAAGATGAGCCAATGCAGGGCAAAGAGGTTCCTCTGGAATGGACTGAGACATCTGGGGGACTCTTGGAATGGTGGTACGACCATGGAGTTCCTCTCGCCTTTCCTGTTGAGAGTGCCTCCTCTTGAGATGCGACGGGAACGCCGGGAATTCTTTCCCGTTGAAAGCAGGGAAAGGATCCCTCATCTCGAGCTACGAGGGGGAAACGGGGCTCCTCTAGATGTGGGCGGGACCATCGTGCTTCCTCTCGAGTGGAGACGGGTATGGCGGTGAACTTCTTGAGTTGCAGCAAGGGTGTGAAAGACCATTTCGAAGTTCCAGAGGTTAGGTGTCATTAGTCTCCAGACGCCTCATCGGAAATAGGCCTCATCTCGCCTGGAAGGGAGAACTTCCTGGATTTTCTCGAGTTGCGGCAGGTGTTCTCGAGTTACGACGGGGACCTCAGGGACCCGCCCTGGTGGCCTCAGGAGAGGCCAGTCCACATGCGAGTTGCTAGGGGGTCTCTCGGGATTCCTCTCCCGTTGATACCGGGGCGAAAAACCTTGTGTGGAGTCAGGGCCGGAACCGAGGATTCCTCTCAGGGGCTGACATGGATCTTTGGGTACTTCTGGAGTCTCCCCAGGGGAGTCAGGCCTCGTCTCGAGTGGGGGCATGCACGTGCGCTTTCCTTCCAGGCTGTAGCAGCAATGTCACGCTTCCCATCGCGTGGATCAAAGGATCTGTGGTTTTCCCTCGAGGCTTTCCCTCGAGGCTTTCCCACAGGGCTGTCCCACGTGCCACCGTGGTGTGAGTCGATCCTCGGCGTGAAAGATGAGCCAGTGCAGGGCAAAGAGTTTCCTCTGGAATGGACTGAGACATCTGGGGGACTCTTGGAATGGTGGTACGACCATGGAGTTCCTCTCGCCTTTCCTGTTGAGAGTGCCTCCTCTTGAGATGCGACGGGAACGCCGGGAATTCTTTCCCGTTGAAAGCAGGGAAAGGATCCCTCATCTCGAGCTACGAGGGGGAAACGGGGCTCCTCTGGATGTGGGCGGGACCATCGTGCTTCCTCTCTAGTGGAGACGGGTATGGTGGTGAACTTCTTGAGTTGCAGCAAGGCTGTGAAAGACCCTTTCGAAGTTCCAGAGGTAAGGTGTCATTAGTCTCCAGACGCCTCATCGGAAATAGGCCTCATCTCGCCTGGAAGGGAGAACTTCCTGGATTTTCTCGAGTTGCGGCAGGTGTTCTCGAGTTACGACGGGGACCTCAGGGACCCGCCCTGGTGGCCTCAGGAGAGGCCAGTCCCCATGCGAGTTGCTAGGGGGCCTCTCGGGATTCCTCTCCCGTCGATACCGGGGCCAAAAACCTTGTGTGGAGTCAGGGCCGGAACCGAGGATTCCTCTCAGGGGCTGACATGGATCTTTGGGTACTTCTGGAGTCTCCCCAGGGGAGTCAGGCCTCGTCTCGAGTGGGGGCATGCACGTGCACTTTCCTTCCAGGCTGTAGCAGCAATGTCACGCTTCCCGTCGCGTGGATCAAATGATGTGTGGTTTTCCCTAGAGGCTTTCCCACAGGGCTGTCCCACGTGCCACCGTGGTGTGAGTCGATCCTCGGCGTGAAAGATGAGCCAGTGCAGGGCAAAGACTTTCCTCTGGAATGGACTGAGACATCTGGGGGACTCTTGGAATGGTGGTACGACCATGGAGTTCCTCTCGCCTTTCCTGTTGAGAGTGCCTCCTCTTGAGATGCGACGGGAACGCCGGGAATTTTTTCCCGTTGAAAGCAGGGAAAGGATCCCTCAACTCGAGCTACGAGGGGGAAACGGGGCTCCTCTGGATGTGGGCGGGACCATCGTGCTTTCTCTCGAGTGGAGACGGGTATGGCGGTGAACTTCTTGAGTTGCAACAAGGGTGTGAAAGACCCTTTCGAAGATCCAGAGGTTAGGTGTCATTAGTCTCCAGACGCCTCATCGGAAATAGGCCTCATCTCGCCTGGAAGGGAGAACTTCCTTGATTTTCTCGAGTTGCGGCAGGTGTTCTCGAGTTACGACGGGGACCTCAGGGACCCGCCTTGTTGGCCTCAGGAGAGGCCAGTCCCTATGCGTGTTGCTAGTGGGCCCCTCGGGATTCCTCTCCCATTGATACCGGGGCCAAAAACCTTGTGTGGAGTCAGGGCAGGAACCGAGGATTCCTCTCAGGGACTGATATGGATCTTTGGGTACTTCTGGAGTCTCGCCAGGGGAGACAGGCCTCGTCTCGTGTGGGGGCATGCACGTGCACTTTCCTTCCAGGCTGTAGCAGCAATGTCACGCTTCCCGTAGCGTGGATCAAAGGATCTGCGGTTTTCCCTCGAGGCTTTCCCTCGAGGCTTTCCCACAGGGCTGTCCCACGTGACACCGTGGTGTGAGTCGATTCTCGGCGTGAAAAATGAGCCAGTGCAGGGCAAAGAGGTTCCTCTGGAATGGACTGAGACATCTGGGGGACTCTTGGAATGGTGGTACGACCATGGAGTTCCTCTCGCCTTTCCTGTTGAGAGTGCCTCCTCTTGAGATGCGACGGGAACGCCGGGAATTCTTTCCCGTTGAAAGCAGGGAAAGGATCCCTCATCTCGAGCTACAAGGGGGAAACGGGGCTCCTCTGGATGTGGGCGGGACCATCGTGCTTCCTCTCGAGTGGAGACGGGTATGGCGTTGAACTTCTTGAGTTGCAGCAAGGGTGTGAAAGACCCTTTCGAAGTTCCAGAGGTTAGGTGTCATTAGTCTCCAGACGCCTCATCGGAAATAGGCCTCATCTCGCCTGGAAGGGAGAACTTCCTGGATTTTCTCGAGTTGTGGCAGGTGTTGTCGAGTTACGACGGGGACCTCAGGGACCCGCCCTGGTGGCCTCAGGAGAGGCCAGTCCCCATGCGAGTTGCTAGGGGGCCTCTCGGGATTCCTCTCCCGTCGATACCGGGGCCAAAAACCTTGTGTGGAGTCAGGGCCGGAACCGAGGATTCCTCTCAGGGGCTGACATGGATCTTTGGGTACTTCTGGAGTCTCCCCAGGGGAGTCAGGCCTCGTCTCGAGTGGGGGCATGCACGTGCGCTTTCCTTCCAGGCTGTAGCAGCAATGTCACGCTTCCCGTCGCGTGGATCAAAGGATCTGTGGTTTTCCCTCGAGGCTTTCCCTCGAGGCTTTCCCACAGGGCTGTCCCACGTGCCACCGTGGTGTGAGTCGATCCTCGGCGTGAAAGATGAGCCAGTGCAGGGCAAAGAGGTTCCTCTGGAATGGACTGAGACATCTGGGGGACTCTTGGAATGGTGGTACGACCATGGAGTTCCTCTCGCCTTTCCTGTTGAGAGTGCCTCCTCTTGAGATGCGACGGGAACGCCGGGAATTCTTTCCCGTTGAAAGCAGGGAAAGGATCCCTCATCTCGAGCTACGAGGGGGAAACGGGGCTCCTCTGGATGTGGGCGGGACCATCGTGCTTCCTCTTGAGTGGAGACGGGTATGGTGGTGAACTTCTTGAGTTGCAGCAAGGCTGAGAAAGACCCTTTCGAAGTTCCAGAGGTAAGGTGTCATTAGTCTCCAGACGCCTCATCGGAAATAGGCCTCATCTCGCCTGGAAGGGAGAACTTCCTGGATTTTCTCGAGTTGCGGCAGGTGTTTTCGAGTTACGACGGGGACCTCAGGGACCCGCCCTGGTGGCCTCAGGAGAGGCCAGTCCCTATGCGAGTTGCTAGGGGGCCTCTCGGGATTCCTCTCCCGTCGATACCGGGGCCAAAAACCTTGTGTGGAGTCAGGGCCGGAACCGAGGATTCCTCTCAGAGGCTGACATGGATCTTTGGGTACTTCTGGAGTCTCCCCAGGGGAGTCAGGCCTCGTCTCGAGTGGGGGCATGGACGTGCACTTTCCTTCCAGGCTGTAGCAGCAATGTCACGCTTCCCGTCACGTGGATCAAATGATGTGTGGTTTTCCCTAGAGGCTTTCCCACAGGGCTGTCCCACGTGCCACCGTGGTGTGAGTCGATCCTCGGCGTGAAAGATGAGCCAGTGCAGGGCAAAGAGGTTCCTCTGGAATGGACTGAGACATCTGGGGGACTCTTGGAATGGTGGTACGACCATGGAGTTCCTCTCGCCTTTCCTGTTGAGAGTGCCTCCTCTTGAGATGCGACGGGAACGCCGGGAATTCTTTCCGGTTGAAAGCAGGGAAAGGATCCCTCATCTCGAGCTACGAGGGGGAAACGGGGCTCCTCTGGATGTGGGCGGGACCATCGTGCTTCCTCTCGAGTGGAGACGGGTATGGCGGTGAACTTCTTGAGTTGCAGCAAGGGTGTGAAAGACCATTTCGAAGTTCCAGAGGTTAGGTGTCATTAGTCTCCAGACGCCTCATCGGAAATAGGCCTCATCTCGCCTGGAAGGGAGAACTTCCTGGATTTTCTCGAGTTGCGGCAGGTGTTCTCGAGTTACGACGGGGACCTCAGGGACCCGCCCTGGTGGCCTCAGGAGAGGCCAGTCCCTAGGCGTGTTGCTAGGGGGCCTCTCGGGATTCCTCTCCCGTTGATACCGGGGCCAAAAACCTTGTGTGGAGTCAGGGCCGGAACCGAGGATTCCTCTCAGGGGCTGACATGGATCTTTGGGTACTTCTGGAGTCTCCCCAGGGGAGTCAGGCCTCGTCTCGAGTGGGGGCATGCACGTGCGCTTTCCTTCCAGGCTGTAGCAGCAATGTCACGCTTCCCGTCGCGTGGATCAAAGGATCTGTGGTTTTCCCTCGAGGCTTTCCCTCGAGGCTTTCCCACAGGGCTGTCCCACGTGCCACCGTGGTGTGAGTCGATCCTCGGCGTGAAAGATGAGCCAGTGCAGGGCAAAGAGTTTCCTCTGGAATGGACTGAGACATCTGGGGGACTCTTGGAATGGTGGTACGACCATGGAGTTCCTCTCGCCTTTCCTGTTGAGAGTGCCTCCTCTTGAGATGCGACGGGAACGCCGGGAATTCTTTCCCGTTGAAAGCAGGGAAAGGATCCCTCATCTCGAGCTACGAGGGGGAAACGGGGCTCCTCTGGATGTGGGCGGGACCATCGTGCTTCCTCTCGAGTGGAGACGGGTATGGCGTTGAACTTCTTGAGTTGCAGCAAGGGTGTGAAAGACCCTTTCGAAGTTCCAGAGGTTAGGTGTCATTAGTCTCCAGACGCCTCATCGGAAATAGGCCTCATCTCGCCTGGAAGGGAGAACTTCCTGGATTTTCTCGAGTTGCGGCAGGTGTTCTCAAGTTACGACGGGGACCTCAGGGACCCGCCCTGGTGGCCTCAGGAGAGGCCAGTCCCCATGCGAGTTGTTAGGGGGCCTCTCGGGATTCCTCTCCCGTCGATACTGGGGCCAAAAACCTTGTGTGGAGTCAGGGCCGGAACCGAGGATTCCTCTCAGGGGCTGACATGGATCTCTGGGTACTTCTGGAGTCTCCCCAGGGGAGTCAGGCCTCGTCTCGAGTGGGGGCATGCGCGTGCGCTTTCCTTCCAGGCTTTAGCAGCAATGTCACGCTTCCCGTCGCTTGGATCAAAGGATCTGTGGTTTTCCCTCGAGGCTTTCCCTCGAGGCTTTCCCACAGGGCTGTCCCACGTGCCACCGTGGTGTGAGTCGATCCTCGGCGTGAAAGATGAGCCAGTGCAGGGCAAAGAGGTTCCTCTGGAATGGACTGAGACATCTGGGGGACTCTTGGAATGGTGGTACGACCATGGAGTTCCTCTCGCCTTTCCTGTTGAGAGTGCCTCCTCTTGAGATGCGACGGGAACGCCGGGAATTCTTTCCCGTTGAAAGCAGGGAAAGGATCCCTCATCTCGAGCTCCGAGGGGGAAACGGGGCTCCTCTGGATGTGGGCGGGACCATCGTGCTTCCTCTCGAGTGGAGACGGGTATGGCGGTGAACTTCTTGAGTTGCAGCAAGGGTGTGAAAGACCCTTTCGAAGTTCCAGAGGTTAGGTGTCATTAGTCTCCAGACGCCTCATCGGAAATAGGCCTCATCTCGCCTGGAATGGAGAACTTCCTGGATTTTCTCGAGTTGCGGCAGGTGTTCTCGAGTTTCGACGGGGACCTCAGGGACCCGCCCTGGTAACCTCAGGAGAGGCCAGTCCCCATGCGAGTTGCTAGGGGGCCTCTCGGGATTCCTCTCCCGTCGATACCGGGGCCAAAAAGCTTGTGTGGAGTCAGGGCCGGAACCGAGGATTCCTCTCAGGGGCTGACATGGATCTTTGGGTACTTCTGGAGTCTCCCCAGGGGAGTCAGGCCTCGTCTCGAGTGGGGGCATGCACGTGCGCTTTCCTTCCAGGCTGTAGCAGCAATGTCACGCTTCCCGTCGCGTGGATCAAAGGATCTGTGGTTTTCCCTCGAGGCTTTCCCTCGAGGCTTTCCCACAGGGCTGTCCCACGTGCCACCGTGTTGTGAGTCGATCCTCGGCGTGAAAGATGAGCCAGTGCAGGGCAAAGAGGTTCCTCTGGAATGGACTGAGTCATCTGGGGGACTCTTGGAATGGTGGTACGACCATGGAGTTCCTCTCGCCTTTCCTGTTGAGAGTGCCTCCTCTTGAGGTGCGACGGGAACGCCGGGAATACTTTCCCGTTGAAAGCAGGGAAAGGATCCCTCATCTCGAGCTACGAGGGGGAAACGGGGCTCCTCTGGATGTGGGCGGGACCATCGTGCTTCCTCTCGAGTGGAGACGGGTATGGCGGTGAACTTCTTGAGTTGCAGCAAGGGTGTGAAAGACCATTTCGAAGTTCCAGAGGTTAGGTGTCATTAGTCTCCAGACGCCTCATCGGAAATAGGCCTCATCTCGCCTGGAAGGGAGAACTTCCTGGATTTTCTCGAGTTGCGGCAGGTGTTCTAGAGTTACGACGGGGACCTCAGGGACCCGCCCTGGTGGCCTCAGGAGAGGCCAGTCCCTAGGCGTGTTGCTAGGGGGCCTCTCGGGATTCCTCTCCCGTTGATACCGGGGCGAAAAACCTTGTGCGGAGTCAGGGCCGGAACCGAGGATTCCTCTCAGGGGCTGACATGGATCTTTGGGAACTTCTGGAGTCTCTCCAGGGGAGTCAGGCCTCGTCTCGAGTGGGGGCATGCACGTGCGCTTTCCTTCCAGGCTGTAGCAGCAATGTCACGCTTCCCGTCGCGTGGATCAAAGGATCTGTGGTTTTCCCTCGAGGCTTTCCCTGGAGGCTTTCCCACAGGGCTGTCCCAAGTGCCACCGTGTTGTGAGTCGATCCTCGGCGTGAAAGATGAGCCAGTGCAGGGCAAAGAGGTTCCTCTGGAATGGACTGAGACATCTTGGGGACTCTTGGAATGGTGGTACGACCATGGAGTTCCTCTCGCCTTTCCTGTTGAGAGTGCCTCCTCTTGAGATGCGACGGGAACGCCGGGAATTCTTTCCCGTTGAAAGCAGGGAAAGGATCCCTCATCTCGAGCTACGAGGGGGAAACGGGGCTCCTCTGGATGTGGGCGGGACCATCGTGCTTCCTCTCGAGTGGAGGCGGGTATGGCGGTGAACTTCTTGAGTTGCAGCAAGGGTGTGAAAGACCCTTTCGAAGTTCCAGAGGTTTGGTGTCATTAGTCTCCAGAGGCCTCATCGGAAATAGGCCTCATCTCGCCTGGAAGGGAGAACTTCCTGGATTTTCTCGAGTTGCGGCAGGTGTTCTCGAGTTACGACGGGGACCTCAGGGACCCGCCCTGGTGGCCTCAGGAGAGGCCAGTCCCCATGCGAGTTGCTAGGGGGCCTCTCGGGATTCCTCTCCCGTCGATACCGGGGCCAAAAACCTTGTGTGGAGTCAGGGCCGGAACCGAGGATTCCTCTCAGGGGCTGACATGGATCTTTGGGTACTTCTGGAGTCTCCCCAGGGGAGTCAGGCCTCGTCTCGAGTGGGGGCATGCACGTGCACTTTCCTTCCAGGCTGTAGCAGCAATGTCACGCTTCCCGTCGCGTGGATCAAATGATGTGTGGTTTTCCCTAGAGGCTTTCCCACAGGGCTGTCCCACGTGCCACCGTGGTGTGAGTCGATCCTCGGCGTGAAAGATGAGCCAGTGCAGGGCAAAGACTTTCCTCTGGAATGGACTGAGACATCTGGGGGACTCTTGGAATGGTGGTACGACCATGGAGTTCCTCTCGCCTTTCCTGTTGAGAGTGCCTCCTCTTGAGATGCGACGGGAACGCCGGGAATTTTTTCCCGTTGAAAGCAGGGAAAGGATCCCTCAACTCGAGCTACGAGGGGGAAACGGGGCTCCTCTGGATGTGGGCGGGACCATCGTGCTTTCTCTCGAGTGGAGACGGGTATGGCGGTGAACTTCTTGAGTTGCAACAAGGGTGTGAAAGACCCTTTCGAAGATCCAGAGGTTAGGTGTCATTAGTCTCCAGACGCCTCATCGGAAATAGGCCTCATCTCGCCTGGAAGGGAGAACTTCCTTGATTTTCTCGAGTTGCGGCAGGTGTTCTCGAGTTACGACGGGGACCTCAGGGACCCGCCTTGTTGGCCTCAGGAGAGGCCAGTCCCTATGCGTGTTGCTAGTGGGCCCCTCGGGATTCCTCTCCCATTGATACCGGGGCCAAAAACCTTGTGTGGAGTCAGGGCCGGAACCGAGGATTCCTCTCAGGGACTGATATGGATCTTTGGGTACTTCTGGAGTCTCGCCAGGGGAGACAGGCCTCGTCTCGTGTGGGGGCATGCACGTGCACTTTCCTTCCAGGCTGTAGCAGCAATGTCACGCTTCCCGTAGCGTGGATCAAAGGATCTGCGGTTTTCCCTCGAGGCTTTCCCTCGAGGCTTTCCCACAGGGCTGTCCCACGTGACACCGTGGTGTGAGTCGATTCTCGGCGTGAAAAATGAGCCAGTGCAGGGCAAAGAGGTTCCTCTGGAATGGACTGAGACATCTGGGGGACTCTTGGAATGGTGGTACGACCATGGAGTTCCTCTCGCCTTTCCTGTTGAGAGTGCCTCCTCTTGAGATGCGACGGGAACGCCGGGAATTCTTTCCCGTTGAAAGCAGGGAAAGGATCCCTCATCTCGAGCTACAAGGGGGAAACGGGGCTCCTCTGGATGTGGGCGGGACCATCGTGCTTCCTCTCGAGTGGAGACGGGTATGGCGGTGAACTTCTTGAGTTGCAGCAAGGGTGTGAAAGACCCTTTCGAAGTTCCAGAGGTTAGGTGTCATTAGTCTCCAGACGCCTCATCGGAAATAGGCCTCATCTCGCCTGGAAGGGAGAACTTCCTGGATTTTCTCGAGTTGCGGCAGGTGTTGTCGAGTTACGACGGGGACCTCAGGGACCCGCCCTGGTGGCCTCAGGAGAGGCCAGTCCCCATGCGAGTTGCTAGGGGGCCTCTCGGGATTCCTCTCCCGTCGATACCGGGGCCAAAAACCTTGTGTGGAGTCAGGGCCGGAACCGAGGATTCCTCTCAGGGGCTGACATGGATCTTTGGGTACTTCTGGAGTCTCCCCAGGGGAGTCAGGCCTCGTCTCGAGTGGGGGCATGCAAGTGCACTTTCCTTCCAGGCTGTAGCAGCAATGTCACGCTTCCCGTCGCGTGGATCAAATGATGTGTGGTTTTCCCTAGAGGCTTTCCCACAGGGCTGTCCCACGTGCCACCGTGGTGTGAGTCGATCCTCGGCGTGAAAGATGAGCCAGTGCAGGGCAAAGACTTTCCTCTGGAATGGACTGAGACATCTGGGGGACTCTTGGAATGGTGGTACGACCATGGAGTTCCTCTCGCCTTTCCTGTTGAGAGTGCCTCCTCTTGAGATGCGACGGGAACGCCGGGAATTTTTTCCCGTTGAAAGCAGGGAAAGGATCCCTCAACTCGAGCTACGAGGGGGAAACGGGGCTCCTCTGGATGTGGGCGGGACCATCGTGCTTTCTCTCGAGTGGAGACGGGTATGGCGGTGAACTTCTTGAGTTGCAACAAGGGTGTGAAAGACCCTTTCGAAGATCCAGAGGTTAGGTGTCATTAGTCTCCAGACGCCTCATCGGAAATAGGCCTCATCTCGCCTGGAAGGGAGAACTTCCTTGATTTTCTCGAGTTGCGGCAGGTGTTCTCGAGTTACGACGGGGACCTCAGGGACCCGCCTTGTTGGCCTCAGGAGAGGCCAGTCCCTATGCGTGTTGCTAGTGGGCCCCTCGGGATTCCTCTCCCATTGATACCGGGGCCAAAAACCTTGTGTGGAGTCAGGGCCGGAACCGAGGATTCCTCTCAGGGACTGATATGGATCTTTGGGTACTTCTGGAGTCTCGCCAGGGGAGACAGGC
Source organism: Capricornis sumatraensis (assembly GCF_032405125.1). Lineage (NCBI taxonomy): Eukaryota > Metazoa > Chordata > Mammalia > Artiodactyla > Bovidae > Capricornis > Capricornis sumatraensis. The sequence goes on along the minus strand of NW_027184614.1, from coordinate 3,889,536 downwards.
CTCGTCTCGTGTGGGGGCATGCACGTGCACTTTCCTTCCAGGCTGTAGCAGCAATGTCACGCTTCCCGTAGCGTGGATCAAAGGATCTGCGGTTTTCCCTCGAGGCTTTCCCTCGAGGCTTTCCCACAGGGCTGTCCCACGTGACACCGTGGTGTGAGTCGATTCTCGGCGTGAAAAATGAGCCAGTGCAGGGCAAAGAGGTTCCTCTGGAATGGACTGAGACATCTGGGGGACTCTTGGAATGGTGGTACGACCATGGAGTTCCTCTCGCCTTTCCTGTTGAGAGTGCCTCCTCTTGAGATGCGACGGGAACGCCGGGAATTCTTTCCCGTTGAAAGCAGGGAAAGGATCCCTCATCTCGAGCTACAAGGGGGAAACGGGGCTCCTCTGGATGTGGGCGGGACCATCGTGCTTCCTCTCGAGTGGAGACGGGTATGGCGGTGAACTTCTTGAGTTGCAGCAAGGGTGTGAAAGACCCTTTCGAAGTTCCAGAGGTTAGGTGTCATTAGTCTCCAGACGCCTCATCGGAAATAGGCCTCATCTCGCCTGGAAGGGAGAACTTCCTGGATTTTCTCGAGTTGCGGCAGGTGTTGTCGAGTTACGACGGGGACCTCAGGGACCCGCCCTGGTGGCCTCAGGAGAGGCCAGTCCCCATGCGAGTTTCTAAGGGGCCTCTCGGGATTCCTCTCCCGTCGATACCGGGGCCAAAAACCTTGTGTGCAGTCAGGGCCGGAACCGAGGATTCCTCTCAGGGGCAGACATGGATCTTTGGGTACTTCTGAAGTCTCCCCAGGGGAGTCAGGCCTCGTCTCGAGTGGGGGCATGCACGTGCGCTTTCCTTCCAGGCTGTAGCAGCAATGTCACGCTTCCCGTGGCGTGGATCAAAGGATCTGTGGTTTTCCGTCGAGGCTTTCCCACAGGGCTGTCCCACGTGCCACCGTGGTGTGAGTCGATCCTCGGCGTGAAAGATGAGCCAGTGCAGGGCAAAGAGGTTCCTCTGGAATGGACTGAGACATCTGGGGGACTCTTGGAATGGTGGTACGACCATGGAGTTCCTCTCGCCTTTCCTGTTGAGAGTGCCTCCTCTTGAGATGCGACGGGAACGCCGGGAATTCTTTCCCGTTGAAACCAGGGAAAGGATCCCTCATCTCGAGCTACGAGGGGGAAACGGGGCTCCTCTGGATGTGGGCGGGACCATCGTGCTTCCTCTCGAGTGGAGACGGGTATGGCGGTGAACTGCTTGAGTTGCAGCAAGGGTGTGAAAGACCCTTTCGAAGTTCCAGAGGTTTGGTGTCATTAGTCTCCAGAGGCCTCATCGGAAATAGGCCTCATCTCGCCTGGAAGGGAGAACTTCCTGGATTTTCTCGAGTTGCGGCAGGTGTTCTCGAGTTACGACGGGGACCTCAGGGACCCGCCCTGGTGGCCTCAGGAGAGGCCAGTCCCCATGCGAGTTGCTAGGGGGCCTCTCGGGATTCCTCTCCCGTCGATACCGGGGCCAAAAACCTTGTGTGGAGTCAGGGCCGGAACCGAGGATGCCTCTCAGGGGCTGACATGGATCTTTGGGTACTTCTGGAGTCTCCCCAGGGGAGTCAGGCCTCGTCTCGAGTGGGGGCATGCACGTGCGCTTTCCTTCCAGGCTGTAGCAGCAATGTCACGCTTCCCGTCGCGTGGATCAAAGGATCTGTGGTTTTCCCTCGAGGCTTTCCCTCGAGGCTTTCCCACAGGGCTGTCCCACGTGCCACCGTGGTGTGAGTCGATCCTCGGCGTGAAAGATGAGCCAGTGCAGGGCAAAGAGGTTCCTCTGGAATGGACTGAGACATCTGGGGGACTCTTGGAATGGTGGTACGACCATGGAGTTCCTCTCGCCTTTCCTGTTGAGAGTGCCTCCTCTTGAGATGCGACGGGAACGCCGGGAATTCTTTCCCGTTGAAAGCAAGGAAAGGATCCCTCATCTCGAGCTCCGAGGGGGAAACGGGGCTCCTCTAGATGTGGGCGGGACCATCGTGCTTCCTCTCGAGTGGAGACGGGTATGGCGGTGAACTTCTTGAGTTGCAGCAAGGGTGTGAAAGACCCTTTCGAAGTTCCAGAGGTTTGGTGTCATTAGTCTCCAGAGGCCTCATCGGAAATAGGCCTCATCTCGCCTGGAAGGGAGAACTTCCTGGATTTTCTCGAGTTGCGGCAGGTGTTCTCGAGTTACGACGGGGACCTCAGGGACCCGCCCTGGTGGCCTCAGGAGAGGCCAGTCCCCATGCGAGTTGCTAGGGGGTCTCTCGGGATTCCTCTCCCGTCGATACCGGGGCCAAAAAGCTTGTGTGGAGTCAGGGCCGGAACCGAGGATTCCTCTCAGGGGCTGACATGGATCTTTGGGTACTTCTGGAGTCTCCCCAGTGGAGTCAGGCCTCGTCTCGAGTGGGGGCATGCTCGTGCGCTTTCCTTCCAGGCTGTAGCAGCAATGTCACGCTTCCCGTCGCGTGGATCAAAGGATCTGTGGTTTTCCCTCGAGGCTTTCCCTCGAGGCTTTCCCACAGGGCTGTCCCACGTGCCACCGTGGTGTGAGTCGATCCTCGGCGTGAAAGATGAGCCAGTGCAGGGCAAAGAGGTTCCTCTGGAATGGACTGAGACATCTGGGGGACTCTTGGAATGGTGGTACGACCATGGAGTTCCTCTCGCCTTTCCTGTTGAGAGTGCCTCCTCTTGAGATGCGACGGGAACGCCGGGAATTCTTTCCCGTTGAAAGCAGGGAAAGGATCCCTCATCTCGAGCTACGAGGGGGAAACGGGGCTCCTCTGGATGTGGGCGGGACCATCGTGCTTCCTCTCGAGTGGAGACGGGTATGGCGGTGAACTTCTTGAGTTGCAGCAAGGGTGTGAAAGACCCTTTCGAAGTTCCAGAGGTTTGGTGTCATTAGTCTCCAGAGGCCTCATCGGAAATAGGCCTCATCTCGCCTGGAAGGGAGAACTTCCTGGATTTTCTCGAGTTGCGGCAGGTGTTCTCGAGTTACGACGGGGACCTCAGGGACCCGCCCTGGTGGCCTCAGGAGAGGCCAGTCCCCATGCGAGTTGCTAGGGGGTCTCTCGGGATTCCTCTCCCGTCGATACCGGGGCCAAAAAGCTTGTGTGGAGTCAGGGCCGGAACCGAGGATTCCTCTCAGGGGCTGACATGGATCTTTGGGTACTTCTGGAGTCTCCCCAGTGGAGTCAGGCCTCGTCTCGAGTGGGGGCATGCTCGTGCGCTTTCCTTCCAGGCTGTAGCAGCAATGTCACGCTTCCCGTCGCGTGGATCAAAGGATCTGTGGTTTTCCCTCGAGGCTTTCCCTCGAGGCTTTCCCACAGGGCTGTCCCACGTGCCACCGTGGTGTGAGTCGATCCTCGGCGTGAAAGATGAGCCAGTGCAGGGCAAAGAGGTTCCTCTGGAATGGACTGAGACATCTGGGGGACTCTTGGAATGGTGGTACGACCATGGAGTTCCTCTCGCCTTTCCTGTTGAGAGTGCCTCCTCTTGAGATGCGACGGGAACGCCGGGAATTCTTTCCCGTTGAAAGCAGGGAAAGGATCCCTCATCTCGAGCTACGAGGGGGAAACGGGGCTCCTCTGGATGTGGGCGGGACCATCGTGCTTCCTCTCGAGTGGAGACGGGTATGGCGGTGAACTTCTTGAGTTGCAGCAAGGGTGTGAAAGACCCTTTCGAATTTCCAGAGGTTTGGTGTCATTAGTCTCCAGAGGCCTCATCGGAAATAGGCCTCATCTCGCCTGGAAGGGAGAACTTCCTGGATTTTCTCGAGTTGCGGCAGGTGTTCTCGAGTTACGACGGGGACCTCAGGGACCCGCCCTGGTGGCCTCAGGAGAGGCCAGTCCCCATGCGAGTTGCTAGGGGGCCTCTCGGGATTCCTCTCCCGTCGATACCGGGGCCAAAAACCTTGTGTGGAGTCAGGGCCGGAACCGAGGATTCCTCTCAGGGGCTGACATGGATCATTGGGTACTTCTGGAGTCTCCCCAGGGGAGTCAGGCCTCGTCTCAAGTAGGGGCATGCACGTGCGCTTTCCTTCCAGGCTGTAGCAGCAATGTCACGCTTCCCGTCGCGTGGATCAAAGGATCTGTGGTTTTCCCTCGAGGCTTTCCCTCGAGGCTTTCCCACAGGGCTGTCCCACGTGCCACCGTGGTGTGAGTCGATCCTCGGCTGAAAGATGAGCCAGTGCAGGGCAAAGAGGTTCCTCTGGAATGGACTGAGACATCTGGGGGACTCTTGGAATGGTGGTACGACCATGGAGTTCCTCTCGCCTTTCCTGTTGAGAGTGCCTCCTCTTGAGATGCGACGGGAACGCAGGGAATTCTTTCCCGTTGAAAGCAGGGAAAGGATCCCTCATCTCGAGCTACGAGGGGGAAACGGGGCTCCTTAGGATGTTGTCGGGACCATCGTGCTTCCTCTCAAGTGGAGACGGGTATGGTGGTGAACTTCTTGAGTTGCAGCAAGGGTGTGAAAGACCCTTTCGAAGTTCCAGAGGTTAGGTGTCATTAGTCTCCAGACGCCTCATCGGAAATAGGCCTCATCTCGCCTGGAAGGGAGAACTTCCTGGATTTTCTCGAGTTGCGGCAGGTGTTCTCGAGTTACGACGGGGACCTCAGGGACCGGCCCTGGTGGCCTCAGGAGAGGCCAGTCCCCATGCGAGTTGCTAGGGGCCCTCTCGGGATTCCTCTCCCGTCGATACCGGGGCCAAAAAGCTTGTGTGGAGTCAGGGCCGGAACCGAGGATTCCTCTCAGGGGCTGATATGGATCTTTGGATACTTCTGGAGTCTCGCCAGGGGAGACAGGCCTCGTTTCGTGAGGGGGCATGCACGTGCACTTTCCTTCCAGGCTGCAGCAGCAATGTCACGCTTCCCGTCGCGTGGATCAAAGGATCTGTGGTTTTCCCTCGAGGCTTTCCCTCGAGGCTTTCCCACAGGGCTGTCCCACGTGCCACCGTGGTGTGAGTCGATCCTCGGCGTGAAAGATGAGCCAGTGCAGGGCAAAGAGGTTCCTCTGGAATGGACTGAGACATCTGGGGGACTCTTGGAATGGTGGTACGACCATGGAGTTCCTCTCGCCTTTCCTGTTGAGAGTGCCTCCTCTTGAGATGCGACGGGAACGCCGGGAATTCTTTCCCGTTGAAAGCAGGGAAAGGATCCCTCATCTCGAGCTACGAGGGGGAAACGGGGCTCTTCTGGATGTGGGCGGGACCATCGTGCTTCCTCTCGAGTGGAGACGGGTATGGCGGTGAACTTCTTGAGTCGCAGCAAGGGTGTGAAAGACCCTTTCGAAGTTCCAGAGGTTAGGTGTCATTAGTCTCCAGACGCCTCATCGGAAATAAGCCTCATCTCGCCTGGAAGGGAGAACTTCCTGGATTTTCTCGAGTTGCGGCAGGTGTTCTCGAGTTACGACGGGGACCTCAGGGACCCGCCCTGGTGGCCTCAGGAGAGGCCAGTCCCCATGCGAGTTGCTAGGGGGCCTCTCGGGATTCCTCTCCCGTCGATACCGGGGCCAAAAACCTTGTGTGGAGTCAGGGCCGGAACCGAGGATTCCTCTCAGGGGCTGACATGGATCTTTGGGTACTTCTGGAGTCTCCCCAGTGGAGTCAGGCCTCGTCTCGAGTGGGGGCATGCACGTGCGCTTTCCTTCCAGGCTGTAGCAGCAATGTCACGCTTCCCGTCGCGTGGATCAAAGGATCTGTGGTTTTCCCTCGAGGCTTTCCCTCGAGGCTTTCCCACAGGGCTGTCCCACGTGCCACCGTGGTGTGAGTCGATCCTCGGCGTGAAAGATGAGCCAGTGCAGGGCAAAGAGGTTCCTCTGGAATGGACTGAGACATCTGGGGGACTCTTGGAATGGTGGTACGACCATGGAGTTCCTCTCGCCTTTCCTGTTGAGAGTGCCTCCTCTTGAGATGCGACGGGAACGCCGGGAATTCTTTCCCGTTGAAAGCAGGGAAAGGATCCCTCATCTCGAGCTACGAGGGGGAAACGGGGCTCCTTTGGATGTGGTCGGGTCCATCGTGCTTCCTCTCGAGTGGAGACGGGTATGGTGGTGAACTTCTTGAGTTGCAGCAAGGGTGTGAAAGACCCTTTCGAAGTTCCAGAGGTTAGGTGTCATTAGTCTCCAGACGCCTCATCGGAAATAGGCCTCATCTCGCCTGGAAGGGAGAACTTCCTGGATTTTCTCGAGTTGCGGCAGGTGTTCTCGAGTTACGACGGGGACCTCAGGTACTGGCCCTGGTGGCCTCAGGAGAGGCCAGTCCCCATGCGAGTTGCTAGGGGGCCTCTCGGGATTCCTCTCCCGTTGATACCGGGGCGAAAAACCTTGTGCGGAGTCAGGGCCGGAACCGAGGATTCCTCTCAGGGGCTGACATGGATCTTTGGGTACTTCTGGAGTCTCCCCAGGGGAGTCAGGCCTCGTCTCGAGTGGGGGCATGCACGTGCGCTTTCCTTCCAGGCTGTAGCAGCAATGTCACGCTTCCTGTCGCGTGGATCAAAGGATCTGTGGTTTTCCCTCGAGGCTTTCCCTCGAGGCTTTCCCACAGGGCTGTCCCACGTGCCACCGTGGTGTGAGTCGATCCTCGGCGTGAAAGATGAGCCAGTGCAGGGCAAAGAGTTTCCTCTAGAATGGACTGAGACATCTGGGGGACTCTTGGAATGGTGGTACGACCATGGAGTTCCTCTCGCCTTTCCTGTTGAGAGTGCCTCCTCTTGAGATGCGACGGGAACGCCGGGAATTCTTTCCCGTTGAAAGCAGGGAAAGGATCCATCATCTCGAGCTACGAGGGGGAAACGGGGCTCCTCTGGATGTGGGCGGGACCATCGTGCTTCCTCTCGAGTGGAGACGGGTATGGCGTTGAACTTCTTGAGTTGCAGCAAGGGTGTGAAAGACCCTTTCGAAGTTCCAGAGGTTAGGTGTCATTAGTCTCCAGACGCCTCATCGGAAATAGGCCTCATCTCGCCTGGAATGGAGAACTTCCTGGATTTTCTCGAGTTGCGGCAGGTGTTCTCGAGTTACGACGGGGACCTCAGGGACCCGCCCTGGTGGCCTCAGGAGAGGCCAGTCCCCATGCGAGTTGTTAGGGGGCCTCTCGGGATTCCTCTCCCGTCGATACTGGGGCCAAAAACCTTGTGTGGAGTCAGGGCCGGAACCGAGGATTCCTCTCAGGGGCTGACATGGATCTTTGGGTACTTCTGGAGTCTCCCCAGGGGAGTCAGGCCTCGTCTCGAGTGGGGGCATGCGCGTGCGCTTTCCTTCCAGGCTTTAGCAGCAATGTCACGCTTCCCGTCGCTTGGATCAAAGGATCTGTGGTTTTCCCTCGAGGCTTTCCCTCGAGGCTTTCCCACAGGGCTGTCCCACGTGCCACCGTGGTGTGAGTCGATCCTCGGCGTGAAAGATGAGCCAGTGCAGGGCAAAGAGGTTCCTCTGGAATGGACTGAGACATCTGGGGGACTCTTGGAATGGTGGTACGACCATGGAGTTCCTCTCGCCTTTCCTGTTGAGAGTGCCTCCTCTTGAGATGCGACGGGAACGCCGGGAATTCTTTCCCGTTGAAAGCAGGGAAAGGATCCCTCATCTCGAGCTCCGAGGGGGAAACGGGGCTCCTCTGGATGTGGGCGGGACCATCGTGCTTCCTCTCGAGTGGAGACGGGTATGGCGGTGAACTTCTTGAGTTGCAGCAAGGGTGTGAAAGACCCTTTCGAAGTTCCAGAGGTTAGGTGTCATTAGTCTCCAGACGCCTCATCGGAAATAGGCCTCATCTCGCCTGGAAGGGAGAACTTCCTGGATTTTCTCGAGTTGCGGCAGGTGTTCTCGAGTTTCGACGGGGACCTCAGGGACCCGCCCTGGTAACCTCAGGAGAGGCCAGTCCCCATGCGAGTTGCCAGGGGGCCTCTCGGGATTCCTCTCCCGTCGATACCGGGGCCAAAAAGCTTGTGTGGAGTCAGGGCCGGAACCGAGGATTCCTCTCAGGGGCTGACATGGATCTTTGGGTACTTCTGGAGTCTCCCCAGGGGAGTCAGGCCTCGTCTCGAGTGGGGGCATGCACGTGCGCTTTCCTTCCAGGCTGTAGCAGCAATGTCACGCTTCCCGTCGCGTGGATCAAAGGATCTGTGGTTTTCCTTCGAGGCTTTCCCTCGAGGCTTTCCCACAGTGCTGTCCCACGTGCCACCGTGTTGTGAGTCGATCCTCGGCGTGAAAGATGAGCCAGTGCAGGGCAAAGAGGTTCCTCTGGAATGGACTGAGTCATCTGGGGGACTCTTGGAATGGTGGTACGACCATGGAGTTCCTCTCGCCTTTCCTGTTGAGAGTGCCTCCTCTTGAGATGCGACGGGAACGCCGGGAATACTTTCCCGTTGAAAGCAGGGAAAGGATCCCTCATCTCGAGCTACGAGGGGGAAACGGGGCTCCTCTGGATGTGGGCGGGACCATCGTGCTTCCTCTCGAGTGGAGACGGGTATGGCGGTGAACTTCTTGAGTTGCAGCAAGGGTGTGAAAGACCCTTTCGAAGTTCCAGAGGTTAGGTGTCATTAGTCTCCAGAGGCCTCATCGGAAATAGGCCTCATCTCGCCTGGAAGGGAGAACTTCCTGGATTTTCTCTAGTTGCGGCAGGTGTTCTCGAGTTACGACGGGGACCTCAGGGACCCGCCCTGGTGGCCTCAGGAGAGGCCAGTCCCCATGCGAGTTGCTAGGGGGCCTCTCGGGATTCCTCTCCCGTCGATACCGGGGCCAAAAAGCTTGTGTGGAGTCAGGGCCGGAACCGAGGATTCCTCTCAAGGGCTGACATGGATCTTTGGGTACTTCTTGAGTCTCCCCAGGGGAGTCAGGCCTCGTCTCGAGTGGGGGCATGCACGTGTGCTTTCCTTCCAGGCTGTAGCAGCAATGTCACGCTTCCCGTCGCGTGGATCAAAGGATCTGTGGTTTTCCCTCGAGGCTTTCCCTGGAGGCTTTCCCACAGGGCTGTCCCAAGTGCCACCGTGTTGTGAGTCGATCCTCGGCGTGAAAGATGAGCCAGTGCAGGGCAAAGAGGTTCCTCTGGAATGGACTGAGACATCTTGGGGACTCTTGGAATGGTGGTACGACCATGGAGTTCCTCTCGCCTTTCCTGTTGAGAGTGCCTCCTCTTGAGATGCGACGGGAACGCCGGGAATTCTTTCCCGTTGAAAGCAGGGAAAGGATCCCTCATCTCGAGCTACGAGGGGGAAACAGGGCTCCTCTGGATGTGGGCGGGACCATCGTGCTTCCTCTCGAGTGGAGGCGGGTATGGCGGTGAACTTCTTGAGTTGCAGCAAGGGTGTGAAAGACCCTTTCGAAGTTCCAGAGGTTTGGTGTCATTAGTCTCCAGAGGCCTCATCGGAAATAGGCCTCATCTCGCCTGGAAGGGAGAACTTCCTGGATTTTCTCGAGTTGCGGCAGGTGTTCTCAAATTACGACGGGGACCTCAGGGACCCGCCCTGATGGCCTCCGGAGAGGCCAGTCCCCATGCGAGTTGCTAGGGGGCCTCTCGGGATTCCTCTCTCGTCGATACTGGGGCCAAAAACCTTGTGTGGAGTCAGGGCCGGAACCGAGGATTCCTCTCAGGGGCTGACATGGATCTTTGGGTACTTCTGGTGTCTCCCCAGTGGAGTCAGGCCTCGTCTCGAGTGGGGGCATGCACGTGCGCTTTCCTTTCAGGCTGTAGCAGCAATGTCACGCTTCCCGTCACGTGGATCAAAGGATCTGTGGTTTTCCCTCGAGGCTTTCCCTCGAGGCTTTCCCACAGGGCTGTCCCACGTGCCACCGTGGTGTGATTCGATCCTCGGCGTGAAAGATGAGCCAATGGAGGGCAAAGAGGTTCCTCTGGAATGGACTGAGACATCTGGGGGACTCTTGGAATGGTGGTACGACCATGGAGTTCCTCTCGCCTTTCCTGTTGAGAGTGCCTCCTCTTGAGATGCGACGGGAACGCCGGGAATTCTTTTCCGTTGAAAGCAGGGAAAGGATCCCTCATCTCGAGCTCCGAGGGTGAAACGGGGCTCCTCTGGATGTGGGCGGGACCATCGTGCTTCCTCTCTAGTGGAGACGGGTATGGCGGTGAACTTCTTGAGTTGCAGCAAGGGTGTGAAATACCCTTTCGAAGTTCCAGAGGTTAGGTGTCATTAGTCTCCAGACGCCTCATCGGAAATAGGCCTCATCTCGCCTGGAAGGGAGAACTTCCAGGATTTTCTCGAGTTGCGGCAGGTGTTCTCGAGTTACGACGGGGACCTCAGGGACCCGAGCTGGTGGCCTCAGGAGAGGCCAGTCCCTAGGCGTGTTGCTAGGGGGCCTCTCGGGATTCCTCTCCCGTTGATACCGGGGCGAAAAACCTTGTGTGGAGTCAGGGCCGGAACCGAGGATTCCTCTCAGGGGCTGACATGGATCTTTGGGTACTTCTGGAGTCTCCCCAGGGGAGTCAGGCCTCGTCTCGAGTGGGGGCATGCACGTGCGCTTTCCTTCCAGGCTGTAGCAGCAATGTCACGCTTCCCGTCGCGTGGATCAAAGGATCTGTGGTTTTCCCTTGAGGCTTTCCCTCGAGGCTTTCCCACAGGGCTGTCCCACGTGCCACCGTGGTGTGAGTCGATCCTCGGCGTGAAAGATGAGCCAGTGCAGGGCAAAGAGGTTCCTCTGGAATGGACTGAGACATCTGGGGGACTCTTGGAATGGTGGTACGACCATGGAGTTCCTCTCGCCTTTCCTGTTGAGAGTGCCTCCTCTTGAGATGCGACGGGAACGCCGGGAATTCTTTCCCGTTGAAAGCAGGGAAAGGATCCCTCATCTCGAGCTACGAGGGGGAAACGGGGCTCCTCTGGATGTGGGCGGGACCATCGTGCTTCCTCTTGAGTGGAGACGGGTATGGTGGTGAACTTCTTGAGTTGCAGCAAGGCTGAGAAAGACCCTTTCGAAGTTCCAGAGGTAAGGTGTCATTAGTCTCCAGACGCCTCATCGGAAATAGGCCTCATCTCGCCTGGAAGGGAGAACTTCCTGGATTTTCTCGAGTTGCGGCAGGTGTTTTCGAGTTACGACGGGGACCTCAGGGACCCGCCCTGGTGGCCTCAGGAGAGGCCAGTCCCTATGCGAGTTGCTAGGGGGCCTCTCGGGATTCCTCTCCCGTCGATACCGGGGCCAAAAACCTTGTGTGGAGTCAGGGCCGGAACCGAGGATTCCTCTCAGGGGCTGACATGGATCTTTGGGTACTTCTGGAGTCTCCCCAGGGGAGTCAGGCCTCGTCTCGAGTGGGGGCATGGACGTGCACTTTCCTTCCAGGCTGTAGCAGCAATGTCACGCTTCCCGTCGCGTGGATCAAATGATGTGTGGTTTTCCCTAGAGGCTTTCCCACAGGGCTGTCCCACGTGCCACCGTGGTGTGAGTCGATCCTCGGCGTGAAAGATGAGCCAGTGCAGGGCAAAGAGGTTCCTCTGGAATGGACTGAGACATCTGGGGGACTCTTGGAATGGTGGTACGACCATGGAGTTCCTCTCGCCTTTCCTGTTGAGAGTGCCTCCTCTTGAGATGCGACGGGAACGCCGGGAATTTTTTCCCGTTGAAAGCAGGGAAAGGATCCCTCATCTCGAGCTACGAGGGGGAAACGGGGCTCCTCTGGATGTGGGCGGGACCATCGTGCTTTCTCTCGAGTGGAGACGGGTATGGCGGTGAACTTCTTGAGTTGCAACAAGGGTGTGAAAGACCCTTTCGAAGTTCCAGAGGTTAGGTGTCATTAGTCTCCAGAGGCCTCATCGGAAATAGGCCTCATCTCGCCTGGAAGGGAGAACTTCCTGGATTTTCTCGAGTTGCGGCAGGTGTTCTCGAATTACGACGGGGACCTCAGGGACCCGCCCTGGTGGCCTCCGGAGAGGCCAGTCCCCTTGCGAGTTGTTAGGGGGCCTCTCGGGATTCCTCTCCCGTCGATACCGGGGCCAAAAACCTTGTGTGGAGTCAGGGCCGAAACCGAGGATTCCTCTCAGGGGCTGACATGGATCTTTGGGTACTTCTGGAGTCTCCCCAGTGGAGTCAGGCCTCGTCTCGAGTGGGGGCATGCACGTGCGCTTTCCTTTCAGGCTGTAGCAGCAATGTCACGCTTCCCGTCACGTGGATCAAAGGATCTGTGGTTTTCCCTCGAGGCTTTCCCTCGAGGCTTTCCCACAGGGCTGTCCCACGTGCCACCCTGGTGTGAGTCGATCCTCGGCGTGAAAGATGAGCTAGTGCAGGGCAAAGAGGTTCCTCTGGAATGGACTGAGACATCTGGGGGACTCTTGGAATGGTGGTACGACCATGGAGTTCCTCTCGCCTTTCCTGTTGAGAGTGCCTCCTCTTGAGATGCGACGGGAACGCCGGGAATTCTTTCCCGTTGAAAGCAGGGAAAGGATCCCTCATCTCGAGCTACGAGGGGGAAACGGGGCTCCTCTGGATGTGGGCGGGACCATCGTGCTTCCTCTCTAGTGGAGACGGGTATGGTGGTGAACTTCTTGAGTTGCAGCAAGGCTGTGAAAGACCCTTTCGAAGTTCCAGAGGTAAGGTGTCATTAGTCTCCAGACGCCTCATCGGAAATAGGCCTCATCTCGCCTGGAAGGGAGAACTTCCTGGATTTTCTCGAGTTGCGGCAGGTGTTCTCGAGTTACGACGGGGACCTCAGGGACCCGCCCTGGTGGCCTCAGGAGAGGCCAGTCCCTATGCGAGTTGCTAGGGGGCCTCTCGGGATTCCTCTCCCGTCGATACCGGGGCCAAAAACCTTGTGTGGAGTCAGGGCCGGAACCGAGGATTCCTCTCAGGGGCTGACATGGATCTTTGGGTACTTCTGGAGTCTCCCCAGGGGAGTCAGGCCTCGTCTCGAGTGGGGGCATGCACGTGCACTTTCCTTCCAGGCTGTAGCAGCAATGTCACGCTTCCCGTCGCGTGGATCAAATGATGTGTGGTTTTCCCTAGAGGCTTTCCCACAGGGCTGTCCCACGTGCCACCGTGGTGTGAGTCGATCCTCGGCGTGAAAGATGAGCCAGTGCAGGGCAAAGAGGTTCCTCTGGAATGGACTGAGACATCTGGGGGACTCTTGGAATGGTGGTACGACCATGGAGTTCCTCTCGCCTTTCCTGTTGAGAGTGCCTCCTCTTGAGATGCGACGGGAACGCCGGGAATTCTTTCCCGTTGAAAGCAGGGAAAGGATCCCTCATCTCGAGCTACGAGGGGGAAACGGGGCTCCTCTGGATGTGGGCGGGACCATCGTGCTTTCTCTCGAGTGGAGACGGGTATGGCGGTGAACTTCTTGAGTTGCAACAAGGGTGTGAAAGACCCTTTCGAAGTTCCAAAGGTTAGGTGTCATTAGTCTCCAGACGCCTCATCGGAAATAGGCCTCATCTCGCCTGGAAGGGAGAACTTCCTTGATTTTCTCGAGTTGCGGCAGGTGTTCTCGAGTTACGACGGGGACCTCAGGGACCCGCCTTGTTGGCCTCAGGAGAGGCCAGTCCCTATGCGTGTTGCTAGGGGGCCCCTCGGGATTCCTCTCCCATCGATACCGGGGCCAAAAACCTTGTGTGGAGTCAGGGCCGGAACCGAGGATTCCTCTCAGGGACTGATATGGATCTTTGGGTACTTCTGGAGTCTCGCCAGGGGAGACAGGCCTCGTCTCGTGTGGGGGCATGCACGTGCACTTTCCTTCCAGGCTGTAGCAGCAATGTCACGCTTCCCGTAGCGTGGATCAAAGGATCTGCGGTTTTCCCTCGAGGCTTTCCCTCGAGGCTTTCCCACAGGGCTGTCCCACGTGACACCGTGGTGTGAGTCGATTCTCGGCGTGAAAAATGAGCCAGTGCAGGGCAAAGAGGTTCCTCTGGAATGGACTGAGACATCTGGGGGACTCTTGGAATGGTGGTACGACCATGGAGTTCCTCTCGCCTTTCCTGTTGAGAGTGCCTCCTCTTGAGATGCGACGGGAACGCCGGGAATTCTTTCCCGTTGAAAGCAGGGAAAGGATCCCTCATCTCGAGCTACGAGGGGGAAACGGGGCTCCTCTGGATGTGGGCGGGACCATCGTGCTTCCTCTCTAGTGGAGACGGGTATGGCGGTGAACTTCTTGAGTTGCAGCAAGGGTGTGAAAGACCCTTTCGAAGTTCCAGAGGTTAGGTGTCATTAGTCTCCAGAGGCCTCATCGGAAATAGGCCTCATCTCGCCTGGAAGGGAGAACTTCCTGGATTTTCTCGAGTTGCGGCAGGTGTTGTCGAGTTACGACGGGGACCTCAGGGACCCGCCCTGGTGGCCTCAGGAGAGGCCAGTCCCCATGCGAGTTTCTAAGGGGCCTCTCGGGATTCCTCTCCCGTCGATACCGGGGCCAAAAACCTAGTGTGCAGTCAGGGCCGGAACCGAGGATTCCTCTCAGGGGCAGACATGGATCTTTGGGTACTTCTGGAGTCTCCCCAGGGGAGTCAGGCCTCGTCTCGAGTGGGGGCATGCACGTGCGCTTTCCTTCCAGGCTGTAGCAGCAATGTCACGCTTCCCGTGGCGTGGATCAAAGGATCTGTGGTTTTCCGTCGAGGCTTTCCCACAGGGCTGTCCCACGTGCCACCGTGGTGTGAGTCGATCCTCGGCGTGAAAGATGAGCCAGTGCAGGGCAAAGAGGTTCCTCTGGAATGGACTGAGACATCTGGGGGACTCTTGGAATGGTGGTACGACCATGGAGTTCCTCTCGCCTTTCCTGTTGAGAGTGCCTCCTCTTGAGATGCGACTGGAACGCCGGGAATTCTTTCCCGTTGAAAGCAGGGAAAGGATCCCTCATCTCGAGCTACGAGGGGGAAACGGGGCTCCTCTGGATGTGGGCGGGACCATCGTGCTTCCTCTCGAGTGGAGACGGGTATGGCGGTGAACTTCTTGAGTTGCAGCAAGGGTGTGAAAGACCCTTTCGAAGTTCCAGAGGTTTGGTGTCATTAGTCTCCAGAGGCCTCATCGGAAATAGGCCTCATCTCGCCTGGAAGGGAGAACTTCCTGGATTTTCTCGAGTTGCGGCAGGTGTTCTCGAGTTACGACGGGGACCTCAGGGACCCGCCCTGGTGGCCTCAGGAGAGGCCAGTCCCCATGCGAGTTGCTAGGGGGTCTCTCGGGATTCCTCTCCCGTCGATACCGGGGCCAAAAAGCTTGTGTGGAGTCAGGGCCGGAACCGAGGATTCCTCTCAGGGGCTGATATGGATCTTTGGGTACTTCTGGAGTCTCCCCAGGGGAGTCAGGCCTCGTCTCGAGTGGGAGCATGCTCGTGCGCTTTCCTTCCAGGCTGTAGCAGCAATGTCACGCTTCCCGTCGCGTGGATCAAAGGATCTGTGGTTTTCCCTCGAGGCTTTCCCTCGAGGCTTTCCCACAGGGCTGTCCCACGTGCCACCGTGGTGTGAGTCGATCCTCGGCGTGAAAGATGAGCCAGTGCAGGGCAAAGAGGTTCCTCTGGAATGGACTGAGACATCTGGGGGACTCTTGGAATGGTGGTACGACCATGGAGTTCCTCTCGCCTTTCCTGTTGAGAGTGCCTCCTCTTGAGATGCGACGGGAACGCCGGGAATTCTTTCCCGTTGAAAGCAGGGAAAGGATCCCTCATCTCGAGCTACGAGGGGGAAACGGGGCTCCTCTGGATGTGGGCGGGACCATCGTGCTTTCTCTCGAGTGGAGACGGGTATGGCGGTGAACTTCTTGAGTTGCAACAAGGGTGTGAAAGACCCTTTCGAAGTTCCAAAGGTTAGGTGTCATTAGTCTCCAGACGCCTCATCGGAAATAGGCCTCATCTCGCCTGGAAGGGAGAACTTCCTTGATTTTCTCGAGTTGCGGCAGGTGTTCTCGAGTTACGACGGGGACCTCAGGGACCCGCCTTGTTGGCCTCAGGAGAGGCCAGTCCCTATGCGTGTTGCTAGGGGGCCCCTCGGGATTCCTCTCCCATCGATACCGGGGCCAAAAACCTTGTGTGGAGTCAGGGCCGGAACCGAGGATTCCTCTCAGGGACTGATATGGATCTTTGGGTACTTCTGGAGTCTCGCCAGGGGAGACAGGCCTCGTCTCGTGTGGGGGCATGCACGTGCACTTTCCTTCCAGGCTGTAGCAGCAATGTCACGCTTCCCGTAGCGTGGATCAAAGGATCTGCGGTTTTCCCTCGAGGCTTTCCCTCGAGGCTTTCCCACAGGGCTGTCCCACGTGACACCGTGGTGTGAGTCGATTCTCGGCGTGAAAAATGAGCCAGTGCAGGGCAAAGAGGTTCCTCTGGAATGGACTGAGACATCTGGGGGACTCTTGGAATGGTGGTACGACCATGGAGTTCCTCTCGCCTTTCCTGTTGAGAGTGCCTCCTCTTGAGATGCGACGGGAACGCCGGGAATTCTTTCCCGTTGAAAGCAGGGAAACGATCCCTCATCTCGAGCTATGAGGGGGAAACGGGGCTCCTCTGGATGTGGGCGGGACCATCGTGCTTCCTCTCGAGTGGAGACGGGTATGGCGGTGAACTTCTTGAGTTGCAGCAAGGGTGTGAAAGACCCTTTCGAAGTTCCAGAGGTTAGGTGTCATTAGTCTCCAGACGCCTCATCGGAAATAGGCCTCATCTCGCCTGGAAGGGAGAACTTCCTGGATTTTCTCGAGTTGCGGCAGGTGTTGTCGAGTTACGACGGGGACCTCAGGGACCCGCCCTGGTGGCCTCAGGAGAGGCCAGTCCCCATGCGAGTTGCTAAGGGGCCTCTCGGGATTCCTCTCCCGTCGATACCGGGGCCAAAAACCTTGTGTGCAGTCAGGGCCGGAACCGAGGATTCCTCTCAGGGGCAGACATGGATCTTTGGGTACTTCTGGAGTCTCCCCAGGGGAGTCAGGCCTCGTCTCGAGTGGGGGCATGCACGTGCGCTTTCCTTCCAGGCTGTAGCAGCAATGTCACGCTTCCCGTGGCGTGGATCAAAGGATCTGTGGTTTTCCCTCTAGGCTTTCCCACAGGGCTGTCCCACGTGCCACCGTGGTGTGAGTCGATCCTCGGCGTGAAAGATGAGCCAGTGCAGGGCAAAGAGGTTCCTCTGGAATGGACTGAGACATCTGGGGGACTCTTGGAATGGTGGTACGACCATGGAGTTCCTCTCGCCTTTCCTGTTGAGAGTGCCTCCTCTTGAGATGCGACGGGAACGCCGGGAATTCTTTCCCGTTGAAAGCAGGGAAAGGATCCCTCATCTCGAGCTCCGAGGGGGAAACGGGGCTCCTTTGGATGTGGTCGGGACCATCGTGCTTCCTCTCTAGTGGAGACGGGTATGGTGGTGAACTTCTTGAGTTGCAGCAAGGGTGTGAAAGACCCTTTCGAAATTCCAGAGGTTAGGTGTCATTAGTCTCCAGACGCCTCATCGGAAATAGGCCTCATCTCGCCTGGAATGGAGAACTTCCTGGATTTTCTCGAGTTGCGGCAGGTGTTCTCGAGTTACGACGGGGACCTCAGGGACCCGCCCTCGTGGCCTCAGGAGAGGCCAGTCCCAGTGCGAGTTGCTAGGGGGCCTCTCGGGATTCCTCTCCCGTCGATACCGGGGCCAAAAACCTTCTGTGGAGTCAGGGCCGGAACCGAGGATTCCTCTCAGGGGCTGATATGGATCTTTGGATACTTCTGGAGTCTCGCCAGGGGAGACAGGCCTCGTTTCGTGAGGGGGCATGCACGTGCACTTTCCTTCCAGGCTTTAGCAGCAATGTCACGCTTCCCGTCACGTGGATCAAAGGATCTGTGGTTTTCCCTCGAGGCTTTCCCTCGAGGCTTTCCCACAGGGCTGTCCCACGTGCCACCGTGGTGTGAGTCGATCCTCGGCGTGAAAGATGAGCCAGTGCAGGGCAAAGAGGTTCCTCTGGAATGGACTGAGACATCTGGGGGACTCTTGGAATGGTGGTACGACCATGGAGTTCCTCTCGCCTTTCCTGTTGAGACTGCCTCCTCTTGAGATGCGACGGGAACGCCGGGAATTCTTTCCCGTTTAAAGCAGGGAAAGGATCCCTCATCTCGAGCTACGAGGGGGAAACGGGGCTCCTCTGGATGTGGGCGGGACCATCGTGCTTCCTCTCGAGTGGAGACGGGTATGGCGGTGAACTTCTTGAGTTGCAGCAAGGGTGTGAAAGACCCTTTCGAAGATCCAGAGGTTTGGTGTCATTAGTCTCCAGAGACCTCATCGGAAATAGCCCTCATCTCGCCTGGAAGGGAGAACTTCCTGGATTTTCTCGAGTTGCGGCAGGTGTTCTCGAGTTACGACGGGGACCTCAGGGACCCGCCCTGGTGGCCTCAGGAGAGGCGAGTCCCCATGCGAGTTGCTAGGGGGCCTCTCGGGATTCCTCTCCCGTCGATACCGGGGCCAAAAACCTTGTGTGGAGTCAGGGCTGGAACCGAGGATTCCTCTCAGGGGCTGACATGGATCTTTGGGTACTTCTGGAGTCTCCCCAGGGGAGTCAGGCCTCGTCTCGAGTGGGGGCATGCACGTGCGCTTTCCTTCCAGGCTGTAGCAGCAATGTCACGCTTCCCGTCGCGTGGATCAAAGGATCTGTGGTTTTCCCTCGAGGCTTTCCCTCGAGGCTTTCCCACAGGGCTGTCCCACGTGACACCGTGGTGTGAGTCGATCCTCGGCGTGAAAGATGAGCCAGTGCAGGGCAAAGAGGTTCCTCTGGAATGGACTGAGACATCTGGGGGACTCTTGGAATGGTGGTACGACCATGGAGTTCCTCTCGCCTTTCCGGTTGAGAGTGCCTCCTCTTGAGATGCGACGGGAACGCCGGGAATTCTTTCCCGTTGAAAGCAGGGAAAGGTTCCCTCATCTCGAGCTACGAGGGGGAAACGGGGATCCTATGGATGTGGGCGGGACCATCGTGCTTCCTCTCGAGTGGAGACGGGTATGGCGGTGAACTTCTTGAGTCGCAGCAAGGGTGTGAAAGACCCTTTCGAAGATCCAGAGGTTAGGTGTCATTAGTCTCCAGACGCCTCATCGGAAATAGGCCTCATCTCGCCTGGAAGGGAGAACTTCCTGGATTTTCTCGAGTTGCGGCAGGTGCTCTCGAGTTACGACGAGGACCTCAGCGACCCGCCCTGGTGGCCTCAGGAGTGGCCAGTCCCCATGCGAGTTGCTAGGGGGCCTCTCGGGATTCCTCTCCCGTCGATACCGGGGCCAAAAACCTTGTGTGGAGTCAGGGCCGGAACCGAGGATTCCTCTCAGGGGCTGACATGGATCTTTGGGTACTTCTGGAGTCTCCCCAGGGGAGTCAGGCCTCGTCTCGAGTGGGGGCATGCACGTGCGCTTTCCTTCCAGGCTGTAGCAGCAATGTCACGCTTCCCGTCGCGTGGATCAAAGGATCTGTGGTTTTCCCTCGAGGCTTTCCCACAGGGCTGTCCCACGTGCCACCGTGGTGTGAGTCGATCCTCGGCGTGAAAGATGAGCCAGTGCAGGGCAAAGAGGTTCCTCTGGAATGGACTGAGACATCTGGGGAACTCTTGGAATGGTGGTACGACCATGGAGTTCCTCTCGCCTTTCCTGTTGAGAGTGCCTCCTCTTGAGATGCGACGGGAACGCCGGGAATTCTTCCCCGTTTAAAGCAGGGAAAGGATCCCTCATCTCGAGCTACGAGGGGGAAATGGGGATCCTCTGGATGTGGGCGGGACCATCGTGCTTCCACTCTAGTGGAGACGGGTATGGCGGTGAACTTCTTGAGTCGCAGCAAGGGTATGAAAGACCCTTTCGAAGTTCCAGAGGTTAGGTGTCATTAGTCTCCAGACGCCTCATCGGAAATAGGCCTCATCTCGCCTGGAAGGGAGAACTTCCTGGATTTTCTCGAGTTGCGGCAGGTGCTCTCGAGTTACGACGAGGACCTCAGGGACCCGCCCTGGTGGCCTCAGGAGAGGCCAGTCCCCATGCGAGTTGCTAGGGGGCCTCTCGGGAATCCTCTCCCGTCGATACCGGGGCCAAAAACCTTGTGTGGAGTCAGGGCCGGAACCGAGGATTCCTCTCAGGGGCTGACATGGATCTTCGGGTACTTCTGGAGTCTCCCCAGGGGAGTCAGGCCTCGTCTCGAGTGGGGGCATGCACGTGCGCTTTCCTTCCAGGCTGTAGCAGCAATGTCACGCTTCCCGTCGCGTGGATCAAAGGATCTGTGGTTTTCCCTCGAGGCTTTCCCTCGAGGCTTTCCCACAGGGCTGTCCCACGTGCCACCGTGGTGTGAGTCGATCCTCGGCGTGAAAGATGAGCCAGTGCAGGGCAAAGAGGTTCCTCTGGAATGGACTGAGACATCTGGGGGACTCTTGGAATGGTGGTACGACCATGGAGTTCCTCTCGCCTTTCCTGTTGAGAGTGCCTCCTCTTGAGATGCGACGGGAACGCCGGGAATTCTTTCCCGTTGAAAGCAGGGAAACGATCCCTCATCTCGAGCTATGAGGGGGAAACGGGGCTCCTCTGGATGTGGGCGGGACCATCGTGCTTCCTCTCGAGTGGAGACGGGTATGGCGGTGAACTTCTTGAGTTGCAGCAAGGGTGTGAAAGACCCTTTCGAAGTTCCAGAGGTTAGGTGTCATTAGTCTCCAGACGCCTCATCGGAAATAGGCCTCATCTCGCCTGGAAGGGAGAACTTCCTGGATTTTCTCGAGTTGCGGCAGGTGTTGTCGAGTTACGACGGGGACCTCAGGGACCCGCCCTGGTGGCCTCAGGAGAGGCCAGTCCCCATGCGAGTTGCTAAGGGGCCTCTCGGGATTCCTCTCCCGTCGATACCGGGGCCAAAAACCTTGTGTGCAGTCAGGGCCGGAACCGAGGATTCCTCTCAGGGGCAGACATGGATCTTTGGGTACTTCTGGAGTCTCCCCAGGGGAGTCAGGCCTCGTCTCGAGTGGGGGCATGCACGTGCGCTTTCCTTCCAGGCTGTAGCAGCAATGTCACGCTTCCCGTGGCGTGGATCAAAGGATCTGTGGTTTTCCCTCTAGGCTTTCCCACAGGGCTGTCCCACGTGCCACCGTGGTGTGAGTCGATCCTCGGCGTGAAAGATGAGCCAGTGCAGGGCAAAGAGGTTCCTCTGGAATGGACTGAGACATCTGGGGGACTCTTGGAATGGTGGTACGACCATGGAGTTCCTCTCGCCTTTCCTGTTGAGAGTGCCTCCTCTTGAGATGCGACGGGAACGCCGGGAATTCTTTCCCGTTGAAAGCAGGGAAAGGATCCCTCATCTCGAGCTCCGAGGGGGAAACGGGGCTCCTTTGGATGTGGTCGGGACCATCGTGCTTCCTCTCTAGTGGAGACGGGTATGGTGGTGAACTTCTTGAGTTGCAGCAAGGGTGTGAAAGACCCTTTCGAAATTCCAGAGGTTAGGTGTCATTAGTCTCCAGACGCCTCATCGGAAATAGGCCTCATCTCGCCTGGAATGGAGAACTTCCTGGATTTTCTCGAGTTGCGGCAGGTGTTCTCGAGTTACGACGGGGACCTCAGGGACCCGCCCTCGTGGCCTCAGGAGAGGCCAGTCCCCGTGCGAGTTGCTAGGGGGCCTCTCGGGATTCCTCTCCCGTCGATACCGGGGCCAAAAACCTTCTGTGGAGTCAGGGCCGGAACCGAGGATTCCTCTCAGGGGCTGATATGGATCTTTGGATACTTCTGGAGTCTCGCCAGGGGAGACAGGCCTCGTTTCGTGAGGGGGCATGCACGTGCACTTTCCTTCCAGGCTTTAGCAGCAATGTCACGCTTCCCGTCACGTGGATCAAAGGATCTGTGGTTTTCCCTCGAGGCTTTCCCTCGAGGCTTTCCCACAGGGCTGTCCCACGTGCCACCGTGGTGTGAGTCGATCCTCGGCGTGAAAGATGAGCCAGTGCAGGGCAAAGAGGTTCCTCTGGAATGGACTGAGACATCTGGGGGACTCTTGGAATGGTGGTACGACCATGGAGTTCCTCTCGCCTTTCCTGTTGAGACTGCCTCCTCTTGAGATGCGACGGGAACGCCGGGAATTCTTTCCCGTTTAAAGCAGGGAAAGGATCCCTCATCTCGAGCTACGAGGGGGAAACGGGGCTCCTCTGGATGTGGGCGGGACCATCGTGCTTCCTCTCGAGTGGAGACGGGTATGGCGGTGAACTTCTTGAGTTGCAGCAAGGGTGTGAAAGACCCTTTCGAAGATCCAGAGGTTTGGTGTCATTAGTCTCCAGAGACCTCATCGGAAATAGCCCTCATCTCGCCTGGAAGGGAGAACTTCCTGGATTTTCTCGAGTTGCGGCAGGTGTTCTCGAGTTACGACGGGGACCTCAGGGACCCGCCCTGGTGGCCTCAGGAGAGGCGAGTCCCCATGCGAGTTGCTAGGGGGCCTCTCGGGATTCCTCTCCCGTCGATACCGGGGCCAAAAACCTTGTGTGGAGTCAGGGCTGGAACCGAGGATTCCTCTCAGGGGCTGACATGGATCTTTGGGTACTTCTGGAGTCTCCCCAGGGGAGTCAGGCCTCGTCTCGAGTGGGGGCATGCACGTGCGCTTTCCTTCCAGGCTGTAGCAGCAATGTCACGCTTCCCGTCGCGTGGATCAAAGGATCTGTGGTTTTCCCTCGAGGCTTTCCCTCGAGGCTTTCCCACAGGGCTGTCCCACGTGACACCGTGGTGTGAGTCGATCCTCGGCGTGAAAGATGAGCCAGTGCAGGGCAAAGAGGTTCCTCTGGAATGGACTGAGACATCTGGGGGACTCTTGGAATGGTGGTACGACCATGGAGTTCCTCTCGCCTTTCCGGTTGAGAGTGCCTCCTCTTGAGATGCGACGGGAACGCCGGGAATTCTTTCCCGTTGAAAGCAGGGAAAGGTTCCCTCATCTCGAGCTACGAGGGGGAAACGGGGATCCTATGGATGTGGGCGGGACCATCGTGCTTCCTCTCGAGTGGAGACGGGTATGGCGGTGAACTTCTTGAGTCGCAGCAAGGGTGTGAAAGACCCTTTCGAAGATCCAGAGGTTAGGTGTCATTAGTCTCCAGACGCCTCATCGGAAATAGGCCTCATCTCGCCTGGAAGGGAGAACTTCCTGGATTTTCTCGAGTTGCGGCAGGTGCTCTCGAGTTACGACGAGGACCTCAGCGACCCGCCCTGGTGGCCTCAGGAGTGGCCAGTCCCCATGCGAGTTGCTAGGGGGCCTCTCGGGATTCCTCTCCCGTCGATACCGGGGCCAAAAACCTTGTGTGGAGTCAGGGCCGGAACCGAGGATTCCTCTCAGGGGCTGACATGGATCTTTGGGTACTTCTGGAGTCTCCCCAGGGGAGTCAGGCCTCGTCTCGAGTGGGGGCATGCACGTGCGCTTTCCTTCCAGGCTGTAGCAGCAATGTCACGCTTCCCGTCGCGTGGATCAAAGGATCTGTGGTTTTCCCTCGAGGCTTTCCCACAGGGCTGTCCCACGTGCCACCGTGGTGTGAGTCGATCCTCGGCGTGAAAGATGAGCCAGTGCAGGGCAAAGAGGTTCCTCTGGAATGGACTGAGACATCTGGGGAACTCTTGGAATGGTGGTACGACCATGGAGTTCCTCTCGCCTTTCCTGTTGAGAGTGCCTCCTCTTGAGATGCGACGGGAACGCCGGGAATTCTTCCCCGTTTAAAGCAGGGAAAGGATCCCTCATCTCGAGCTACGAGGGGGAAATGGGGATCCTCTGGATGTGGGCGGGACCATCGTGCTTCCACTCTAGTGGAGACGGGTATGGCGGTGAACTTCTTGAGTCGCAGCAAGGGTATGAAAGACCCTTTCGAAGTTCCAGAGGTTAGGTGTCATTAGTCTCCAGACGCCTCATCGGAAATAGGCCTCATCTCGCCTGGAAGGGAGAACTTCCTGGATTTTCTCGAGTTGCGGCAGGTGCTCTCGAGTTACGACGAGGACCTCAGGGACCCGCCCTGGTGGCCTCAGGAGAGGCCAGTCCCCATGCGAGTTGCTAGGGGGCCTCTCGGGAATCCTCTCCCGTCGATACCGGGGCCAAAAACCTTGTGTGGAGTCAGGGCCGGAACCGAGGATTCCTCTCAGGGGCTGACATGGATCTTCGGGTACTTCTGGAGTCTCCCCAGGGGAGTCAGGCCTCGTCTCGAGTGGGGGCATGCACGTGCGCTTTCCTTCCAGGCTGTAGCAGCAATGTCACGCTTCCCGTCGCGTGGATCAAAGGATCTGTGGTTTTCCCTCGAGGCTTTCCCTCGAGGCTTTCCCACAGGGCTGTCCCACGTGGCACCGTGGTGTGAGTCGATCCTCGGCGTGAAAGATGAGCCAGTGCAGGGCAAAGAGGTTCCTCTGGAATGGACTGAGACATCTGGGGGACTCTTGGAATGGTGGTACGACCATGGAGTTCCTCTCGCCTTTCCTGTTGAGAGTGCCTCCTCTTGAGATGCGACGGGAACGCCGGGAATTCTTTCCCGCTGAAAGCAGGGAAAGGATCCCTCATCTCAAGCTCCGAGGTGGAAACGGGGCTCCTCTGGATGTGGGCGGGACCATCGTGCTTCCTCTCGAGTGGAGACGGGTATGGCGGTGAACTTCTTGAGTTGCAGCAAGGGTGTGAAAGACCCTTTCGAAGTTCCAGAGGTTTGGTGTCATTAGTCTCCAGAGGCCTCATCGGAAATAGGCCTCATCTCGCCTGGAAGGGAGAACTTCCTGGATTTTCTCGAGTTGCGGCAGGTGTTCTCGAGTTACGACGGGGACCTCAGGGACACGCCCTGGTGGCCTCAGGAGAGGCCAGTCCCCATGCGAGTTGCTAGGGGGTCTCTCGGGATTCCTCTCCCGTCGATACCGGGGCCAAAAACCTTGTGTGGAGTCAGGGCCGGAACCGAGGATTCCTCTCAGGGGCTGACATGGATCTTTGGGTACTTCTGGAGTCTCCCCAGGGGAGTCAGGCCTCGTCTCGAGTGGGGGCATGCTCGTGCGCTTTCCTTCCAGGCTGTAGCAGCAATGTCACGCTTCCCGTCGCGTGGATCAAAGGATCTGTGGTTTTCCCTCGAGGCTTTCCCTCGAGGCTTTCCCACAGGGCTGTCCCACGTGCCACCGTGTTGTGAGTCGATCCTCGGCGTGAAAGATGAGCCAGTGCAGGGCAAAGAGGTTCCTCTGGAATGGACTGAGACATCTGGGGGACTCTTGGAATGGTGGAACGACCATGGAGTTCCTCTCGCCTTTCCTGTTGAGAGTGCCTCCTCTTGAGATGCGACGGGAACGCCGGGAATTCTTTCCCGTTTAAAGCAGGGAAAGGATCCCTCATCTCGAGCTACGAGGGGGAAACGGGGCTCCTCTGGATGTGGGCGGGACCATCGTGCTTCCTCTCGAGTGGAGACGGGTATGGCGGTGAACTTCTTGAGTTGCAGCAAGGGTGTAGAAGACCCTTTCGAAGTTCCAGAGGTTTGGTGTCATTAGTCTCCAGAGGCCTCATCGGAAATAGGCCTCATCTCGCCTGGAAGGGAGAACTTCCTGGATTTTCTCGAGTTGCGGCAGGTGTTCTAGAGTTACGACGGGGACCTCAGGGACCCGCCCTGGTGGCCTCAGGAGAGGCCAGTCCCCATGCGAGTTGCTAGGGGGTCTCTCGGGATTCCTCTCCCGTCGATACCGGGGCCAAAAACCTTGTGTGGAGTCAGGGCCGGAACCGAGGATTCCTCTCAGGGGCTGACATGGATCTTTGGGTACTTCTGGAGTCTCCCCAGGGGAGTCAGGCCTCGTCTCGAGTAGGGCATGCACGTGCGCTTTCCTTCCAGGCTGTAGCAGCAATGTCACGCTTCCCGTCGCGTGGATCAAAGGATCTGTGGTTTTCCCTCGAGGCTTTCCCTCGAGGCTTTCCCACAGGGCTGTCCCACGTGCCACCGTGGTGAGAGTCGATCCTCGGCGTGAAAGATGAGCCAGTGCAGGGCAAAGAGTTTCCTCTGGAATGGACTGAGACATCTGGGGGACTCTTGGAATGGTGGTACGACCATGGAGTTCCTCTCGCCTTTCCTGTTGAGAGTGCCTCCTCTTGAGATGCGACGGGAACACAGGGAATTCTTTCCCGTTGAAAGCAGGGAAAGGATCCCTCATCTCGAGCTACGAGGGGGAAACGGGGCTCCTTTGGATGTTGTCGGGACCATCGTGCTTCCTCTCGAGTGGAGACGGGTATGGTGGTGAACTTCTTGAGTTGCAGCAAGGGTGTGAAAGACCCTTTCAAAGTTCCAGAGGTTAGGTGTCATTGGTCTAAAGACGCCTCATCGGAAATAGGCCTCATCTCGCCTGGAAGGGAGAACTTCCTGGATTTTCTCGAGTTGCGGCAGGTGTTCTCGAGTTACGACGGGGACCTCAGGGACCGGCCCTGGTGGCCTCAGGAGAGGCCAGTCCCCATGCGAGTTGCTAGGGGGCCTCTCGGGATTCCTCTCCCGTCGATACCGGGGCCAAAAACCTTGTGTGGAGTCAGGGCCGGAACCGAGGATTCCTCTCAGGGGCTGATATGGATCTTTGGATACTTCTGGAGTCTCGCCAGGGGAGACAGGCCTCGTTTCGTGAGGGGGCATGCACGTGCACTTTCCTTCCAGGCTGTAGCAGCAATGTCACGCTTCCCGTCGCGTGGATCAAAGGATCTGTGGTTTTCCCTCGAGGCTTTCCCTCGAGGCTTTCCCACAGGGCTGTCCCACGTGCCACCGTGGTGTGAGTCGATCCTCGGCGTGAAAGATGAGCCAGTGCAGGGCAAAGAGGTTCCTCTGGAATGGACTGAGACATCTGGGGGACTCTTGGAATGGTGGTACGACCATGGAGTTCCTCTCGCCTTTCCTGTTGAGAGTGCCTCCTCTTGAGATGCGACGGGAACGCCGGGAATTCTTTCCCGTTGAAAGCAGGGAAAGGATCCCTCATCTCGAGCTACGAGGGGGAAACGGGGCTCTTCTGGATGTGGGCGGGACCATCGTGCTTCCTCTCGAGTGGAGACGGGTATGGCGGTGAACTTCTTGAGTCGCAGCAAGGGTGTGAAAGACCCTTTCGAAGTTCCAGAGGTTAGGTGTCATTAGTCTCCTGACGCCTCATCGGAAATAAGCCTCATCTCGCCTGGAAGAGTGAACTTCCTGGATTTTCTCGAGTTGCGGCAGGTGTTCTCGAGTTACGACGGGGACCTCAGGGACCCGCCCTGGTGGCCTCAGGAGAGGACAGTCCCCATGCGAGTTGCTAGGGGGCCTCTCGGGATTCCTCTCCCGTCGAAACCGGGGCCAAAAACCTTGTGTGGAGTCAGGGCCGGAACCGAGGATGCCTCTCAGGGGCTGACATGGATCTTTGGGTACTTCTGGAGTCTCCCCAGTGGAGTCAGGCCTCGTCTCGAGTGGGGGCATGCACGTGCGCTTTCCTTCCAGGCTGTAGCAGCAATGTCACGCTTCCCGTCGCGTGGATCAAAGGATCTGTGGTTTTCCCTCGAGGCTTTCCCTCGAGGCTTTCCCACAGGGCTGTCCCACGTGCCACCGTGGTGTGAGTCGATCCTCGGCATGAAAGATGAGCCAGTGCAGGGCAAAGAGGTTCCTCTGGAATGGACTGAGACATCTGGGGGACTCTTGGAATGGTGGTACGACCATGGAGTTCCTCTCGCCTTTCCTGTTGAGAGTGCCTCCTCTTGAGATGCGACGGGAACGCCGGGAATTCTTTCCCGTTGAAAGCAGGGAAAGGATCCCTCATCTCGAGCTACGAGGGGGAAACGGGGCTCCTCTGGATGTGGGCGGGACCATCGTGCTTCCTCTCGAGTGGAGACGGGTATGGTGGTGAACTTCTTGAGTTGCAGCAAGGGTGTGAAAGACCCTTTCGAAGTTCCAGAGGTTTGGTGTCATTAGTCTCCAGAGGCCTCATCGGAAATAGGCCTCATCTCGCCTGGAAGGGAGAACTTCCTGGATTTTCTCGAGTTGCGGCAGGTGTTCTCGAGTTACGACGGGGACCTCAGGGACCCGCCCTGGTGGCCTCAGGAGAGGCCAGTCCCCATGCGAGTTGCTAGGGGGCCTCTCGGGATTCCTCTCCCGTCGATACCGGGGCCAAAAACCTTGTGTGGAGTCAGGGCCGGAACCGAGGATTCCTCTCAGGGGCTGACATGGATCTTTGGGTACTTCTGGAGTCTCCCCAGGGGAGTCAGGCCTCGTCTCGAGTGGGGGCATGCACGTGCGCTTTCCTTTCAGGCTGTAGCAGCAATGTCACGCTTCCCGTCACGTGGATCAAAGGATCTGTGGTTTTCCCTCGAGGCTTTCCCTCGAGGCTTTCCCACAGGGCTGTCCCACGTGCCACCGTGGTGTGAGTCGATCCTCGGCGTGAAAGATGAGCCAATGCAGGGCAAAGAGGTTCCTCTGGAATGGACTGAGACATCTGGGGGACTCTTGGAATGGTGGTACGACCATGGAGTTCCTCTCGCCTTTCCTGTTGAGAGTGCCTCCTCTTGAGATGCGACGGGAACGCCGGGAATTCTTTCCCGTTGAAAGCAGGGAAAGGATCCCTCATCTCGAGCTACGAGGGGGAAACGGGGCTCCTCTGGATGTGGGCGGGACCATCGTGCTTCCTCTCTAGTGGAGACGGGTATGGTGGTGAACTTCTTGAGTTGCAGCAAGGCTGTGAAAGACCCTTTCGAAGTTCCAGAGGTAAGGTGTCATTAGTCTCCAGACGCCTCATCGGAAATAGGCCTCATCTCGCCTGGAAGGGAGAACTTCCTGGATTTTCTCGAGTTGCGGCAGGTGTTCTCGAGTTACGACGGGGACCTCAGGGACCGGCCCTGGTGGCCTCAGGAGATGCCAGTCCCTATGCGAGTTGCTAGGGGGCCTCTCGGGATTCCTCTCCCGTCGATACCGGGGCCAAAAACCTTGTGTGGAGTCAGGGCCGGAACCGAGGATTCCTCTCAGGGGCTGACATGGATCTTTGGGTACTTCTGGAGTCTCCCCAGGGGAGTCAGGCCTCGTCTCGAGTGGGGGCATGCACGTGCACTTTCCTTCCAGGCTGTAGCAGCAATGTCACGCTTCCCGTCGCGTGGATCAAATGATGTGTGGTTTTCCCTAGAGGCTTTCCCACAGGGCTGTCCCACGTGCCACCGTGGTGTGAGTCGATCCTCGGCGTGAAAGATGAGCCAGTGCAGGGCAAAGAGGTTCCTCTGGAATGGACTGAGACATCTGGGGGACTCTTGGAATGGTGGTACGACCATGGAGTTCCTCTCGCCTTTCCTGTTGAGAGTGCCTCCTCTTGAGATGCGACGGGAACGCCGGGAATTCTTTCCCGTTGAAAGCAGGGAAAGGATCCCTCATCTCGAGCTACGAGGGGGAAACGGGGCTCCTCTGGATGTGGGCGGGACCATCGTGCTTCCTCTCGAGTGGAGACGGGTATGGCGGTGAACTTCTTGAGTTGCAGCAAGGGTGTGAAAGACCCTTTCGAAGTTCCAGAGGTTTGGTGTCATTAGTCTCCAGGGGCCTCATCGGAAATAGGCCTCATCTCGCCTGGAAGGGAGAACTTCCTGGATTTTCTCGAGTTGCGGCAGGTGTTCTCGAGTTACGACGGGGACCTCAGGGACCCGCCCTGGTGGCCTCAGGAGAGGCCAGTCCCCATGCGAGTTGCTAGGGGGCCTCTCGGGATTCCTCTCCCGTCGATACCGGGGCCAAAAACCTTGTGTGGAGTCAGGGCCGGAACCGAGGATTCCTCTCAGGGGCTGACATGGATCTTTGGGTACTTCTGGAGTCTCCCCAGGGGAGTCAGGCCTCGTCTCGAGTAGGGGCATGCACGTGCGCTTTCCTTCCAGGCTGTAGCAGCAATGTCACGCTTCCCGTCGCGTGGATCAAAGGATCTGTGTTTTTCCCTCGAGGCTTTCCCTCGAGGCTTTCCCACAGGGCTGTCCCACGTGCCACCGTGGTGTGAGTCGATCCTCGGCGTGAAAGATGAGCCAGTGCAGGGCAAAGAGGTTCCTCTGGAATGGACTGAGACATCTGGGGGACTCTTGGAATGGTGGTACGACCATGGAGTTCCTCTCGCATTTCCTGTTGAGAGTGCCTCCGCTTGAGATGCGACGGGAACGCAGGGAATTCTTTCCCGTTGAAAGCAGGGAAAGGATCCCTCATCTCGAGCTACGAGGGGGAAACGGGGCTCCTCTGGATGTGGGCGGGACCATCGTGCTTCCTCTCGAGTGGAGACGGGTATGGTGGTGAACTTCTTGAGTTGCAGCAAGGGTGTGAAAGACCCTTTCGAAGTTCCAGAGGTTTGGTGTCATTAGTCTCCAGAGGCCTCATCGGAAATAGGCCTCATCTCGCCTGGAAGGGAGAACTTCCTGGATTTTCTCGAGTTGCGGCAGGTGTTCTCGAGTTACGACGGGGACCTCAGGGACCCGCCCTGGTGGCCTCAGGAGAGGCCAGTCCCCATGCGAGTTGCTAGGGGGCCTCTCGGGATTCCTCTCCCGTTGATACCGGGGCCAAAAACCTTGTGTGGAGTCAGGGCCGGAACCGAGGATTCCTCTCAGGGGCTGACATGGATCTTTGGGTACTTCTGGAGTCTCCCCAGGGGAGTCAGGCCTCGTCTCGAGTGGGGGCATGCACGTGCGCTTTCCTTTCAGGCTGTAGCAGCAATGTCACGCTTCCCGTCACGTGGATCAAAGGATCTGTGGTTTTCCCTCGAGGCTTTCCCTCGAGGCTTTCCCACAGGGCTGTCCCACGTGCCACCGTGGTGTGAGTCGATCCTCGGCGTGAAAGATGAGCCAATGCAGGGCAAAGAGGTTCCTCTGGAATGGACTGAGACATCTGGGGGACTCTTGGAATGGTGGTACGACCATGGAGTTCCTCTCGCCTTTCCTGTTGAGAGTGCCTCCTCTTGAGATGCGACGGGAACGCCGGGAATTCTTTCCCGTTGAAAGCAGGGAAAGGATCCCTCATCTCGAGCTACGAGGGGGAAACGGGGCTCCTCTGGATGTGGGCGGGACCATCGTGCTTCCTCTCTAGTGGAGACGGGTATGGTGGTGAACTTCTTGAGTTGCAGCAAGGCTGTGAAAGACCCTTTCGAAGTTCCAGAGGTAAGGTGTCATTAGTCTCCAGACGCCTCATCGGAAATAGGCCTCATCTCGCCTGGAAGGGAGAACTTCCTGGATTTTCTCGAGTTGCGGCAGGTGTTCTCGAGTTACGACGGGGACCTCAGGGACCCGCCCTGGTGGCCTCAGGAGATGCCAGTCCCTATGCGAGTTGCTAGGGGGCCTCTCGGGATTCCTCTCCCGTCGATACCGGGGCCAAAAACCTTGTGTGGAGTCAGGGCCGGAACCGAGGATTCCTCTCAGGGGCTGACATGGATCTTTGGGTACTTCTGGAGTCTCCCCAGGGGAGTCAGGCCTCGTCTCGAGTGGGGGCATGCACGTGCACTTTCCTTCCAGGCTGTAGCAGCAATGTCACGCTTCCCGTCGCGTGGATCAAATGATGTGTGGTTTTCCCTAGAGGCTTTCCCACAGGGCTGTCCCACGTGCCACCGTGGTGTGAGTCGATCCTCGGCGTGAAAGATGAGCCAGTGCAGGGCAAAGAGGTTCCTCTGGAATGGACTGAGACATCTGGGGGACTCTTGGAATGGTGGTACGACCATGGAGTTCCTCTCGCCTTTCCTGTTGAGAGTGCCTCCTCTTGAGATGCGACGGGAACGCCGGGAATTCTTTCCCGTTGAAAGCAGGGAAAGGATCCCTCATCTCGAGCTACGAGGGAGAAACGGGGCTCCTCTGGATGTGGGCGGGACCATCGTGCTTCCTCTCGAGTGGAGACGGGTATGGCGGTGAACTTCTTGAGTTGCAGCAAGGGTGTGAAAGACCCTTTCGAAGTTCCAGAGGTTTGGTGTCATTAGTCTCCAGGGGCCTCATCGGAAATAGGCCTCATCTCGCCTGGAAGGGAGAACTTCCTGGATTTTCTCGAGTTGCGGCAGGTGTTCTCGAGTTACGACGGGGACCTCAGGGACCCGCCCTGGTGGCCTCAGGAGAGGCCAGTCCCCATGCGAGTTGCTAGGGGGCCTCTCGGGATTCCTCTCCCGTCGATACCGGGGCCAAAAACCTTGTGTGGAGTCAGGGCCGGAACCGAGGATTCCTCTCAGGGGCTGATATGGATCTTTGGATACTTCTGGAGTCTCGCCAGGGGAGACAGGCCTCGTTTCGTGAGGGGGCATGCACGTGCACTTTCCTTCCAGGCTGTAGCAGCAATGTCACGCTTCCCGTCGCGTGGATCAAAGGATCTGTGGTTTTCCCTCGAGGCTTTCCCTCGAGGCTTTCCCACAGGGCTGTCCCACGTGCCACCGTGGTGTGAGTCGATCCTCGGCGTGAAAGATGAGCCAGTGCAGGGCAAAGAGGTTCCTCTGGAATGGACTGAGACATCTGGGGGACTCTTGGAATGGTGGTACGACCATGGAGTTCCTCTCGCCTTTCCTGTTGAGAGTGCCTCCTCTTGAGATGCGACGGGAACGCCGGGAATTCTTTCCCGTTGAAAGCAGGGAAAGGATCCCTCATCTCGAGCTACGAGGGGGAAACGGGGCTCTTCTGGATGTGGGCGGGACCATCGTGCTTCCTCTCGAGTGGAGACGGGTATGGCGGTGAACTTCTTGAGTCGCAGCAAGGGTGTGAAAGACCCTTTCGAAGTTCCAGAGGTTAGGTGTCATTAGTCTCCTGACGCCTCATCGGAAATAAGCCTCATCTCGCCTGGAAGAGTGAACTTCCTGGATTTTCTCGAGTTGCGGCAGGTGTTCTCGAGTTACGACGGGGACCTCAGGGACCCGCCCTGGTGGCCTCAGGAGAGGACAGTCCCCATGCGAGTTGCTAGGGGGCCTCTCGGGATTCCTCTCCCGTCGAAACCGGGGCCAAAAACCTTGTGTGGAGTCAGGGCCGGAACCGAGGATGCCTCTCAGGGGCTGACATGGATCTTTGGGTACTTCTGTAGTCTCCCCAGTGGAGTCAGGCCTCGTCTCGAGTGGGGGCATGCACGTGCGCTTTCCTTCCAGGCTGTAGCAGCAATGTCACGCTTCCCGTCGCGTGGATCAAAGGATCTGTGGTTTTCCCTCGAGGCTTTCCCTCGAGGCTTTCCCACAGGGCTGTCCCACGTGCCACCGTGGTGTGAGTCGATCCTCGGCATGAAAGATGAGCCAGTGCAGGGCAAAGAGGTTCCTCTGGAATGGACTGAGACATCTGGGGGACTCTTGGAATGGTGGTACGACCATGGAGTTCCTCTCGCCTTTCCTGTTGAGAGTGCCTCCTCTTGAGATGCGACGGGAACGCCGGGAATTCTTTCCCGTTGAAAGCAGGGAAAGGATCCCTCATCTCGAGCTACGAGGGGGAAACGGGGCTCCTCTGGATGTGGGCGGGACCATCGTGCTTCCTCTCGAGTGGAGACGGGTATGGTGGTGAACTTCTTGAGTTGCAGCAAGGGTGTGAAAGACCCTTTCGAAGTTCCAGAGGTTTGGTGTCATTAGTCTCCAGAGGCCTCATCGGAAATAGGCCTCATCTCGCCTGGAAGGGAGAACTTCCTGGATTTTCTCGAGTTGCGGCAGGTGTTCTCGAGTTACGACGGGGACCTCAGGGACCCGCCCTGGTGGCCTCAGGAGAGGCCAGTCCCCATGCGAGTTGCTAGGGGGCCTCTCGGGATTCCTCTCCCGTCGATACCGGGGCCAAAAACCTTGTGTGGAGTCAGGGCCGGAACCGAGGATTCCTCTCAGGGGCTGACATGGATCTTTGGGTACTTCTGGAGTCTCCCCAGGGGAGTCAGGCCTCGTCTCGAGTGGGGGCATGCACGTGCGCTTTCCTTTCAGGCTGTAGCAGCAATGTCACGCTTCCCGTCACGTGGATCAAAGGATCTGTGGTTTTCCCTCGATGCTTTCCCTCGAGGCTTTCCCACAGGGCTGTCCCACGTGCCACCGTGGTGTGAGTCGATCCTCGGCGTGAAAGATGAGCCAATGCAGGGCAAAGAGGTTCCTCTGGAATGGACTGAGACATCTGGGGGACTCTTGGAATGGTGGTACGACCATGGAGTTCCTCTCGCCTTTCCTGTTGAGAGTGCCTCCTCTTGAGATGCGACGGGAACGCCGGGAATTCTTTCCCGTTGAAAGCAGGGAAAGGATCCCTCATCTCGAGCTACGAGGGGGAAACGGGGCTCCTCTGGATGTGGGCGGGACCATCGTGCTTCCTCTCTAGTGGAGACGGGTATGGTGGTGAACTTCTTGAGTTGCAGCAAGGCTGTGAAAGACCCTTTCGAAGTTCCAGAGGTAAGGTGTCATTAGTCTCCAGACGCCTCATCGGAAATAGGCCTCATCTCGCCTGGAAGGGAGAACTTCCTGGATTTTCTCGAGTTGCGGCAGGTGTTCTCGAGTTACGACGGGGACTTCAGGGACCCGCCCTGGTGGCCTCAGGAGATGCCAGTCCCTATGCGAGTTGCTAGGGGGCCTCTCGGGATTCCTCTCCCGTCGATACCGGGGCCAAAAACCTTGTGTGGAGTCAGGGCCGGAACCGAGGATTCCTCTCAGGGGCTGACATGGATCTTTGGGTACTTCTGGAGTCTCCCCAGGGGAGTCAGGCCTCGTCTCGAGTGGGGGCATGCACGTGCACTTTCCTTCCAGGCTGTAGCAGCAATGTCACGCTTCCCGTCGCGTGGATCAAATGATGTGTGGTTTTCCCTAGAGGCTTTCCCACAGGGCTGTCCCACGTGCCACCGTGGTGTGAGTCGATCCTCGGCGTGAAAGATGAGCCAGTGCAGGGCAAAGAGGTTCCTCTGGAATGGACTGAGACATCTGGGGGACTCTTGGAATGGTGGTACGACCATGGAGTTCCTCTCGCCTTTCCTGTTGAGAGTGCCTCCTCTTGAGATGCGACGGGAACGCCGGGAATTCTTTCCCGTTGAAAGCAGGGAAAGGATCCCTCATCTCGAGCTACGAGGGGGAAACGGGGCTCCTCTGGATGTGGGCGGGACCATCGTGCTTCCTCTCGAGTGGAGACGGGTATGGCGGTGAACTTCTTGAGTTGCAGCAAGGGTGTGAAAGACCCTTTCGAAGTTCCAGAGGTTTGGTGTCATTAGTCTCCAGGGGCCTCATCGGAAATAGGCCTCATCTCGCCTGGAAGGGAGAACTTCCTGGATTTTCTCGAGTTGCGGCAGGTGTTCTCGAGTTACGACGGGGACCTCAGGGACCCGCCCTGGTGGCCTCAGGAGAGGCCAGTCCCCATGCGAGTTGCTAGGGGGCCTCTCGGGATTCCTCTCCCGTCGATACCGGGGCCAAAATCCTTGTGTGGAGTCAGGGCCGGAACCGAGGATTCCTCTCAGGGGCTGACATGGATCTTTGGGTACTTCTGGAGTCTCCCCAGGGGAGTCAGGCCTCGTCTCGAGTAGGGGCATGCACGTGCGCTTTCCTTCCAGGCTGTAGCAGCAATGTCACGCTTCCCGTCGCGTGGATCAAAGGATCTGTGTTTTTCCCTCGAGGCTTTCCCTCGAGGCTTTCCCACAGGGCTGTCCCACGTGCCACCGTGGTGTGAGTCGATCCTCGGCGTGAAAGATGAGCCAGTGCAGGGCAAAGAGGTTCCTCTGGAATGGACTGAGACATCTGGGGGACTCTTGGAATGGTGGTACGACCATGGAGTTCCTCTCGCATTTCCTGTTGAGAGTGCCTCCGCTTGAGATGCGACGGGAACGCAGGGAATTCTTTCCCGTTGAAAGCAGGGAAAGGATCCCTCATCTCGAGCTACGAGGGGGAAACGGGGCTCCTCTGGATGTGGGCGGGACCATCGTGCTTCCTCTCGAGTGGAGACGGGTATGGTGGTGAACTTCTTGAGTTGCAGCAAGGGTGTGAAAGACCCTTTCGAAGTTCCAGAGGTTTGGTGTCATTAGTCTCCAGAGGCCTCATCGGAAATAGGCCTCATCTCGCCTGGAAGGGAGAACTTCCTGGATTTTCTCGAGTTGCGGCAGGTGTTCTCGAGTTACGACGGGGACCTCAGGGACCCGCCCTGGTGGCCTCAGGAGAGGCCAGTCCCCATGCGAGTTGCTAGGGGGCCTCTCGGGATTCCTCTCCCGTCGATACCGGGGCCAAAAACCTTGTGTGGAGTCAGGGCCGGAACCGAGGATTCCTCTCAGGGGCTGACATGGATCTTTGGGTACTTCTGGAGTCTCCCCAGGGGAGTCAGGCCTCGTCTCGAGTGGGGGCATGCACGTGCGCTTTCCTTTCAGGCTGTAGCAGCAATGTCACGCTTCCCGTCACGTGGATCAAAGGATCTGTGGTTTTCCCTCGAGGCTTTCCCTCGAGGCTTTCCCACAGGGCTGTCCCACGTGCCACCGTGGTGTGAGTCGATCCTCGGCGTGAAAGATGAGCCAATGCAGGGCAAAGAGGTTCCTCTGGAATGGACTGAGACATCTGGGGGACTCTTGGAATGGTGGTACGACCATGGAGTTCCTCTCGCCTTTCCTGTTGAGAGTGCCTCCTCTTGAGATGCGACGGGAACGCCGGGAATTCTTTCCCGTTGAAAGCAGGGAAAGGATCCCTCATCTCGAGCTACGAGGGGGAAACGGGGCTCCTCTGGATGTGGGCGGGACCATCGTGCTTCCTCTCTAGTGGAGACGGGTATGGTGGTGAACTTCTTGAGTTGCAGCAAGGCTGTGAAAGACCCTTTCGAAGTTCCAGAGGTAAGGTGTCATTAGTCTCCAGACGCCTCATCGGAAATAGGCCTCATCTCGCCTGGAAGGGAGAACTTCCTGGATTTTCTCGAGTTGCGGCAGGTGTTCTCGAGTTACGACGGGGACCTCAGGGACCCGCCCTGGTGGCCTCAGGAGATGCCAGTCCCTATGCGAGTTGCTAGGGGGCCTCTCGGGATTCCTCTCCCGTCGATACCGGGGCCAAAAACCTTGTGTGGAGTCAGGGCCGGAACCGAGGATTCCTCTCAGGGGCTGACATGGATCTTTGGGTACTTCTGGAGTCTCCCCAGGGGAGTCAGGCCTCGTCTCGAGTGGGGGCATGCACGTGCACTTTCCTTCCAGGCTGTAGCAGCAATGTCACGCTTCCCGTCGCGTGGATCAAATGATGTGTGGTTTTCCCTAGAGGCTTTCCCACAGGGCTGTCCCACGTGCCACCGTGGTGTGAGTCGATCCTCGGCGTGAAAGATGAGCCAGTGCAGGGCAAAGAGGTTCCTCTGGAATGGACTGAGACATCTGGGGGACTCTTGGAATGGTGGTACGACCATGGAGTTCCTCTCGCCTTTCCTGTTGAGAGTGCCTCCTCTTGAGATGCGACGGGAACGCCGGGAATTCTTTCCCGTTGAAAGCAGGGAAAGGATCCCTCATCTCGAGCTACGAGGGGGAAACGGGGCTCCTCTGGATGTGGGCGGGACCATCGTGCTTCCTCTCGAGTGGAGACGGGTATGGCGGTGAACTTCTTGAGTTGCAGCAAGGGTGTGAAAGACCCTTTCGAAGTTCCAGAGGTTTGGTGTCATTAGTCTCCAGGGGCCTCATCGGAAATAGGCCTCATCTCGCCTGGAAGGGAGAACTTCCTGGATTTTCTCGAGTTGCGGCAGGTGTTCTCGAGTTACGA
Source organism: Capricornis sumatraensis (assembly GCF_032405125.1). Classification (NCBI taxonomy): domain Eukaryota; kingdom Metazoa; phylum Chordata; class Mammalia; order Artiodactyla; family Bovidae; genus Capricornis; species Capricornis sumatraensis. Next base: position 3,852,106 of record NW_027184614.1, on the reverse strand, counting down.
CGGGGACCTCAGGGACCCGCCCTGGTGGCCTCAGGAGAGGCCAGTCCCCATGCGAGTTGCTAGGGGGCCTCTCGGGATTCCTCTCCCGTCGATACCGGGGCCAAAAACCTTGTGTGGAGTCAGGGCCGGAACCGAGGATTCCTCTCAGGGGCTGACATGGATCTTTGGGTACTTCTGGAGTCTCCCCAGGGGAGTCAGGCCTCGTCTCGAGTAGGGGCATGCACGTGCGCTTTCCTTCCAGGCTGTAGCAGCAATGTCACGCTTCCCGTCGCGTGGATCAAAGGATCTGTGTTTTTCCCTCGAGGCTTTCCCTCGAGGCTTTCCCACAGGGCTGTCCCACGTGCCACCGTGGTGTGAGTCGATCCTCGCCGTGAAAGATGAGCCAGTGCAGGGCAAAGAGGTTCCTCTGGAATGGACTGAGACATCTGGGGGACTCTTGGAATGGTGGTACGACCATGGAGTTCCTCTCGCATTTCCTGTTGAGAGTGCCTCCGCTTGAGATGCGACGGGAACGCAGGGAATTCTTTCCCGTTGAAAGCAGGGAAAGGATCCCTCATCTCGAGCTACGAGGGGGAAACGGGGCTCCTTTGGATGTGGTCGGGACCATCGTGCTTCCTCTCGAGTGGAGACGGGTATGGTGGTGAACTTCTTGAGTTGCAGCAAGGGTGTGAAAGACCCTTTCGAAGTTCCAGAGGTTAGGTGTCATTAGTCTCCAGACGCCTCATCGGAAATAGGCCTCATCTCGCCTGGAAGGGAGAACTTCCTGGATTTTCTCGAGTTGCGGTAGGTGTTCTCGAGTTACGACGGGGACCTCAGGGACCGGCCCTGGTGGCCTCAAGAGAGGCCAGTCCCCATGCGAGTTGCTAGGGGGCCTCTCGGGATTCCTCTCCCGTCGATACCGGGGCCAAAAACCTTGTGTGGAGTCAGGGCCGGAACCGAGGATTCCTCTCAGGGGCTGACATGGATCTTTGGATACTTCTGGAGTCTCGCCAGGGGAGACAGGCCTCGTTTCGTGAGGGGGCATGCACGTGCACTTTCCTTCCAGGCTGTAGCAGCAATGTCACGCTTCCCGTCGCGTGGATCAAAGGATCTGTGGTTTTCCCTCGAGGCTTTCCCTCGAGGCTTTCCCACAGGGCTGTCCCACGTGCCACCGTGTTGTGAGTCGATCCTCGGCGTGAAAGATGAGCCAGTGCAGGGCAAAGAGGTTCCTCTGGAATGGACTGAGACATCTGGCGGACTCTTGGAATGGTGGTACGACCATGGAGTTCCTCTCGCCTTTCCTGTTGAGAGTGCCTCCTCTTGAGATGCGACGGGAACGCCGGGAATTCTTTCCCGTTGAAAGCAGGGAAAGGATCCCTCATCTCGAGCTCCGAGGGGGAAACGGGGCTCCTCTGGATGTGGGCGGGACCATCGTGCTTCCTCTCGAGTGGAGACGGGTATGGCGGTGAACTTCTTGAGTTGCAGCAAGGGTGTGAAAGACCCTTTCGAAGGTCCAGAGGTTTGGTGTCATTAGTCTCCAGAGGCCTCATCGGAAATAGGCCTCATCTCGCCTGGAAGGGAGAACTTCCTGGATTTTCTCGAGTTGCGGCAGATGTTCTAGAGTTACGACGGGGACCTCAGGGACCCGCCCTGGTGGCCTCAGGAGAGGCCAGTCCCCATGCGAGTTGCTAGGGGGTCTCTCGGGATTCCTCTCCCGTCGATACCGGGGCCAAAAAGCTTGTGTGGAGTCAGGGCCGGAACCGAGGATTCCTCTCAGGGGCTGACATGGATCTTTGGGTACTTCTGGAGTCTCCCCAGGGGAGTCAGGCCTCGTCTCGAGTAGGGGCATGCACGTGCGCTTTCCTTCCAGGCTGTAGCAGCAATGTCACGCTTCCCGTCGCGTGGATCAAAGGATCTGTGGTTTTCCCTCGAGGCTTTCCCTCGAGGCTTTCCCACAGGGCTGTCCCACGTGCCACCGTGGTGAGAGTCGATCCTCGGCGTGAAAGATGAGCCAGTGCAGGGCAAAGAGGTTCCTCTGGAATGGACTGAGACATCTGGGGGACTCTTGGAATGGTGGTACGACCATGGAGTTCCTCTCGCCTTTCCTGTTGAGAGTGCCTCCTCTTGAGATGCGACGGGAACGCAGGGAATTCTTTCCCGTTGAAAGCAGGGAAAGGATCCCTCATCTCGAGCTACGAGGGGGAAACGGGGCTCCTTTGGATGTGGTCGGGACCATCGTGCTTCCTCTCGAGTGGAGACGGGTATGGTGGTGAACTTCTTGAGTTGCAGCAAGGGTGTGAAAGACCCTTTCGAAGTTCCAGAGGTTAGGTGTCATTAGTCTCCAGACGCCTCATCGGAAATAGGCCTCATCTCGCCTGGAAGGGAGAACTTCCTGGATTTTCTCGAGTTGCGGCAGGTGTTCTCGAGTTACGACGGGGACCTCAGGGACCGGCCCTGGTGGCCTCAGGAGAGGCCAGTCCCCATGCGAGTTACTAGGGGGCCTCTCGGGATTCCTCTCCCGTCGATACCGGGGCCAAAAACCTTGTGTGGAGTCAGGGCCGGAACCGAGGATTCCTCTCAGGGGCTGATATGGATCTTTGGATACTTCTGGAGTCTCGCCAGGGGAGACAGGCCTCGTTTCGTGAGGGGGCATGCACGTGCACTTTCCTTCCAGGCTGTAGCAGCAATGTCACGCTTCCCGTCGCGTGGATCAAAGGATCTGTGGTTTTCTATCGAGGCTTTCCCTCGAGGCTTTCCCACAGGGCTGTCCCACGTGCCACCGTGGTGTGAGTCGATCCTCGGCGTGAAAGATGAGCCAGTGCAGGGCAAAGAGGTTCCTCTGGAATGGACTGAGACATCTGGGGGACTCTTGGAATGGTGGTACGACCATGGAGTTCCTCTCGCCTTTCCTGTTGAGAGTGCCTCCTCTTGAGATGCGACGGGAACGCCGGGAATTCTTTCCCGTTGAAAGCAGGGAAAGGATCCCTCATCTCGAGCTACGAGGGGGAAACGGGGCTCTTCTGGATGTGGGCGGGACCATCGTGCTTCCTCTCGAGTGGAGACGGGTATGGCGGTGAACTTCTTGAGTCGCAGCAAGGGTGTGAAAGACCCTTTCGAAGTTCCAGAGGTTAGGTGTCATTAGTCTCCAGACGCCTCATCGGAAATAAGCCTCATCTCGCCTGGAAGGGAGAACTTCCTGGATTTTCTCGAGTTGCGGCAGGTGTTCTCGAGTTACGACGGGGACCTCAGGGACCCGCCCTGGTGGCCTCAGGAGAGGCCAGTCCCCATGCGAGTTGCTAGGGGGCCTCTCGGGATTCCTCTCCCGTCGATACCGGGGCCAAAAACCTTGTGTGGAGTCAGGGCCGGAACCGAGGATTCCTCTCAGGGGCTGACATGGATCTTTGGGTACTTCTGGAGTCTCCCCAGTGGAGTCAGGCCTCGTCTCGAGTGGGGGCATGCACGTGCGCTTTCCCTCCAGGCTGTAGCAGCAATGTCACTCTTCCCGTCGCGTGGATCAAAGGATCTGTGGTTTTCCCTCGAGGCTTTCCCTCGAGGCTTTCCCACAGGGCTGTCCCACGTGCCACCGTGGTGTGAGTCGATCCTCGGCGTGAAAGCTGAGCCAGTGCAGGGCAAAGAGGTTCCTCTGGAATGGACTGAGACATCTGGGGGACTCTTGGAATGGTGGTACGACCATGGAGTTCCTCTCGCCTTTCCTGTTGAGAGTGCCTCCTCTTGAGATGCGACGGGAACGCAGGGAATTCCTTCCCGTTGAAAGCAGGGAAAGGATCCCTCATCTCAAGCTACGAGGGGGAAACGGGGCTCCTCTGGATGTGGGCGGGACCATCGTGCTTCCTCTCGAGTGGAGACGGGTATGGTGGTGAACTTCTTGAGTTGCAGCAAGGGTGTGAAAGACCCTTTCGAAGTTCCAGAGGTTAGGTGTCATTAGTCTCCAGACGCCTCATCGGAAATAGGCCTCATCTCGCCTGGAAGGGAGAACTTCCTGGATTTTCTCGAGTTGCGGCAGGTGTTCTCGAGTTACGACGGGGAACTCAGGGACCGGCCCTGGTGGCCTCAGGAGAGGCCAGTCCCCATGCGAGTTGCTAGGGGGCCTCTCGGGATTCCTCTCCCGTCGATACCGGGGCCAAAAACCTTGTGTGGAGTCAGGGCCGGAACCGAGGATTCCTCTCAGGGGCTGACATGGATCTTTGGGTACTTCTGGAGTCTCCCCAGTGGAGTCAGGCCTCGTCTCGAGTGGGGGCATGCACGTGCGCTTTCCTTCCAGGCTGTAGCAGCAATGTCACGCTTCCCGTCGCGTGGATCAAAGGATCTGTGGTTTTCCCTCGAGGCTTTCCCTCGAGGCTTTCCCACAGGGCTGTGCCACGTGCCACCGTGGTGTGAGTCGATCCTCGGCGTGAAAGATGAGCCAGTGCAGGGCAAAGAGGTTCCTCTGGAATGGACTGAGACATCTGGGGGACTCTTGGAATGGTGGTACGACCATGGAGTTCCTCTCGCCTTTCCTGTTGAGAGTGCCTCCTCTTGAGATGCGACGGGAACGCAGGGAATTCTTTCCCGTTGAAAGCAGGGAAAGGATCCCTCATCTCGAGCTACGAGGGGGAAACGGGGCTCCTTTGGATGTGGTCGGGACCATCGTGCTTCCTCTCGAGTGGAGACGGGTATGGTGGTGAACTTCTTGAGTTGCAGCAAGGGTGTGAAAGACCCTTTCGAAGTTCCAGAGGTTAGGTGTCATTAGTCTCCAGACGCCTCATCGGAAATAGGCCTCATCTCGCCTGGAAGGGAGAACTTCCTGGATTTTCTCGAGTTTAGGCAGGTGTTCTCGAGTTACGACGGGGACCTCAGGGACCGGCCCTGGTGGCCTCATGAGAGGCCAGTCCCCATGCGAGTTGCTAGGGGGCCTCTCGGGATTCCTCTCCCGTCGATACCGGGGCCAAAAACCTTGTGTGGAGTCAGGGCCGGAACCGAGGATTCCTCTCAGGGGCTGATATGGATCTTTGGATACTTCTGGAGTCTCGCCAGGGGAGACAGGCCTCGTTTCGCGAGGGGGCATGCACGTGCACTTTCCTTCCAGGCTGTAGCAGCAATGTCACGCTTCCCGTCGCGTGGATCAAAGGATCTGTGGTTTTCCCTCGAGGCTTTCCCTCGAGGCTTTCCCACAGGGCTGTCCCACGTGCCACCGTGGTGTGAGTCGATCCTCGGCGTGAAAGATGAGCCAGTGCAGGGCAAAGAGTTTCCTCTGGAATGGACTGAGACATCTGGGGGACTCTTGGAATGGTGGTACGACCATGGAGTTCCTCTCGCCTTTCCTGTTGAGAGTGCCTCCTCTTGAGATGCGACGGGAACGCCGGGAATTCTTTCCCGTTGAAACCAGGGAAAGGATCCCTCATCTCGAGCTACGAGGGGGAAACGGGGCTCCTCTGGATGTGGGCGGGACCATCGTGCTTCCTCTCGAGTGGAGACGGGTATGGTGGTGAACTTCTTGAGTTGCAGCAAGGGTGTGAAAGACCCTTTCGAAGTTCCAGAGGTTAGGTGTCATTAGTCTCCAGACGCCTCATCGGAAATAGGCCTCATCTCGCCTGGAAGGGAGAACTTCCTGGATTTTCTCGAGTTGCGGCAGGTGTTCTCGAGTTACGACGGGGAACTCAGGGACCGGCCCTGGTGGCCTCAGGAGAGGCCAGTCCCCATGCGAGTTGCTAGGGGGCCTCTCGGGATTCCTCTCCCGTCGATACCGGGGCCAAAAACCTTGTGTGGAGTCAGGGCCGGAACCGAGGATTCCTCTCAGGGGCTGACATGGATCTTTGGGTACTTCTGGAGTCTCCCCAGTGGAGTCAGGCCTCGTCTCGAGTGGGGGCATGCACGTGCGCTTTCCTTCCAGGCTGTAGCAGCAATGTCACGCTTCCCGTCGCGTGGATCAAAGGATCTGTGGTTTTCCCTCGAGGCTTTCCCTCGAGGCTTTCCCACAGGGCTGTCCCACGTGCCACCGTGTTGTGAGTCGATCCTCGGCGTGAAAGATGAGCCAGTGCAGGGCAAAGAGGTTCCTCTGGAATGGACTGAGACATCTGGCGGACTCTTGGAATGGTGGTACGACCATGGAGTTCCTCTCGCCTTTCCTGTTGAGAGTGCCTCCTCTTGAGATGCGACTGGAACGCCGGGAATTCTTTCCCGTTGAAAGCAGGGAAAGGATCCCTCATCTCGAGCTCCGAGGGGGAAACGGGGCTCCTCTGGATGTGGGCGGGACCATCGTGCTTCCTCTCGAGTGGAGACGGGTATGGCGGTGAACTTCTTGAGTTGCAGCAAGGGTGTGAAAGACCCTTTCGAAGGTCCAGAGGTTTGGTGTCATTAGTCTCCAGAGGCCTCATCGGAAATAGGCCTCATCTCGCCTGGAAGGGAGAACTTCCTGGATTTTCTCGAGTTGCGGCAGATGTTCTAGAGTTACGACGGGGACCTCAGGGACCCGCCCTGGTGGCCTCAGGAGAGGCCAGTCCCCATGCGAGTTGCTAGGGGGTCTCTCGGGATTCCTCTCCCGTCGATACCGGGGCCAAAAAGCTTGTGTGGAGTCAGGGCCGGAACCGAGGATTCCTCTCAGGGGCTGACATGGATCTTTGGGTACTTCTGGAGTCTCCCCAGGGGAGTCAGGCCTCGTCTCGAGTAGGGGCATGCACGTGCGCTTTCCTTCCAGGCTGTAGCAGCAATGTCACGCTTCCCGTCGCGTGGATCAAAGGATCTGTGGTTTTCCCTCGAGGCTTTCCCTCGAGGCTTTCCCACAGGGCTGTCCCACGTGCCACCGTGGTGAGAGTCGATCCTCGGCGTGAAAGATGAGCCAGTGCAGGGCAAAGAGGTTCCTCTGGAATGGACTGAGACATCTGGGGGACTCTTGGAATGGTGGTACGACCATGGAGTTCCTCTCGCCTTTCCTGTTGAGAGTGCCTCCTCTTGAGATGCGACGGGAACGCAGGGAATTCTTTCCCGTTGAAAGCAGGGAAAGGATCCCTCATCTCGAGCTACGAGGGGGAAACGGGGCTCCTTTGGATGTGGTCGGGACCATCGTGCTTCCTCTCGAGTGGAGACGGGTATGGTGGTGAACTTCTTGAGTTGCAGCAAGGGTGTGAAAGACCCTTTCGAAGTTCCAGAGGTTAGGTGTCATTAGTCTCCAGACGCCTCATCGGAAATAGGCCTCATCTCGCCTGGAAGGGAGAACTTCCTGGATTTTCTCGAGTTGCGGCAGGTGTTCTCGAGTTACGACGGGGACCTCAGGGACCGGCCCTGGTGGCCTCAGGAGAGGCCAGTCCCCATGCGAGTTACTAGGGGGCCTCTCGGGATTCCTCTCCCGTCGATACCGGGGCCAAAAACCTTGTGTGGAGTCAGGGCCGGAACCGAGGATTCCTCTCAGGGGCTGATATGGATCTTTGGATACTTCTGGAGTCTCGCCAGGGGAGACAGGCCTCGTTTCGTGAGGGGGCATGCACGTGCACTTTCCTTCCAGGCTGTAGCAGCAATGTCACGCTTCCCGTCGCGTGGATCAAAGGATCTGTGGTTTTCTATCGAGGCTTTCCCTCGAGGCTTTCCCACAGGGCTGTCCCACGTGCCACCGTGGTGTGAGTCGATCCTCGGCGTGAAAGATGAGCCAGTGCAGGGCAAAGAGGTTCCTCTGGAATGGACTGAGACATCTGGGGGACTCTTGGAATGGTGGTACGACCATGGAGTTCCTCTCGCCTTTCCTGTTGAGAGTGCCTCCTCTTGAGATGCGACGGGAACGCCGGGAATTCTTTCCCGTTGAAAGCAGGGAAAGGATCCCTCATCTCGAGCTACGAGGGGGAAACGGGGCTCTTCTGGATGTGGGCGGGACCATCGTGCTTCCTCTCGAGTGGAGACGGGTATGGCGGTGAACTTCTTGAGTCGCAGCAAGGGTGTGAAAGACCCTTTCGAAGTTCCAGAGGTTAGGTGTCATTAGTCTCCAGACGCCTCATCGGAAATAAGCCTCATCTCGCCTGGAAGGGAGAACTTCCTGGATTTTCTCGAGTTGCGGCAGGTGTTCTCGAGTTACGACGGGGACCTCAGGGACCCGCCCTGGTGGCCTCAGGAGAGGCCAGTCCCCATGCGAGTTGCTAGGGGGCCTCTCGGGATTCCTCTCCCGTCGATACCGGGGCCAAAAACCTTGTGTGGAGTCAGGGCCGGAACCGAGGATTCCTCTCAGGGGCTGACATGGATCTTTGGGTACTTCTGGAGTCTCCCCAGTGGAGTCAGGCCTCGTCTCGAGTGGGGGCATGCACGTGCGCTTTCCCTCCAGGCTGTAGCAGCAATGTCACTCTTCCCGTCGCGTGGATCAAAGGATCTGTGGTTTTCCCTCGAGGCTTTCCCTCGAGGCTTTCCCACAGGGCTGTCCCACGTGCCACCGTGGTGTGAGTCGATCCTCGGCGTGAAAGCTGAGCCAGTGCAGGGCAAAGAGGTTCCTCTGGAATGGACTGAGACATCTGGGGGACTCTTGGAATGGTGGTACGACCATGGAGTTCCTCTCGCCTTTCCTGTTGAGAGTGCCTCCTCTTGAGATGCGACGGGAACGCAGGGAATTCCTTCCCGTTGAAAGCAGGGAAAGGATCCCTCATCTCAAGCTACGAGGGGGAAACGGGGCTCCTCTGGATGTGGGCGGGACCATCGTGCTTCCTCTCGAGTGGAGACGGGTATGGTGGTGAACTTCTTGAGTTGCAGCAAGGGTGTGAAAGACCCTTTCGAAGTTCCAGAGGTTAGGTGTCATTAGTCTCCAGACGCCTCATCGGAAATAGGCCTCATCTCGCCTGGAAGGGAGAACTTCCTGGATTTTCTCGAGTTGCGGCAGGTGTTCTCGAGTTACGACGGGGAACTCAGGGACCGGCCCTGGTGGCCTCAGGAGAGGCCAGTCCCCATGCGAGTTGCTAGGGGGCCTCTCGGGATTCCTCTCCCGTCGATACCGGGGCCAAAAACCTTGTGTGGAGTCAGGGCCGGAACCGAGGATTCCTCTCAGGGGCTGACATGGATCTTTGGGTACTTCTGGAGTCTCCCCAGTGGAGTCAGGCCTCGTCTCGAGTGGGGGCATGCACGTGCGCTTTCCTTCCAGGCTGTAGCAGCAATGTCACGCTTCCCGTCGCGTGGATCAAAGGATCTGTGGTTTTCCCTCGAGGCTTTCCCTCGAGGCTTTCCCACAGGGCTGTGCCACGTGCCACCGTGGTGTGAGTCGATCCTCGGCGTGAAAGATGAGCCAGTGCAGGGCAAAGAGGTTCCTCTGGAATGGACTGAGACATCTGGGGGACTCTTGGAATGGTGGTACGACCATGGAGTTCCTCTCGCCTTTCCTGTTGAGAGTGCCTCCTCTTGAGATGCGACGGGAACGCAGGGAATTCTTTCCCGTTGAAAGCAGGGAAAGGATCCCTCATCTCGAGCTACGAGGGGGAAACGGGGCTCCTTTGGATGTGGTCGGGACCATCGTGCTTCCTCTCGAGTGGAGACGGGTATGGTGGTGAACTTCTTGAGTTGCAGCAAGGGTGTGAAAGACCCTTTCGAAGTTCCAGAGGTTAGGTGTCATTAGTCTCCAGACGCCTCATCGGAAATAGGCCTCATCTCGCCTGGAAGGGAGAACTTCCTGGATTTTCTCGAGTTTAGGCAGGTGTTCTCGAGTTACGACGGGGACCTCAGGGACCGGCCCTGGTGGCCTCATGAGAGGCCAGTCCCCATGCGAGTTGCTAGGGGGCCTCTCGGGATTCCTCTCCCGTCGATACCGGGGCCAAAAACCTTGTGTGGAGTCAGGGCCGGAACCGAGGATTCCTCTCAGGGGCTGATATGGATCTTTGGATACTTCTGGAGTCTCGCCAGGGGAGACAGGCCTCGTTTCGCGAGGGGGCATGCACGTGCACTTTCCTTCCAGGCTGTAGCAGCAATGTCACGCTTCCCGTCGCGTGGATCAAAGGATCTGTGGTTTTCCCTCGAGGCTTTCCCTCGAGGCTTTCCCACAGGGCTGTCCCACGTGCCACCGTGGTGTGAGTCGATCCTCGGCGTGAAAGATGAGCCAGTGCAGGGCAAAGAGTTTCCTCTGGAATGGACTGAGACATCTGGGGGACTCTTGGAATGGTGGTACGACCATGGAGTTCCTCTCGCCTTTCCTGTTGAGAGTGCCTCCTCTTGAGATGCGACGGGAACGCCGGGAATTCTTTCCCGTTGAAACCAGGGAAAGGATCCCTCATCTCGAGCTACGAGGGGGAAACGGGGCTCCTCTGGATGTGGGCGGGACCATCGTGCTTCCTCTCGAGTGGAGACGGGTATGGTGGTGAACTTCTTGAGTTGCAGCAAGGGTGTGAAAGACCCTTTCGAAGTTCCAGAGGTTAGGTGTCATTAGTCTCCAGACGCCTCATCGGAAATAGGCCTCATCTCGCCTGGAAGGGAGAACTTCCTGGATTTTCTCGAGTTGCGGCAGGTGTTCTCGAGTTACGACGGGGAACTCAGGGACCGGCCCTGGTGGCCTCAGGAGAGGCCAGTCCCCATGCGAGTTGCTAGGGGGCCTCTCGGGATTCCTCTCCCGTCGATACCGGGGCCAAAAACCTTGTGTGGAGTCAGGGCCGGAACCGAGGATTCCTCTCAGGGGCTGACATGGATCTTTGGGTACTTCTGGAGTCTCCCCAGTGGAGTCAGGCCTCGTCTCGAGTGGGGGCATGCACGTGCGCTTTCCTTCCAGGCTGTAGCAGCAATGTCACGCTTCCCGTCGCGTGGATCAAAGGATCTGTGGTTTTCCCTCGAGGCTTTCCCTCGAGGCTTTCCCACAGGGCTGTCCCACGTGCCACCGTGGTGTGAGTCGATCCTCGGCGTGAAAGATGAGCCAGTGCAGGGCAAAGAGGTTCCTCTGGAATGGACTGAGACATCTGGGGGACTCTTGGAATGGTGGTACGACCATGGAGTTCCTCTCGCCTTTCCTGTTGAGAGTGCCTCCTCTTGAGATGCGACGGGAACGCAGGGAATTCTTTCCCGTTGAAAGCAGGGAAAGGATCCCTCATCTCGAGCTACGAGGGGGAAACGGGGCTCCTTTGGATGTGGTCGGGACCATCGTGCTTCCTCTCGAGTGGAGACGGGTATGGTGGTGAACTTCTTGAGTTGCAGCAAGGGTGTGAAAGACCCTTTCGAAGTTCCAGAGGTTAGGTGTCATTAGTCTCCAGACGCCTCATCGGAAATAGGCCTCATCTCGCCTGGAAGGGAGAACTTCCTGGATTTTCTCGAGTTGCGGCAGGTGTTCTCGAGTTACGACGGGGACCTCAGGGACCGGCCCTGGTGGCCTCAGGAGAGGCCAGTCCCCATGCGAGTTGCTAGGGGGCCTCTCGGGATTCCTCTCCCGTCGATACCGGGGCCAAAAACCTTGTGTGGAGTCAGGGCCGGAACCGAGGATTCCTCTCAGGGGCTGATATGGATCTTTGGATACTTCTGGAGTCTCGCCAGGGGAGACAGGCCTCGTTTCGTGAGGGGGCATGCACGTGCACTTTCCTTCCAGGCTGTAGCAGCAATGTCACGCTTCCCGTCGCGTGGATCAAAGGATCTGTGGTTTTCCCTCGAGGCTTTCCCTCGAGGCTTTCCCACAGGGCTGTCCCACGTGCCACCGTGGTGTGAGTCGATCCTCGGCGTGAAAGATGAGCCAGTGCAGGGCAAAGAGGTTCCTCTGGAATGGACTGAGACATCTGGGGGACTCTTGGAATGGTGGTACGACCATGGAGTTCCTCTCGCCTTTCCTGTTGAGAGTGCCTCCTCTTGAGATGCGACGGGAACGCCGGGAATTCTTTCCCGTTGAAAGCAGGGAAAGGATCCCTCATCTCGAGCTACGAGGGGGAAACGGGGCTCCTCTGGATGTGGGCGGGACCATCGTGCTTCCTCTCGAGTGGAGACGGTTATGGCGGTGAACTTCTTGAGTTGCAGCAAGGGTGTGAAAGACCCTTTCGAAGATCCAGAGGTTTGGTGTCATTAGTCTCCAGAGGCCTCATCGGAAATAGCCCTCATCTCGCCTGGAAGGGAGAACTTCCTGGATTTTCTCGAGTTGCGGCAGGTGTTCTCGAGTTACGACGGGGACCTCAGGGACCCGCCCTGGTGGCCTCAGGAGAGGCCAGTCCCCATGCGAGTTGCTAGGGGGCCTCTCGGGATTCCTCTCCCGTCGATACCGGGGCCAAAAACCTTGTGTGGAGTCAGGGCTGGAAACGAGGATTCCTCTCAGGGGCTGACATGGATCTTTGGGTACTTCTGGAGTCTCCCCAGGGGAGTCAGGCCTCGTCTCGAGTGGGGGCATGCACGTGCGCTTTCCTTCCAGGCTGTAGCAGCAATGTCACGCTTCCCGTCGCGTGGATCAAAGGATCTGTGGTTTTCCCTCGAGGCTTTCCCTCGAGGCTTTCCCACAGGGCTGTCCCACGTGCCACCGTGGTGTGAGTCGATCCTCGGCGTGAAAGATGAGCCAGTGCAGGGCAAAGAGGTTCCTCTGGAATGGACTGAGACATCTGGGGGACTCTTGGAATGGTGGTACGACCATGGAGTTCCTCTCGCCTTTCCGGTTGAGAGTGCCTCCTCTTGAGATGCGACGGGAACGCCGGGAATTCTTTCCCGTTGAAAGCAGGGAAAGGTTCCCTCATCTCGAGCTACGAGGGGGAAACGGGGATCCTATGGATGTGGGCGGGACCATCGTGCTTCCTCTCGAGTGGAGACGGGTATGGCGGTGAACTTCTTGAGTCGCAGCAAGGGTGTGAAAGACCCTTTCGAAGATCCAGAGGTTAGGTGTCATTAGTCTCCAGACGCCTCATCGGAAATAGGCCTCATCTCGCCTGGAAGGGAGAACTTCCTGGATTTTCTCGAGTTGCGGCAGGTGCTCTCGAGTTACGACGAGGACCTCAGCGACCCGCCCTGGTGGCCTCAGGAGTGGCCAGTCCCCATGCGAGTTGCTAGGGGGCCTCTCGGGATTCCTCTCCCGTCGATACCGGGGCCAAAAACCTTGTGTGGAGTCAGGGCCGGAACCGAGGATTCCTCTCAGGGGCTGACATGGATCTTTGGGTACTTCTGGAGTCTCCCCAGGGGAGTCAGGCCTCGTCTCGAGTGGGGGCATGCACGTGCGCTTTCCTTCCAGGCTGTAGCAGCAATGTCACGCTTCCCGTCGCGTGGATCAAAGGATCTGTGGTTTTCCCTCGAGGCTTCCCACAGGGCTGTCCCACGTGCCACCGTGGTGTGAGTCGATCCTCGGCGTGAAAGATGAGCCAGTGCAGGGCAAAGAGGTTCCTCTGGAATGGACTGAGACATCTGGGGGACTCTTGGAATGGTGGTACGACCATGGAGTTCCTCTCGCCTTTCCTGTTGAGAGTGCCTCCGCTTGAGATGCGACGGGAACGCTGGGAATTCTTTCCCGTTGAAAGCAGGGAAAGGATCCCTCCTCTCGAGCTACGAGGTGGAAACGGAGCTCCTCTGGATGTGGGCGGGACCATCGTGCTTCCTCTCGAGTGGAGACGGGTATGGCGGTGAACTTCCTTAGTTGCAGCAAGGGTGTGAAAGACCCTTTCGAAGTTCCAGAGGTTAGGTGTCATTAGTCTCCAGAGGCCTCATCGGAAATAGGCCTCATCTTGCCTGGAAGGGAGAACTTCCTGGATTTTCTCGAGTTGCGGCAGGTGTTCTCGAGTTACGACGGGGACCTCAGGGACCCGCCCTGGTGGCCTCAGGAAAGGCTAGTCCCCTGGAGAGTTGCTAGGGGGCCTCTCCGGATTCCTCTCCCGTCGATACCGGGGCCAAAAACCTTGTGTGGAGTCAGGGCCGGATCCGAGGATTCCTCTCAGGGGCTGACATGGATCTTTGGGTACTTGTGGAGTCTCCCCAGGGGAGTCAGGCCTCGTCTCTAGTGGGGGCATGCACGTGCGCATTCCTTCCAGGCTGTAGCAGCAATGTCACGCTTCCCGTTGCGTGGATCAAAGGATCTGTGGTTTTCCCTCGAGGCTTTCCCTCGAGGCTTTCCCACAGGGCTGTTCCACGTGCCACCGTGATGTGAGTCGATCCTCGGCATGAAAGATGAGCCAGTGCAGGGCAAAGAGGTTCCTCTGGAATGGACTGAGACATCTGGGGGACTCTTGGAATGGTGGTACGACCATGGAGTTCCTCTCGACTTTCCTGTTGAGAGTGCCTCCTCTTTAGATGCGACGGGAACGCCGGGAATTCGTTCACGTTGAAAGCAGGGAAAGGATCCCTCATCTCGAGCTACGAGGGGGAAACGGGGCTCCTCTGGATGTGGGCGGGACCATCGTGCTTCCTCTCGAGTGGAGACGGGTATGGCGGTGAACTTCTTGAGTTGCAGCAAGGGTGTGAAAGACCCTTTCGAAGTTCCAGAGGTTAGGTGTCATTAGTCTCCAGAAGCCTCATCGGAAATAGGCCTCATCTCGCCTGGAAGGGAGAACTTCCTGGATTTTCTCGAGTTGCGGCAGGTGTTCTCGAGTTACGACGGGGACCTCAGGGACCCGCCCTGGTGGCCTCAGGAGAGGCCAGTCCCCATGCGAGTTGCTAGGGGGCCTCTCGGGATTCCTCTCCCGTCGATACCGGGGCCAAAAACCTTGTGTGGAGTCAGGGCCGGAACCGAGGATTCCTCTCAGGGGCTGACATGTATCTTTGGGTACTTCTGGAGTCTCCCCAGGGGAGTCAGGCCTCGTTTCGAGTGGGGGCATGCACGTGCGCTCTCCTTCCAGGCTGTAGCAGCAATGTCACGCTTCCCATGGCGTGGATCAAAGGATCTGTGGTTTTCCCTCGAGGCTTTCCCTCGAGGCTTTCCCACAGGGCTGTCCCACGTGCCACCGTGGTGTGAGTCGATTCTCGGCGTGAAAGACGAGCCAGTGTAGGGCAAAGAGGTTCCTCTGGAATGGACTGAGACATCTGGGGGACTCTTGGAATGGTGGTACGACCAAGAAGTTCCTCTCGCCTTTCCTGTTGAGAGTGCCTCCTCTTGAGATGGGACGGGAACGCCGGGAATTCTTTCCCGTTGAAAGCAGGGAAAGGATCCCTCATCTCGAGCTACGAGGGGGAAACGGGGCTCCTCTGGATGTGGGCGGGACCATCGTGCTTCCTCTCGAGTGGAGACGGGTATGGCAGTGAAATTCTTGAGTTGCAGCAAAGGTGTGAAAGACCCTTTCGAAGTTCCAGAGTTAGGTGTCATTAGTCTCCAGACGCCTCATCGGAAATAGGCCTCATCTCGCCTGGAAGGGAGAACTTCCTGGATTTTCTCGAGTTGCTGCAGGTGTTCTCGAGTTACGACGGGGACCTCAGGGACCCGCCCTGGTGGCCTCAGGAGTGGCCAGTCCCCATGCGAGCTGCTAGGGGGCCTCTCGGGATTCCTCTCCCGTCGATACCGGGGCCAAAAACCTTGTGTGGAGTCAGGGCCGGAACCGAGGATTCCTCTCAAGGGCTGACATGGATCTTTGGGTACTTGTGGAGTCTCCCCAGGGGAGTCAGGCCTCGTCTCGAGTGGGGGCATGCACGTGCGCTTTCCTTCCAGGCTGTAGCAGCAATGTCACGCTTCCCGTGACGTGGATCAAAGGATCTGTGGTTTTCCCTCGAGGCTTTCCCTCGAGGCTTTCCCACAGGGCTGTCCCACGTGCCACCGTGGTGTGAGTCGATCCTCGGCGTTAAAGATGAGCCAGTGCAGGGCAAAGAGCTTCCTCTGGAATGGACTGAGACATCTGGGGGACTCTTGGAATGGTGGTACGACCATGGAGTTCCTCTCGCCTTTCCTGTTGAGAGTGCCTCCTCTTGAGATGCGACGGGAACGTCGGGAATTCTTTCCCGTTGAAAGCAGGGAAAGGATCCCTCATCTCGAGCTATGAGGGGAAACGGGGCTCCTCTGGATGTGGGCGGGCCCATCGTGCATCCTCTCGAGTATAGACGGGTATGGCGGTGAACTTCTTGAGTTGCAGCAAGGGTGTGAAAGACCCTTTCGAATTTCCAGAGTTTAGGTGTCATTAGTCTCCAGACGCCTCATCGGAAATAGGCCTCATCTCGCCTGGAAGGGAGGACTTCCTGGAGTTTCTCGAGTTGCGGCAGGTGTTCTCGAGTTACGACGGGGACCTCAGGGACCCGCCCTGGAGAGGCCACTCCCCATGCGAGTTGCTAGGGGGCCTCTCGGGATTCCTCTCCCGTCGATACCGGGGCCAAAAACCTTGTGTGGAGTCAGGGCCGGAACCGAGGATTCCTCTCAGGGGCTGACATGGATCTTTGGGTACTTGTGGAGTCTCCCCAGGGGAGTCAGGCCTCGTCTCGAGTGGGGGCATGCACGTGCGCTTTCCTTCCAGTCTGTAACGGCAATGTCACGCTTCCCGTCGTGTGGATCAAAGGATCTGTGGTTTTCCCTCGAGGCTTTCCCTCGAGGCTTTCCCACAGGGCTGTCCCACGTGCCACCGTGGTGTGAGTCAATCCTCAGCGTGAAAGATGAGCCAGTGCAGGGCAAAGAGGTTCCTCTGGAATGGACTGAGACATCTGGGGGACTCTTGGAATGGTGGTACGACCATGGAGTTCCTCTCGCCTTTCCTGTTGAGAGTGCCTCCTCTTGAGATGCGACAGGAACACCGGGAAATCTTTCCCGTTGAAAGCAGGGAAAGGATCCCTCATCTCGAGCTACGAGGGGGAAACGGGGCTCCTCTGGATGTGGGCGGGACCATCGTGCTTCCTTTCGAGTGGAGACGGGTATGGCGGTGAAATTCTTGAGTTGCAGCAAGGGTGTGAAAAACCCTTTCGAAGTTCCAGAGGTTAGGTGTCATTAGTCTCCAGACGCCTCATCGGAAATAGGCCTCATTTCGCCTGGAAAGGAGAACTTCCTGGATTTTCTCGAGTTGCGGCAGGTGTTCTCGATTTACGACGGGGACCTCACGGACCCGCCCTGGTGGCCTCAGGAACGGCCAGTCCCCATGCTAGTTGCTAGGGGGCCTCTCGGGATTCCTCTCCCGTCAATACCGGGGCCAAAAACCTTGTGTGGAGTCAGGGCCGGAACCGAGGATTCCTCTCAGGGGATGACATGGATCTTTGGGTACTTCTGGAGTCTCCCCAGGGGAGTCATGACTCGTCTCGAGTGGGGGCATGCACGTGCGCTTTCCTTCCATGCTGTAGCAGCAATGTCATGCTTCCCGTCGCGTGGATCAAAGGATCTGTGGTTTTCCCTCGAGGCTTTCCCTCGAGGCTTTCCCACAGGGCTGTCCCACGTGCCACCGTGGTGTGAGTCGATCCTCGGCGTGAAAGATGAGCCAGTGCAGGGCAAAGAGGCTCCTCTGTAATGGACTGAGACATCTGGGGGACTCTTGGAATGGTGGTACGACCATGGAGTTCCTCTCGCCTTTCCTGTTGAGAGTGCCTCCTCTTGAGATGCGATGGGAACGCCGGGAATTCTTTCCCGTTGAAAGCAGGGAAAGGATCCCTCATCTCGAGCTACGAGGGGGAAACTGGGCTCCTCTGGATGTGGGCGGGACCATGGTGCTTCCTCTCGAGTGGAGACGGGTATGGCGGTGAACTTCTTGAGTTGCAGCAAGGATGTGAAAGACCCTTTCGAAGTTCCAGAGGTTAGGTGTCATTAGTCTCCAGAGGCCTCATCGGAAATAGGCCTCATCTCGCCTGGAAGGGAGAACTTCCTGGATTTTCTCGAGTTGCGGCAGGTGTTCTCGAGTTACGACGGGGACCTCAGGGACCCGCCCTGGTGGCCTCAGGAGAGGCCAGTCCCCATGCGAGTTGCGAGGGGGCCTCTCGGGATTCCTCTTCCGTAGATACCGGGGCCAAAAACCTTGTGTGGAGTCAGGGCCGGAACCGAGGATTCCTCTCAGGGGCTGACATGGATCTTTGGGTACTTGTGGAGTCTCCCCAGGGGAGTCAGGCCTCGTCTCGAGTGGGGGCATGCACGTGCGCTTTCCTTCCAGGCTGTAGCAGCAATGTCACGCTGCCCGTGGCGTGGATCAAAGGATCTGTGGTTTTCCCTCGAGGCTTTCCCTCGAGGCTTTCCCACAGGGCTGTCCCACGTGCCACCGTTGTGTGTGTCGATCCTCGGCGTGAAAGATGAGCCAGTGCAGGGCAAAGAGGTTCCTCTGGAATGGATTGAGACATCTGGGGGACTCTTGGAATGGTGGTACGACCATGGAGTTCCTCTCGCCTTTCCTGTTGAGAGTGCCTCCTCTTGAGATGCGACGGGAACGCCGGGAATTCTTTCCCGTTGAAAGCAGGGAAAGGATCCCTCATCTCGAGCTCCGAGGGGGAAACGGGGCTCCTCTGGATGTGGGCGGGACCATCGTGCTTCCTCTCGAGTGGAGACGGTATGGCGGTGAACTTCTTGAGTTGCAGCAAGGGTGTGAAAGACCCTTTCGAAGTTCCAGAGGTTAGGTGTCATTAGTCTCCAGAGGCCTCATCGGAAATAGGCCTCATCTCGCCTGGAAGGGAGAACTTCCTGGATTTTCTCGAGTTGCGGCAGGTGTTCTCGAGTTATGACGGGGACCTCAGGGACCCGCCCTGGTGGCCTCAGGAGAGGCCACTCCCCATGCGAGTTGCTAGGGGGCCTCTCGGGATTCCTCTCCCGTCGATACCGGGGCCAAAAACCTTGTGTGGAGTCAGGGCCGGAACCAAGGATTCCTCTCAGGGGCTGACATGGATCTTTGGGTACTTCTGGAGTCTCCCCAGGGGAGTCAGACCTCGTCTCGAGTGGGGGCATGCACGTGCGCTTTCCTTCCAGGCTGTAGCACCAATGTCACGCTTCCCGTAGCGTGGATCAAAGGATCTGTGGTTTTCCCTCGAGGCTTTCCCTCGAGGCTTTCCCACAGGGCTGTCCCACGTGCCACCGTGGTGTGAGTCGATCCTCGGCGTGAAAGATCAGCCAGTGCAGGGCAAAGAGGTTCCTCTGGAATGGACTGAGATATCTGGGGGACTCTTGGAATGGTGGTACGACCATGGAGTTCCTCTCGCCTTTCCTGTTGAGAGTGCCTCCTCTTGAGATGCGACGGGAACGCCAGGAATTCTTTCCCGTTGAAAGCAGGGAAAGGATCCCTCATCTCGAGCTACGAGGGGGAAACTGGGCTCCTCTGGATGTGGGCGGGACGATCGTGCTTCCTCTCGAGTGGACACGGGTATGGCGCTGAACTTCTTGAGTTGCAGCAAGGGTGTGAAAGACCCTTTCGAAGTTCCAGAGGTTAGGTGTCATTCGTCTCCAAACGCTTCATCGGAAATAGGCCTCATCTCGCCTGGAAGGGAGAACTTCCTGGATTTTCTCGAGTTGCGGCAGGTGTTCTCGAGTTACGACGGGGACCTCAGGGACCCGCCCTGGTGGCCTCAGGAGAGGCCAGTCCCCATGCGAGTTACTAGGGGGCCTCTCGCGATTCCTCTCCGGTCGATACCGGGGCCAAAAACCTTGTGTGGAGTCAGGGCCGGAACCGAGGATTCCTCTCAGGGGCTGACATGGATCTTTGGGTACTTGTGGAGTCTCCCCAGGGGAGTCAGGCCTCGTCTCGAGTGGGGTCATGCACGTGCGCTTTCCTTCCAGGCTGTGGCAGCAATGTCACGCTTCCCGTGGCGTGGATCAAAGGATCTGTGGTTTTCCCTCGAGGCTTTCGCTCGAGGCTTTCCCACAGGGCTGTCCCACGTGCCACGGTGGTGTGAGTCGATCCTCGGCGTGAAAGATGAGCCAGTGCAGGGCAAAGAGGTTCCTCTGGAATGGACTGAGACATCTGGGGGACTCTTGGAATGATGGTACGACCATGGAGTTCCTCTCGCCTTTCCTGTTGAGAGTGCCTCCTCTTGAGATGCGACGGGAACGCCGGGAATTCTTTCCCGTTGAAAGCAGGGAAAGGATCCCTCATCTCGAGCTACGAGGGGGAAACTGGGCTCCTCTGGATGTGGGCGGGACCATGGTGCTTCCTCTCGAGTGGAGACGGGTATGGCGGTGAACTTCTTGAGTTGCAGCAAGGATGTGAAAGACCCTTTCGAAGTTCCAGAGGTTAGGTGTCATTAGTCTCCAGAGGCCTCATCGGAAATAGGCCTCATCTCGCCTGGAAGGGAGAACTTCCTGGATTTTCTCGAGTTGCGGCAGGTGTTCTCGAGTTACGACGGGGACCTCAGGGACCCGCCCTGGTGGCCTCAGGAGAGGCCAGTCCCCATGCGAGTTGCTAGGGGGCCTCTCGGGATTCCTCTCCCGTAGATACCGGGGCCAAAAACCTTGTGTGGAGTCAGGGCCGGAACCGACGATTCCTCTCAGGGGCTGACATGGATCTTTGGGTACTTGTGGAGTCTCCCCAGGGGAGTCAGGCCTCGTCTCGAGTGGGGGCATGCACGTGCGCTTTCCTTCCAGGCTGTAGCAGCAATGTCACGCTTCCCGTGGCGTGGATCAAAGGATCTGTGGTTTTCCCTCGAGGCTTTCCCTCGAGGCTTTCCCACAGGGCTGTCCCACGTGCCACCGTTGTGTGTGTCGATCCTCGGCGTGAAAGATGAGCCAGTGCAGGGCAAAGAGGTTCCTCTGGAATGGATTGAGACATCTGGGGGACTCTTGGAATGGTGGTACGACCATGGAGTTCCTCTCGCCTTTCCTGTTGAGAGTGCCTCCTCTTGAGATGCGACGGGAACGCCGGGAATTCTTTCCCGTTGAAAGCAGGGAAAGGATCCCTCATCTCGAGCTCCGAGGGGGAAACGGGGCTCCTCTGGATGTGGGCGGGACCATCGTGCTTCCTCTCGAGTGGAGACGGTATGGCGGTGAACTTCTTGAGTTGCAGCAAGGGTGTGAAAGACCCTTTCGAAGTTCCAGAGGTTAGGTGTCATTAGTCTCCAGAGGCCTCATCGGAAATAGGCCTCATCTCGCCTGGAAGGGAGAACTTCCTGGATTTTCTCGAGTTGCGGCAGGTGTTCTCGAGTTACGACGGGGACCTCAGGGACCCGCCCTGGTGGCCTCAGGAGAGGCCAGTCTCCATGCGAGTTGCTAGGGGGCCTCTCGGGATTCCTCTCCCGTCGATACCGGGGCCAAAAACCTTGTGTGGAGTCAGGGCCGGAACCAAGGATTCCTCTCAGGGGCTGACATGGATCTTTGGGTACTTCTGGAGTCTCCCCAGGGGAGTCAGGCCTCGTCTCGAGTGGGGGCATGCACGTGCGCTTTCCTTCCAGGCTGTAGCACCAATGTCACGCTTCCCGTAGCGTGGATCAAAGGATCTGTGGTTTTCCCTCGAGGCTTTCCCTCGAGGCTTTCCCACAGGGCTGTCCCACGTGCCACCGTGGTGTGAGTCGATCCTCGGCGTGAAAGATCAGCCAGTGCAGGGCAAAGAGTTTCCTCTGGAATGGACTGAGATATCTGGGGGACTCTTGGAATGGTGGTACGACCATGGAGTTCCTCTCGCCTTTCCTGTTGAGAGTGCCTCCTCTTGAGATGCGACGGGAACGCCGGGAATTCTTTCCCGTTGAAAGCAGGGAAAGGATCCCTCATCTCGAGCTACGAGGGGGAAACTGGGCTCCTCTGGATGTGGGCGGGACGATCGTGCTTCCTCTCGAGTGGACACGGGTATGGCGCTGAACTTCTTGAGTTGCAGCAAGGGTGTGAAAGACCCTTTCGAAGTTCCAGAGGTTAGGTGTCATTCGTCTCCAAACGCCTCATCGGAAATAGGCCTCATCTCGCCTGGAAGGGAGAACTTCCTGGATTTTCTCGAGTTGCGGCAGGTGTTCTCGAGTTACGACGGGGACCTCAGGGACCCGCCCTGGTGGCCTCAGGAGAGGCCAGTCCCCATGCGAGTTGCTAGGGGGCCTCTCGGGATTCCTCTCCGGTCGATACCGGGGCCAAAAACCTTGTGTGGAGTCAGGGCCGGAACCGAGGATTCCTCTCAGGGGCTGACATGGATCTTTGGGTACTTGTGGAGTCTCCCCAGGGGAGTCAGGCCTCGTCTCGAGTGGGGTCATGCACGTGCGCTTTCCTTCCAGGCTGTAGCAGCAATGTCACGCTTCCCGTGGCGTGGATCAAAGGATCTGTGGTTTTCCCTCGAGGCTTTCGCGCGAGGCTTTCCCACAGGGCTGTCCCACGTGCCACGGTGGTGTGAGTCGATCCTCGGCGTGAAAGATGAGCCAGTGCAGGGCAAAGAGGTTCCTCTGGAATGGACTGAGACATCTGGGGGACTCTTGGAATGATGGTACGACCATGGAGTTCCTCTCGCCTTTTCTGTTGAGAGTGCCTCCTCTTGAGATGCGACGGGAACGCCGGGAATTCTTTCCCGTTGAAAGCAGGGAAAGGATCCCTCATCTCGAGCTACGAGGGGGAAACTGGGCTCCTCTGAATGTGGGCGGGACCATCGTGCTTCCTCTCGAGTGGAGACGGGTATGGCGGTGAACTTCTTGAGTTGCAGCAAGGATGTGAAAGACCCTTTCGAAGTTCCAGAGGTTCGGTGTCATTAGTCTCCAGAGGCCTCATCGGAAATAGGCCTCATCTCGCCTGGAAGGGAGAACTTCCTGGATTTTCTCGAGTTGCGGCAGGTGTTCTCGAGTTACGACGGGGACCTCAAGGACACGCCCTGGTGGCCTCAGGAGAGGCCAGTCCCCATGCGAGTTGCTAGGGGGCCTCTCGGGATTCCTCTCCCGTAGATACCGGGGCCAAAAACCTTGTGTGGAGTCAGGGCCGGAACCGAGGATTCCTCTCAGGGGCTGACATGAATCTTTGGGTACTTGTGGAGTCTCCCCAGGGGAGTCAGGCCTCGTCTCGAGTGGGGGCATGCACGTGCGCTTTCCTTCCAGGCTGTAGCAGCAATGTCACGCTTCCCGTGGCGTGGATCAAAGGATCTGTGGTTTTCCCTCGAGGCTTTCCCTCGAGGCTTTCCCACAGGGCTGTCCCACGTGCCACCGTTGTGTGTGTCGATCCTCGGCGTGAAAGATGAGCCAGTGCAGGGCAAAGAGGTTCCTCTGGAATGGACTGAGACATCTGGGGGACTCTTGGAATGGTGGTACGACCATGGAGTTCCTCTCGCCTTTCCTGTTGAGAGTGCCTCCTCTTGAGATGCGACGGGAACGCCGGGAATTCTTTCCCGTTGAAAGCAGGGAAAGGATCCCTCATCTCGAGCTCCGAGGGGGAAACGGGGCTCCTCTGGATGTGGGCGGGACCATCGTGCTTCCTCTCGAGTGGAGACGGTATGGCGGTGAACTTCTTGAGTTGCAGCAAGGGTGTGAAAGACCCTTTCGAAGTTCCAGAGGTTAGGTGTCATTAGTCTCCAGAGGCCTCATCGGAAATAGGCCTCATCTCGCCTGGAAGGGAGAACTTCCTGGATTTTCTCGAGTTGCGGCAGGTGTTCTCGAGTTACGACGGGGACCTCAGGGACCCGCCCTGGTGGCCTCAGGAAAGGCCAGTCCCCATGCGAGTTGCTAGGGGGCCTCTCGGGATTCCTCTCCGGTCGATACCGGGGCAAAAAACCTTGTGTGGAGTCAGGGCCGGAACCGAGGATTCCTCTCAGGGGCTGACATGGATCTTTGGGTACTTCTGGAGTCTCCCCAGGGGAGTCAGGCCTCGTCTCGAGTGGGGGCATGCACGTGCGCTTTCCTTCCAGGCTGTAGCAGCAATGTCACGCTTCCCGTTCCGTGGATCAAAGGATCTGTGGTTTTCCCTCGAGGCTTTCCCTCGAGGCTTTCCCACAGGGCTGTCCCACGTGCCACGGTGGTGTGAGTCGATCCTCGGCGTGAAAGATGAGCCAGTGCAGGGCAAAGAGGTTCCTCTGGAATGGACTGAGACATCTGGGGGACTCTTGGAATGATGGTACGACCATGGAGTTCCTCTCGCCTTTCCTGTTGAGAGTGCCTCCTCTTGAGATGCGACGGGAACGCCGGGAATTCTTTCCCGTTGAAAGCAGGGAAAGGATCCCTCATCTCGAGCTACGAGGGGGAAACTGGGCTCCTCTGGATGTGGGCGGGACCATCGTGCTTCCTCTCGAGTGGAGACGGGTATGGCGGTGAACTTCTTGAGTTGCAGCAAGGATGTGAAAGACCCTTTCGAAGTTCCAGAGGTTAGGTGTCATTAGTCTCCAGAGGCCTCATCGGAAATAGGCCTCATCTCGCCTGGAAGGGAGAACTTCCTGGATTTTCTCGAGTTGCGGCAGGTGTTCTCGAGTTACGACGGGGACCTCAGGGACCCGCCCTGGTGGCCTCAGGAGAGGCCAGTCCCCATGCGAGTTGCTAGGGGGCCTCTCGGTATTCCTCTCCCGTAGATACCGGGGCCAAAAACCTTGTGTGGAGTCAGGGCCGGAACCGAGGATTCCTCTCAGGGGCTGACATGGATCTTTGGGTACTTGTGGAGTCTCCCCAGGGGAGTCAGGCCTCGTCTCGAGTGGGGGCATGCACGTGCGCTTTCCTTCCAGGCTGTAGCAGCAATGTCACGCTTCCCGTGGCGTGGATCAAAGGATCTGTGGTTTTCCCTCGAGGCTTTCCCTCGAGGCTTTCCCACAGGGCTGTCCCACGTGACACCGTTGTGTGTGTCGATCCTCGGCGTGAAAGATGAGCCAGTGCAGGGCAAGGAGGTACCTCTGGAATGGACTGAGACATCTGGGGGACTCTTGGAATGGTGGTACGACCATGGAGTTCCTCTCGCCTTTCCTGTTGAGAGTGCCTCCTCTTGAGATGCGACGGGAACGCCGGGAATTCTTTCCCGTTGAAAGCAGGGAAAGGATCCCTCATCTCGAGCTCCGAGGGGGAAACGGGGCTCCTCTGGATGTGGGCGGGACCATCGTGCTTCCTCTCGAGTGGAGACGGTATGGCGGTGAACTTCTTGAGTTGCAGCAAGGGTGTGAAAGACCCTTTCGAAGTTCCAGAGGTTAGGTGTCATTAGTCTCCAGACGCCTCATCGGAAATAGGCCTCATCTCGCCTGGAAGGGAGAACTTCCTGGATTTTCTCGAGTTGCGGCAGGTGTTCTCGAGTTACGACGGGGACCTCAGGGACCCGCCCTGGTGGCCTCAGGAGAGGCCAGTCCCCATGCGAGTTGCTAGGGGGCCTCTCGGGATTCCTCTCCCGTCGATACCGGGGCCAAAAACCTTGTGTGGAGTCAGGGCCGGAACCGAGGATTCCTCTCAGGGGCTGACATGGATCTTTGGGTACTTGTGGAGTCTCCCCAGGGGAGTCAGGCCTCGTCTCGAGTGGGGGCATGCACGTGCGCTTTCCTTCCAGGCTGTAGCAGCAATGTCACGCTTCCCGTCGCGTGGATCAAAGGATCTGTGGTTTTCCCTCGAGGCTTTCCCTCGAGGCTTTCCCACAGGGCTGTCCCACGTGCCACCTTTGTGTGTGTCGATCCTCGGCGTGAAAGATGAGCCAGTGCAGGGCAAAGAGGTTCCTATGGAATGGATTGAGACATCTGGGGGACTCTTGGAATGGTGGTACGACCATGGAGTTCCTCTCGCCTTTCCTGTTGAGAGTGCCTCCTCTTGAGATGCGACGGGAACGCCGGGAATTCTTTCCTGTTTAAAGCAGGGAAAGGATCCCTCATCTCGAGCTCCGAGGGGGAAACGGGGCTCCTCTGGATGTGGGCGGGACCATCGTGCTTCCTCTCGAGTGGAGACGGTATGGCGGTGAACTTCTTGAGTTGCAGTAAGGGTGTGAAAGACCCTTTCGAAGTTCCAGAGGTTAGGTGTCATTAGTCTCCAGAGGCCTCATCGGAAATAGGCCTCATCTCGCCTGGAAGGGAGAACTTCCTGGATTTTCTCGAGTTGCGGCAGGTGTTCTCGAGTTACGACGGGGACCTCAGGGACCCGCCCTGGTGGCCTCAGGAGAGGCCAGTCCCCATGCGAGTTGCTAGGTGGCCTCTCGGGATTCCTCTCCCGTCGATACCGGGGCCAAAAACCTTGTGTGGAGTCAGGGCCGGAACCAAGGATTCCTCTCAGGGGCTGACATGGATCTTTGGGTACTTCTGGAGTCTCCCCAGGGGAGTCAGGCCTCGTCTCGAGTGGGGGCATGCACGTGCGCTTTCCTTCCAGGCTGTAGCACCAATGTCACGCTTCCCGTAGCGTGGATCAAAGGATCTGTGGTTTTCCCTCGAGGCTTTCCCTTGAGGCTTTCCCACAGGGCTGTCCCACGTGCCACCGTGGTGTGAGTCGATCCTCGGCGTGAAAGATCAGCCAGTGCAGGGCAAAAGAGGTTCCTCTGGAATGGACTGAGATATCTGGGGGACTCTTGGAATGGTGGTACGACCATGGAGTTCCTCTCGCCTTTCCTGTTGAGAGTGCCTCCTCTTGAGATGCGACGGGAACGCCGGGAATTCTTTCCCGTTGAAAGCAGGGAAAGGATCCCTCATCTCGAGCTCCGAGGGGGAAACGGGGCTCCTCTGGATGTGGGCGGGACCATCGTGCTTCCTCTCGAGTGGAGACGGTATGGCGGTGAACTTCTTGAGTTGCAGCAAGGGTGTGAAAGACCCTTTCGAAGTTCCAGAGGTTAGGTGTCATTAGTCTCCAGAGGCCTCATCGGAAATAGGCCTCATCTCGCCTGGAAGGGAGAACTTCCTGGATTTTCGCGAGTTGCGGCAGGTGTTCTCGAGTTACGACGGGGACCTCAGGGACCCGCCCTGGTGGCCTCAGGAGAGGCCAGTCCCCATGCGAGTTACTAGGGGGCCTCTCGGGATTCCTCTCCGGTCGATACCGGGGCCAAAAACCTTGTGTGGAGTCAGGGCCGGAACCGAGGATTCCTCTCAGGGGCTGACATGGATCTTTGGGTACTTGTGGAGTCTCCCCAGGGGAGTCAGGCCTCGTCTCGAGTGGGGTCATGCACGTGCGCTTTCCTTCCAGGCTGTGGCAGCAATGTCACGCTTCCCGTGGCGTGGATCAAAGGATCTGTGGTTTTCCCTCGAGGCTTTCTCTCGAGGCTTTCCCACAGGGCTGTCCCACGTGCCACGGTGGTGTGAGTCGATCCTCGGCGTGAAAGATGAGCCAGTGCAGGGCAAAGAGTTTCCTCTGGAATGGACTGAGACATCTGGGGGACTCTTGGAATGATGGTACGACCATGGAGTTCCTCTCGCCTTTCCTGTTGAGAGTGCCTCCTCTTGAGATGCGACGGGAACGCCGGGAATTCTTTCCCGTTGAAAGCAGGGAAAGGATCCCTCATCTCGAGCTACGAGGGGGAAACTGGGCTCCTCTGGATGTGGGCGGGACCATGGTGCTTCCTCTCGAGTGGAGACGGGTATGGCGGTGAACTTCTTGAGTTGCAGCAAGGATGTGAAAGACCCTTTCGAAGTTCCAGAGGTTAGGTGTCATTAGTCTCCAGAGGCCTCATCGGAAATAGGCCTCATCTCGCCTGGAAGGGAGAACTTCCTGGATTTTCTCGAGTTGCGGCAGGTGTTGTCGAGTTACGACGGGGACCTCAGGGACCCGCCCTGGTGGCCTCAGGAGAGGCCAGTCCCCATGCGAGTTGCTAGGGGGCCTCTCGGGATTCCTCTCCCGTAGATACCGGGGCCAAAAACCTTGTGTGGAGTCAGGGCCGGAACCGAGGATTCCTCTCAGGGGCTGACATGGATCTTTGGGTACTTGTGGAGTCTCCCCAGGGGAGTCAGGCCTCGTCTCGAGTGGGGGCATGCACGTGCGCTTTCCTTCCAGGCTGTAGCAGCAATGTCACGCTTCCCGTGGCGTGGATCAAAGGATCTGTGGTTTTCCCTCGAGGCTTTCCCTCGAGGCTTTCCCACAGGGCTGTCCCACGTGCCACCGTTGTGTGTGTCGATCCTCGGCGTGAAAGATGAGCCAGTGCAGGGCAAAGATGTTCCTCTGGAATGGATTGAGACATCTGGGGGACTCTTGGAATGGTGGTACGACCATGGAGTTCCTCTCGCCTTTCCTGTTGAGAGTGCCTCCTCTTGAGATGCGACGGGAACGCCGGGAATTCTTTCCCGTTGAAAGCAGGGAAAGGATCCCTCATCTCGAGCTCCGAGGGGGAAACGGGGCTCCTCTGGATGTGGGCGGGACCATCGTGCTTCCTCTCGAGTGGACACGGGTATGGCGCTGAACTTCTTGAGTTGCAGCAAGGGTGTGAAAGACCCTTTCGAAGTTCCAGAGGTTAGGTGTCATTAGTCTCCAGAGGCCTCATCGGAAATAGGCCTCATCTCGCCTGGAAGGGAGAACTTCCTGGATTTTCTCGAGTTGCGGCAGGTGTTCTCGAGTTACGACGGGGACCTCAGGGACCCGCCCTGGTGGCCTCAGGAGAGGCCAGTCCCCATGCGAGTTGCTAGGGGGCCTCTCGGGATTCCTCTCCCGTCGATACCGGGGCCAAAAACCTTGTGTGGAGTCAGGGCCGGAACCAAGGATTCCTCTCAGGGGCTGACATGGATCTTTGGGTACTTCTGGAGTCTCCCCAGGGGAGTCAGGCCTCGTCTCGAGTGGGGGCATGCACGTGCGCTTTCCTTCCAGGCTGTAGCACCAATGTCACGCTTCCCGTAGCGTGGATCAAAGGATCTGTGGTTTTCCCTCGAGGCTTTCCCTCGAGGCTTTCCCACAGGGCTGTCCCACGTGCCACCGTGGTGTGAGTCGATCCTCGGCGTGAATGATCAGCCAGTGCAGGGCAAAGAGGTTCCTCTGGAATGGACTGAGATATCTGGGGGACTCTTGGAATGGTGGTACGACCATGGAGTTCCTCTCGCCTTTCCTGTTGAGAGTGCCTCCTCTTGAGATGCGACGGGAACGCCGGGAATTCTTTCCCGTTGAAAGCAGGGAAAGGATCCCTCATCTCGAGCTACGAGGGGGAAACGGGGCTCCTCTGGATGTGGGCGGGACCATCGTGCTTCCTCTCGAGTGGAGACGGGTATGGCAGTGAAATTCTTGAGTTGCAGCAAAGGTGTGAAAGACCCTTTCGAAGTTCCAGAGTTAGGTGTCATTAGTCTCCAGACGCCTCATCGGAAATAGGCCTCATCTCGCCTGGAAGGGAGAACTTCCTGGATTTTCTCGAGTTGCTGCAGGTGTTCTCGAGTTACGACGGGGACCTCAGGGACCCGCCCTGGTGGCCTCAGGAGTGGCCAGTCCCCATGCGAGCTGCTAGGGGGCCTCTCGGGATTCCTCTCCCGTCGATACCGGGGCCAAAAACCTTGTGTGGAGTCAGGGCCGGAACCGAGGATTCCTCTCAAGGGCTGACATGGATCTTTGGGTACTTGTGGAGTCTCCCCAGGGGAGTCAGGCCTCGTCTCGAGTGGGGGCATGCACGTGCGCTTTCCTTCCAGGCTGTAGCAGCAATGTCACGCTTCCCGTGGCGTGGATCAAAGGATCTGTGGTTTTCCCTCGAGGCTTTCCCTCGAGGCTTTCCCACAGGGCTGTCCCACGTGCCACCGTGGTGTGAGTCGATCCTCGGCGTTAAAGATGAGCCAGTGCAGGGCAAAGAGCTTCCTCTGGAATGGACTGAGACATCTGGGGGACTCTTGGAATGGTGGTACGACCATGGAGTTCCTCTCGCCTTTCCTGTTGAGAGTGCCTCCTCTTGAGATTCGACGGGATCGTCGGGAATTCTTTCCCGTTGAAAGCAGGGAAAGGATCCCTCATCTCGAGCTATGAGGGGAAACGGGGCTCCTCTGGATGTGGGCGGGCCCATCGTGCATCCTCTCGAGTATAGACGGGTATGGCGGTGAACTTCTTGAGTTGCAGCAAGGGTGTGAAAGACCCTTTCGAATTTCCAGAGTTTAGGTGTCATTAGTCTCCAGACGCCTCATCGGAAATAGGCCTCATCTCGCCTGGAAGGGAGGACTTCCTGGATTTTCTCGAGTTGCGGCAGGTGTTCTCGAGTTACGACGGGGACCTCAGGGACCCGCCCTGGAGAGGCCACTCCCCATGCGAGTTGCTAGGGGGCCTCTCGGGATTCCTCTCCCGTCGATACCGGGGCCAAAAACCTTGTGTGGAGTCAGGGCCGGAACCGAGGATTCCTCTCAGGGGCTGACATGGATCTTTGGGTACTTGTGGAGTCTCCCCAGGGGAGTCAGGCCTCGTCTCGAGTGGGGGCATGCACGTGCGCTTTCCTTCCAGTCTGTAACGGCAATGTCACGCTTCCCGTCGTGTGGATCAAAGGATCTGTGGTTTTCCCTCGAGGCTTTCCCTCGAGGCTTTCCCACAGGGCTGTCCCACGTGCCACCGTGGTGTGAGTCAATCCTCAGCGTGAAAGATGAGCCAGTGCAGGGCAAAGAGGTTCCTCTGGAATGGACTGAGACATCTGGGGGACTCTTGGAATGGTGGTACGACCATGGAGTTCCTCTCGCCTTTCCTGTTGAGAGTGCCTCCTCTTGAGATGCGACAGGAACACCGGGAAATCTTTCCCGTTGAAAGCAGGGAAAGGATCCCTCATCTCGAGCTACGAGGGGGAAACGGGGCTCCTCTGGATGTGGGCGGGACCATCGTGCTTCCTTTCGAGTGGAGACGGGTATGGCGGTGAAATTCTTGAGTTGCAGCAAGGGTGTGAAAAACCCTTTCGAAGTTCCAGAGGTTAGGTGTCATTAGTCTCCAGACGCCTCATCGGAAATAGGCCTCATTTCGCCTGGAAAGGAGAACTTCCTGGATTTTCTCGAGTTGCGGCAGGTGTTCTCGATTTACGACGGGGACCTCACGGACCCGCCCTGGTGGCCTCAGGAACGGCCAGTCCCCATGCTAGTTGCTAGGGGGCCTCTCGGGATTCCTCTCCCGTCAATACCGGGGCCAAAAACCTTGTGTGGAGTCAGGGCCGGAACCGAGGATTCCTCTCAGGGGATGACATGGATCTTTGGGTACTTCTGGAGTCTCCCCAGGGGAGTCATGACTCGTCTCGAGTGGGGGCATGCACGTGCGCTTTCCTTCCATGCTGTAGCAGCAATGTCATGCTTCCCGTCGCGTGGATCAAAGGATCTGTGGTTTTCCCTCGAGGCTTTCCCTCGAGGCTTTCCCACAGGGCTGTCCCACGTGCCACCGTGGTGTGAGTCGATCCTCGGCGTGAAAGATGAGCCAGTGCAGGGCAAAGAGGCTCCTCTGTAATGGACTGAGACATCTGGGGGACTCTTGGAATGGTGGTACGACCATGGAGTTCCTCTCGCCTTTCCTGTTGAGAGTGCCTCCTCTTGAGATGCGACGGGAACGCCGGGAATTCTTTCCCGTTGAAAGCAGGGAAAGGATCCTTCATCTCGAGCTACGAGGGGGAAACTGGGCTCCTCTGGATGTGGGCGGGACCATGGTGCTTCCTCTCGAGTGGAGACGGGAATGGCGGTGAACTTCTTGAGTTGCAGCAAGGATGTGAAAGACCCTTTCGAAGTTCCAGAGGTTAGGTGTCATTAGTCTCCAGAGGCCTCATCGGAAATAGGCCTCATCTCGCCTGGAAGGGAGAACTTCCTGGATTTTCTCGAGTTGCGGCAGGTGTTCTCGAGTTACGACGGGGACCTCAGGGACCCGCCCTGGTGGCCTCAGGAGAGGCCAGTCCCCATGCGAGTTGCGAGGGGGCCTCTCGGGATTCCTCTTCCGTAGATACCGGGGCCAAAAACCTTGTGTGGAGTCAGGGCCGGAACCGAGGATTCCTCTCAGGGGCTGACATGGATCTTTGGGTACTTGTGGAGTCTCCCCAGGAGAGTCAGGCCTCGTCTCGAGTGGGGGCATGCACGTGCGCTTTCCTTCCAGGCTGTAGCAGCAATGTCACGCTGCCCGTGGCGTGGATCAAAGGATCTGTGGTTTTCCCTCGAGGCTTTCCCTCGAGGCTTTCCCACAGGGCTGTCCCACGTGCCACCGTTGTGTGTGTCGATCCTCGGCGTGAAAGATGAGCCAGTGCAGGGCAAAGAGGTTCCTCTGGAATGGATTGAGACATCTGGGGGACTCTTGGAATGGTGGTACGACCATGGAGTTCCTCTCGCCTTTCCTGTTGTGAGTGCCTCCTCTTGAGATGCGACGGGAACGCCGGGAATTCTTTCCCGTTGAAAGCAGGGAAAGGATCCCTCATCTCGAGCTCCGAGGGGGAAACGGGGCTCCTCTGGATGTGGGCGGGACCATCGTGCTTCCTCTCGAGTGGAGACGGTATGGCGGTGAACTTCTTGAGTTGCAGCAAGGGTGTGAAAGACCCTTTCGAAGTTCCAGAGGTTAGGTGTCATTAGTCTCCAGAGGCCTCATCGGAAATAGGCCTCATCTCGCCTGGAA
Source organism: Capricornis sumatraensis (assembly GCF_032405125.1). Lineage (NCBI taxonomy): Eukaryota > Metazoa > Chordata > Mammalia > Artiodactyla > Bovidae > Capricornis > Capricornis sumatraensis. Next base: position 3,820,042 of record NW_027184614.1, on the reverse strand, counting down.
GGGAGAACTTCCTGGATTTTCTCGAGTTGCGGCAGGTGTTCTCGAGTTATGACGGGGACCTCAGGGACCCGCCCTGGTGGCCTCAGGAGAGGCCACTCCCCATGCGAGTTGCTAGGGGGCCTCTCGGGATTCCTCTCCCGTCGATACCGGGGCCAAAAACCTTGTGTGGAGTCAGGGCCGGAACCAAGGATTCCTCTCAGGGGCTGACATGGATCTTTGGGTACTTCTGGAGTCTCCCCAGGGGAGTCAGACCTCGTCTCGAGAGGGGGCATGCACGTGCGCTTTCCTTCCAGGCTGTAGCACCAATGTCACGCTTCCCGTAGCGTGGATCAAAGGATCTGTGGTTTTCCCTCGAGGCTTTCCCTCGAGGCTTTCCCACAGGGCTGTCCCACGTGCCACCGTGGTGTGAGTCGATCCTCGGCGTGAAAGATCAGCCAGTGCAGGGCAAAGAGGTTCCTCTGGAATGGACTGAGATATCTGGGGGACTCTTGGAATGGTGGTACGACCATGGAGTTCCTCTCGCCTTTCCTGTTGAGAGTGCCTCCTCTTGAGATGCGACGGGAACGCCAGGAATTCTTTCCCGTTGAAAGCAGGGAAAGGATCCCTCATCTCGAGCTACGAGGGGGAAACTGGGCTCCTCTGGATGTGGGCGGGACGATCGTGCTTCCTCTCGAGTGGACACGGGTATGGCGCTGAACTTCTTGAGTTGCAGCAAGGGTGTGAAAGACCCTTTCGAAGTTCCAGAGGTTAGGTGTCATTCGTCTCCAAACGCTTCATCGGAAATAGGCCTCATCTCGCCTGGAAGGGAGAACTTCCTGGATTTTCTCGAGTTGCGGCAGGTGTTCTCGAGTTACGACGGGGACCTCAGGGACCCGCCCTGGTGGCCTCAGGAGAGGCCAGTCCCCATGCGAGTTACTAGGGGGCCTCTCGCGATTCCTCTCCGGTCGATACCGGGGCCAAAAACCTTGTGTGGAGTCAGGGCCGGAACCGAGGATTCCTCTCAGGGGCTGACATGGATCTTTGGGTACTTGTGGAGTCTCCCCAGGGGAGTCAGGCCTCGTCTCGAGTGGGGTCATGCACGTGCGCTTTCCTTCCAGGCTGTGGCAGCAATGTCACGCTTCCCGTGGCGTGGATCAAAGGATCTGTGGTTTTCCCTCGAGGCTTTCTCTCGAGGCTTTCCCACAGGGCTGTCCCACGTGCCACGGTGGTGTGAGTCGATCCTCGGCGTGAAAGATGAGCCAGTGCAGGGCAAAGAGGTTCCTCTGGAATGGACTGAGACATCTGGGGGACTCTTGGAATGATGGTACGACCATGGAGTTCCTCTCGCCTTTCCTGTTGAGAGTGCCTCCTCTTGAGATGCGACGGGAACGCCGGGAATTCTTTCCCGTTGAAAGCAGGGAAAGGATCCCTCATCTCGAGCTACGAGGGGGAAACTGGGCTCCTCTGGATGTGGGCGGGACCATGGTGCTTCCTCTCGAGTGGAGACGGGTATGGCGGTGAACTTCTTGAGTTGCAGCAAGGATGTGAAAGACCCTTTCGAAGTTCCAGAGGTTAGGTGTCATTAGTCTCCAGAGGCCTCATCGGAAATAGGCCTCATCTCGCCTGGAAGGGAGAACTTCCTGGATTTTCTCGAGTTGCGGCAGGTGTTCTCGAGTTACGACGGGGACCTCAGGGACCCGCCCTGGTGGCCTCAGGAGAGGCCAGTCCCCATGCGAGTTGCTAGGGGGCCTCTCGGGATTCCTCTCCCGTAGATACCGGGGCCAAAAACCTTGTGTGGAGTCAGGGCCGGAACCGAGGATTCCTCTCAGGGGCTGACATGGATCTTTGGGTACTTGTGGAGTCTCCCCAGGGGAGTCAGGCCTCGTCTCGAGTGGGGGCATGCACGTGCGCTTTCCTTCCAGGCTGTAGCAGCAATGTCACGCTTCCCGTGGCGTGGATCAAAGGATCTGTGGTTTTCCCTCGAGGCTTTCCCTCGAGGCTTTCCCACAGGGCTGTCCCACGTGCCACCGTTGTGTGTGTCGATCCTCGGCGTGAAAGATGAGCCAGTGCAGGGCAAAGAGGTTCCTCGGAATGGATTGAGACATCTGGGGGACTCTTGGAATGGTGGTACGACCATGGAGTTCCTCTCGCCTTTCCTGTTGAGAGTGCCTCCTCTTGAGATGCGACGGGAACGCCGGGAATTCTTTCCCGTTGAAAGCAGGGAAAGGATCCCTCATCTCGAGCTCCGAGGGGGAAACGGGGCTCCTCTGGATGTGGGCGGGACCATCGTGCTTCCTCTCGAGTGGAGACGGTATGGCGGTGAACTTCTTGAGTTGCAGCAAGGGTGTGAAAGACCCTTTCGAAGTTCCAGAGGTTAGGTGTCATTAGTCTCCAGAGGCCTCATCGGAAATAGGCCTCATCTCGCCTGGAAGGGAGAACTTCCTGGATTTTCTCGAGTTGCGGCAGGTGTTCTCTAGTTACGACGGGGACCTCAGGGACCCGCCCTGGTGGCCTCAGGAGAGGCCAGTCTCCATGCGAGTTGCTAGGGGGCCTCTCGGGATTCCTCTCCCGTCGATACCGGGGCCAAAAACCTTGTGTGGAGTCAGGGCCGGAACCAAGGATTCCTCTCAGGGGCTGACATGGATCTTTGGGTACTTCTGGAGTCTCCCCAGGGGAGTCAGGCCTCGTCTCGAGTGGGGGCATGCACGTGCGCTTTCCTTCCAGGCTGTAGCACCAATGTCACGCTTCCCGTAGCGTGGATCAAAGGATCTGTGGTTTTCCCTCGAGGCTTTCCCTCGAGGCTTACCCACAGGGCTGTCCCACGTGCCACCGTGGTGTGAGTCGAACCTCGGCGTGAAAGATCAGCCAGTGCAGGGCAAAGAGGTTCCTCTGGAATGGACTGAGATATCTGGGGGACTCTTGGAATGGTGGTACGACCATGGAGTTCCTCTCGCCTTTCCTGTTGAGAGTGCCTCCTCTTGAGATGCGACGGGAACGCCAGGAATTCTTTCCCATTGAAAGCAGGGAAAGGATCCCTCATCTCGAGCTACGAGGGGGAAACTGGGCTCCTCTGGATGTGGGCGGGACGATCGTGCTTCCTCTCGAGTGGACACGGGTATGGCGCTGAACTTCTTGAGTTGCAGCAAGGGTGTGAAAGACCCTTTCGAAGTTCCAGAGGTTAGGTGTCATTCGTCTCCAAACGCTTCATCGGAAATAGGCCTCATCTCGCCTGGAAGGGAGAACTTCCTGGATTTTCTCGAGTTGCGGCAGGTGTTCTCGAGTTACGACGGGGACCTCAGGGACCCGCCCTGGTGGCCTCAGGAGAGGCCAGTCCCCATGCGAGTTACTAGGGGGCCTCTCGCGATTCCTCTCCGGTCGATACCGGGGCCAAAAACCTTGTGTGGAGTCAGGGCCGGAACCGAGGATTCCTCTCAGGGGCTGACATGGATCTTTGGGTACTTGTGGAGTCTCCCCAGGGGAGTCAGGCCTCGTCTCGAGTGGGGTCATGCACGTGCGCTTTCCTTCCAGGCTGTGGCAGCAATGTCACGCTTCCCGTGGCGTGGATCAAAGGATCTGTGGTTTTCCCTCGAGGCTTTCGCTCGAGGCTTTCCCACAGGGCTGTCCCACGTGCCACGGTGGTGTGAGTCGATCCTCGGCGTGAAAGATGAGCCAGTGCAGGGCAAAGAGGTTCCTCTGGAATGGACTGAGACATCTGGGGGACTCTTGGAATGATGGTACGACCATGGAGTTCCTCTCGCCTTTCCTGTTGAGAGTGCCTCCTCTTGAGATGCGACGGGAACGCCGGGAATTCTTTCCCGTTGAAAGCAGGGAAAGGATCCCTCATCTCGAGCTACGAGGGGGAAACTGGGCTCCTCTGGATGTGGGCGGGACCATGGTGCTTCCTCTCGAGTGGAGACGGGTATGGCGGTGAACTTCTTGAGTTGCAGCAAGGATGTGAAAGACCCTTTCGAAGTTCCAGAGGTTAGGTGTCATTAGTCTCCAGAGGCCTCATCGGAAATAGGCCTCATCTCGCCTGGAAGGGAGAACTTCCTGGATTTTCTCGAGTTGCGGCAGGTGTTCTCGAGTTACGACGGGGACCTCAGGGACCCGCCCTGGTGGCCTCAGGAGAGGCCAGTCCCCATGCGAGTTGCTAGGGGGCCTCTCGGGATTCCTCTCCCGTAGATACCGGGGCCAAAAACCTTGTGTGGAGTCAGGGCCGGAACCGAGGATTCCTCTCAGGGGCTGACATGGATCTTTGGGTACTCCTGGAGTCTCCCCAGGGGAGTCAGGCCTCGTCTCGAGTGGGGGCATGCACGTGCGCTTTCCTTCCAGGCTGTAGCAGCAATGTCACGCTTCCCGTGGCGTGGATCAAAGGATCTGTGGTTTTCCCTCGAGGCTTTCCCTCGAGGCTTTCCCACAGGGCTGTCCCACGTGCCACCGTTGTGTGTGTCGATCCTCGGCGTGAAAGATGAGCCAGTGCAGGGCAAAGAGGTTCCTCTGGAATGGATTGAGACATCTGGGGGACTCTTGGAATGGTGGTACGACCATGGAGTTCCTCTCGCCTTTCCTGTTGAGAGTGCCTCCTCTTGAGATGCGACGGGAACGCCGGGAATTCTTTCCCGTTGAAAGCAGGGAAAGGATCCCTCATCTCGAGCTCCGAGGGGGAAACGGGGCTCCTCTGGATGTGGGCGGGACCATCGTGCTTCCTCTCGAGTGGAGACGGTATGGCGGTGAACTTCTTGAGTTGCAGCAAGGGTGTGAAAGACCCTTTCGAAGTTCCAGAGGTTAGGTGTCATTAGTCTCCAGAGGCCTCATCGGAAATAGGCCTCATCTCGCCTGGAAGGGAGAACTTCCTGGATTTTCTCGAGTTGCGGCAGGTGTTCTCGAGTTACGACGGGGACCTCAGGGACCCGCCCTGGTGGCCTCAGGAGAGGCCAGTCTCCATGCGAGTTGCTAGGGGGCCTCTCGGGATTCCTCTCCCGTCGATACCGGGGCCAAAAACCTTGTGTGGAGTCAGGGCCGGAACCAAGGATTCCTCTCAGGGGCTGACATGGATCTTTGGGTACTTCTGGAGTCTCCCCAGGGGAGTCAGGCCTCGTCTCGAGTGGGGGCATGCACGTGCGCTTTCCTTCCAGGCTGTAGCACCAATGTCACGCTTCCCGTAGCGTGGATCAAAGGATCTGTGGTTTTCCCTCGAGGCTTTCCCTCGAGGCTTTCCCACAGGGCTGTCCCACGTGCCACCGTGGTGTGAGTCGATCCTCGGCGTGAAAGATCAGCCAGTGCAGGGCAAAGAGGTTCCTCTGGAATGGACTGAGATATCTGGGGGACTCTTGGAATGGTGGTACGACCATGGAGTTCCTCTCGCCTTTCCTGTTGAGAGTGCCTCCTCTTGAGATGCGACGGGAACGCCGGGAATTCTTTCCCGTTGAAAGCAGGGAAAGGATCCCTCATCTCGAGCTACGAGGGGGAAACTGGGCTCCTCTGGATGTGGGCGGGACGATCGTGCTTCCTCTCGAGTGGACACGGGTATGGCGCTGAACTTCTTGAGTTGCAGCAAGGGTGTGAAAGACCCTTTCGAAGTTCCAGAGGTTAGGTGTCATTCGTCTCCAAACGCCTCATCGGAAATAGGCCTCATCTCGCCTGGAAGGGAGAACTTCCTGGATTTTCTCGAGTTGCGGCAGGTGTTCTCGAGTTACGACGGGGACCTCAGGGACCCGCCCTGGTGGCCTCAGGAGAGGCCAGTCCCCATGCGAGTTGCTAGGGGGCCTCTCGGGATTCCTCTCCGGTCGATACCGGGGCCAAAAACCTTGTGTGGAGTCAGGGCCGGAACCGAGGATTCCTCTCAGGGGCTGACATGGATCTTTGGGTACTTGTGGAGTCTCCCCAGGGGAGTCAGGCCTCGTCTCGAGTGGGGTCATGCACGTGCGCTTTCCTTCCAGGCTGTGGCAGCAATGTCACGCTTCCCGTGGCGTGGATCAAAGGATCTGTGGTTTTCCCTCGAGGCTTTCGCGCGAGGCTTTCCCACAGGGCTGTCCCACGTGCCACGGTGGTGTGAGTCGATCCTCGGCGTGAAAGATGAGCCAGTGCAGGGCAAAGAGGTTCCTCTGGAATGGACTGAGACATCTGGGGGACTCTTGGAATGATGGTACGACCATGGAGTTCCTCTCGCCTTTCCTGTTGAGAGTGCCTCCTCTTGAGATGCGACGGGAACGCCGGGAATTCTTTCCCGTTGAAAGCAGGGAAAGGATCCCTCATCTCGAGCTACGAGGGGGAAACTGGGCTCCTCTGAATGTGGGCGGGACCATCGTGCTTCCTCTCGAGTGGAGACGGGTATGGCGGTGAACTTCTTGAGTTGCAGCAAGGATGTGAAAGACCCTTTCGAAGTTCCAGAGGTTCGGTGTCATTAGTCTCCAGAGGCCTCATCGGAAGTAGGCCTCATCTCGCCTGGAAGGGAGAACTTCCTGGATTTTCTCGAGTTGCGGCAGGTGTTCTCGAGTTACGACGGGGACCTCAAGGACACGCCCTGGTGGCCTCAGGAGAGGCCAGTCCCCATGCGAGTTGCTAGGGGGCCTCTCGGGATTCCTCTCCCGTAGATACCGGGGCCAAAAACCTTGTGTGGAGTCAGGGCCGGAAACGAGGATTCCTCTCAGGGGCTGACATGAATCTTTGGGTACTTGTGGAGTCTCCCCAGGGGAGTCAGGCCTCGTCTCGAGTGGGGGCATGCACGTGCGCTTTCCTTCCAGGCTGTAGCAGCAATGTCACGCTTCCCGTGGCGTGGATCAAAGGATCTGTGGTTTTCCCTCGAGGCTTTCCCTCGAGGCTTTCCCACAGGGCTGTCCCACGTGCCACCGTTGTGTGTGTCGATCCTCGGCGTGAAAGATGAGCCAGTGCAGGGCAAAGAGGTTCCTCTGGAATGGACTGAGACATCTGGGGGACTCTTGGAATGGTGGTACGACCATGGAGTTCCTCTCGCCTTTCCTGTTGAGAGTGCCTCCTCTTGAGATGCGACGGGAACGCCGGGAATTCTTTCCCGTTGAAAGCAGGGAAAGGATCCCTCATCTCGAGCTCCGAGGGGGAAACGGGGCTCCTCTGGATGTGGGCGGGACCATCGTGCTTCCTCTCGAGTGGAGACGGTATGGCGGTGAACTTCTTGAGTTGCAGCAAGGGTGTGAAAGACCCTTTCGAAGTTCCAGAGGTTAGGTGTCATTAGTCTCCAGAGGCCTCATCGGAAATAGGCCTCATCTCGCCTGGAAGGGAGAACTTCCTGGATTTTCTCGAGTTGCGGCAGGTGTTCTCGAGTTACGACGGGGACCTCAGGGACCCGCCCTGGTGGCCTCAGGAAAGGCCAGTCCCCATGCGAGTTGCTAGGGGGCCTCTCGGGATTCCTCTCCGGTCGATACCGGGGCAAAAAACCTTGTGTGGAGTCAGGGCCGGAACCGAGGATTCCTCTCAGGGGCTGACATGGATCTTTGGGTACTTCTGGAGTCTCCCCAGGGGAGTCAGGCCTCGTCTCGAGTGGGGGCATGCACGTGCGCTTTCCTTCCAGGCTGTAGCAGCAATGTCACGCTTCCCGTTCCGTGGATCAAAGGATCTGTGGTTTTCCCTCTAGGCTTTCGCTCGAGGCTTTCCCACAGGGCTGTCCCACGTGCCACGGTGGTGTGAGTCGATCCTCGGCGTGAAAGATGAGCCAGTGCAGGGCAAAGAGGTTCCTCTGGAATGGACTGAGACATCTGGGGGACTCTTGGAATGATGGTACGACCATGGAGTTCCTCTCGCCTTTCCTGTTGAGAGTGCCTCCTCTTGAGATGCGACGGGAACGCCGGGAATTCTTTCCCGTTGAAAGCAGGGAAAGGATCCCTCATCTCGAGCTACGAGGGGGAAACTGGGCTCCTCTGGATGTGGGCGGGACCATCGTGCTTCCTCTCGAGTGGAGACGGGTATGGCGGTGAACTTCTTGAGTTGCAGCAAGGATGTGAAAGACCCTTTCGAAGTTCCAGAGGTTAGGTGTCATTAGTCTCCAGAGGCCTCATCGGAAATAGGCCTCATCTCCCCTGGAAGGGAGAACTTCCTGGATTTTCTCGAGTTGCGGCAGGTGTTCTCGAGTTACGACGGGGACCTCAGGGACCCGCCCTGGTGGCCTCAGGAGAGGCCAGTCCCCATGCGAGTTGCTAGGGGGCCTCTCGGGATTCCTCTCCCGTAGATACCGGGGCCAAAAACCTTGTGTGGAGTCAGGGCCGGAACCGAGGATTCCTCTCAGGGGCTGACATGGATCTTTGGGTACTTGTGGAGTCTCCCCAGGGGAGTCAGGCCTCGTCTCGAGTGGGGGCATGCACGTGCGCTTTCCTTCCAGGCTGTAGCAGCAATGTCACGCTTCCCGTGGCGTGGATCAAAGGATCTGTGGTTTTCCCTCGAGGCTTTCCCTCGAGGCTTTCCCACAGGGCTGTCCCACGTGCCACCGTGGTGTGAGTCGATCCTCGGCGTTAAAGATGAGCCAGTGCAGGGCAAAGAGCTTCCTCTGGAATGGACTGAGACATCTGGGGGACTCTTGGAATGGTGGTACGACCATGGAGTTCCTCTCGCCTTTCCTGTTGAGAGTGCCTCCTCTTGAGATGCGACGGGAACGTCGGGAATTCTTTCCCGTTGAAAGCAGGGAAAGGATCCCTCATCTCGAGCTATGAGGGGAAACGGGGCTCCTCTGGATGTGGGCGGGCCCATCGTGCATCCTCTCGAGTATAGACGGGTATGGCGGTGAACTTCTTGAGTTGCAGCAAGGGTGTGAAAGACCCTTTCGAATTTCCAGAGTTTAGGTGTCATTAGTCTCCAGACGCCTCATCGGAAATAGGCCTCATCTCGCCTGGAAGGGAGGACTTCCTGGATTTTCTCGAGTTGCGGCAGGTGTTCTCGAGTTACGACGGGGACCTCAGGGACCCGCCCTGGAGAGGCCACTCCCCATGCGAGTTGCTAGGGGGCCTCTCGGGATTCCTCTCCCGTCGATACCGGGGCCAAAAACCTTGTGTGGAGTCAGGGCCGGAACCGAGGATTCCTCTCAGGGGCTGACATGGATCTTTGGGTACTTGTGGAGTCTCCCCAGGGGAGTCAGGCCTCGTCTCGAGTGGGGGCATGCACGTACGCTTTCCTTCCAGTCTGTAACGGCAATGTCACGCTTCCCGTCGTGTGGATCAAAGGATCTGTGGTTTTCCCTCGAGGCTTTCCCTCGAGGCTTTCCCACAGGGCTGTCCCACGTGCCACCGTGGTGTGAGTCAATCCTCAGCGTGAAAGATGAGCCAGTGCAGGGCAAAGAGGTTCCTCTGGAATGGACTGAGACATCTGGGGGACTCTTGGAATGGTGGTACGACCATGGAGTTCCTCTCGCCTTTCCTGTTGAGAGTGCCTCCTCTTGAGATGCGACAGGAACACCGGGAAATCTTTCCCGTTGAAAGCAGAGAAAGGATCCCTCATCTCGAGCTACGAGGGGGAAACGGGGCTCCTCTGGATGTGGGCGGGACCATCGTGCTTCCTTTCGAGTGGAGACGGGTATGGCGGTGAAATTCTTGAGTTGCAGCAAGGGTGTGAAAAACCCTTTCGAAGTTCCAGAGGTTAGGTGTCATTAGTCTCCAGACGCCTCATCGGAAATAGGCCTCATTTCGCCTGGAAAGGAGAACTTCCTGGATTTTCTCGAGTTGCGGCAGGTGTTCTCGATTTACGACGGGGACCTCACGGACCCGCCCTGGTGGCCTCAGGAACGGCCAGTCCCCATGCTAGTTGCTAGGGGGCCTCTCGGGATTCCTCTCCCGTCAATACCGGGGCCAAAAACCTTGTGTGGAGTCAGGGCCGGAACCGAGGATTCCTCTCAGGGGATGACATGGATCTTTGGGTACTTCTGGAGTCTCCCCAGGGGAGTCATGACTCGTCTCGAGTGGGGGCATGCACGTGCGCTTTCCTTCCATGCTGTAGCAGCAATGTCATGCTTCCCGTCGCGTGGATCAAAGGATCTGTGGTTTTCCCTCGAGGCTTTCCCTCGAGGCTTTCCCACAGGGCTGTCCCACGTGCCACCGTGGTGTGAGTCGATCCTCGGCGTGAAAGATGAGCCAGTGCAGGGCAAAGAGGCTCCTCTGTAATGGACTGAGACATCTGGGGGACTCTTGGAATGGTGGTACGACCATGGAGTTCCTCTCGCCTTTCCTGTTGAGAGTGCCTCCTCTTGAGATGCGACGGGAACGCCGGGAATTCTTTCCCGTTGAAAGCAGGGAAAGGATCCCTCATCTCGAGCTACGAGGGGGAAACGGGGCTCCTCTGGATGTGGGCGGGACCATCGTGCTTCCTCTCGAGTGGAGACGGGTATGGCGGTGAACTTCTTGAGTTGCAGCAAGGATGTGAAAGACCCTTTCGAAGTTCCAGAGGTTAGGTGTCATTAGTCTCCAGAGGCCTCATCGGAAATAGGCCTCATCTCGCCTGGAAGGGAGAACTTCCTGGATTTTCTCGAGTTGCGGCAGGTGTTCTCGAGTTACGACGGGGACCTCAGGGACCCGCCCTGGTGGCCTCAGGAGAGGCCAGTCCCCATGCGAGTTGCGAGGGGGCCTCTCGGGATTCCTCTTCCGTAGATACCGGGGCCAAAAACCTTGTGTGGAGTCAGGGCCGGAACCGAGGATTCCTCTCAGGGGCTGACATGGATCTTTGGGTACTTGTGGAGTCTCCCCAGGAGAGTCAGGCCTCGTCTCGAGTGGGGGCATGCACGTGCGCTTTCCTTCCAGGCTGTAGCAGCAATGTCACGCTGCCCGTCGCGTGGATCAAAGGATCTGTGGTTTTCCCTCGAGGCTTTCCCTCGAGGCTTTCCCACAGGGCTGTCCCACGTGCCACCGTTGTGTGTGTCGATCCTCGGCGTGAAAGATGAGCCAGTGCAGGGCAAAGAGGTTCCTCTGGAATGGATTGAGACATCTGGGGGACTCTTGGAATGGTGGTACGACCATGGAGTTCCTCTCGCCTTTCCTGTTGTGAGTGCCTCCTCTTGAGATGCGACGGGAACGCCGGGAATTCTTTCCCGTTGAAAGCAGGGAAAGGATCCCTCATCTCGAGCTCCGAGGGGGAAACGGGGCTCCTCTGGATGTGGGCGGGACCATCGTGCTTCCTCTCGAGTGGAGACGGTATGGCGGTGAACTTCTTGAGTTGCAGCAAGGGTGTGAAAGACCCTTTCGAAGTTCCAGAGGTTAGGTGTCATTAGTCTCCAGAGGCCTCATCGGAAATAGGCCTCATCTCGCCTGGAAGGGAGAACTTCCTGGATTTTCTCGAGTTGCGGCAGGTGTTCTCGAGTTATGACGGGGACCTCAGGGACCCGCCCTGGTGGCCTCAGGAGAGGCCACTCCCCATGCGAGTTGCTAGGGGGCCTCTCGGGATTCCTCTCCCGTCGATACCGGGGCCAAAAACCTTGTGTGGAGTCAGGGCCGGAAACAAGGATTCCTCTCAGGGGCTGACATGGATCTTTGGGTACTTCTGGAGTCTCCCCAGGGGAGTCAGACCTCGTCTCGAGTGGGGGCATGCACGTGCGCTTTCCTTCCAGGCTGTAGCACCAATGTCACGCTTCCCGTAGCGTGGATCAAAGGATCTGTGGTTTTCCCTCGAGGCTTTCCCTCGAGGCTTTCCCACAGGGCTGTCCCACGTGCCACCGTGGTGTGAGTCGATCCTCGGCGTGAAAGATCAGCCAGTGCAGGGCAAAGAGGTTCCTCTGGAATGGACTGAGATATCTGGGGGACTCTTGGAATGGTGGTACGACCATGGAGTTCCTCTCGCCTTTCCTGTTGAGAGTGCCTCCTCTTGAGATGCGACGGGAACGCCAGGAATTCTTTCCCGTTGAAAGCAGGGAAAGGATCCCTCATCTCGAGCTACGAGGGGGAAACTGGGCTCCTCTGGATGTGGGCGGGACGATCGTGCTTCCTCTCGAGTGGACACGGGTATGGCGCTGAACTTCTTGAGTTGCAGCAAGGGTGTGAAAGACCCTTTCGAAGTTCCAGAGGTTAGGTGTCATTCGTCTCCAAACGCTTCATCGGAAATAGGCCTCATCTCGCCTGGAAGGGAGAACTTCCTGGATTTTCTCGAGTTGCGGCAGGTGTTCTCGAGTTACGACGGGGACCTCAGGGACCCGCCCTGGTGGCCTCAGGAGAGGCCAGTCCCCATGCGAGTTACTAGGGGGCCTCTCGCGATTCCTCTCCGGTCGATACCGGGGCCAAAAACCTTGTGTGGAGTCAGGGCCGGAACCGAGGATTCCTCTCAGGGGCTGACATGGATCTTTGGGTACTTGTGGAGTCTCCCCAGGGGAGTCAGGCCTCGTCTCGAGTGGGGTCATGCACGTGCGCTTTCCTTCCAGGCTGTGGCAGCAATGTCACGCTTCCCGTGGCGTGGATAAAAGGATCTGTGGTTTTCCCTCGAGGCTTTCGCTCGAGGCTTTCCCACAGGGCTGTCCCACGTGCCACGGTGGTGTGAGTCGATCCTCGGCGTGAAAGATGAGCCAGTGCAGGGCAAAGAGGTTCCTCTGGAATGGACTGAGACATCTGGGGGACTCTTGGAATGATGGTACGACCATGGAGTTCCTCTCGCCTTTCCTGTTGAGAGTGCCTCCTCTTGAGATGCGACGGGAACGCCGGGAATTCTTTCCCGTTGAAAGCAGGGAAAGGATCCCTCATCTCGAGCTACGAGGGGGAAACTGGGCTCCTCTGGATGTGGGCGGGACCATGGTGCTTCCTCTCGAGTGGAGACGGGTATGGCGGTGAACTTCTTGAGTTGCAGCAAGGATGTGAAAGACCCTTTCGAAGTTCCAGAGGTTAGGTGTCATTAGTCTCCAGAGGCCTCATCGGAAATAGGCCTCATCTCGCCTGGAAGGGAGAACTTCCTGGATTTTCTCGAGTTGCGGCAGGTGTTCTCGAGTTACGACGGGGACCTCAGGGACCCGCCCTGGTGGCCTCAGGAGAGGCCAGTCCCCATGCGAGTTGCTAGGGGGCCTCTCGGGATTCCTCTCCCGTAGATACCGGGGCCAAAAACCTTGTGTGGAGTCAGGGCCGGAACCGAGGATTCCTCTCAGGGGCTGACATGGATCTTTGGGTACTTGTGGAGTCTCCCCAGGGGAGTCAGGCCTCGTCTCGAGTGGGGGCATGCACGTGCGCTTTCCTTCCAGGCTGTAGCAGCAATGTCACGCTTCCCGTGGCGTGGATCAAAGGATCTGTGGTTTTCCCTCGAGGCTTTCCCTCGAGGCTTTCCCACAGGGCTGTCCCACGTGCCACCGTTGTGTGTGTCGATCCTCGGCGTGAAAGATGAGCCAGTGCAGGGCAAAGAGGTTCCTCTGGAATGGATTGAGACATCTGGGGGACTCTTGGAATGGTGGTACGACCATGGAGTTCCTCTCGCCTTTCCTGTTGAGAGTGCCTCCTCTTGAGATGCGACGGGAACGCCGGGAATTCTTTCCCGTTGAAAGCAGGGAAAGGATCCCTCATCTCGAGCTCCGAGGGGGAAACGGGGCTCCTCTGGATGTGGGCGGGACCATCGTGCTTCCTCTCGAGTGGAGACGGTATGGCGGTGAACTTCTTGAGTTGCAGCAAGGGTGTGAAAGACCCTTTCGAAGTTCCAGAGGTTAGGTGTCATTAGTCTCCAGAGGCCTCATCGGAAATAGGCCTCATCTCGCCTGGAAGGGAGAACTTCCTGGATTTTCTCGAGTTGCGGCAGGTGTTCTCGAGTTACGACGGGGACCTCAGGGACCCGCCCTGGTGGCCTCAGGAGAGGCCAGTCTCCATGCGAGTTGCTAGGGGGCCTCTCGGGATTCCTCTCCCGTCGATACCGGGGCCAAAAACCTTGTGTGGAGTCAGGGCCGGAACCAAGGATTCCTCTCAGGGGCTGACATGGATCTTTGGGTACTTCTGGAGTCTCCCCAGGGGAGTCAGGCCTCGTCTCGAGTGGGGGCATGCTCGTGCGCTTTCCTTCCAGGCTGTAGCACCAATGTCACGCTTCCCGTAGCGTGGATCAAAGGATCTGTGGTTTTCCCTCGAGGCTTTCCCTCGAGGCTTTCCCACAGGGCTGTCCCACGTGCCACCGTGGTGTGAGTCGATCCTCGGCGTGAAAGATCAGCCAGTGCAGGGCAAAGAGGTTCCTCTGAAATGGACTGAGATATCTGGGGGACTCTTGGAATGGTGGTACGACCATGGAGTTCCTCTCGCCTTTCCTGTTGAGAGTGCCTCCTCTTGAGATGCGACGGGAACGCCGGGAATTCTTTCCCGTTGAAAGCAGGGAAAGGATCCCTCATCTCGAGCTACGAGGGGGAAACTGGGCTCCTCTGGATGTGGGCGGGACGATCGTGCTTCCTCTCGAGTGGACACGGGTATGGCGCTGAACTTCTTGAGTTGCAGCAAGGGTGTGAAAGACCCTTTCGAAGTTCCAGAGGTTAGGTGTCATTCGTCTCCAAACGCCTCATCGGAAATAGGCCTCATCTCGCCTGGAAGGGAGAACTTCCTGGATTTTCTCGAGTTGCGGCAGGTGTTCTCGAGTTACGACGGGGACCTCAGGGACCCGCCTGGTGGCCTCAGGAGAGGCCAGTCCCCATGCGAGTTGCTAGGGGGCCTCTCGGGATTCCTCTCCCGTAGATACCGGGGCCAAAAACCTTGTGTGGAGTCAGGGCCGGAACCGAGGATTCCTCTCAGGGGCTGACATGAATCTTTGGGTACTTGTGGAGTCTCCCCAGGGGAGTCAGGCCTCGTCTCGAGTGGGGGCATGCACGTGCGCTTTCCTTCCAGGCTGTAGCAGCAATGTCACGCTTCCCGTGGCGTGGATCAAAGGATCTGTGGTTTTCCCTCGAGGCTTTCCCTCGAGGCTTTCCCACAGGGCTGTCCCACGTGCCACCGTTGTGTGTGTCGATCCTCGGCGTGAAAGATGAGCCAGTGCAGGGCAAAGAGGTTCCTCTGGAATGGACTGAGACATCTGGGGGACTCTTGGAATGGTGGTACGACCATGGAGTTCCTCTCGCCTTTCCTGTTGAGAGTGCCTCCTCTTGAGATGCGACGGGAACGCCGGGAATTCTTTCCCGTTGAAAGCAGGGAAAGGATCCCTCATCTCGAGCTCCGAGGGGGAAACGGGGCTCCTCTGGATGTGGGCGGGACCATCGTGCTTCCTCTCGAGTGGAGACGGTATGGCGGTGAACTTCTTGAGTTGCAGCAAGGGTGTGAAAGACCCTTTCGAAGTTCCAGAGGTTAGGTGTCATTAGTCTCCAGAGGCCTCATCGGAAATAGGCCTCATCTCGCCTGGAAGGGAGAACTTCCTGGATTTTCTCGAGTTGCGGCAGGTGTTCTCGAGTTACGACGGGGACCTCAGGGACCCGCCCTGGTGGCCTCAGGAAAGGCCAGTCCCCATACGAGTTGCTAGGGGGCCTCTCGGGATTCCTCTCCGGTCGATACCGGGGCAAAAAACCTTGTGTGGAGTCAGGGCCGGAACCGAGGATTCCTCTCAGGGGCTGACATGGATCTTTGGGTACTTCTGGAGTCTCCCCAGGGGAGTCAGGCCTCGTCTCGAGTGGGGGCATGCACGTGCGCTTTCCTTCCAGGCTGTAGCAGCAATGTCACGCTTCCCGTTCCGTGGATCAAAGGATCTGTGGTTTTCCCTCTAGGCTTTCGCTCGAGGCTTTCCCACAGGGCTGTCCCACGTGCCACGGTGGTGTGAGTCGATCCTCGGCGTGAAAGATGAGCCAGTGCAGGGCAAAGAGGTTCCTCTGGAATGGACTGAGACATCTGGGGGACTCTTGGAATGATGGTACGACCATGGAGTTCCTCTCGCCTTTCCTGTTGAGAGTGCCTCCTCTTGAGATGCGACAGGAACGACGGGAATTCTTTCCCGTTGAAAGCAGGGAAAGGATCCCTCATCTCGAGCTACGAGGGGGAAACTGGGCTCCTCTGGATGTGGGCGGGACCATCGTGCTTCCTCTCGAGTGGAGACGGGTATGGCGGTGAACTTCTTGAGTTGCAGCAAGGATGTGAAAGACCCTTTCGAAGTTCCAGAGGTTAGGTGTCATTAGTCTCCAGAGGCCTCATCGGAAATAGGCCTCATCTCGCCTGGAAGGGAGAACTTCCTGGATTTTCTCGAGTTGCGGCAGGTGTTCTCGAGTTACGACGGGGACCTCAGGGACCCGCCCTGGTGGCCTCAGGAGAGGCCAGTCCCCATGCGAGTTGCTAGGGGGCCTCTCGGGATTCCTCTCCCGTAGATACCGGGGCCAAAAACCTTGTGTGGAGTCAGGGCCGGAACCGAGGATTCCTCTCAGGTGCTGACATGGATCTTTGGGTACTTGTGGAGTCTCCCCAGGGGAGTCAGGCCTCGTCTCGAGTGGGGGCATGCACGTGCGCTTTCCTTCCAGGCTGTAGCAGCAATGTCACGCTTCCCGTGGCGTGGATCAAAGGATCTGTGGTTTTCCCTCGAGGCTTTCCCTCGAGGCTTTCCCACAGGGCTGTCCCACGTGCCACCGTTGTGTGTGTCGATCCTCGGCGTGAAAGATGAGCCAGTGCAGGGCAAGGAGGTACCTCTGGAATGGACTGAGACATCTGGGGGACTCTTGGAATGGTGGTACGACCATGGAGTTCCTCTCGCCTTTCCTGTTGAGAGTGCCTCCTCTTGAGATGCGACGGGAACGCCGGGAATTCTTTCCCGTTGAAAGCAGGGAAAGGATCCCTCATCTCGAGCTCCGAGGGGGAAACGGGGCTCCTCTGGATGTGGGCGGGACCATCGTGCTTCCTCTCGAGTGGAGACGGTATGGCGGTGAACTTCTTGAGTTGCAGCAAGGGTGTGAAAGACCCTTTCGAAGTTCCAGAGGTTAGGTGTCATTAGTCTCCAGACGCCTCATCGGAAATAGGCCTCATCTCGCCTGGAAGGGAGAACTTCCTGGATTTTCTCGAGTTGCGGCAGGTGTTCTCGAGTTACGACGGGGACCTCAGGGACCCGCCCTGGTGGCCTCAGGAGAGGCCAGTCCCCATGCGAGTTGCTAGGGGGCCTCTCGGGATTCCTCTCCCGTCGATACCGGGGCCAAAAACCTTGTGTGGAGTCAGGGCCGGAACCGAGGATTCCTCTCAGGGGCTGACATGGATCTTTGGGTACTTGTGGAGTCTCCCCAGGGGAGTCAGGCCTCGTCTCGAGTGGGGGCATGCACGTGCGCTTTCCTTCCAGGCTGTAGCAGCAATGTCACGCTTCCCGTCGCGTGGATCAAAGGATCTGTGGTTTTCCCTCGAGGCTTTCCCTCGAGGCTTTCCCACAGGGCTGTCCCACGTGACACCGTTGTGTGTGTCGATCCTCGGCGTGAAAGATGAGCCAGTGCAGGGCAAAGAGGTTCCTCTGGAATGGATTGAGACATCTGGGGGACTCTTGGAATGGTGGTACGACCATGGAGTTCCTCTCGCCTTTCCTGTTGAGAGTGCCTCCTCTTGAGATGCGACGGGAACGCCGGGAATTCTTTCCTGTTTAAAGCAGGGAAAGGATCCCTCATCTCGAGCTCCGAGGGGGAAACGGGGCTCCTCTGGATGTGGGCGGGACCATCGTGCTTCCTCTCGAGTGGAGACGGTATGGCGGTGAACTTCTTGAGTTGCAGTAAGGGTGTGAAAGACCCTTTCGAAGTTCCAGAGGTTAGGTGTCATTAGTCTCCAGAGGCCTCATCGGAAATAGGCCTCATCTCGCCTGGAAGGGAGAACTTCCTGGATTTTCTCGAGTTGCGGCAGGTGTTCTCGAGTTACGACGGGGACCTCAGGGACCCGCCCTGGTGGCCTCAGGAGAGGCCAGTCCCCATGCGAGTTGCTAGGTGGCCTCTCGGGATTCCTCTCCCGTCGATACCGGGGCCAAAAACCTTGTGTGGAGTCAGGGCCGGAACCAAGGATTCCTCTCAGGGGCTGACATGGATCTTTGGGTACTTCTGGAGTCTCCCCAGGGGAGTCAGGCCTCGTCTCGAGTGGGGGCATGCACGTGCGCTTTCCTTCCAGGCTGTAGCACCAATGTCACGCTTCCCGTAGCGTGGATCAAAGGATCTGTGGTTTTCCCTCGAGGCTTTCCCTTGAGGCTTTCCCACAGGGCTGTCCCACGTGCCACCGTGGTGTGAGTCGATCCTCGGCGTGAAAGATCAGCCAGTGCAGGGCAAAAGAGGTTCCTCTGGAATGGACTGAGATATCTGGGGGACTCTTGGAATGGTGGTACGACCATGGAGTTCCTCTCGCCTTTCCTGTTGAGAGTGCCTCCTCTTGAGATGCGACGGGAACGCCGGGAATTCTTTCCCGTTGAAAGCAGGGAAAGGATCCCTCATCTCGAGCTCCGAGGGGGAAACGGGGCTCCTCTGGATGTGGGCGGGACCATCGTGCTTCCTCTCGAGTGGAGACGGTATGGAGGTGAACTTCTTGAGTTGCAGCAAGGGTGTGAAAGACCCTTTCGAAGTTCCAGAGGTTAGGTGTCATTAGTCTCCAGAGGCCTCATCGGAAATAGGCCTCATCTCGCCTGGAAGGGAGAACTTCCTGGATTTTCTCGAGTTGCGGCAGGTGTTCTCGAGTTATGACGGGGACCTCAGGGACCCGCCCTGGTGGCCTCAGGAGAGGCCACTCCCCATGCGAGTTGCTAGGGGGCCTCTCGGGATTCCTCTCCCGTCGATACCGGGGCCAAAAACCTTGTGTGGAGTCAGGGCCGGAACCAAGGATTCCTCTCAGGGGCTGACATGGATCTTTGGGTACTTCTGGAGTCTCCCCAGGGGAGTCAGACCTCGTCTCGAGTGGGGGCATGCACGTGCGCTTTCCTTCCAGGCTGTAGCACCAATGTCACGCTTCCCGTAGCGTGGATCAAAGGATCTGTGGTTTTCCCTCGAGGCTTTCCCTCGAGGCTTTCCCACAGGGCTGTCCCACGTGCCACCGTGGTGTGAGTCGATCCTCGGCGTGAAAGATCAGCCAGTGCAGGGCAAAGAGGTTCCTCTGGAATGGACTGAGATATCTGGGGGACTCTTGGAATGGTGGTACGACCATGGAGTTCCTCTCGCCTTTCCTGTTGAGAGTGCCTCCTCTTGAGATGCGACGGGAACGCCAGGAATTCTTTCCCGTTGAAAGCAGGGAAAGGATCCCTCATCTCGAGCTACGAGGGGGAAACTGGGCTCCTCTGGATGTGGGCGGGACGATCGTGCTTCCTCTCGAGTGGACACGGGTATGGCGCTGAACTTCTTGAGTTGCAGCAAGGGTGTGAAAGACCCTTTCGAAGTTCCAGAGGTTAGGTGTCATTCGTCTCCAAACGCTTCATCGGAAATAGGCCTCATCTCGCCTGGAAGGGAGAACTTCCTGGATTTTCTCGAGTTGCGGCAGGTGTTCTCGAGTTACGACGGGGACCTCAGGGACCCGCCCTGGTGGCCTCAGGAGAGGCCAGTCCCCATGCGAGTTACTAGGGGGCCTCTCGGGATTCCTCTCCGGTCGATACCGGGGCCAAAAACCTTGTGTGGAGTCAGGGCCGGAACCGAGGATTCCTCTCAGGGGCTGACATGGATCTTTGGGTACTTGTGGAGTCTCCCCAGGGGAGTCAGGCCTCGTCTCGAGTGGGGTCATGCACGTGCGCTTTCCTTCCAGGCTGTGGCAGCAATGTCACGCTTCCCGTGGCGTGGATCAAAGGATCTGTGGTTTTCCCTCGAGGCTTTCTCTCGAGGCTTTCCCACAGGGCTGTCCCACGTGCCACGGTGGTGTGAGTCGATCCTCGGCGTGAAAGATGAGCCAGTGCAGGGCAAAGAGGTTCCTCTGGAATGGACTGAGACATCTGGGGGACTCTTGGAATGATGGTACGACCATGGAGTTCCTCTCGCCTTTCCTGTTGAGAGTGCCTCCTCTTGAGATGCGACGGGAACGCCGGGAATTCTTTCCCGTTGAAAGCAGGGAAAGGATCCCTCATCTCGAGCTACGAGGGGGAAACTGGGCTCCTCTGGATGTGGGCGGGACCATGGTGCTTCCTCTCGAGTGGAGACGGGTATGGCGGTGAACTTCTTGAGTTGCAGCAAGGATGTGAAAGACCCTTTCGAAGTTCCAGAGGTTAGGTGTCATTAGTCTCCAGAGGCCTCATCGGAAATAGGCCTCATCTCGCCTGGAAGGGAGAACTTCCTGGATTTTCTCGAGTTGCGGCAGGTGTTCTCGAGTTACGACGGGGACCTCAGGGACCCGCCCTGGTGGCCTCAGGAGAGGCCAGTCCCCATGCGAGTTGCTAGGGGGCCTCTCGGGATTCCTCTCCCGTAGATACCGGGGCCAAAAACCTTGTGTGGAGTCAGGGCCGGAACCGAGGATTCCTCTCAGGGGCTGACATGGATCTTTGGGTACTTGTGGAGTCTCCCCAGGGGAGTCAGGCCTCGTCTCGAGTGGGAGCATGCACGTGCGCTTTCCTTCCAGGCTGTAGCAGCAATGTCACGCTTCCCGTGGCGTGGATCAAAGGATCTGTGGTTTTCCCTCGAGGCTTTCCCTCGAGGCTTTCCCACAGGGCTGTCCCACGTGCCACCGTTGTGTGTGTCGATCCTCGGCGTGAAAGATGAGCCAGTGCAGGGCAAAGATGTTCCTCTGGAATGGATTGAGACATCTGGGGGACTCTTGGAATGGTGGTACGACCATGGAGTTCCTCTCGCCTTTCCTGTTGAGAGTGCCTCCTCTTGAGATGCGACGGGAACGCCGGGAATTCTTTCCCGTTGAAAGCAGGGAAAGGATCCCTCATCTCGAGCTCCGAGGGGGAAACGGGGCTCCTCTGGATGTGGGCGGGACCATCGTGCTTCCTCTCGAGTGGACACGGGTATGGCGCTGAACTTCTTGAGTTGCAGCAAGGGTGTGAAAGACCCTTTCGAAGTTCCAGAGGTTAGGTGTCATTAGTCTCCAGAGGCCTCATCGGAAATAGGCCTCATCTCGCCTGGAAGGGAGAACTTCCTGGATTTTCTCGAGTTGCGGCAGGTGTTCTCGAGTTACGACGGGGACCTCAGGGACCCGCCCTGGTGGCCTCAGGAGAGGCCAGTCCCCATGCGAGTTGCTAGGGGGCCTCTCGGGATTCCTCTCCCGTCGATACCGGGGCCAAAAACCTTGTGTGGAGTCAGGGCCGGAACCAAGGATTCCTCTCAGGGGCTGACATGGATCTTTGGGTACTTCTGGAGTCTCCCCAGGGGAGTCAGGCCTCGTCTCGATTGGGGGCATGCACGTGCGCTTTCCTTCCAGGCTGTAGCACCAATGTCACGCTTCCCGTAGCGTGGATCAAAGGATCTGTGGTTTTCCCTCGAGGCTTTCCCTCGAGGCTTTCCCACAGGGCTGTCCCACGTGCCACCGTGGTGTGAGTCGATCCTCGGCGTGAATGATCAGCCAGTGCAGGGCAAAGAAGTTCCTCTGGAATGGACTGAGATATCTGGGGGACTCTTGGAATGGTGGTACGACCATGGAGTTCCTCTCGCCTTTCCTGTTGAGAGTGCCTCCTCTTGAGATGCGACGGGAACGCCGGGAATTCTTTCCCGTTGAAAGCAGGGAAAGGATCCCTCATCTCGAGCTACGAGGGGGAAACTGGGCTCCTCTGGATGTGGGCGGGACGATCGTGCTTCCTCTCGAGTGGACACGGGTATGGCGCTGAACTTCTTGAGTTGCAGCAAGGGTGTGAAAGACCCTTTCGAAGTTCCAGAGGTTAGGTGTCATTCGTCTCCAAACGCCTCATCGGAAATAGGCCTCATCTCGCCTGGAAGGGAGAACTTCCTGGATTTTCTCGAGTTGCGGCAGGTGTTCTCGAGTTACGACGGGGACCTCAGGGACCCGCCCTGGTGGCCTCAGGAGAGGCCAGTCCCCATGCGAGTTACTAGGGGGCCTCTCGGGATTCCTCTCCGGTCGATACCGGGGCCAAAAACCTTGTGTGGAGTCAGGGCCGGAACCGAGGATTCCTCTCAGGGGCTGACATGGATCTTTGGGTACTTGTGGAGTCTCCCCAGGGGAGTCAGGCCTCGTCTCGAGTGGGGTCATGCACGTGCGCTTTCCTTCCAGGCTGTGGCAGCAATGTCACGCTTCCCGTGTCGTGGATCAAAGAATCTGTGGTTTTCCCTCAAGGCTTTCGCGCGAGGCTTTCCCACAGGGCTGTCCCACGTGCCACGGTGGTGTGAGTCGATCCTCGGCGTGAAAGATGAGCCAGTGCAGGGCAAAGAGGTTCCTCTGGAATGGACTGAGACATCTGGGGGACTCTTGGAATGATGGTACGACCATGGAGTTCCTCTCGCCTTTCCTGTTGAGAGTGCCTCCTCTTGAGATGCGACGGGAACGCCGGGAATTCTTTCCCGTTGAAAGCAGGGAAAGGATCCCTCATCTCGAGCTACGAGGGGGAAACTGGGCTCCTCTGAATGTGGGCGGGACCATCGTGCTTCCTCTCGAGTGGAGACGGGTATGGCGGTGAACTTCTTGAGTTGCAGCAAGGATGTGAAAGACCCTTTCGAAGTTCCAGAGGTTCGGTGTCATTAGTCTCCAGAGGCCTCATCGGAAATAGGCCTCATCTCGCCTGGAAGGGAGAACTTCCTGGATTTTCTCGAGTTGCGGCAGGTGTTCTCGAGTTACGACGGGGACCTCAGGGACACGCCCTGGTGGCCTCAGGAGAGGCCAGTCCCCATGCGAGTTGCTAGGGGGCCTCTCGGGATTCCTCTCCCGTAGATACCGGGGCCAAAAACCTTGTGTGGAGTCAGGGCCGGAACCGAGGATTCCTCTCAGGGGCTGACATGGATCTTTGGGTACTTGTGGAGTCTCCCCAGGGGAGTCAGGCCTCGTCTCGAGTGGGGGCATGCACGTGCGCTTTCCTTCCAGGCTGTAGCAGCAATGTCACGCTTCCCGTTCCGTGGATCAAAGGATCTGTGGTTTTCCCTCTAGGCTTTCGCTCGAGGCTTTCCCACAGGGCTGTCCCACGTGCCACGGTGGTGTGAGTCGATCCTCGGCGTGAAAGATGAGCCAGTGCAGGGCAAAGAGGTTCCTCTGGAATGGACTGAGACATCTGGGGGACTCTTGGAATGATGGTACGACCATGGAGTTCCTCTCGCCTTTCCTGTTGAGAGTGCCTCCTCTTGAGATGCGACGGGAACGCCGGGAATTCTTTCCCGTTGAAAGCAGGGAAAGGATCCCTCATCTCGAGCTACGAGGGGGAAACTGGGCTCCTCTGAATGTGGGCGGGACCATCGTGCTTCCTCTCGAGTGGAGACGGGTATGGCGGTGAACTTCTTGAGTTGCAGCAAGGATGTGAAAGACCCTTTCGAAGTTCCAGAGGTTCGGTGTCATTAGTCTCCAGAGGCCTCATCGGAAATAGGCCTCATCTCGCCTGGAAGGGAGAACTTCCTGGATTTTCTCGAGTTGCGGCAGGTGTTCTCGAGTTACGACGGGGACCTCAAGGACACGCCCTGGTGGCCTCAGGAGAGGCCAGTCCCCATGCGAGTTGCTAGGGGGCCTCTCGGGATTCCTCTCCCGTAGATACCGGGGCCAAAAACCTTGTGTGGAGTCAGGGCCGGAACCGAGGATTCCTCTCAGGGGCTGACATGAATCTTTGGGTACTTGTGGAGTCTCCCCAGGGGAGTCAGGCCTCGTCTCGAGTGGGGGCATGCACGTGCGCTTTCCTTCCAGGCTGTAGCAGCAATGTCACGCTTCCCGTGGCGTGGATCAAAGGATCTGTGGTTTTCCCTCGAGGCTTTCCCTCGAGGCTTTCCCACAGGGCTGTCCCACGTGCCACCGTTGTGTGTGTCGATCCTCGGCGTGAAAGATGAGCCAGTGCAGGGCAAAGAGGTTCCTCTGGAATGGACTGAGACATCTGGGGGACTCTTGGAATGGTGGTACGACCATGGAGTTCCTCTCGCCTTTCCTGTTGAGAGTGCCTCCTCTTGAGATGCGACGGGAACGCCGGGAATTCTTTCCCGTTGAAAGCAGGGAAAGGATCCCTCATCTCGAGCTCCGAGGGGGAAACGGGGCTCCTCTGGATGTGGGCGGGACCATCGTGCTTCCTCTCGAGTGGAGACGGTATGGCGGTGAACTTCTTGAGTTGCAGCAAGGGTGTGAAAGACCCTTTCGAAGTTCCAGAGGTTAGGTGTCATTAGTCTCCAGAGGCCTCATCGGAAATAGGCCTCATCTCGCCTGGAAGGGAGAACTTCCTGGATTTTCTCGAGTTGCGGCAGGTGTTCTCGAGTTACGACGGGGACCTCAGGGACCCGCCCTGGTGGCCTCAGGAAAGGCCAGTCCCCATACGAGTTGCTAGGGGGCCTCTCGGGATTCCTCTCCGGTCGATACCGGGGCAAAAAACCTTGTGTGGAGTCAGGGCCGGAACCGAGGATTCCTCTCAGGGGCTGACATGGATCTTTGGGTACTTCTGGAGTCTCCCCAGGGGAGTCAGGCCTCGTCTCGAGTGGGGGCATGCACGTGCGCTTTCCTTCCAGGCTGTAGCAGCAATGTCACGCTTCCCGTTCCGTGGATCAAAGGATCTGTGGTTTTCCCTCTAGGCTTTCGCTCGAGGCTTTCCCACAGGGCTGTCCCACGTGCCACGGTGGTGTGAGTCGATCCTCGGCGTGAAAGATGAGCCAGTGCAGGGCAAAGAGGTTCCTCTGGAATGGACTGAGACATCTGGGGGACTCTTGGAATGATGGTACGACCATGGAGTTCCTCTCGCCTTTCCTGTTGAGAGTGCCTCCTCTTGAGATGCGACGGGAACGCCGGGAATTCTTTCCCGTTGAAAGCAGGGAAAGGATCCCTCATCTCGAGCTACGAGGGGGAAACTGGGCTCCTCTGGATGTGGGCGGGACCATCGTGCTTCCTCTCGAGTGGAGACGGGTATGGCGGTGAACTTCTTGAGTTGCAGCAAGGATGTGAAAGACCCTTTCGAAGTTCCAGAGGTTAGGTGTCATTAGTCTCCAGAGGCCTCATCGGAAATAGGCCTCATCTCGCCTGGAAGGGAGAACTTCCTGGATTTTCTCGAGTTGCGGCAGGTGTTCTCGAGTTACGACGGGGACCTCAGGGACCCGCCCTGGTGGCCTCAGGAGAGGCCAGTCCCCATGCGAGTTGCTAGGGGGCCTCTCGGGATTCCTCTCCCGTAGATACCGGGGCCAAAAACCTTGTGTGGAGTCAGGGCCGGAACCGAGGATTCCTCTCAGGGGCTGACATGGATCTTTGGGTACTTGTGGAGTCTCCCCAGGGGAGTCAGGCCTCGTCTCGAGTGGGGGCATGCACGTGCGCTTTCCTTCCAGGCTGTAGCAGCAATGTCACGCTTCCCGTGGCGTGGATCAAAGGATCTGTGGTTTTCCCTCGAGGCTTTCCCTCGAGGCTTTCCCACAGGGCTGTCCCACGTGCCACCGTTGTGTGTGTCGATCCTCGGCGTGAAAGATGAGCCAGTGCAGGGCAAGGAGGTACCTCTGGAATGGACTGAGACATCTGGGGGACTCTTGGAATGGTGGTACGACCATGGAGTTCCTCTCGCCTTTCCTGTTGAGAGTGCCTCCTCTTGAGATGCGACGGGAACGCCGGGAATTCTTTCCCGTTGAAAGCAGGGAAAGGATCCCTCATCTCGAGCTCCGAGGGGGAAACGGGGCTCCTCTGGATGTGGGCGGGACCATCGTGCTTCCTCTCGAGTGGAGACGGTATGGCGGTGAACTTCTTGAGTTGCAGCAAGGGTGTGAAAGACCCTTTCGAAGTTCCAGAGGTTAGGTGTCATTAGTCTCCAGACGCCTCATCGGAAATAGGCCTCATCTCGCCTGGAAGGGAGAACTTCCTGGATTTTCTCGAGTTGCGGCAGGTGTTCTCGAGTTACGACGGGGACCTCAGGGACCCGCCCTGGTGGCCTCAGGAGAGGCCAGTCCCCATGCGAGTTGCTAGGTGGCCTCTCGGGATTCCTCTCCCGTCGATACCGGGGCCAAAAACCTTGTGTGGAGTCAGGGCCGGAACCAAGGATTCCTCTCAGGGGCTGACATGGATCTTTGGGTACTTCTGGAGTCTCCCCAGGGGAGTCAGGCCTCGTCTCGAGTGGGGGCATGCACGTGCGCTTTCCTTCCAGGCTGTAGCACCAATGTCACGCTTCCCGTAGCGTGGATCAAAGGATCTGTGGTTTTCCCTCGAGGCTTTCCCTTGAGGCTTTCCCACAGGGCTGTCCCACGTGCCACCGTGGTGTGAGTCGATCCTCGGCGTGAAAGATCAGCCAGTGCAGGGCAAAAGAGGTTCCTCTGGAATGGACTGAGATATCTGGGGGACTCTTGGAATGGTGGTACGACCATGGAGTTCCTCTCGCCTTTCCTGTTGAGAGTGCCTCCTCTTGAGATGCGACGGGAACGCCGGGAATTCTTTCCCGTTGAAAGCAGGGAAAGGATCCCTCATCTCGAGCTCCGAGGGGGAAACGGGGCTCCTCTGGATGTGGGCGGGACCATCGTGCTTCCTCTCGAGTGGAGACGGTATGGCGGTGAACTTCTTGAGTTGCAGCAAGGGTGTGAAAGACCCTTTCGAAGTTCCAGAGGTTAGGTGTCATTAGTCTCCAGAGGCCTCATCGGAAATAGGCCTCATCTCGCCTGGAAGGGAGAACTTCCTGGATTTTCTCGAGTTGCGGCAGGTGTTCTCGAGTTATGACGGGGACCTCAGGGACCCGCCCTGGTGGCCTCAGGAGAGGCCACTCCCCATGCGAGTTGCTAGGGGGCCTCTCGGGATTCCTCTCCCGTCGATACCGGGGCCAAAAACCTTGTGTGGAGTCAGGGCCGGAACCAAGGATTCCTCTCAGGGGCTGACATGGATCTTTGGGTACTTCTGGAGTCTCCCCAGGGGAGTCAGACCTCGTCTCCAGTGGGGGCATGCACGTGCGCTTTCCTTCCAGGCTGTAGCACCAATGTCACGCTTCCCGTAGCGTGGATCAAAGGATCTGTGGTTTTCCCTCGAGGCTTTCCCTCGAGGCTTTCCCACAGGGCTGTCCCACGTGCCACCGTGGTGTGAGTCGATCCTCGGCGTGAAAGATCAGCCAGTGCAGGGCAAAGAGGTTCCTCTGGAATGGACTGAGATATCTGGGGGACTCTTGGAATGGTGGTACGACCATGGAGTTCCTCTCGCCTTTCCTGTTGAGAGTGCCTCCTCTTGAG
Organism: Capricornis sumatraensis; assembly: GCF_032405125.1. Lineage (NCBI taxonomy): Eukaryota > Metazoa > Chordata > Mammalia > Artiodactyla > Bovidae > Capricornis > Capricornis sumatraensis. Next base: position 3,792,981 of record NW_027184614.1, on the reverse strand, counting down.
ATGCGACGGGAACGCCAGGAATTCTTTCCCGTTGAAAGCAGGGAAAGGATCCCTCATCTCGAGCTACGAGGGGGAAACTGGGCTCCTCTGGATGTGGGCGGGACGATCGTGCTTCCTCTCGAGTGGACACGGGTATGGCGCTGAACTTCTTGAGTTGCAGCAAGGGTGTGAAAGACCCTTTCGAAGTTCCAGAGGTTAGGTGTCATTCGTCTCCAAACGCTTCATCGGAAATAGGCCTCATCTCGCCTGGAAGGGAGAACTTCCTGGATTTTCTCGAGTTGCGGCAGGTGTTCTCGAGTTACGACGGGGACCTCAGGGACCCGCCCTGGTGGCCTCAGGAGAGGCCAGTCCCCATGCGAGTTACTAGGGGGCCTCTCGGGATTCCTCTCCGGTCGATACCGGGGCCAAAAACCTTGTGTGGAGTCAGGGCCGGAACCGAGGATTCCTCTCAGGGGCTGACATGGATCTTTGGGTACTTGTGGAGTCTCCCCAGGGGAGTCAGGCCTCGTCTCGAGTGGGGTCATGCACGTGCGCTTTCCTTCCAGGCTGTGGCAGCAATGTCACGCTTCCCGTGGCGTGGATCAAAGGATCTGTGGTTTTCCCTCGAGGCTTTCCCACAGGGCTGTCCCACGTGCCACCGTGGTGTGAGTCGATTCTCGGCGTGAAAGATGAGACAGTGCAGGGCAAGGAGGTTCCTCTGGATTGGACTGAGACATCTGGGGGACTCTTGGAATGGTGGTACTACCATGGAGTTCCTCTCGCCTTTCCTGTTGAGAGTGCCTCCTCTTGAGATGCGACGGGAACGCCGGGAATTCTTTCCCGTTGAAAGCAGGGAAAGGATCCCTCATCTCGAGCTACGAGGGGGAAACGGGGCTCCTCTGGATGTGGGCGGGACCATCGTGCTTCCTCTCGAGTGGAGACGGGTATGGCGGTGAAATTCTTGAGTTGCAGCAAGGGTGTGAAAGACCCTTTCGAAGTTCCAGAGGTTCGGTGTCATTAGTCTCCAGACGCCTCATCAGAAATAGGCCTCATCTCGCCTGGAAGGGAGAACTTCCTGGATTTTCTCGAGTTGCGGCAGGTGTTCTCGAGTTACGACGGGGACCTCAGGGACCCGCCCTGGTGTCCTCAGGAAAGGCCAGTCCCCATGCGAGTTGCTCGGGGGCCTCTCGGGATTCCTCTCCCGTCGATACCGGGGCCAAAATCCTTCTGTGGAGTCAGGGCCGGAACCGAGGATTTCTCTCAGGGGCTGACATGTGTCTTTGGGTACTTCTGGAGTCTCCCCAGGGGGGTCAGGCCTCGTCTCGAGTGGGGGCATGCAGGTGCGCCTTCCTTCCAGGCTGTAGCAGCAATGTCACGCTTCCCGTCGCGTGGATCAAAGGATCTGTGGTTTTCCCTCGAGGCTTTCCCTCGAGGCTTTCCCACAGGGCTGTCTCACGTGCCACCGTTGTGTGAGTCGATCCTCGGCGTGAAAGATGAGCCAGTGCAGGGCAAACAGGTTCCTCTGGAATGGACTGAGACATCTGGGGGACTCTTGAAATGGTGGTACGACCATGGAGTTCCTCTCGCCTTTCCTGTTGAGAGTGCCTCCTCTTGAGATGCGACGGGAATGCCGGGAATTCTTTCCCGTTGAAAGCAGGGAAAGGATCCCTCATCTCGAGCTACGAGGGGGAAACGGGGCTCCTCTGGATGTGGGCGGGACCATCGTGCTTCCTCTCGAGTGGAGACGGGTATGGCGGTGAAATTCTTGAGTTGCAGCAAGGGTGTGAAAGACCCTTTCGAAGTTCCAGAGATTAGGTGTCATTAGTCTCCAGACGCCTCATCGGAAATAGGCCTCATTTCGCCTGGAAAGGAGAACTTCCTGGATTTTCTCGAGTTGCGGCAGGTGTTCTCGATTTACAACTGGGACCTCAGGGACCCGCCCTGGTGGCCTCAGGAACGGCCAGTCCCCATGCTAGTTGCTAGGGGGCCTCTCGGGATTCCTCTCCCGTCGATACCGGGGCCAAAAACCTTGTGTGGAGTCAGGGCCGGAACCGAGGATTCCTCTCTGGGATTGACATGGATCTTTGGGTAATTCTGGAGTCTCCCCAGGGGAGTCAGGACTCGTCTAGAGTGGGGGCATGCACGTGCGCTTTCCTTCCAGGCTGTAGCAGCAATGTCATGCTTCCCGTCACGTGGATCAAAGGATCTGTGGTTTTCCCTCGAGGCTTTCCCTCGAGGCTTTCCCACAGGGCTGTCCCACGTGCCACCATGGTGTGAGTCGATCCTCGGCGTGAAAGATGAGCCAGTGCAGGGCAAAGAGTTTCCTCTGGAATGGACTGAGAAATCTCGGGGACTCTTGGAATGGTGGTACGACCATGGAGTTCCTCTCATCTTTCCTGTTGAGAGTGCCTCCTCTTGAGATGCGACGGGAACGCCGGGAATTCTTTCCCGTTGATAGCAGGGAAAGGATCCCTCATCTCGAGCTACGAGGGGGAAACGGGGCTCCTCTGGATGTGGGCGGGACCATCGTGCTTCCTCTCGAGTGGAGACGGGTACGGCGGTGAACTTCTTGAGTTGCAGCAAGGGTGTGAAAGACCCTTTCGAAGTTCCAGAGGTTAGGTGTCATTTGTCTCCAGAGGCCTCATCGGAAATAGGCCTCATCTCGCCTGGAAGGGAGAACTTCCTGGATTTTCTCGAGTTGCGGCAGGTGTTCTCGAGTTACGACGGGGACCTCAGGGACCCGCCGTGGTGGCCTCAGGAGAGGCCAGTCCCCATGCGAGTTGCTAGGGGTCCTCTCGGGATTCCTCTCCCGTCGATACCGGGGCCAAAAACCTTGTGTGGAGTCAGGGCCGGAACCGAGGATTCCTCTCAGGGGCTGACATGGATCTTTGAGTACTTGTGGAGTCTCCCCAGGGGAGTCAGGCCTCGTCTCGAGTGGGGGCATGCACGTGCGCTTTCCTTCCAGGCTGTAGCAGCAATGTCACGCTTCCCGTCGCGTGCATCAAAGGATCTGTGGTTTTCCCTCGAGGCTTTCCCTCGAGGCTTTCCCACAGGGCTGTCCCACGTGCCACCGTGGTGTGAGTCGATCCTCGGCGTGAAAGATGAGCCAGTGCAGGGCAAAGAGGCTCCTCTGGCATGGACTGAGACATCTGGGGGACTCTTGGAATGGTGGTACGACCATGGAGTTCCTCTCGCCTTTCCTGTTGAGAGTGCCTCCTCTTGAGATGCGACGGGAACGCCGGGAATTCTTTCCCGTTGAAAGCAGGGAAAGGATCCCTCATCTCGAGCTACGAGGGGGAAACGGGGCTCCTCTGGATGTGGGCGGGACCATCGTGCTTCCTCTCGAGTGGAGACGGGTACGGCGGTGAACTTCTTGAGTTGCAGCAAGGGTGTGAAAGACCCTTTCGAAGTTCCAGAGGTTAGGTGTCATTTGTCTCCAGAGGCCTCATCGGAAATAGGCCTCATCTCGCCTGGAAGGGAGAACTTCCTGGATTTTCTCGAGTTGCGGGAGGTGTTCTCGAGTTACGACGGGGACCTCAGGGACCCGCCGTGGTGGCCTCAGGAGAGGCCAGTCCCCATGCGAGTTGCTAGGGGGCCTCTCGTGATTCCTCTCCCGTCGATACCGGGGCCAAAAACCTTGTGTGGAGTCAGGGCCGGAACCGAGGATTCCTCTCAGGGGCTGACATGGATCTTTGGGTACTTGTGGAGTCTCCCCAGGGGAGTCAGGCCTCGTCTCGAGTGGGGGCATGCACGTGCGCTTTCCTTCCAGGCTGTAGCAGCAATGTCACGCTTCCCGTCGCGTGGATCAAAGGATCTGTGGTTTTCCCTCGAGGCTTTCCCTCGAGGCTTTCCCACAGGGCTGTCCCACGTGCCACCATGGTGTGAGTCGATCCTCGGCGTGAAAGATGAGCCAGTGCAGGGCAAAGAGGCTCCTCTGGAATGGACTGAGATATCTGGGGGACTCTTGGAATGGTGGTACGACCATGGAGTTCCTCTCGCCTTTCCTGTTGAGAGTGCCTCCTCTTGAGATGCGACGGGAACGCCGGGAATTCTTTCCCGTTGAAAGCAGGGAAAGGATCCCTCATCTCGAGCTACGAGGGGGAAACGGGGCTCCTCTGGATGTGGGCGGGACGATCGTGCTTCCTCTCGAGTGGACACGGGTATGGCGCTGAACTTCTTGAGTTGCAGCAAGGGTGTGAAAGACCCTTTCGAAGTTCCAGAGGTTAGGTGTCATTCGTCTCCAAACGCCTCATCGGAAATAGGCCTCATCTCGCCTGGAAGGGAGAACTTCCTGGATTTTCTCGAGTTGCGACAGGAGTTCTCGAGTTACGACGGGGACCTCAGGGACACGCCCTGGTGGCCTCAGGAGAGGCCAGTCCCCATGCGAGTTGCTAGGGGGCCTCTCGGGATTCCTCTCCCGTCGATACTGGGGCAAAAACCTTGTGTGGAGTCAGGGCCGGAACCGAGGATTTCTCTCAGGGGCTGACATGGATCTTTGGGTACTTCTGGAGTCTCCCCAGGGGAGTCAGGCCTCGTCTCGAGTGGGGGCATGCACGTGCGCTTTCCTTCCAGGCTGTAGCAGCAATGTCACGCTTCCCGACGCGTGGATCAAAGGATCTGTGGTTTTCCCTCGAGGCTTTCCCTCGAGGCTTTCCCACAGGGCTGTCCCACGTGCCACCGTGGTGTGAGTCGATCCTCGGCGTGAAAGATGAGCCAGTGCAGGGCAAAGAGGCTCCTCTGGAATGGACTGAGACATCTGGGGGACTCTTGGAATGGTGGTACGAACATGGAGTTCCTCTCGCCTTTCCTGTTGAGAGTGCCTCCTCTTGAGATGCGACGGGAACGCCGGGAATTCTTTCCCGTTGAAAGCAGGGAAAGGATCCCTCATCTCGAGCTACGAGGGGGAAACGGGGCTCCTCTGGATGTGGGCGGGACCATCGTGCTTCCTCTCGAGTAGAGACGGGTACGGCGGTGAACTTCTTGAGTTGCAGCAAGGGTGTGAAAGACCCTTTCGAAGTTCCAGAGGTTAGGTGTCATTAGTCTCCAGACGCCTCATCGGAAATAGGCCTCATCTCGCCTGGAAGGGAGAACTTCCTGGATTTTCTCGAGTTGCGGCAGGTGTTCTCGAGTTACGACGGGGACCTCAGGGACCCGCCCTGGTGGCCTCAGTAGAGGCCAGTCCCCATGCGAGTTGCTACGGGGCCTCTCGGGATTCCTCTCCCGTCGATACCGGGGACAAAAACCTTGTGTGGAGTCAGGGCCGGAACCGAGGATTCCTCTCAGGGGCTGACATGGATCTTTGGGTACTTCTGGAGTCTCCCCAGTGGAGTCAGGCCTCGTCTCGAGTGGGGGCATGCACGTGCGCTTTCCTTCCAGGCTGTAGCAGCAATGTCACGCTTCCCGACGCGTGGATCAAAGGATCTGTGGTTTTCCCTCGAGGCTTTCCCTCGAGGCTTTCCCACAGGGCTGTCCCACGTGCCACCGTGGTGTGAGTCGATCCTCGGCGTGAAAGATGAGCCAGTGCAGGGCAAAGAGGTTCCTCTGGAATGGACTGAGACATCTGGGGGACTCTTGGAATGGTGGTACGACCATGGAGATCCTCTCGCCTTTCCTGTTGAGAGTGCCTCCTCTTGAGATGCGACGGGAACGCCGGGAATTCTTTCCCGTTGAAAGCAGGGAAAGGATCCCTCATCTCGAGCACCGAGGGGGAATCGGGGCTCCTCTGGATGTGGGCGGGACCATCGTGCTTCCTCTCGAGTGGAGACGGGTATGGCGGAGAACTTCTTGAGTTGCAGCAAGGGTGTGAAAGACCCTTTCAAAGTTCCAGAGGTTAGGTGTCATTAGTCTCCAGACGCCTCATCGGAAATAGGCCTCATCTCGCCTGGAAGGGAGAACTTCCTGGATTTTCTCGAGTTGCGGCAGGTGTTCTTAAGTTACGACGGGGAACTCAGGCACCCGCCCTGGTGGCCTCAGGAGAGGCCAGTCCCCATGCGAGTTCCTAGGGGGCCTCTCGGGATTCCTCTCCCGTCGATACCGGGGCCAAAAACCTTGAGTGGAGTCAGGGCCGGAAACGAGGATTCCTCTCAGGGGCTGACATGGATCTTTGGGTACTTCTGGAGTCTCCCCAGGGGAGTCAGGCCTCGTCTCGAGTGGGGGCATGCACGTTCGCTTTACTTCCAGGCTGTAGCAGCAATGTCACGCTTCCCGTCACGTGGATCAAAGGATCTGTGGTTTTCCCTCGATGCTTTCCCTCGAGGCTTTCCCACAGGGCTGTCCCACGTGCCACCGTGGTGTGAGTCGATCCTCGGCGTGAAAGATGAGCCAGTGCAGGGCAAAGAGTTTCCTCTGGAATGGACTGAGACATCTGGGGGACTCTTGGAATGGTGGTAAGACCATGGAGTTCCTCTCGCCTTTCCTGTTGAGAGTGCCTACTCTTGAGATGCGACGGGAACGCCGGGAATTCTTTCCCGTTGAAAGCAGGGAAAGGATCCCTCATCTTGAGCTACGAGGGGGAAACGGGGCTCCTCTGGATGTGGACGGGACCATCGTGCTTCCTATCGAGTGGAGACGGGTATGGCGGTGAACTTCTTGAGTTGCAGCAAGGGTGTGAAAGACCCTTTCGAAGTTCCAGAGGTTAGGTGTCATTAGTCTCCAGACGCCTCATTGGAAATAGGCCTCATCTCGCCTGGAAGGGAGAACTTCCTGGATTTTCTCGAGTTGCGGCAGGTGTTCTCGAGTTACGACGGGGACCTCAGGGACCGGCCCTGGTGGCCTCAGGAGAGGCCAGTCCCCATGCGAGTTGCTAAGGGGCCTCTCGGGATTCCTCTCCCGTCGATACCGGGTCCAAAAAGCTTGTGTGGAGTCAGGGCCGGAACCGAGGATTCCTCTCAGGGGCTGACATGGATCTTTGGGTACTTCTGGAGTCTCCCCAGGGGAGTCAGGCCTCGTCTCGAGTGGGGGCATGCACGTGCGCTTTCCTTCCAGGTTGTAGCAGCAATGTCACGCTTCCCGTCGCGTGGATCAAAGGATCTGTGGTTTTCCCTCGAGGCTTTCCCACAGGGCTGTCCCACGTGCCACCGTGGTGTGAGTCGATCCTCGGCTGAAAGATGAGCCAGTGCAGGGCAAAGAGGTTCCTCTGGAATGGACTGAGACATCTGGGGGACTCTTGGAATGGTGGTACGACCATGGAGTTCCTCTCGCCTTTCCTGTTGAGAGTGCCTCCTCTTGAGATGCGACGGGAACGCCGGGAATTCTTTCCCGTTGAAAGCAGGGAAAGGATCCCTCATCTCGAGCTACGAGGGGGAAACGGGGCTCCTCTGGATGTGGGCGGGACCATCGTGCTTCCTCTCTAGTGGAGACGGGTATGGTGGTGAACTTCTTGAGTTGCAGCAAGGGTGTGAAAGACCCTTTCGAAGTTCCAGAGGTTAGGTGTCATTAGTCTCCAGAGGCCTCATCGGAAATAGGCCTCATCTCGCCTGGAAGGGAGAACTTTCTGGATTTTCTCGAGTTGCGGCAGGTGTTCTCGAGTTACGACGGGGACCTCAGGGACCGGCCCTGGTGGCCTCAGGAGAGGCCAGTCCCCATGCGAGTTGCTAAGGGGCCTCTCGGGATTCCTCTCCCGTCGATACCGGGTCCAAAAAGCTTGTGTGGAGTCAGGGCCGGAACCGAGGATTCCTCTCAGGGGCTGACATGGATCTTTGGGTACTTCTGGAGTCTCCCCAGGGGAGTCAGGCCTCGTCTCGAGTGGGGGCATGCACGTGCGCTTTCCTTCCAGGTTGTAGCAGCAATGTCACGCTTCCCGTCGCGTGGATCAAAGGATCTGTGGTTTTCCCTCGAGGCTTTCCCACAGGGCTGTCCCACGTGCCACCGTGGTGTGAGTCGATCCTCGGCTGAAAGATGAGCCAGTGCAGGGCAAAGAGGTTCCTCTGGAATGGACTGAGACATCTGGGGGACTCTTGGAATGGTGGTACGACCATGGAGTTCCTCTCGCCTTTCCTGTTGAGAGTGCCTCCTCTTGAGATGCGACGGGAACGCCGGGAATTCTTTCCCGTTGAAAGCAGGGAAAGGATCCCTCATCTCGAGCTACGAGGGGGAAACGGGGCTCCTCTGGATGTGGGCGGGACCATCGTGCTTCCTCTCTAGTGGAGACGGGTATGGTGGTGAACTTCTTGAGTTGCAGCAAGGGTGTGAAAGACCCTTTCGAAGTTCCAGAGGTTAGGTGTCATTAGTCTCCAGAGGCCTCATCGGAAATAGGCCTCATCTCGCCTGGAAGGGAGAACTTTCTGGATTTTCTCGAGTTGCGGCAGGTGTTCTCGAGTTACGACGGGGACCTCAGGGACCCGCCCTGGTGGCCTCAGGAGAGGCCAGTCCCTAGGCGAGTTGCTAGGGGGCCTCTCGGGATTCCTCTCCCGTTGATACCGGGGCCAAAAACCTTGTGTGGAGTCAGGGCCGGAACCGAGGATTCCTCTCAGGGGCTGACATGGATCTTTGGGTACTTCTGGAGTCTCCCCAGGGGAGTCAGGCCTCGTCTCGAGTGGGGGCATGCACGTTAGCTTTCCTTCCAGGCTGTAGCAGCAATGTCACGCTTCCCGTCGCGTGGATCAAAGGATCTGTGGTTTTCCCTCGAGGCTTTCCCTCGAGCCTTTCCCACAGGGCTGTCCCACGTGCCACCGTGGTGTGAGTCGATCCTCGGCGTGAAAGATGAGCCAGTGCAGGGCAAAGAGGTTCCTCTGGAATGGACTGAGACATCTGGGGGACTCTTGGAATGGTGGTACGATCATGGAGTTCCTCTCTCCTTTCCTGTTGAGAGTGCCTCCTCTTGAGATGCGACGGGAACGCCGGGAATTCTTTCCCGTTGAAACCAGGGAAAGGATCCCTCATCTCGAGCTACGAGGGGGAAACGGGGCTCCTCTGGATGTGGGCGGGACCATCGTGCTTCCTCTCGAGTGGAGACGGGTATGGCGGTGAACTTCTTGAGTAGCAGCAAGGGTGTGAAAGACCCTTTCGAAGTTCCAGAGGTTAGGTGTCATTAGTCTCCAGACGCCTCATAGGAAATAGGCCTCATCTCGCCTGGAAGGGAGAACTTCCTGGATTTTCTCGAGTTGCGGCAGGTGTTCTCGAGTTACGACGGGGACCTCAGGGACCCGCCATGGTGGCCTCAGGAAAGGCCAGTCCCCATGCGAGTTGCTAGGGGGCCTCTCAGGATTCCTCTCCCGTCGATACCGGGGCCAAAAACCTTGTGTGAAGTAAGGGCCGGAACCGTGGTTTTCTCTCAGGGGTGACATGGAACTTTGGGTATTTCTGGAGTCTCCCCAGGGGAGTCAGGCCTCGTCTCGAGTGGGGGCATGCACGTGCGCTTTCCTTCCAGGCTGTAGCAGCAATGTCACGCTTCCCGTCGCGTGGATCAAAGGATCTGTGGTTTTCCCTCGAGGCTTTCCCACAGGGCTGTCCCACGTGCCACCGTGGTGTGAGTCGATCCTCGGCGTGAAAGATGAGCCAGTGCAGGGCAAAGAGGTTCCTCTGGAATGGACTGAGACATCTGGGGGACTCTTGGAATGGTGGTACGACCATGGAGATCCTCTCGCCTTTCCTGTTGAGAGTGCCTCCTCTTGAGATGCGACGGGAACGCCGGGAATTCTTTCCCGTTGAAAGCAGGGAAAGGATCCCTCATCTCGAGCTACGAGGGGAAAACGGGGCTCCTCTGGATGTGGGCGGGACCATCGTGCTTCCTCTCGAGTGGAGACGGGTATGGCGGTGAACTTCTTGAGTAGCAGCAAGGGTGTGAAAGACCCTTTCGAAGTTCCAGAGGTTAGGTGTCATTAGTCTCCAGACGCCTCATTGGAAATAGGCCTCATCTGACCTGGAAGGGAGAACTTCCTGGATTTTCTCGAGTTGCGGCAGGTGTTCTCGAGTTACGACGGGGACCTCAGGGACCCGCCCTGGTGGCCTCAGGAGAGGCCAGTCCCCATGCGAGTTGCTAGGGGGCCTCTCGGGATTCCTCTCCCGTCGATACCGGGGCCAAGAACCTTGTGTGGAGTCAGGGCCCGAACCGAGGATTCTTCTCAGGGGCTTATATGGATCTTTGGGTACTTCTGGAGTCTCCCCACTGGAGTCAGGCCTCGTTTCGAGTGGGGGCATGCACGAGCGCTTTTCTTCCAGGCTGTAGCAGCAATGTCACGCTTCCCGTTGCGTGGATCAAAGGATCTGTGGTTTTCCCTCGAGGCTTTCCCTCGAAGCTTTGCCACAGGGCTGTCCCACGTGCCACCGTGGTGTGAGTCGATCCTCGGCGTGAATGATGAGCCAGTGCAGGGCAAAGAGGTTCCTCTGGAATGGACTGAGACATCTGGGGGACTCTTGGAATGGTGGTACGACCATGGAGTTCCTCTCGCCTTTCCTGTTGAGAGTGCCTCCTCTTGAGATGCGACGGGAACGCCGGGAATTCTTTCCCGTTGAAAGCAGGGAAAGGATCCCTCATCTCGAGCTACGAGGGGGAAACGGGGCTCCTCTGGATGTGGGCGGGACCATCGTGCTTCCTCTCGAGTGGAGACGGGTATGGCGGTGAACTTCTTGAGTAGCAGCAAGGGTGTGAAAGACCCTTTCGAAGTTCCAGAGGTTAGGTGTCATTAGTCTCCAGACGCCTCATTGGAAATAGGCCTCATCTCGGCTGGAAGGGAGAACTTCCTGGATTTTCTCGAGTTGCGGCCGGTGTTCTCGAGTTACGACGGGGACCTCAGGGACCCGCCGTGGTGGCCTCAGGAAAGGCCAGTCCCCATGCGAGTTGCTAGGGGGCCTCTCAGGATTCCTCTCCCGTCGATACCGGGGCCAAAAACCTTGTGTGGAGTCAGGGCCGGAAACGAGGTTTCCTCTCAGGGGTGACATGGATCTTTGGGTACTTCTGGAGTCTCCCTAGGGGAGTCAGGCCTCGTCTCGAGTGGGGGCATGCACGTGCGCTTTCCTTCCAGGCTGTAGCAGCAATGTCACGCTTCCCGTCGCGTGGATCAAAGGATCTGTGGTTTTCCCTCGAGGCTTTCCCTCGAGGCTTTCCCACAGGGCTGTCCCACGTGCCACCGTGGTGTGAGTCGATCCTCGGCGTGAAAGATGAGCCAGTGCAGGGCAAAGAGGTTCCTCTGGAATGGACTGAGACATCTGGGGGACTCTTGGAATGGTGGTACGACCATGGAGATCCTCTTGCCTTTCCTGTTGAGAGTGCCTCCTCTTGAGATGCGACGGGAACGCCGGGAATTCTTTCCCGTTGAAAGCAGGGAAAGGATCCCTCATCTCGAGCTGCGAGGGGGAAACGGGGCTCCTCTGGATGTGGGCGGGACCATCGTGCTTCCTCTCGAGTGGAGACGGGTATGGCGGTGAACTTCTTGAGTAGCAGCAAGAGTGTGAAAGACCCTTTCGAAGTTCCAGAGGTTAGGTGTCATTAGTCTCCAGACGCCTCATTGGAAATAGGCCTCATCTGGCCTGGAAGGGAGAACTTCCTGGATTTTCTCGAGTTGCGGGAGGTGTTCTCGAGTTACGACGGGGACCTCAGGGACCCGCCCTGGTGGCCTCAGGAGAGGCCAGTCCCCATGCGAGTTGCTAGGGGGCCTCTCGGGATTCCTCTCCCGTCGATACCGGGGCCAAAAACCTTGTGTGGAGTCAGGGCCGGAACCGAGGTTTCCTCTCAGGGGTGACATGGATCTTTGGGTACTTCTGGAGTCTCCCTAGGGGAGTCAGGACTCGTCTCGAGTGGGGGCATGCACGTGCGCTTTCCTTCCAGGCTGTAGCAGCAATGTCACGCTTCCCGTCGCGTGGATCAAAGGATCTGTGGTTTTCCCTCGAGGCTTTCCCTCGAGGCTTACCCACAGGGCTGTCCCACGTGCCACCGTGGTGTGAGTCGATCCTCGGCGTGAAAGATGAGCCAGTACAGGGCAAAGATCTTCCTCTCGAATGGACTGAGACATCTGGGGGACTCTTGGAATGGTGGTACGACCATGGAGTTCCTCTCGCCTTTCCTGTTGAGAGTGCCTCCTCTTGAGATGCGACGGGAACGCCAGGAATTCTTTCCCGTTGAAAGCAGGGAAAGGATCCCTCATCTCGAGCTCCGTGGGGGAAACGGGGCTCCTCTGGATGTGGGCGGGACCATCGTGCTTCCTCTCGAGTGGAGACGGGTATGGCGGTGAACTTCTTGAGTAGCAGCAAGGGTGTGAAAGACCCTTTCGAAGTTCCAGAGGTTAGGTGTCATTAGTCTCCAGACGCCTCATCGGAAATAGGCCTCATCTCGGCTGGAAGGGAGAACTTCCTGGATTTTCTCGAGTTGCGGCAGGTGTTCTGGAGTTACGACCGGGACCTCAGGGACCCGCCATGGTGGCCTCAGGAAAGGCCAGTCCCCATGCGAGTTGATAGGGGGCCTCTCAGAATTCCTCTCCCGTCGATACCGGGGCCAAAAACCTTGTGTGGAGTCAGGGCCGGAAACGAGGTTTCCTCTCAGGGGTGACATGGATCTTTGGGTACTTCTGGAGTCTCCCCAGGGGAGTCACGCCTCGTCTCGAGTGGGGGCATGCACGTGCGCTTTCCTTCCAGGCTGTAGCAGCAATGTCACGCTTCCCGTCGCGTGGATCAAAGGATCTGTGGTTTTCCCTCGAGGCTTTCCCTCGAGGCTTTCCCACAGGGCTGTCCCACGTGCCACCGTGGTGTGAGTCGATCCTCGGCGTGAAAGATGAGCCAGTGCAGGGCAAAGAGGTTCCTCTGGAATGGACTGAGACATCTGGGGGACTCTTGGAATGGTGGTACGACCATGGAGTTCCTCTCGCCTTTCCTGTTGAGAGTGACTCCTCTTGAGTTGTGACGGGAACGCCGGGAATTCTTTCCCGTTGAAAGCAGGGAAAGGATCCCTCATCTCGAGCTACGAGGGGGAAACGGGGCTCCTCGGGATGTGGGCGGGACCATCGTGCTTCCTCTCGAGTGGACACGGGTATGTCGGTGAACTTCTTGAGTTGCAGCAAGGGTGTGAAAGACCCTTTCGAAGTTCCAGAGGTTAGGTGTCATTAGTCTCCAGACGCCTCATCGGAAATAGGCCTCATCTAGCCTGGAAGGGAGAACTTCCTGGATTTTCTCGAGGTGCGGCAGGTGTTCTCGAGTTACGACGGGTACCACAGGGACCCGCCCTGATGGCCTCAGGAGAGGCCAGTCCCCATGCGAGTTGCTAGGGGGCCTCCCGGGATTCCTCTCCAGTCGATACTGGCGCCAAAAACCTTGTGTGGAGTCAGGGCCAGAACCGAGGATTCCTCTCAGGGGCTGACATGAATCTTTGGGTACTTCTAGAGTCTCCCCAGGGGAGTCAGGCCTCGTCTCGAGTGGGGGCATGCACGTGCGCTTTCCTTCCAGGCTGTAGCAGCAATGTCACGCTTCCCGTCGCGTGGATCAAATGATCTGTGGTTTTCCCTCGAGGCTTTCCCTCGAGGCTTTCCCACAGGGCTGTCCCATGTGCAACCGTGGTGTGAGTCGATCCTCGGAGTGAAAGATGAGCCAGTGCAGGGCAAAGAGGTTCCTCTGGAATGGACTGAGACATCTGGGGGACTCTTGGAATGGTGGTACGACCATGGAGTTCCTCTCGCCTTTCCTGTTGAGAGTGCCTCCTCTTGAGATGCGACGGGAACGCTGGGAATTCTTTCCCGTTGAAAGCAGGGAAAGGATCCCTCATCTCGAGCTACGAGGGGTAAACGGGGCTCCTCTGGATGTGGGCGGGACCATCGTGCTTCCTCTCGAGTGGAGACGGGTATGGCGGTGAACTTCTTGAGTTGCAGCAAGGGTGTGAAAGACCCTTTCGAAGTTCCAGAGGTTACGTGTCAGTCTCCAGACGCCTCATCGGAAATAGACCTCATCTCGCCTGGAAGGGAGAACTTCCTGGATTTTCTCGAGGTGCGGCAGGTGTTCTCGAGTTACGACTGGTACCACAGGGACCCGCCCTGATGGCCTCAGGAGAGGCCAGTCCCCATGCGTGTTGCTAGGGGGCCTCTCGGGATTCCTCTCCCGTCGATACTGGGGCCAAATACCTTGTGTGGAGTCAGGGCCGGAACCGAGGATTCCTCTCAGGGGCTGACATGGATCTTTGGGTACTTCTGGAGTCTCCCCAGGGGAGTCAGGCCTCGTCTCGAGTGGGGGCATGCACGTGCACTTTCCTTCCAGGCTGTAGCAGCAATGTCACGCTTCCCGTCGCGTGGATCAAAGGATCTGTGGTTTTCCCTCTAGGCTTTCCCTCGAGGCTTTCCCACAGGGCTGTCCCACGTGCCACCGTGGTGTGAGTCGATACTCGGCGTGAAAGATGAGCCAGTGCAGGGCAAAGAGGTTCCTCTGGAATGGACTGAGACATCTGGGGGACTCTTGGAATGGTGGTACGACCATGGAGTTCCTCTCGCCTTTCCTGTTGAGAGTGCCTCCTCTTGAGATGCGACGGGAACGCCGGGAATTCTTTCCCGTTGAAAGCAGGGAAAGGATCCCTCATCTCGAGCTCCGTGGGGGAAACGGGGCTCCTCTGGATGTGGGCGGGACCATCGTGCTTCCTCTCGAGTGGAGACGGGTATGGCGGTGAACTTCTTGAGTAGCAGCAAGGGTGTGAAAGACCCTTTCGAAGTTCCAGAGGTTAGGTGTCATTAGTCTCCAGACGCCTCATCGGAAATAGGCCTCATCTCGGCTGGAAGGGAGAACTTCCTGGATTTTCTCGAGTTGCGGCAGGTGTTCTGGAGTTACGACCGGGACCTCAGGGACCCGCCATGGTGGCCTCAGGAAAGGCCAGTCCCCATGCGAGTTGATAGGGGGCCTCTCAGAATTCCTCTCCCGTCGATACCGGGGCCAAAAACCTTGTGTGGAGTCAGGGCCGGAAACGAGGTTTCCTCTCAGGGGTGACATGGATCTTTGGGTACTTCTGGAGTCTCCCCAGGGGAGTCACGCCTCGTCTCGAGTGGGGGCATGCACGTGCGCTTTCCTTCCAGGCTGTAGCAGCAATGTCACGCTTCCCGTCGCGTGGATCAAAGGATCTGTGGTTTTCCCTCGAGGCTTTCCCTCGAGGCTTTCCCACAGGGCTGTCCCACGTGCCACCGTGGTGTGAGTCGATCCTCGGCGTGAAAGATGAGCCAGTGCAGGGCAAAGAGGTTCCTCTGGAATGGACTGAGACATCTGGGGGACTCTTGGAATGGTGGTACGACCATGGAGTTCCTCTCGCCTTTCCTGTTGAGAGTGACTCCTCTTGAGTTGTGACGGGAACGCCGGGAATTCTTTCCCGTTGAAAGCAGGGAAAGGATCCCTCATCTCGAGCTACGAGGGGGAAACGGGGCTCCTCGGGATGTGGGCGGGACCATCGTGCTTCCTCTCGAGTGGACACGGGTATGTCGGTGAACTTCTTGAGTTGCAGCAAGGGTGTGAAAGACCCTTTCGAAGTTCCAGAGGTTAGGTGTCATTAGTCTCCAGACGCCTCATCGGAAATAGGCCTCATCTAGCCTGGAAGGGAGAACTTCCTGGATTTTCTCGAGGTGCGGCAGGTGTTCTCGAGTTACGACGGGTACCACAGGGACCCGCCCTGATGGCCTCAGGAGAGGCCAGTCCCCATGCGAGTTGCTAGGGGGCCTCCCGGGATTCCTCTCCAGTCGATACTGGCGCCAAAAACCTTGTGTGGAGTCAGGGCCAGAACCGAGGATTCCTCTCAGGGGCTGACATGGATCTTTGGGTACTTCTAGAGTCTCCCCAGGGGAGTCAGGCCTCGTCTCGAGTGGGGGCATGCACGTGCGCTTTCCTTCCAGGCTGTAGCAGCAATGTCACGCTTCCCGTCGCGTGGATCAAATGATCTGTGGTTTTCCCTCGAGGCTTTCCCTCGAGGCTTTCCCACAGGGCTGTCCCATGTGCAACCGTGGTGTGAGTCGATCCTCGGAGTGAAAGATGAGCCAGTGCAGGGCAAAGAGGTTCCTCTGGAATGGACTGAGACATCTGGGGGACTCTTGGAATGGTGGTACGACCATGGAGTTCCTCTCGCCTTTCCTGTTGAGAGTGCCTCCTCTTGAGATGCGACGGGAACGCTGGGAATTCTTTCCCGTTGAAAGCAGGGAAAGGATCCCTCATCTCGAGCTACGAGGGGTAAACGGGGCTCCTCTGGATGTGGGCGGGACCATCGTGCTTCCTCTCGAGTGGAGACGGGTATGGCGGTGAACTTCTTGAGTTGCAGCAAGGGTGTGAAAGACCCTTTCGAAGTTCCAGAGGTTACGTGTCAGTCTCCAGACGCCTCATCGGAAATAGACCTCATCTCGCCTGGAAGGGAGAACTTCCTGGATTTTCTCGAGGTGCGGCAGGTGTTCTCGAGTTACGACTGGTACCACAGGGACCCGCCCTGATGGCCTCAGGAGAGGCCAGTCCCCATGCGTGTTGCTAGGGGGCCTCTCGGGATTCCTCTCCCGTCGATACTGGGGCCAAATACCTTGTGTGGAGTCAGGGCCGGAACCGAGGATTCCTCTCAGGGGCTGACATGGATCTTTGGGTACTTCTGGAGTCTCCCCAGGGGAGTCAGGCCTCGTCTCGAGTGGGGGCATGCACGTGCACTTTCCTTCCAGGCTGTAGCAGCAATGTCACGCTTCCCGTCGCGTGGATCAAAGGATCTGTGGTTTTCCCTCTAGGCTTTCCCTCGAGGCTTTCCCACAGGGCTGTCCCACGTGCCACCGTGGTGTGAGTCGATACTCGGCGTGAAAGATGAGCCAGTGCAGGGCAAAGAGGTTCCTCTGGAATGGACTGAGACATCTGGGGGACTCTTGGAATGGTGGTACGACCATGGAGTTCCTCTCGCCTTTACTGTTGAGAGTGCCTCCTCTTGAGATGCGACGGGAACGCCGGGAATTCTTTCCCGTTGAAAGCAGGGAAGGGATCCCTCATCTCGAGCTACGAGGGGGAAACGGGGCTCCTCTGGATGTGGGCGGGACCATCGTGCTTCCTCTCGAGTGGACACGGGTATGGCGGTGAACTTCTTGAGTTGCAGCAAGGGTGTGAAAGACCCTTTCGAAGTTCCAGAGGTGAGGTGTCATTAGTCTCCAGACGCCTCATCAGAAATAGGCCTCATCTCGCCTGGAAGGGAGAACTTCCTGGATTTTCTCGAGGTGCGGCAGGTGTTTTCCAGTTACGACGGGTACCACAGTGACCCGCCCTGATGGCCTCAGGAGAGGCCAGTCCCCATGCGAGCTGCTAGGGGGCCTCTCGGGATTCCACTCCCGTCGATACCGGCGCCAAAAACCTTGTGTGGAGTCAGGGCCAGAACCGAGGATTCCTCTCAGGGGCTGACATGGACCTTTGGGTACTTCTGGAGTCTGCCCAGGGGAGTCAGGCCTCGTCTCGAGTGGGGGCATGCACGTGCGCTTTCCTTCCAGGCTGTAGCAGCAATGTCACGCTTCCCGTCGCGTGGATCAAAGGATCTGTGGTTTTCCCTCGAGGCTTTCCCTCGAGGCTTTCCCACAGGGCTGTCCCACGTGCCACCGTGGTGTGAGTCGATCCTCGGCGTGAAAGATGAGCCAGTGCAGGGCAAAGAGGTTCCTCTGGAATGGACTCAGATATCTGGGGGACTCTTGGAATGGTGGTACGACCATGGAGTTCCTCTCGCCTTTCCTGTTGAGAGTGCCTCCTCTTGAGATGCGACGGGAACGCCGGGAATTCTTTCCCGTTGAAAGCAGGGAAAGGATCCCTCATCTCGAGCTACGAGGGGGAAACGGGGCTCCTCGGGATGTGGGCGGGACCATCGTGCTTCCTCTCGAGTGGACACGGGTATGTCGGTGAACTTCTTGAGTTGCAGCAAGGGTGTGAAAGACCCTTCCAAAATTCCAGAGGTTAGGTGTCATTAGTCTCCAGACGCCTCATCAGAAATAGGCCTCATCTCGCCTGGAAGGGAGAACTTCCTGGATTTTCTCGAGGTGCGGCAGGTGTTTTCGAGTTACGACGGGTACCACAGGGACCCGCCCTGATGGCCTCAGGAGAGGCCAGTCCCCATGCGAGTTGCTAGGGGGCCTCTCGGGATTCCACTCCCGTCGATACCGGCGCCAAAAACCTTGTGTGGAGTCAGGGCCAGAACCGAGGATTCCTCTCAGGGGCTGACATGGACCTTTGGGTACTTCTGGAGTCTCCCCAGGGGAGTCAGGCCTCGTCTCGAGTGGGGGCATGCACGTGCGCTTTCCTTCCAGGCTGTAGCAGCAATGTCACGCTTCCCGTCGCGTGGATCAAAGGATCTGTGGTTTTCCCTCGAGGCTTTCCCTCGAGGCTTTCCCACAGGGCTGTCCCACGTGCCACCGTGGTGTGAGTCGATCCTCGGCGTGAAAGATGAGCCAGTGCAGGGCAAAGAGGTTCCTCTGGAATGGACTGAGACATCTGGGGGACTCTTGGAATGGTGGTACGACCATGGAGTTCCTCTCGCCTTTCCTGTTGAGAGTGCCTCCTCTTGAGATGCGACGGGAACGCCGGGAATTCTTTCCCGTTGAAAGCAGGGAATGGATCCCTCATCTCGAGCTACGAGGGGGAAACGGGGCTCCTCGGGATGTGGGCGGGACCATCGTGCTTCCTCTCGAGTGGACACGGGTATGTCGGTGAACTTCTTGAGTTGCAGCAAGGGTGTGAAAGACCCTTCCGAAGTTCCAGAGGTTAGGTGTCATTAGTCTCCAGACGCCTCATCAGAAATAGGCCTCGTCTCGCCTGGAAGGGAGAACTTCCTGGATTTTCTCGAGGTGCGGCAGGTGTTTTCGAGTTACGACGGGTACCACAGGGACCCGCCCTGATGGCCTCAGGAGAGGCCAGTCCCCATGCGAGTTGCTAGGGGGCCTCTCGGGATTCCACTCCCGTCGATACTGGCGCCAAAAACCTTGTGTGGAGTCAGGGCCGGAACCGAGGATTCCTCTCAGGGGCTGACATGGACCTTTGGGTACTTCTGGAGTCTCCCCAGGGGAGTCAGGCCTCGTCTCGAGTGGGGGCATGCACGTGCGCTTTCCTTCCAGGCTGTAGCAGCAATGTCACGCTTCCCGTCGCGTGGATCAAAGGATCTGTGGTTTTCCCTCGAGGCTTTCCCTCGAGGCTTTCCCACAGGGCTGTCCCACGTGCCACCGTGGTGTGAGTCGATCCTCGGCATGAAAGATGAGCCAGTGCAGGGCAAAGAGGTTCCTCTGGAATGGACTGAGACATCTGGGGGACTCTTGGAATGGTGGTACGACCATGGAGTTCCTCTCGCCTTTCCTGTTGAGAGTGCCTCCTCTTGAGATGCGACGGGAACGCCGGGAATTCTTTCCCGTTGAAAGCAGGGAAAGGATCCCTCATTTCGAGCTACGAGGGGGAAACGGGGCTCCTCGGGATGTGGGCGGGACCATCGTGCTTCCTCTCGAGTGGACACGGGTATGTCGGTGAACTTCTTGAGTTGCAGCAAGGGTGTGAAAGACCCTTCCGAAGTTCCAGAGGTTAGGTGTCATTAGTCTCCAGACGCCTCATCAGAAATAGGCCTCATCTCGCCTGGAAGGGAGAACTTCCTGGATTTTCTCGAGGTGCGGCAGGTGTTTTCGAGTTACGACGGGTACCACAGGGACCCGCCCTGATGGCCTCAGGAGAGGCCAGTCCCCATGCGAGTTGCTAGGGGGCCTCTCGGGATTCCACTCCCGTCGATACCGGCGCCAAAAACCTTGTGTGGAGTCAGGGCCAGAACCGAGGATTCCTCTCAGGGGCTGACATGGACCTTTGGGTACTTCTGGAGTCTCCCCAGGGGAGTCAGGCCTCGTCTCGAGTGGGGGCATGCACGTGCGCTTTCCTTCCAGGCTGTAGCAGCAATGTCACGCTTCCCGTCGCGTGGATCAAAGGATCTGTGGTTTTCCCTCGAGGCTTTCCCGCGAGGCTTTCCCACAGGGCTGTCCCACCTGCCACCGTGTTGTGAGTCGATCCTCGGCGTGAAAGATGAGCCAGTGCAGGGCAAAGAGGTTCCTCTGGAATGGACTCAGACATCTGGGGGACTCTTGGAATGGTGGTACGACCATGGAGTTCCTCTCGCCTTTCCTGTTGAGAGTGCCTCCTCTTGAGTTGTGACGAGAACGCCGGAAATTCTTTCCCGTTGAAAGCAGGGAAAGGATCCCTCATCTCGAGCTACGAGGGGGAAACGGGGCTCCTCGGGATGTGGGCGGGACCATCGTGCTTCCTCTCGAGTGGACACGGGTATGTCGGTGAACTTCTTGAGTTGCAGCAAGGGTGTGAAAGACCCTTTCGAAGTTCCAGAGGTTAGGTGTCATTAGTCTCCAGACGCCTCATCGGAAATAGGCCTCATCTAGCCTGGAAGGGAGAACTTCCTGGATTTTCTCGAGGTGCGGCAGGTGTTCTCGAGTTACGACGGGTACCACAGGGACCCGCCCTGATGGCCTCAGGAGAGGACAGTCCCCATGCGAGTTGCTAGGGGGCCTCTCGGGATTCCTCTCCAGTCGATACCGGGGCCAAAAACCTTGTGTGGAATCAGGGCCAGAACCGAGGATTCCTCTCAGGGGCTGACATGGATCTTTGGGTACTTCTAGAGTCTCCCCAGGGGAGTCAGGCCTCTTCTCGAGTGGGGGCATGCACGTGCGCTTTCCTTCCAGGCTGTAGCAGCAATGTCACGCTTCCCGTCCCGTGGATCAAATGATCTGTGGTTTTCCCTCGAGGCTTTCCCTCGAGGCTTTCCCACAGGGCTGTCCCATGTGCCACCGTGGTGTGAGTCGATCCTCGGAGTGAAAGATGAGCCAGTGCAGGGTAAAGAGGTTCCTCTGGAATGGACTGAGACATCTGGGGGACTCTTGGAATGGTGGTACGACCATGGAGTTCCTCTCGCCTTTCCTGTTGAGAGTGCCTCCTCTTGAGATGCGACGGGAACGCTGGGAATTCTTTCCCGTTGAAAGCAGGGAAAGGATCCCTCATCTCGAGCTACGAGGGGGAAACGGGGCTCCTCTGGATGTGGGCTGGACCATCGTGCTTCCTCTCGAGTGGAGACGGGTATGGCGGTGAACTTCTTGAGTTGCAGCAAGGGTGTGAAAGACCCTTTCGAAGTTCCTGAGGTTACGTGTCAGTCTCCAGACGCCTCATCGGAAATAGACCTCATCTCGCCTGGAAGGGAGAACTTCCTGGATTTTCTCGAGGTGCGGCAGGTGTTCTCGAGTTACGACTGGTACCACAGGGACCCGCCCTGATGGCCTCAGGAGAGGCCAGTCCCCATGCGTGTTGCTAGGGGGCCTCTCGGGATTCCTCTCCCGTCGATACTGGGGCCAAATACCTTGTGTGGAGTCAGGGCCGGAACCGAGGATTCCTCTCAGGGGCTGACATGGATCTTTGGGTACTTGCGGAGTCTCCCCAGGGGAGTCAGGCCTCGTCTCGAGTGGGGGCATGCACGTGCGCTTTCCTTCCAGGCTATAGCAGCAATGTCACGCTTCCCGTCGCGTGGATCAAAGTATCTGTGGTTTTCCCTCTAGGCTTTCCCTCGAGGCTTTCCCACATTGCTGTCCCACGTGCCACCGTGGTTTGAGTCGATTCTCGGCGTGAAAGATGAGCCAGTGCAGGGCAAAGAGGTTCCTCTGGAATGGACTGAGACATCTGGGGGACTCTTGGAATGGTGGTACGACCATGGAGTTCCTCTCGCCTTTCCTGTTGAGAGTGCCTCCTCTTGAGATGCGACGGGAATGCCGGGAATTCTTTCCCGTTGAAAGCAGGGAAAGGATCCTTCATCTCGAGCTCCGAGGGGGAAACGGGGCTCCTCTGGATGTGGGCGGGACCATCGTGCTTCCTCCCGAGTGGACACGGGTATGGCGGTGAACTTCTTTAGTTGCAGCAAGGGTGTGAAAGACCCTTTCGAAGTTCCAGAGGTTAGGTGTGATTAGTCTCCAGACGCCTCATCGGAAATAGGCCTCATCTCGCCTGGAAGGGAGAACTTCCTGGATTTTCTCGAGTTGCGGCAGGTGTTCTCGAGTTACGACGGGGACCTCAGGGACCCGCCCTGGTGGCCTCAGTAGAGGCCAGTCCCCATGCGAGTTGCTAGGGGGCCTCTCGGGATTCCTCTCCCGTCGATACCGGGGCCAAAAGCCTTGTGTGGAGTCAGGTCCGGAATCGAGCATTCCTCTCAGGGGTGACATGGATCTTTGGGTACTTCTGGAGTCTCCCCAGGGGAGTCAGGCCTCGTCTCGAGTGGGGGCATGCACGTGCGCTTTCCTTCCAGGCTGTAGCAGCAATGTCACGCTTCCCATCGCGAGGATTAAACGATCTGTGGTTTTCCCTCGAGGCTTTCCCTCGAGGCTTTCCCACAGGGCTGTCCCACGTGCCACCGTGGTGTGAGTCGATCCTCGGCGTGAAAGATGAGCCAGTGCAGGGCAAAGAGGTTCCTCTGGAATGGACTGAGACATCTGGGGGACTCTTGGAATGGTGGTACGACCATGGAGATCCTCTCGCCTTTCCTGTTGAGAGTGCCTCCTCTTGAGCTGCGACGGGAATGCCGGGAATTCTTTCCCGTTGGAAGCAGGGAAAGGATCCCTCATCTCGAGCTCCGAGGGGGAAACGTGGCTCCTCTGTATGTGGGCGGGACCATCGTGCTTTCTCTCGTGTGGAGACGGGTATGGCGGTAAACTTCTTGAGTTGCAGCAAGGGTGTGAAAGACCCTTTCGAAGTTCCAGAGGTTAGGTGTCATTAGTCTCCAGACGCCTCATCGGAAATAGGCCTCATCTCGCCTGGAAGGGAGAACTTCCTGGATTTTCTCGAGTTGCGGCAGGTGTTTTCGAGTTACGACGGGGACCCCAGGGACCCGCCCTTGTGGCCTCAGGAGAGGCCAGTCCCCATGCAAGTTGCTAGGGGGCCTCTCGGGATTCCTCTCCCGTCGATACCGGGGCCAAAAACCTTGTGTGGAGTCAGGGCCGGAACCGAGGATTCCTCTCAGGGGCTGACATGGATCTTTGGGTACTTCTGGAGTCTCCCCAGGGGAGTCAGGCCTCGTCTCGAGTGCGGGCATGCACGTGTGCTTTCCTTCCAGGCTGTAGCAGCAATGTCACGCTTCCCGTCGCGTGGATCAAAGGATCTGTGGTTTTCCCTCGAGGCTTTCCCTCGAGGCTTTCCCACAGGGCTGTCCCACGTGCCACCGTGGTGTGAGTCGATCCTCGGCGTGAAAGATGAGCCAGTGCAGGGCAAAGAGGTTCCTCTGGAATGGACTGAGACATCTGGGGGACTCTTGGAATGGTGGTACGACCATGGAGTTCCTCTCGCCTTTCCTGTTGAGAGTGCCTCCTCTTGAGATGCGCCGGGAACGCCGGGAATTCTTTCCCGTTGAAAGCAGGGAAAGGATCCCTCTTCTCGAGCTACGAGGGGGAAACAGGGCTCCTCTGGATGTGGGCGGGACCATCGTGCTTCCTCTCGAGTGGAGACGGGTATGGCGGTGAACTTCTTGAGTTGCAGCAAGGGTGTGAAAGACCCTTTCGAAGTTCCAGAGGTTAGGTGTCATTAGTCTCCAGAAGCCTCATCGGAAATAGGCCTCATCTAGCCTGGAAGGGAGAACTTCCTGAATTTTCTCGAGGTGCGGCAGGTGTTCTCGAGTTACGACGGGTACCACATGGACCCGCCCTGATGGCCCCAGGAACGGCCAGTCTCCATGCGAGTTGCTAGGGGGCCTCTCGGGATTCCTCTCCCGTCGATACCGGGGCCAAAAACCTTGTGTGGAGTCAGGGCCGGAACCGAGGATTCCTCTCAGGGGCTGACATGGATCTTTGGGTACTTCTAGAGTCTCCCCAGGGGAGTCAGGCCTCGTCTCGAGTGGGGGCATGCACGTGCGCTTTCCTTCCAGGGTGTAGCAGCAATGTCACGCTTCCCGTCTTGTGGATCAAAGGATCTGTGGTTTTCCCTCGAGGCTTTCCCTCGAGGCTTTCCCACAGGGCTGTCCCACGTGCCACCGTGGTGTGAGTCGATCCTCGGCGTGAAAGATGAGCCAGTGCAGGGCAAAGAGGTTCCTCTGGAATGGACTGAGACATCTGGGCGACTCTTGGAATGGTGGTACGACCATGGAGTTACTCTCGCCTTTCCTGTTGAGAGTGCCTCCTCTTGAGATGCGACGGGAATGCCGGGAATTCTTTCCCGTTGAAAGCAGGGAAAGGATCCCTCATCTCGAGCTCCGAGGGCGAAACGGGGCTCCTCTGGATGTGGGCGGGACCATCGTGCTTTCTCTCGTGTGGAGACGGGTATGGCGGTAAACTTCTTGAGTTGCAGCAAGGGTGTGAAAGACCCTTTCGAAGTTCCAGAGGTTAGGTGTCATTAGTCTCCAGACGCCTCATCGGAAATAGGCCTCATCTCGCCTGGAAGGGAGAACTTCCCGGATTTTCTCGAGGTGCGGCCGGTGTTCTCGAGTTACGACGGGGACCTCAGGGACCCACCCTGGTGGCCTCAGGAGAGGCCAGTCCCCATGCAAGTTGCTAGGGGGCCTCTCGGGATTCCTCTCCCGTCGATACCGGGGCCAAAAACCTTGTGTGGAGTCAGGGCTTGAACCGAGGATTCCTCTCAGGAGCTGACATGGATCTTTGGGTACTTCTGGAGTCCCACCAGGGGAGTCAGGCCTCTTCTCGATTGGGGGCATGCACGTGTGCTTTCCTTCCAGGCTGTAGCAGCATGTCACGCTACCCGTCGCGTGGATCAAAGGATCTGTGGTTTTCCCTCGAGGCTTTCCCACAGGGCTGTCCCACGTGCCACCGTGGTGTGAGTCGATCCTCGGCGTGAAAGATGAGCCAGTGCAGGGCAAAGAGGTTCCTCTGGAATGGACTGAGACATCTGGGGGACTCTTGGAATGGTGGTACGACCATGGAGTTCCTCTCGCCTTTCCTGTTGAGAGTGCCTCCTCTTGAGATGCGACGGGAACGCCGGGAATTCTTTCCCGTTGAAAGCAGGGAAAGGATCCCTCATCTCGAGCTCCGAGGGGGAAATGGGGCTCCTCTGGATGTGGGCGGGACCATCGTGCTTCCTCCCGAGTGGACACAGGTATGGCGGTGAACTTCTTGAGTTGCAGCAAGGGTGTGAAAGACCCTTTCGAAGTTCCAGAGTTTAGGTGTCATTAGTCTGCAGACGCCTCATCGGAAATAGGCCTCATCTCGCCTGGAAGGGAGAACTTCCTGGATTTTCTCGAGTTGCGGCAGGTGTTCTCGAGTTACGACGGGGACCTCAGGGACCCGCCCTGGTGGCCTCAGGAGAGGCCAGTCCCCATGCGAGTTGCTAGGGGGCCTCTCGGGATTCCTCTCCCGTCGATACCGGGGCCAAAAGCCTTGTGTGGAGTCAGGGCCGGAACCGAGCATTCCTCTCAGGGGTGACATGGATCTTTGGGTACTTCTGGAGTCTCCCCAGGGGAGTCAGGCCTCGTCTCGAGTGGGGGCATGCACGTGCGCTTTCCTTCCAAGCTGTAGCAGCAATGTCACGCTTCCCGTCGCGTGCATCAAAGGATCTGTGGTTTTCCCTCGAGGCTTTCCCTCGAGGCTTTCCCACAGGGCTGTCCCACGTGCCACCGTGGTGTGAGTCGATCCTCGGCGTGAAAGATGAGCCAGTGCAGGGCAAAGAGGTTCCTCTGGAATGGACTCAGACATCTGGGGGACTCTTGGAATGGTGGTACGACCATGGAGTTCCTCTCGCCTTTCCTGTTGAGAGTGCCTCCTCTTTGGATGCGACGGGAACGCCGGGAATTCTTTCCCGTTGAAAGCAGGGAAAGGATCCCTCATCTCGAGCTACGAGGGGGAAACGGGGCTCCTCTGGATGTGGGCGGGACCATCATGCTTCCTCTCGAGTGGACACGGGTATGGCGGTGAACTTCTTGAGTTGCAGCAAGGGTGTGAAAGACCCTTTCGAAATTCCAGAGGTTAGGTGTCATTAGTCTCCAGACGCCTCATCGGAAATAGGCCTCATCTCGCCTGGAAGGGAGAACTTCCTGGATATTCTCGATTCGCGGCAGGTGTTCTCGAGTTATGACGGGGACCTCAGGGACCCGCTCTGGTGGCCTCAGGAGAGGCCAGTCCCCATGCGAGTTGCTAGGGGGCCTCTCGGGATTCCTCTCCCGTCGATACCGGGGCCAAAAACCTTGTGTGGAGTCAGGGCCGGAACCGAGGATTCCTCTCAGGGGTGACATGGATCTTTGGGTACTTCTGGAGTCTCCCCAGGGGAGTCAGGCCTCGTCTCGAGTGGGGGCATGCACGTGCGCTTTCCTTCCAGGCTGTAGCAGCAATGTCACGCTTCCCGTCGTGTGCATCAAAGGATCTGTGGTTTTCCCTCGAGGCTTTCCCTCGAGGCTTTCCAGCAGGGCTGTCCCACGTGCCACCGTAGTGTGAGTCGATCCTCGGCGTGAAAGATGAGCCAGTGCAGGGCAAAGAGGTTCCTCTGGAATGGACTGAGACATCTGGGCGACTCTTGGAATGGTGGTACGACCATGGAGTTCCTCTCGCCTTTCCTGTTGAGAGTGCCTCCTCTTGAGATGCGACGGGAACGCTGGGAATTCTTTCCCGTTGAAAGCAGGGAAAGGATCCCTCATCTCGAGCTACGAGGGGGAAACGGGGCTCCTCTGGATGTGGGCGGGACCATCGTGCTTCCTCTCGAGTGGAGACGGGTATGGCGGTGAACTTCTTGAGTTGCAGCAAGGGTGTGAAAGACCCTTTCAAAGTTCCAGAGGTTAGGTGTCATTAGTCTCCAGACGCCTCATCGGAAATAGACCTCATCTCGCCTGGAAGGGAGAACTTCCTGGATTTTCTCGAGGTGCGGCAGGTGTTCTCGAGTTACGACTGGTACCACAGGGACCCGCCCTGATGGCCTCAGGAGAGGCCAGTCCCCATGCGTGTTGCTAGGGGGCCTCTCGGGATTCCTCTCCCGTCGATACTGGGGCCAAATACCTTGTGTGGAGTCAGGGCCGGAACCGAGGATTCCTCTCAGGGGCTGACATGGATCTTTGGGTACTTGCGGAGTCTCCCCAGGGGAGTCAGGCCTCGTCTCGAGTGGGGGCATGCACGTGCGCTTTCCTTCCAGGCTATAGCAGCAATGTCACGCTTCCCGTCGCGTGGATCAAAGTATCTGTGGTTTTCCCTCTAGGCTTTCCCTCGAGGCTTTCCCACATTGCTGTCCCACGTGCCACCGTGGTTTGAGTCGATTCTCGGCGTGAAAGATGAGCCAGTGCAGGGCAAAGAGGTTCCTCTGGAATGGACTGAGACATCTGGGGGACTCTTGGAATGGTGGTACGACCATGGAGTTCCTCTCGCCTTTCCTGTTGAGAGTGCCTCCTCTTGAGATGCGACGGGAATGCCGGGAATTCTTTCCCGTTGAAAGCAGGGAAAGGATCCTTCATCTCGAGCTCCGAGGGGGAAACGGGGCTCCTCTGGATGTGGGCGGGACCATCGTGCTTCCTCCCGAGTGGACACGGGTATGGCGGTGAACTTCTTTAGTTGCAGCAAGGGTGTGAAAGACCCTTTCGAAGTTCCAGAGGTTAGGTGTGATTAGTCTCCAGACGCCTCATCGGAAATAGGCCTCATCTCGCCTGGAAGGGAGAACTTCCTGGATTTTCTCGAGTTGCGGCAGGTGTTCTCGAGTTACGACGGGGACCTCAGGGACCCGCCCTGGTGGCCTCAGTAGAGGCCAGTCCCCATGCGAGTTGCTAGGGGGCCTCTCGGGATTCCTCTCCCGTCGATACCGGGGCCAAAAGCCTTGTGTGGAGTCAGGGCCGGAATCGAGCATTCCTCTCAGGGGTGACATGGATCTTTGGGTACTTCTGGAGTCTCCCCAGGGGAGTCAGGCCTCGTCTCGAGTGGGGGCATGCACGTGCGCTTTCCTTCCAGGCTGTAGCAGCAATGTCACGCTTCCCATCGCGAGGATTAAACGATCTGTGGTTTTCCCTCGAGGCTTTCCCTCGAGGCTTTCCCACAGGGCTGTCCCACGTGCCACCGTGGTGTGAGTCGATCCTCGGCGTGAAAGATGAGCCAGTGCAGGGCAAAGAGGTTCCTCTGGAATGGACTGAGACATCTGGGGGACTCTTGGAATGGTGGTACGACCATGGAGATCCTCTCGCCTTTCCTGTTGAGAGTGCCTCCTCTTGAGCTGCGACGGGAATGCCGGGAATTCTTTCCCGTTGGAAGCAGGGAAAGGATCCCTCATCTCGAGCTCCGAGGGGGAAACGTGGCTCCTCTGTATGTGGGCGGGACCATCGTGCTTTCTCTCGTGTGGAGACGGGTATGGCGGTAAACTTCTTGAGTTGCAGCAAGGGTGTGAAAGACCCTTTCGAAGTTCCAGAGGTTAGGTGTCATTAGTCTCCAGACGCCTCATCGGAAATAGGCCTCATCTCGCCTGGAAGGGAGAACTTCCTGGATTTTCTCGAGTTGCGGCAGGTGTTTTCGAGTTACGACGGGGACCCCAGGGACCCGCCCTTGTGGCCTCAGGAGAGGCCAGTCCCCATGCAAGTTGCTAGGGGGCCTCTCGGGATTCCTCTCCCGTCGATACCGGGGCCAAAAACCTGGTGTGGAGTCAGGGCCGGAACCGAGGATTCCTCTCAGGGGCTGACATGGATCTTTGGGTACTTCTGGAGTCTCCCCAGGGGAGTCAGGCCTCGTCTCGAGTGCGGGCATGCACGTGTGCTTTCCTTCCAGGCTGTAGCAGCAATGTCACGCTTCCCGTCGCGTGGATCAAAGGATCTGTGGTTTTCCCTCGAGGCTTTCCCTCGAGGCTTTCCCACAGGGCTGTCCCACGTGCCACCGTGGTGTGAGTCGATCCTCGGCGTGAAAGATGAGCCAGTGCAGGGCAAAGAGGTTCCTCTGGAATGGACTGAGACATCTGGGGGACTCTTGGAATGGTGGTACGACCATGGAGTTCCTCTCGCCTTTCCTGTTGAGAGTGCCTCCTCTTGAGATGCGCCGGGAACGCCGGGAATTCTTTCCCGTTGAAAGCAGGGAAAGGATCCCTCTTCTCGAGCTACGAGGGGGAAACAGGGCTCCTCTGGATGTGGGCGGGACCATCGTGCTTCCTCTCGAGTGGAGACGGGTATGGCGGTGAACTTCTTGAGTTGCAGCAAGGGTGTGAAAGACCCTTTCGAAGTTCCAGAGGTTAGGTGTCATTAGTCTCCAGAAGCCTCATCGGAAATAGGCCTCATCTAGCCTGGAAGGGAGAACTTCCTGAATTTTCTCGAGGTGCGGCAGGTGTTCTCGAGTTACGACGGGTACCACATGGACCCGCCCTGATGGCCCCAGGAACGGCCAGTCTCCATGCGAGTTGCTAGGGGGCCTCTCGGGATTCCTCTCCCGTCGATACCGGGGCCAAAAACCTTGTGTGGAGTCAGGGCCGGAACCGAGGATTCCTCTCAGGGGCTGACATGGATCTTTGGGTACTTCTAGAGTCTCCCCAGGGGAGTCAGGCCTCGTCTCGAGTGGGGGCATGCACGTGCGCTTTCCTTCCAGGGTGTAGCAGCAATGTCACGCTTCCCGTCTTGTGGATCAAAGGATCTGTGGTTTTCCCTCGAGGCTTTCCCTCGAGGCTTTCCCACAGGGCTGTCCCACGTGCCACCGTGGTGTGAGTCGATCCTCGGCGTGAAAGATGAGCCAGTGCAGGGCAAAGAGGTTCCTCTGGAATGGACTGAGACATCTGGGCGACTCTTGGAATGGTGGTACGACCATGGAGTTACTCTCGCCTTTCCTGTTGAGAGTGCCTCCTCTTGAGATGCGACGGGAATGCCGGGAATTCTTTCCCGTTGAAAGCAGGGAAAGGATCCCTCATCTCGAGCTCCGAGGGCGAAACGGGGCTCCTCTGGATGTGGGCGGGACCATCGTGCTTTCTCTCGTGTGGAGACGGGTATGGCGGTAAACTTCTTGAGTTGCAGCAAGGGTGTGAAAGACCCTTTCGAAGTTCCAGAGGTTAGGTGTCATTAGTCTCCAGACGCCTCATCGGAAATAGGCCTCATCTCGCCTGGAAGGGAGAACTTCCCGGATTTTCTCGAGGTGCGGCCGGTGTTCTCGAGTTACGACGGGGACCTCAGGGACCCGCCCTGGTGGCCTCAGGAGAGGCCAGTCCCCATGCAAGTTGCTAGGGGGCCTCTCGGGATTCCTCTCCCGTCGATACCGGGGCCAAAAACCTTGTGTGGAGTCAGGGCTTGAACCGAGGATTCCTCTCAGGAGCTGACATGGATCTTTGGGTACTTCTGGAGTCCCACCAGGGGAGTCAGGCCTCTTCTCGATTGGGGGCATGCACGTGTGCTTTCCTTCCAGGCTGTAGCAGCATGTCACGCTACCCGTCGCGTGGATCAAAGGATCTGTGGTTTTCCCTCGAGGCTTTCCCACAGGGCTGTCCCACGTGCCACCGTGGTGTGAGTCGATCCTCGGCGTGAAAGATGAGCCAGTGCAGGGCAAAGAGGTTCCTCTGGAATGGACTGAGACATCTGGGGGACTCTTGGAATGGTGGTACGACCATGGAGTTCCTCTCGCCTTTCCTGTTGAGAGTGCCTCCTCTTGAGATGCGACGGGAACGCCGGGAATTCTTTCCCGTTGAAAGCAGGGAAAGGATCCCTCATCTCGAGCTCCGAGGGGGAAATGGGGCTCCTCTGGATGTGGGCGGGACCATCGTGCTTCCTCCCGAGTGGACACAGGTATGGCGGTGAACTTCTTGAGTTGCAGCAAGGGTGTGAAAGACCCTTTCGAAGTTCCAGAGTTTAGGTGTCATTAGTCTGCAGACGCCTCATCGGAAATAGGCCTCATCTCGCCTGGAAGGGAGAACTTCCTGGATTTTCTCGAGTTGCGGCAGGTGTTCTCGAGTTACGACGGGGACCTCAGGGACCCGCCCTGGTGGCCTCAGGAGAGGCCAGTCCCCATGCGAGTTGCTAGGGGGCCTCTCGGGATTCCTCTCCCGTCGATACCGGGGCCAAAAGCCTTGTGTGGAGTCAGGGCCGGAACCGAGCATTCCTCTCAGGGGTGACATGGATCTTTGGGTACTTCTGGAGTCTCCCCAGGGGAGTCAGGCCTCGTCTCGAGTGGGGGCATGCACGTGCGCTTTCCTTCCAAGCTGTAGCAGCAATGTCACGCTTCCCGTCGCGTGCATCAAAGGATCTGTGGTTTTCCCTCGAGGCTTTCCCTCGAGGCTTTCCCACAGGGCTGTCCCACGTGCCACCGTGGTGTGAGTCGATCCTCGGCGTGAAAGATGAGCCAGTGCAGGGCAAAGAGGTTCCTCTGGAATGGACTCAGACATCTGGGGGACTCTTGGAATGGTGGTACGACCATGGAGTTCCTCTCGCCTTTCCTGTTGAGAGTGCCTCCTCTTTGGATGCGACGGGAACGCCGGGAATTCTTTCCCGTTGAAAGCAGGGAAAGGATCCCTCATCTCGAGCTACGAGGGGGAAACGGGGCTCCTCTGGATGTGGGCGGGACCATCATGCTTCCTCTCGAGTGGACACGGGTATGGCGCTGAACTTCTTGAGTTGCAGCAAGGGTGTGAAAGACCCTTTCGAAATTCCAGAGGTTAGGTGTCATTAGTCTCCAGACGCCTCATCGGAAATAGGCCTCATCTCGCCTGGAAGGGAGAACTTCCTGGATATTCTCGATTCGCGGCAGGTGTTCTCGAGTTATGACGGGGACCTCAGGGACCCGCTCTGGTGGCCTCAGGAGAGGCCAGTCCCCCTGCGAGTTGCTAGGGGGCCTCTCGGGATTCCTCTCCCGTCGATACCGGGGCCAAAAACCTTGTGTGGAGTCAGGGCCGGAACCGAGGATTCCTCTCAGGGGTGACATGGATCTTTGGGTACTTCTGGAGTCTCCCCAGGGGAGTCAGGCCTCGTCTCGAGTGGGGGCATGCACGTGCGCTTTCCTTCCAGGCTGTAGCAGCAATGTCACGCTTCCCGTCGTGTGCATCAAAGGATCTGTGGTTTTCCCTCGAGGCTTTCCCTCGAGGCTTTCCAGCAGGGCTGTCCCACGTGCCACCGTAGTGTGAGTCGATCCTCGGCGTGAAAGATGAGCCAGTGCAGGGCAAAGAGGTTCCTCTGGAATGGACTGAGACATCTGGGCGACTCTTGGAATGGTGGTACGACCCTGGAGTTCCTCTCGCCTTTCCTGTTGAGAGTGCCTCCTCTTGAGATGCGACGGGAACGCCGGGAATTCTTTCCCGTTGAAAGCAGGGAAAGGATCCCTCATCTCGAGCCACGAGGGGGAAACGGGGCTCCTCTGGATGTGGGCGGGACCATCGTGCTTCCTCTCGAGTGGAGACGGGTATGGCGGTGAACTTCTTGAGTTGCAGCAAGGGTGTGAAAGACCCTTTCGAAGTCCCAGAGGTTAGGTGTCATTAGTGTCCAGACGCCTCATCGGAAATAGGCCTCATCTCGCCTGGAAGGGAGAACTTCCTGGATTTTCTCGAGTTGCGGCAGGTGTTCTCGAGTTACAACGGGGACCTCAGGGACCCGCCCTGGTGGCCTCAGGAGAGGCCAGTCCCCATGCGAGTTGCTAGGGGGCCTCTCGGGATTCCTCTCCCGTCGATACCGGGGTCAAAAACCTTGTGTGGAGTCAGGGCCGGAACCGAGGATTCCTCTCAGGGGCTGACATGGATCTTTGGGTACTTCTGGAGTCTCCCCAGGGGAGTCAGGCCTCTTCTCGAGTCGGGGCATGCACGTGCGCTTTACTTCCAGGCTGTAGCAGCAATGTCACGCTTCCCGTGGCGTGGATCAAAGGATCTGTGGTTTTCCCTCGAGGCTTTCCCACAGGGCTGTCCCACGTGCCACCGTGGTGTGAGTCGATCCTCGGCGTGAAAGATGAGCCAGTGCAGTGCAAAGAGGTTCCTCTGGAATGGACTGAGAAATCTGGGGGACTCTTGGAATGGTGGTACGACCATGGAGTTCCTCTCGCCTTTCCTGTTGAGAGTGCCTCCTCTTGAGATGCGACGGGAACGCCGGGAATTCTTTCCCGTTGAAAGCAGGGAAAGGATCCCTCATCTCGAGCTACGAGGGGGAAACGGGGCTCCTCTGGATGTGGGCGGGACCATCGTGCTTCCTCTCGAGTGGAGACGGGTATGGCGGTGAACTTCTTGAGTTGCAGCAAGGGTGTGAAAGACCCTTTCGAATTTCCAGAGGTTAGGTGTCATTAGTCTCCAGACGACTCATCGGAAATAGGCCTCATCTCGCCTGGAAGGGAGAACTTCCTGGATTTTCTCGAGTTGCGGCAGGTGTTCTCGAGTTACGACGGGGACCTCAGGGACCCGCCCTGGTGGCCTCAGGAGAGGCCAGTACCCATGCGAGGTGCTAGGGGGCCTCTCGGGATTCCTCTCCCGTCGATACCGGGGCCAAAAACCTTGTGTGGAGTCAGGGCCGGAACCGAGGATTCCTCTCAGGGGCTGACATGGATCTTTGGGTACTTCTGGAGTCTCCCCAGGGGAGTCAGGCCTCGTCTCGAGTCGGGGCATGCACGTGCGCTTTCCTTCCAGGCTGTAGCAGCAATGTCACGCTTCCCGTGGCGTGGATCAAAGGATCTGTGGTTTTCCCTCGAGGCTTTCCCACAGGGCTGTCCCACGTGCCACAGTGGTGTGAGTCGATCCTCGGCGTGAAAGATGAGCCAGTGCAGGGAAAAGAGGTTCCTCTGGAATGGACTGAGACATCTGGGGGACTCTTGGAATGGTGGTACGACCATGGAGTTCCTCTCGCCTTTCCTGTTGAGAGTGCCTCCTCTTGAGATGCGACGGGAACGCCGGGAATTCTTTCCCGTTGAAACCAGGGAAAGGATCCCTCATCTTGAGCTACGAGGGGGAAACGGGGCTCCTCTGGATGTGGGCGGGACCATCGTGCTTCCTCTCGAGTGGAGACGGGTATGGCGGTGAACTTCTTGAGTTGCAGCAAGGGTGTGAAAGACCCTTTCGAAGTTCGAGAGGTTAGGTGTCATTAGTCTCCAGACGCCTCATCGGAAATAGGCCTCATCTCGCCTGGAAGGGAGAACTTCCTGGATTTTCTCGAGTTGCGGCAGGTGTTCTCGAGTTACGACGGGGACCTCAGGGACCCGCCCTGGTGGCCTGAGGAGAGGCCAGTCCCCATGCGAGGTGCTAGGGGGCCTCTCGGGATTCCTCTCCCGTCGATACCGGGGCCAAAAACCTTGTGTGGAGTCAGGGCCGGAACCGAGGATTCCTCTCAGGGGCTTATATGGATCCTTGGGTACTTCTGGAGTCTTGCCAGGGGAGACAGGCCTCGTCTCGAGTGGGGGCATGCACGTGCGCTTTCCTTCCAGGCTGTAGCAGCAATGTCACGCTTCCCGTCGCGTGCATCAAAGGATCTGTGGTTTTCCCTCGAGGCTTTCCCTCGAGGCTTTCCCACAGGGCTGTCCCACGTGCCTCCGTGGTGTGAGTCGATCCTCGGCGTGAAAGATGAGCCAGTGCAGGGCAAAGAGGTTCCTCTGGAATGGACTGAGACATCTGGGGGACTCTTGGAATGGTGGTACGACCATGGAGTTCCTCTCGCCTTTCCTGTTGAGAGTGCCTCCTCTTGAGATGCGACGGTAACGCCGGGAATTCCTTCCCGTTGAAAGCAGGAAAGGATCCCTCATCTCGAACTCCGAGAGGGAAACGGGGCTCCTCTGGATGTGGGCGGGACCATCGTGCTTCCTCTCGAGTGGAGACGGGTATGGCGGTGAACTTCTTGAGTTGCAGCAAGGGTGTGAAAGACCCTTTCGAAATTCCAGAGGTTAGGTGTCATTAGTCTCCAGACGCCTCATCGGAAATAGGCCTCATCTCGCCTGGAAGGGAGAACTTCCTGGATTTTCTCGAGTTGCGGCAGGTGTTCTCGAGTTAAGACGGGGACCTCAGGAACCCGCCCTGGTGGCCTCAGGAGAGGCCAGTCCCCATGCGAGGTGCTAGGGTGCCTCTCGGGATTCCTCTCCCTTCGATACCGGGGCCAAAAAGCTTGTGTGGAGTCAGGGCCGGAACCGAGGATTCCTCTCAGGGGCTGACATGGATCTTTGGGTACTTCTGGAGTCTCCCCAGCGGAGTTAGGCCTCGACTCGAGTGGGGGCATGCACGTGCGCTTTCCTTCCAGGCTGTAGCAGCAATGTCACGCTTCCCGTGGCGTGTATCAAAGGATCTGTGGTTTTCCCTCGAGACTTTCCCACAGGGCTGTCCCACGTGCCACCGTGGTGTGAGTCGATCCTCGGCGTGAAAGATGAGCCAGTGCAGGGCAAAGAGGTTCCTCTGGAATGGACTGAGACATCTGGGGGACTCTTGGAATGGTGGTACGACCATGGAGTTCCTCTCGCCTTTCCTGTTGAGAGTGCCTCCTCTTGAGATGCGACGGGAACGCCGGGAATTCTTTCCCGTTGAAAGCAGGGAAAGGATCCCTCATCTCGAGCTACGAGGGGGAAACGGGGCTCCTCTGGATGTGGGCGGGACCATCGTGCTTCCTCTCGAGTGGACACGGGTATGGCGGTGAACTTCTTGAGTTGCAGCAAGGGTGTGAAAGACCCTTTCGAAGTTCCAGAGGTTAGGTGTCATTAGTCTCCAGACGCCTCATCGGAAATAGGCCTCATCTCGCCTGGAAGGGAGAACTTCCTGGATTTTCTCGAGTTGCGGCAGGTGTTCTCGAGTTACGACGGGGACCTCAGGGACCCGCCCTGGTGGCCTCAGGAGAGGCCAGTCCCCATGCGAGTTGCTAGGGGGCCTCTCGGGATTCCTCTCCGGTCGATACCGGGGCCAAAAACCTTGTGTGGAGTCAGGGCCGGAACCGAGGATTCCTCTCAGGGGCTGACATGGATCTTTGGGTACTTCTGGAGTCTCCCCAGGGGAGTCAGGCCTCGTCTCGAGTGGGGGCATGCACGTGCGCTTTCCTTCCAGGCTGTAGCAGCAATGTCACGCTTCCTGTCGCATGGATCAAAGAATCTGTGGTTTTCCCTCGAGGCTTTCCCTCGAGGCTTTCCCACAGGGCTGTCCCACGTGCCACCGTGGTGTGAGTCGATCCTCGGCGTGAAAGATGAGCCAGTGCAGGGCAAAGAGGTTCCTCTGGAATGGACTGAGACATCTGGGGGACTCCTGGAATGGTGGTACGACCATGGAGTTCCTCTCGCCTTTCCTGTTGAGAGTGCCTCCTCTTGAGATGCGACGGGAACGCCGGGAATTCTTTCCCGTTGAAAGCAGGCAAAGGATCCCTCATCTCGAGATACGAGGGGGAAACGGGGCTCCTCTGGATGTGGGCGGGACCATCGTGCTTCCTCTCGAGTGGAGACGGGTATGGCGGTGAACTTCTTGAGTTGCAGCAAGGGTGTGAAAGACCCTTTCGAAGTTCCAGAGGTTAGGTGTCATTATTCTCCAGACGCCTCATCGGAAATAGGCCTCATCTCGCCTGAAAGGGAGAACTTCCTGGATTTTCTCGAGTTGCGGCAGGTGTTCTCGAGTTACGACGGGGACCTCAGGGACCCGCCCTGGTGGCCTCAGGAGAGGCCAGTCCCCATGCGAGGTGCTAGGGGGCCTCTCGGGATTCCTCTCCCGTCGATACCGGGGCCAAAAACCTTGTGTGGAGTCAGGGCCGGAACCGAGGATTCCTCTCAGGGGCTGACATGGATCTTTGGGTACTTCTGGAGTCTCCCCAGGGGAGTTAGGACTCTTCTCGAGTGGGGGCATGCACGTGCGCTTTCCTTCCCGGCTGTAGCAGCAATGTCACGCTTCCCGTCGCGTGGATCAAAGGATCTGTGGTTTTCCCTCGAGGCTTTCCCACAGGGCTGTCCCACGTGCCACCGTGGTGTGAGTCGATCCTCGGCGTGAAAGATGAGCCAGTGCAGGGCAAAGAGGTTCCTCTGGAATGGACTGAGACATCTGGGGGACTCTTGGAATGGTGGTACGACCATGGAGTTCCTCTCGCCTTTCCTGTTGAGAGTGCCTCCTCTTGAGATGCGACGGGAACGCCGGGAATTCTTCCCCGTTGAAAGCAGGGAAAGGATCCATCATCGCGAGCTCCGAGGGGGAAACGGGGCTCCTTTGGATGTGGGCGGGACCATCATGCTTCCTCTCGAGTGGAGACGGGTATGGCGGTGAACTTCTTGAGTTGCAGCAAGGGTGTGAAAGACCCTTTCGAAGTTCCAGAGGTTAGGTGTCATTAGTCTCCAGACGCCTCATCGGAAATAGGCCTCATCTCGCCTGGAAGGGAGAACTTCCTGGATTTTCTCGAGTTGGTGCAGGTGTTCTCGAGTTACGACGGGGACCTCAGGGACCCGCCCTGGTGGCCTCAGGAGAGGCCAGTCCCCATGCGAATTGCTAGGGGGCCTCTCGGGATTCCTCTCCCGTCGATACCGGGGCCAAAAACTTTGTATGGAGTCAGGGCCGGAACCGAGGATTCCTCTCAGGGGCTGACATGGATCTTTGGGTTCTTCTGGAGTCCCTCCAGGGGAGTCAGGCCTCGTCTCGAGTGGGGGCATGCACGTGCGCTTTCCTTCCAGGCTGTAGCAGCAATGTCACGCTTCCCGTCGCGTGGATCAAAGGATCTGTGGTTTTCCCTCGAGGCTTTCCCTCGAGGCTTTCCCACAGGGCTGTCCCACGTGCCACCGTGGTGTGAATCGATCCTCGGCGTGAAAGATGAGCCAGTGCAGGGCAAAGAGGTTCCTCTGGAATGGACTGAGACATCTGGGGGACTCTTGGAATGGTGGTACGACCATGGAGTTCCTCTCGCCTTTCCTGTTGAGAGTGCCTCCTCTTGAGATGCGACGGGAACGCCGGGAACTCTTTCCCTTTGAAACCAGGGAAAGGATCCCTCATCTCGAGCTACGAGGGGCAAACGGGGCTCCTCTGGATGTGGGCGGGACCATCGTGCTTCATCTCGAGTGGAGACGGGTATGGCGGTGAACTTCTTGAGTTGCAGCAAGGGTGTGAAAGACCCTTTCGAAATTCCAGAGGTTAGGTGTCATTAGTCTCCAGAGGCCTCATCGGAAATAGGCCTCATCTCGCCTGGAAGGGAGAACTTCCTGGATTTTCTCGAGTTGCGGCAGGTGTTCTCCAGTTACGACGGGGACCTCATGGACCCGCCCTGGTGGCCTCAGGAGAGGCCAGTCCCTATGCGAGTTGCTAGGGGGCCTCTCGGGATTCCTCTCCCGTCGATACCGGGGCCAACAACCTTGTGTGGAGTCAGGGCCGTAACCGAGGATTCCTCTCATGGGCTGACATGGATCTTTGGGTACGTCTGGAGACTCCCCAGTGGAGTCAGGCCTCGTCTCGAGTGGGGGCATGCACGTGCGCTTTCCTTCCAGGCTGTAGCAGCAATGTCAC
Source organism: Capricornis sumatraensis (assembly GCF_032405125.1). Lineage (NCBI taxonomy): Eukaryota > Metazoa > Chordata > Mammalia > Artiodactyla > Bovidae > Capricornis > Capricornis sumatraensis. Next base: position 3,754,785 of record NW_027184614.1, on the reverse strand, counting down.
GCTTCCCGTCGCGTGGATCAAAGGATCTGTGGTTTTCCCTCGAGGCTTTCCCTCGAGGCTTTCCCACAGGGCTGTCCCACGTGCCACCGTGGTGTGAGTCGATCCTCGGCGTGAAAGATGAGCCAGTGCAGGGCAAAGAGGTTCCTCTGGAATGGACTGAGACATCTGGGGGACTCTTGGAATGGTGGTACGACCATGGAGTTCCTCTCGCCTTTCCTGTTGAGAGTGCCTCCTCTTGAGATGCGACGGGAACGCCGGGAATTCTTTCCCGTTGAAAGCAGGCAAAGGATCCCTCATCTCGAGCTACGAGGGGGAAACGGGGCTCCTCTGGATGTGGGCGGGACCATCGTGCTTCCTCTTGAGTGGAGACGGGTATGGCGGTGAACTTCTTGAGTTGCAGCAAGGGTGTGAAAGACCCTTTCGAAGTTCCAGAGGTTAGGTGTCATTAGTCTCCAGACGCCTCATCGGAAATAGGCCTCATCTCGCCTGGAAGGGAGAACTTCCTGGATTTTCTCGAGTTGCGGCAGGTGTTCTCGAGTTACGACGGGGACCTCAGGGACCCGCCCTGGTGGCCTCAGGAGAGGCCAGTCCCTATGCGAGTTGGTAGGGGGCCTCTCGGGATTCCTCTCCCGTCGATACCGGGGCCAAAAACCTAGTGTGGAGTCAGGGCCGGAACCGAGGATTCCTCTCTGGGGCTGACATGGATCTTTGGGTACTTCTGGAGTCTCCCCAGGGGAGTCAGGCCTCGTCTCGAGTGGGGGCATGCACGTGCGCTTTCCTTCCAGGCTGTAGCAGCAATGTCACGCTTCCCGAAGCGTGGATCATAGGATCTGTGGTTTTCCCTCGAGGCTTTCCCTCGAGGATTTCCCACAGGGCTGTCCCACGTGCCACCGTGGTGTGAGTGGATCCTCGGCGTGAAAGATGAGCCAGTGCAGGGCAAAGAGGTTCCTCTGGAATGGACTGAGACATCTGGGGGACTATTGGAATGGTGGTACGACCATGGAGTTCCTCTCGCCTTTCCTGTTGAGAGTGCCTCCTCTTGAGATGCGACGGGAACGCCGGGAATTCTTTCCCGTTGAAAGCAGGCAAAGGATCCCTCATCTCGAGCTACGAGGGGGAAACGGGGCTCCTCTGGATGTGGGCGGGACCATCGTGCTTCCTCTCGAGTGGAGACGGGTATGGCGGTGAACTTCTTGAGTTGCAGCAAGGGTGTGAAAGACCCTTTCGAAGTTCCAGAGGTTAGGTGTCATTAGTCTCCAGACGCCTCATCGGAAATAGGCCTCATCTCGCCTGGAAGGGAGAACTTCCTGGATTTTCTCGAGTTGCGGCAGGTGTTCTCGAGTTACGACGGGGACCTCAGGGACCCGCCCTGGTGGCCTCAGGTGTGGCCAGTCACCATGCGAGTTGCTAGGGGGCCTCTCGGGATTCCTCTCCCGTCGATACCGGGGCCAAAAACCTTGTGTGGAGTCAGGGCCAGAACCGAGGATTCCTCTCAGGGGCTGATATGGATCTTTGGGTACTTCTGGAGTCTCGCCACGGGAGACAGGCCTCGTCTCGTGAGGGGGCATGCACGTGCACTTTCCTTCCAGGCTGTAGCAGCAATGTCACGCTTCCCGTCGCGTGGATCATAGGATCTGTGGTTTTCCCTCGAGGCTTTCCCTCGAGGCTTTCCCACAGGGCTGTCCCACGTGCCACCGTGGTGTGAGTCGATCCTCGGCGTGAAAGATGAGCCAGTGCAGGGCAAAGAGCTTCCTCTGGAATGGACTGAGACATCTGGGGGACTCTTGGAATGGTGGTACCACCATGGAGTTCCTCTCGCCTTTCCTGTTGAGAGTGCCTCCTCTTGAGATGCGATGGGAACGCCGGGAATTCTTTCCCGTTGAAAGCAGGCAAAGGATCCCTCATCTCGAGCTACGAGGGGGAAACGGGGCTCCTCTGGATGTGGGCGGGACCATCCTGCTTCCTCTCGAGTGGAGACGGGTATGGAAGTGAACTTCTTGAGTTGCAGCAAGGGTGTGAAAGACCCTTTCGAAATTCCAGAGGTTAGGTTTCATTAGTCTCCAGACGCCTCATCGGAAATAGGATTCTTCTCGCCTGGAAGGGAGAACTTCCTGGATTTTCTCGAGATGCGGCAGGTGTTCTCGAGTTACGACGGGGACCTCAGGGACCCGCCCTGGTGGCCTCAGGAGAGGCCAGTCCACATGCGAGTTGCTAGGGGGCCTCTCGGAATTCCTCTCCCGTCGATACTGGGGCCAAATACCTTGTGTGGAGTCAGGGCCGGAACCGAGGATTCCTCTCAGGGGCTGACATGGATCTTTGGGTACTTCTGGAGTCTCCCCAGGGGAGTCAGGCCTCGTCTCGAGTGGGGGCATGCACGTGTGCTTTCCTTCCAGGCTGTAGCAGCAATGTCACGCTTCCCGTCGCGTGGATCAAAGGATCTGTGGTTTTCCCTCGAGGCTTTCCCTCGAGGCTTTCCCACAGGGCTGTCCCACGTGCCACCGTGGTGTGAGTCGATCCTCGGCGTGAAAGATGAGCCAGTGCAGGGCAAAGAGTTTCCTCTGGAATGGACTGAGACATCTGGGGGACTATTGGAATGGTGGTACGACCATGGAGTTCCTCTCGCCTTTCCTGTTGAGAGTGCCTCCTCTTGAGATGCGACGGGAACGCCGGGAATTCTTTCCCGTTGAAAGCAGGAAAAGGATCCCTCATCTCGAGCTACGAGGGGGAAACGGGGCTCCTCTGGATGTGGGCGGGACCATCGTGCTTCCTCTCGAGTGGAGACGGGTATGGCGGTGAACTTCTTGAGTTGCAGCAAGGGTGTGAAAGACCCTTTCGAAGTTCCAGAGTTTAGGTGTCATTAGTCTCCAGACGCCTCATCAGAAATAGGCCTCATCTCGCCTGGAAGGGAGAACTTCCTGGATTTTCTCGAGTTGCGGCAGGTGTTCTCGAGTTACGACGGGGACCTCTGGGACCCGCCCTGGTGGCCTCAGGAGAGGCCAGTCCCTATGCGAGTTGCTAGGTGGCCTCTCGGGATTCCTCTCCCGTCGATACCGGGGCCAAAAACCTTGTGTGGAGTCAGGGCCGGAACCGAGGATTCCTCTCAGGGGCTGACATGGATCTTTGGGTACTTCTGGAGTCTCCCCAGGGGAGTCAGGCCTCGTCTCGAGTGGGGGCATGCAAGTGCGCTTTCCTTCCAGGCTGTAGCAGCAATGTCACGCTTCCCGTCGCGTGGATCATAGGATCTGTGGTTTTCCCTCGAGGCTTTCCCTCGAGGCTTTCCCACAGGGCTGTCCCACGTGCCACCGTGGTGTGAGTCGATCCTCGGCGTGAAAGATGAGCCAGTGCAGGGCAAAGAGCTTCCTCTGGAATGGACTGAGACATCTGGGGGACTCTTGGAATGGTGGTACGACCATGGAGTTCCTCTCGCCTTTCCTGTTGAGAGTGCCTCCTCTTGAGATGCGACGGGAACGCCGGGAATTCTTTCCCGTTGAAAGCAGGCAAAGGATCCCTCATCTCGAGCTACGAGGGGGAAACGGGGCTCCTCTGGATGTGGGCGGGACCATCCTGCTTCCTCTCGAGTGGAGACGGGTATGGAAGTGAACTTCTTGAGTTGCAGCAAGGGTGTGAAAGACCCTTTCGAAGTTCCAGAGGTTAGGTGTCATTAGTCTCCAGACGCCTCATCGGAAATAGGCCTCATCTCGCCTGGAAGGGAGAACTTCCTGGATTTTCTCGAGATGCGGCAGGTGTTCTCGAGTTACGACGGGGACCTCAGGGACCCGCCCTGGTGGCCTCAGGAGAGGCCAGTCCACATGCGAGTTGCTAGGGGGCCTCGCGGGATTCCTCTCCCATCGATACCGGGGCCAAAAACCTTGTGTGGAGTCAGGGCCGGAAACGAGGATTCCTCTCAGGGGCTGACATGGATCTTTGGGTACTTCTGGAGTCTCCGCAGGGGAGTCAGGCCTCGTCTCGAGTGGGGGCATGCACGTGCGTTTTCTTTCCAGGCTGTAGCAGCAATGTCACGCTTCCCTTCGCGTGGATCAAAGGATCTGTGGTTTTCCCTCGAGGCTTTCCCACAGGGCTGTCCCACGTGCCACCGTGGTGTGAGTCGATCCTCGGCGTTAAAGATGAGCCAGTGCAGGGCAAAGAGGTTCCTCTGGAATGGACTGAGACATCTGGGGGACTCTTGGAATGGTGGTACGACCATGGAGTTCCTCTCGCCTTTCCTGTTGAGAGTGCCTCCTCTTGAGATGCGACGGGAACGCCGGGAATTCTTTCCCGTTGAAAGCAGGCAAAGGATCCCTCATCTCGAGCTACGAGGGGGAAACGGGGCTCCTCTGGATGTGGGCGGGACCATCGTGTTTCCTCTCGAGTGGAGACGGGTATGGCAGTGAACTTCTTGAGTTGCAGCAAGGGTGTGAAAGACCCTTTCGAAGTTCCAGAGGTTAGGTGTCATTAGTCTCCAGACGCCTCATCGGAAATAGGCCTCATCTCGCCTGGAAGGGAGAACTTCCTGGATTTTCTCGAGTTGCGGCAGGTGTTCTCGAGTTACGACGGGGACCTCAGGGACCCGCCCTGGTGGCCTCAGGAGTGGCCACTCACCATGCGAGTTGCTAGGGGGCCTCTCGGGATTCCTCTCCCGTCGATACCGGGGCCAAAAACCTTGTGTGGAGTTAGGGCCAGAACCGAGGATTCCTCTCAGGGGCTGATATGGATCTTTGGGTACTTCTGGAGTCTCGCCAGGGGAGACAGGCCTCGTCTCGTGAGGGGGCATGCACGTGCACTTTCCTTCCAGGCTGTAGCAGCAATGTCACGCTTCCCGTCGCGTGGATCAAAGGATCTGTGGTTTTCCCTCGAGGCTTTCCCTCGAGGCTTTCCCACAGGGCTGTCCCACGTGCCACCGTGGTGTGAGTCGATCCTCGGCGTGAAAGATGAGCCAGTGCAGGGCAAAGAGTTTCCTCTGGAATGGACTGAGACATCTGGGGGACTATTGGAATGGTGGTACGACCATGGAGTTCCTCTCGCCTTTCCTGTTGAGAGTGCCTCCTCTTGAGATGCGACGGGAACGCCGGGAATTTTTTCCCGTTGAAAGCAGGGAAAGGATCCCTCATCTCGAGCTACGAGGGGGAAACGGGGCTCCTCTGGATGTGGGCGGGACCATCGTGCTTCCTCTCGAGTGGAGACGGGTATGGCGGTGAACTTCTTGAGTTGCAGCAAGGGTGTGAAAGACCCTTTCGAAGTTCCAGAGGTTAGGTGTCATTAGTCTCCAGACGCCTCATCAGAAATAGGCCTCATCTCGCCTGGAAGGGAGAACTTCCTGGATTTTCTCGAGTTGCGGCAGGTGTTCTCGAGTTACGACGGGGACCTCTGGGACCCGCCCTGGTGGCCTCAGGAGAGGCCAGTCCCTATGCGAGTTGCTAGGGGGCCTCTCGGGATTCCTCTCCCGTCGATACCGGGGCCAAAAACCTTGTGTGGAGTCAGGGCCGGAACCGAGGATTCCTCTCAGGGGCTGACATGTATCTTTGGGTACTTCTGGAGTCTCCCCAGGGGAGTCAGGCCTCGTCTCGAGTGGGGGCATGCACGTGCGCTTTCCTTCCAGGCTGTAGCAGCAATGTCACGCTTCCCGTCGCGTGGATCATAGGATCTGTGGTTTTCCCTCGAGGCTTTCCCTCGAGGCTTTCCCACAGGGCTGTCCCACGTGCCACCGTGGTGTGAGTCGATCCTCGGCGTGAAAGATGAGCCAGTGCAGGGCAAAGAGCTTCCTCTGGAATGGACTGAGACATCTGGGGGACTCTTGGAATGGTGGTACGACCATGGAGTTCCTCTCGCCTTTCCTGTTGAGAGTGCCTCCTCTTGAGATGCGACGGGAACGCCGGGAATTCTTTCCCGTTGAAAGCAGGCAAAGGATCCCTCATCTCGAGCTACGAGGGGGAAACGGGGCTCCTCTGGATGTGGGCGGGACCATCCTGCTTCCTCTCGAGTGGAGACGGGTATGGAAGTGAACTTCTTGAGTTGCAGCAAGGGTGTGAAAGACCCTTTCGAAGTTCCAGTGGTTAGGTGTCATTAGTCTCCAGACGCCTCATCGGAAATAGGCCTCATCTCGCCTGGAAGGGAGAACTTCCTGGATTTTCTCGAGATGCGGCAGGTGTTCTCGAGTTACGACGGGGACCTCAGGGACCCGCCCTGGTGGCCTCAGGAGAGGCCAGTCCACATGCGAGTTGCTAGGGGGCCTCGCGGGATTCCTCTCCCGTCGATACCGGGGCCAAAAACCTTGTGTGGAGTCAGGGCCGGAAACGAGGATTCCTCTCAGGGGCTGACATGGATCTTTGGGTACTTCTGGAGTCTCCGCAGGGGAGTCAGGCCTCGTCTCGAGTGGGGGCATGCACGTGCGTTTTCTTTCCAGGCTGTAGCAGCAATGTCACGCTTCCCGTCGCGTGGATCAAAGGATCTGTGGTTTTCCCTCGAGGCTTTCCCACAGGGCTGTCCCACGTTCCACCGTGGTGTGAGTCTATCCTCGGCGTGAAAGATGAGCCAGTGCAGGGCAAAGAGGTTCCTCTGGAATGGACTGAGACATCTGGGGGACTCTTGGAATGGTGGTACGACCATGGAGTTCCTCTCGCCTTTCCTGTTGAGAGTGCCTCCTCTTGAGATGCGACGGGAACGCCGGGAATTCTTTCCCGTTGAAAGCAGGGAAAGGATCCCTCATCTCGAGCTCCGAGGGGGAAACGGGGCTCCTCTGGATGTGGGCGGGACCATCGTGCTTCCTCTCTAGTGGAGACGGGTATTGCCGGGGTCCAGCCCTGGTGGATCCAGGGAATTCGAAGGGTGGACGGCGTTGGCGTGGAAAGACTTGTTTATTTATTAATATAAGATTAGATTAAGAAACTGTAGTGCAGTAGGAAGATTAAGTGGAGAAAGAGGGCTGAATAGCTTGGTTTACGCGGAAGACCAATAAAATTCCAGACAAGGAATTTGCACCATCTACGTTGGGCCACCGGTGCCCGCTTGAATATCTAAGGGTGCCTCGCCTTAAGCTCCCTTTCTCGCGGATCTTAATAACCAGGGCAAATAAGTAGACCTGGCGAGCCTCCGCGCCCCAGATGGAAATTCAGCCTGAAATTAAAGTAAAGAGCAGAGGGAAGAAAAGGGAGAGAAAAAGAGAGAGAGAGAGAGACACGGGGGGAGCCATATTCCCAAGACACCAGGCCGAGACTAGTCCGAGAAACTGGTCTGAGAATCTGGTCCCGTCCTTTATTGTTCAGAAGGCCTTTTATACTTTTGATAAAACATGGAGATCAATGGGTAACACAAAGTTATGCAGCGTTAGCAGTCCAGACTCTTATCAAAACCAGGCTTTTCTCTCTGCATACCTAATTGTATACACAAGTCTTAGGTAATTTTCATCATCTTCCAACCAAAAGGGCCAATTAACATTTTACAGCCTTTTTTCTGATAAGGGTTTGTCAACCACAAGACTTATTTGTGTTGATCTTCCCAAGGTCTGGTGCCACTCTCGGAAAGCACTAAAGAAAGTTACATTCTTAGACAGCAAGGATACAGCAACTTATAACAAGTAGAGGGAGTGCAGTGATTTATAGCAAAAGAGAAGCAATTAACTCAAAAGTCTAGTGTTGCTAACATCAAAACTACTATGTATCTTTTTCTACATCCTGCTTACATTAACATCCTTCCAGGTGCCTAAAAGATAAAGAATAAGGAGGTCTGGCAGCAATCCTTGAGTCAACAGTGAAAACCCTCTACCAATATAATTTTTAACTCTTTAGAAAAGGCTCTGTATCTTTAAGATGCTTTTAAGCTTTGTGCCTCCCGCGGTTGGGGGGCTGTAAGCAATTCACAAGCTGTAAGCTTTGTGCCTCTCGCGGTTGGGGGGCTGTAAGCAATTCACAAGCTGTAAGAGGTCTGGGGAACCTGTTAGGCAGACTAGAGAGCTATCAGAGGGGTTTAACTGAAACATCCCTTTCAAATGCAGAAGACTAAAACCCTGAATTGACTTTTTTCCAGAGAATATCAGAAAAGTGGAAAAGCAGAGCACAAAAGCCGGCAGATTTTTGCTGGGGTACATGCTTAGGAATATCCAGAGGGGTCCCTGAAGTCTGAGCACGCCTTGCGTATGTCAGCTTCCTTCCTCATGACCTTGTCACGGGCGGGATTCCTCACACTGGCTTCCGGCAACTCCCCCTTCTTTATTAGTTTTTTAAAAAAATTAGGTGCAGTTCAGTCGCGAGATTCCGAATGCTCTGCCGAAGAGTCCTGACAACACAAGGAAGCACGATTACAAGGAGCAGGATTATGGCACCCACAGCAGCATAGCTAGAGACAGTAGTCAGAAGAGTTTTTCCAGAAATGAAGTCAGAGAAGGTGTGGAAAAAGTCATTGGCTTCTCCTGCGGCGGTAAAATCTAATCGGGAGTGTTCCAAGGTCTGAATCTGATTATGAAGTTTCCCTAAATCTAAACTAATATCTGAGCTGTTCCAGACACCTAAAATATGATTTTTGACCCTCTCCCATTTAAAATCTGTCTCATTTACTTTCAGGGATGTAACACATATCCACCGGTAATCGGCATGACATGAAAGAGCCAATTTCATTTTCAGACTCTGTAATTCATTCCCAATATGCATTACTGCTTCTTCTAAGGCATCAATCCTTATTTCTAGCTTCCTATCTATAATTTCCTGGGTTGCCAGCGTTAGAGAAACATTTTTGGATACGGTGTCAACATATTGGGCAGTATACACTTGTTGAGACAATGATAATGCCGCCACAGTAACAGAAGTAATTGCGGTTATCAAAGCTGATATTCCCAAAACAAGTAAGCCCACAAACCGTCGTGTTCGCATTAAATCTTGTAGCTGTTGCAGTACAGCTAGGCCATGGTTATCATACCAATACGTGGCTACAGTTACAGGTACCATGAGATAGGGCAGACGTTTTAAAACCATGAAAGAGCAAACTTTATATTGAGGAGTTAAACAGGATGAAAGCATACATTGTTCACAAGACACTACATGGGGTCCACCTGTATAATTCAATTGTATGTTAAGTCTTTCAGAATCATTAGTGAAAAGAAAAACATAAGGAGAGGGTAGACAAGCTAAAATAGAGTAAATAGAGGTATTTTTTGGTCGGATTAAAATAATAGGGGCGGTAGCCGCAAGGGCTCTCCAAATTTCTGGCTGCCAAAAGGTTTTACCTCTAGTTATATAAGACAGCATAGGGGGAACAAATTGGTTATGATGCCGTCTGGTGGCAACTAACGGCCAAGAAATTGAATATTCTTTCCAATTATCCAATCTATTGATAAAGTCATCGTCAGACTCAGGGTCTTGACCTGGATTTGGGTTGCTCCAGTCCTGAATCGCACAATTTCTTCCTCCCGGCATATTGTAATCTACTCTCGAATTATAAATACAAGATTTCCAAATCGGATATCCTGAATGATCATCTATAGTTTTCCAAATAACATCTGAGGGAGCAACATCATCACAATTTGGATATTCTGATGGAGTTTTGAGAGACAAAGACTTATAGGGGCCAAGGACCCCAGGCATACGGGCTCGTAATATCCAAGCAGACCGATCCCCTATAGATGCAAATTTAGAGGTTGGGGAATCTGTCATAACTGCTTTTGTGGAGGCTCCAACGCATCCTGTCTTGGTAAAGAAGTCTCCTGTAAGGCCAGGAGGAAAATTAAAGCAGACAGGAAAATCATCTGCTAGTCCTTTAAAGGTATAATTGAAATTAATAGGGTATTGGTCTTTTGTATAGGAAGTATAAGATCCTCCCAAAAGGCGAGGCTGGTCTGTACTAACTCGTATGGGGTCACTGTTCCAAGTAACAACTTGGAAAGTTGGAGGATCCGGGAGAAACGCCCAATATTTGGTTGGAATGGGAGCAGCGCTTACCTGGCAAGAGAGCAAGGCAAGCATGGCAATAAACACCTTTTCAGGAGAGACTGACGATCCCTGTAGGGTAGCTATCCCCTGTGCCTGGCGACAGAGAGCTTTAATCTGTCCCCAGGTGGGCAAGGAGGCTTGTTGGGTTGACTGAGCTGGGCGTCCTAATGGATTCCTGCGAGGCAAAAAATCAGGGGGTGCAATATCCTGTATCTGAAGTCGTGACATCTGTCCAGTGGGTGGCTCCGATCCGCGCCTATCCGGGATCTCCAATGTCAGCTGTCCTGGGGTCAGCGGCGTTTCCCGTGCTGGCGGAGGGAGCGGGGGAAGAGGGAGTTTCTTCCTTTTTAGAGATCGCGGTGGCGGGGGATTCTGGTATCCGGGGAGCTGAGACATGGCGAATTAGTCTGTCTGGAACCCAAATCGGAGCGTCCGCGTCCTGTGGAAAAACACAAGCATACCCTCGCCCATTGGTTAATAAGGGGTCAGGACCTTTCCATTGTCCGGAAAGAAGGTCCCTCCATTTTACTAATGGTTTTGCATTCAATTGCTCTGGGCACCAATGGCGAAGCATTGCAGTGTTTCCGGATGAATCAGCATTTAAGTTATTTATTACGAAAAGAGCATGTTGCAAAATCTGATGGGGGGAACTATATTTAAATTCCCCTTCTTTTAGTTTTTGAATATGGATTTTCAGTGTTTGATGTGCTCTTTCCACAATGGCTTGTCCTTGTGGGTTATAAGGGATGCCGGTGTTATGTTTAATTTGAAATCTTGTACAGAATTGCTGAAAAGATTTAGAAGTGTAAGCAGGAGCATTATCAGTTTTTAAAGCTTTTGGCAAGCCCAGATAGGAAAAGCATGTAAAAAGATGTTGTATTACATCTTTAACTGCTTCCCCTGTACGAGCAGTGGCAATAATAACATGAGAGAAGGTATCTACAGTTACATGAACAAAAGACAGTTTTCCAAATGAAGAGACATGGGTTACATCCATTTGCCAGAGTGCATTAGGTTTGAGACCGCGAGGGTTAACTCCCAGAGGCAAAGCATTCACGGTAGTAGGACAATGTGAACAAGAACGAACAATCTCTCGGGCAGATTCTCGAGGAATTTGAAACTGGTATCGTAAGGCAGTGGCATTTTGGTGATGAAGTGAGTGAGAAGCTCGAGCTTCTTCAAAAACAGAAGCCACTGAAATCCTGGTTAACGAATCTGCCAATTCATTGAGAGCATTTAAAGGGCCAGGCAGGCCGGAATGAGCCCGAATGTGGCCGATAAAGAACGCCCGATTTCTTTTCCATATTTGCTGCTGCAGTTTAGTTAACAAATGGAAGATAGCAGTTTTGTTTTCAGGCAAAACTGCAGTCTCAATGTGTGGAAACAGCCTGACCACATACTGAGAGTCAGAATAAAGGTTAAATTCTTTCTCCGCAAACATAACAAAGGCCTCAATAACAGCTGTGATTTCAGCCCTTTGAGCTGAAGTTTCTTGTGTTTCCAAAAGTTTTTGATGATCTCTTGTGACTATAGAGGCTCTACCGTTAGCCGATCCATCAGTAAAGACTACCTGAGCATCTGAAATAGGGAACTGTTTACACCGGACAGGAAAAATAACTGGATGGTTAGACATAAAATTTAGTAAAACATGCGAGGGTAAATGATGCAAAATTTGACCACAGTAATTCCCTATGGCAATCTGCCAGTCTTCATCAAACATTAAAAGAGCATCAAGCTGCTCCTTATTATATGGAATTACAATCTCTGATGGCTCTTTACCAAACAATTCAATGCTCCGCTTCCTTCCTTTTAGCATTAATGTGGCAATTAAACCAGGATAAGAAGCCACGACTTTTTTAGCTTGGGTAGGAAGATGGATCCATTCTAAAGGGCCGCGTTGCCACAGAACTCCCGTAGGCGCCGTTGGAGTAGCTAGGCAAAGGAACTGCCACGTCATCGTCAAATCAATTCTTTTTACATAGCTATTTGATAAGGCTGCTTCTACTTTGCCTAGGGCTTCTTGAGCCTCAGCTGTTAATTGTCTTTTTGAGGTTGGATCAGGATCCCCGCGTAAAGTGTTAAAAAGAGGTTTTAATTCGGCAGTGGTTAATTTTAAATATGGTCTAATCCAATTAATATCACCTAAGAGTTTTTGATAATCATTTAAAGTAATAAGATGGTCTTTTCTCAATTGCAGCGGGGTATGAGTCACCGTTTCCGAATTTATGACTCTTCCTAAGTAAGTTATGGGCGGATTGATTTGAATTTTTTCTGGGGCAATTTTTAGGCCTCTGTCTGTCAATGCCTGGGTCAGGTCCTGGAGCACAGTCTGCAGGTGAACTCTATCAGGATGAGCTATTAAAATATCATCCATATAGTGAATCATATACACGTGTTCATATTTAGCCCTGGTATCTTCTAGAGCGGCATTAACAAATTTTTGGCATAAAGTAGGGCTATTTTTCATTCCCTGAGGCAGAACCTTCCACTGAAACCGTAAATAAGGCTGTTTAAGATTTTCTGATGGCAGACTAAAGGCAAATCGCTTTTTATCCTCAGGATTTAAGGGAATAGTGAAAAAACAATCTTGTAAATCAATAACAATTATATTATATCCCTCTGGAACGGCTACTGGGGAAGGGAGCCCAGGCTGTAAGGCCCCCATGTCCTCCATGGTGGCATTAATAGCTCTCAAATCCTGTAAAAGTCGCCATTTACCAGATTTTTTCTTAATGACAAAAATAGGAGTGTTCCAGGGGCTATTGGAGGGCTCAATATGTCCCAATTCTAATTGTTCAAAGATTAATGCTTTAGCTGCCAATAATTTTTCCTTATGCAGAGGCCACTGTTCTACCCACACCGGATCTTGAGATTTCCATGTGATGGGGTCGGCAGCAAAAACAATGGCCTCAATTATAAATTTGGATATCCCAATCCAGCACGTAGCTTGCGAGGAGTTGGGCAAATTGGCTCAATTATTCCTGTCTGTTGTTTACCCAATCCTTTTGATGGATCATAGCCCATCTGCAACATCTGAGAGGTCACTTTATCATCAGGGCTAAAAAGTAACACTCCCATTTGAGATAGCACGTCCCTCCCCCACAGGGTAAGGGGGAGCGAAGGAACGACATAAGGTTGGAAAGTTCCACGGGTATCCTCAAATTGCCAATCTAAAATTTTTGCACTTTTGGCTATTGTGGGGGCTCTTCCTATCCCCACCAAGTTATTTTCAGTAGTATGTGTGGGCCAGGAGCTGGGCCAGTCTTTTCCTGAAATGCAAGAAACATCTGCTCCTGTGTCTAATAACCCCACAATAGACTTGCCATTAATCAGGATAGTCTTCATAGGACGTTTCTGAGTAATTTCTGTTATCCAAAAAACCATATCACTAGACCCAAATCCTTTATCCTGCCTTTCATTTTGAGTAGCTGTGCGCCCAATTGCAGTGTGGTAAGGCAAAAGCAAAAGTTGGGCTATTCTTTGTCCCTGATGTATTTGGAAAGTTTTAGTTGGGGGTGAAATCATTATCTGGATTTCTCCTGTATAATCTGAGTCAATTACTCCAGGGATGATTGTGAGACCTTGCATAGCTAAGGAACTTCTGCCTAGTATAATTCCTACTAAACCTGTTGGTAATGGGCCTTTAACTCCTGTAGGTATTTTTACAGTGGGGCTATCTGGTGTTAATATTGCTGAGGTGGTGGAACTGAGGTCCAGTCCTGCGCTGCCTGGGGTTGCTCTGATGAGTTCTGCGATGGGACGAAGGGAATGAATGGGTTCAGTGAGGCTGCCCCAATTGTTGTCGGGGCCTGAGGCTGGCCCCTCAATCCGTTTCCCGACTGCTGGTCGGGGCCCAAAAAGGCTCCATTTCTATGGAATTGTGACCTACATTCTTTTGCCCAGTGATATCCTTTTTGACAACGAGGGCAGAGAGATCTAGGGAGATTAGTAGGCACAGCCGGGGAGGGAGAATTCGGCAGAGAAGAACCGGCTGCTTTTTGGGGACAAGCTCGCATAAGGTGCCCTTCCCGTCCGCAAGAGAAGCAGGCCTTGGATAAACCAATATTCTGGCCTGGACTACTGGAATGACTCTTTGACGGGTTATTTCTATTTGTAAAAAAGGACTGTACTGCCTGCTGGTAAGAATTTCCCTTTATGGCTGCAGCTATGGCAACGCCCTGCATCATCGCTGGTCCTACATCTGCACATTGCCTGATATAATCTATTATTTCCCCAGTTTTTTTAATAGGACGTAAAATGGCCTGGCAGGTAGAATTAGCATTTTCAAATGCCAGTTGTTTTATCAATATACTAGCTGCCTCAGTGTTGGAAATTACTCTGTTGACTGCCTCTGCAAGTCTTGATATAAAGTCTTCATATGGCTCTTCTGGTTTTTGTTTAACATTTGAGAAGGAAGAGGTAGATTCTTTCCCTTCAGGCAACAAACGCCAAGCCCCAAGGGCGCAGGCGGTTACTTGATCTAAAGTGGTTTTATCTAATCCCATTTGATCTCTAAGTGTTCCAAAATCATTAGTCCCTGCCAACATATTTTTTATAATATATCTTGGGCCATATTTTTGGTTAGCATCAGCCTGTTTTTGGGCTAGATCTTCATATTCAGTTCTCCAAAGTACATATTGACCTCCAGACAGACAAGCTTTAGCGACTGTCTTCCAGTCATGGGGTGTCATCCATCTGCCCGCTAAAGCTTCCACCAATGATACAGTGTACGGGGCTTTAGGCCCATACAAAGCACAAGCCTGTTTGAGTTCTTTAATCATTTTCATTGGAATGGGTTCCCAGTGGGGGGCTGTTCTCCCACCACTTCCACCAAATATTATGGGGAAACAAGCCTCAAGGTGGGGATCAAGTTCATCATCTGGGATAGAGAAAACTCTTCTTCGGGGAGCTTCTAGTGGAGGCCCCTCACCCTTATAGGGAGGGGGGGGCAAGGGGTGTCCTATGTCACTTTCTTCGTACTTTGGGAATTTTTTATCCGTTCTGTGTTTAGGTCTTACGGATGTTTTATCTGGGGAATCTGGCCTTAAACTCTCAGGTGCATATAATCTGATGGGGGACATTTGTCTTGAGCCTCTGGAAGCAGAAGGCTTAATTAAGGAAATTTCTCTTGAATTTGTGGAAGCAGGTGGTCTGGTTGGGGAAGTTTTTATTAAGCTCTTTGGAGCAGATAATCTAATTGGAGAAGTTTCTCTTAAACTCCTTGGAGCATCTTTATTTAATAAAGACCAGTCCTCATCAGAATGATCTTGACTTACTTCCTCTTCCAAATCTTCCTCATCTGAAAGCTGCTCTTTTTTGTCATCTCTATCTATTACCTTTTCTTGGGCAGTCATTGCAGCTATCATTTGACTCAACTGCCGATAGTTAGGTGTAGCCTCCTTTTCATCACTCTCCTCTTCGATAGATACCTTTTTCTCTGCACTTTCCTCTTTAAGATGTACCTTTTCAGATTCAGGGGCAGGGTCTAGAGCGTCCCTAATTATATTCCATAAGGAAAAGGCGTCAGTAGGCACCTTTTGTGAGCCATGTTCAGCATGGTAAGTTTTTAGTTGTTTTCCTACTCTCTCCCAGGTGTCTAAGTTAACAGTGCCTTCTTCTGGAAACCAGGGACACTGTTCTTGTACAAAGGAAAAAAATGAATGAATATTGGATTTTTTAACTTTAATTCCTCGTTTAGTTAGTAACTGCAAGATTACTCCTGTAAAAAGCTGTCTTTCTTTTGATTCACTGTTACCCATGTCAGAAAATTAAGTCTTATAGAAAAGTCTACCTCAACAAAAAGGTTTTACCTTTGGCGAGGGGGGTTTTGTTTTCAACCCTAAGATAGCAGGTTTCTTTTCAACCTCTAGAGCACCAGGTTTCTCTTAAACCCTTGAACACTTCCCACTCCTCCTCACCCTGTCTATCCTACAGGGGGGTCCGCGGCACCCTGAGTGGGGTCCTAGCCGTCCCGAACACTCAACACTGGGGGAGTACCCGAAAGTACTCCGGGGGGAGTGATTAAGTCACTCCGGGGGGGAGCAACAGAGAGTGCTCCGGGGGGAGCAACAGAGAGTGCTCCGGGGGGAGCTACAGAGAGTGCTCCGGGGGGAGCTTTTGCTCCGAGGAACCTACCTTCGAATAGCCTGTTCCGGGCGCCACTTGCCGGGGTCCAGCCCCGGTGGATCCAGGGAATTCGAAGGGTGGACGGCGTTGGCGTGGAAAGACTTGTTTATTTATTAATATAAGATTAGATTAAGAAACTGTAGTGCAGTAGGAAGATTAAATGGAGAAAGAGGGCTGAATAGCTTGGTTTACGCGGAAGACCAATAAAATTCCAGACAAGGAATTTGCACCATCTACGTTGGGCCACCGGTGCCCGCTTGAATATCTAAGGGTGCCTCGCCTTAAGCTCCCTTTCTCGCGGATCTTAATAACCAGGGCAAATAAGTAGACCTGGCGAGCCTCCGCGCCCCAGATGGAAATTCAGCCTGAAATTAAAGTAAAGAGCAGAGGGAAGAAAAGGGAGAGAAAAAGAGAGAGAGAGAGAGACACGGGGGGAGCCAGATTCCCAAGAAACCAGGCCGAGACTAGTCCGAGAAACTGGTCTGAGAATCTGGTCCCGTCCTTTATTGTTCAGAAGGCCTTTTATACTTTTGATAAAACATGGAGATCAATGGGTAACACAAAGTTATGCAGCGTTAGCAGTCCAGACTCTTATCAAAACCAGGCTTTTCTCTCTGCATACCTAATTGTATACACAAGTCTTAGGTAATTTACATCATCTTCCAACCAAAAGGGCCAATTAACATTTTACAGCCTTTTTTCTGATAAGGGTTTGTCAACCACAAGACTTATTTGTGTTGATCTTCCCAAGGTCTGGTGCCACTCTCGGAAAGCACTAAAGAAAGTTACATTCTTAGACAGCAAGGATACAGCAACTTATAACAAGTAGAGGGAGTGCAGTGATTTATAGCAAAAGAGAAGCAATTAACTCAAAAGTCTAGTGTTGCTAACATCAAAACTACTATGTATCTTTTTCTACATCCTGCTTACATTAACATCCTTCCAGGTGCCTAAAAGATAAAGAATAAGGAGGTCTGGCAGCAATCCTTGAGTCAACAGTGAAAACCCTCTACCAATATAATTTTTAACTCTTTAGAAAAGGCTCTGTATCTTTAAGATGCTTTTAAGCTTTGTGCCTTCCGCGGTTGGGGGGCTGTAAGCAATTCACAAGCTGTAAGCTTTGTGCCTCTCGCGGTTGGGGGGCTGTAAGCAATTCACAAGCTGAAAGAGGTCTGGGGAACCTGTTAGGCAGACTAGAGAGCTATCAGAGGGGTTTAACTGAAACATCCCTTTCAAATGCAGAAGACTAAAACCCTGAATTGACTTTTTTCCAGAGAATATCAGAAAAGTGGAAAAGCAGAGCACAAAAGCCAGCAGATTTTTGCTGGGGTACATGCTTAGGAATATCCAGAGGGGTCCCTGAAGTCTGAGCACGCCTTGCGTATGTCAGCTTCCTTCCTCATGACCTTGTCACGGGCGGGATTCCTCACACTGGCTTCCGGCAGGGTATGGTGGTGAACTTCTTGAGTTGCAGCAAGGCTGTGAAAGACCCTTTCGAAGTTCCAGAGGTAAGGTGTCATTAGTCTCCAGACGCCTCATCGGAAATAGGCCTCATCTCGCCTGGAAGGGAGAACTTCCTGGATTTTCTCGAGTTGCGGCAGGTGTTCTCGAGTTACGACGGGGACCTCAGGGACCCGCCCTGGTGGCCTCAGGAGAGGCCAGTCCCTATGCGAGTTGCTAGGGGGCCTCTCGGGATTCCTCTCCCGTCGATACCGGGGCCAAAAACCTTGTGTGGAGTCAGGGCCGGAACCGAGGATTCCTCTCAGGGGCTGACATGGATCTTTGGGTACTTCTGGAGTCTCCCCAGGGGAGTCAGGCCTCGTCTCGAGTGGGGGCATGCACGTGCACTTTCCTTCCAGGCTGTAGCAGCAATGTCACGCTACCTGTCGCGTGGATCAAATGATCTGTGGTTTTCCCTCGAGGCTTTCCCACAGGGCTGTCCCACGTGCCACCGTGGTGTGAGTCGATCCTCGGCGTGAAAGATGAGCCAGTGCAGGGCAAAGAGGTTCCTCTGGAATGGACTGAGACATCTGGGGGACTCTTGGAATGGTGGTACGACCATGGAGTTCCTCTCGCCTTTCCTGTTGAGAGTGCCTCCTCTTGAGATGCGACGGGAACGCCGGGAATATTTTCCCGTTGAAAGCAGGGAAAGGATCCCTCATCTCGAGCTACGAGGGGGAAACGGGGCTCCTCTGGATGTGGGCGGGACCATCGTGCTTTCTCTCGAGTGGAGACGGGTATGGCGGTGAACTTCTTGAGTTGCAGCAAGGGTGTGAAAGACCCTTTCGAAGTTCCAGAGGTTAGGTGTCATTAGTCTCCAGACGCCTCATCGGAAATAGGCCTCATCTCGCCTGGAAGGGAGAACTTCCTTGATTTTCTCGAGTTGCGGCAGGTGTTCTCGAGTTACGACGGGGACCTCAGGGACCCGCCCTGTTGGCCTCAGGAGAGGCCAGTCCCTATGCGTGTTGCTAGGGGGCCCCTCGGGATTCCTCTCCCGTCGATACCGGGGCCAAAAACCTTGTGTGGAGACAGGGCTGGAACCGAGGATTCCTCTCAGGGACTGATATGGATCTTTGGGTACTTCTGGAGTCTCGCCAGGGGAGACATGCCTCGTCTCGTGTGGGGGCATGCACGTGCACTTTCCTTCCAGGCTGTAGCAGCAATGTCACGCTTCACGTCGCGTGGATCAAAGGATCTGCGGTTTTCCCACGAGGCTTTCCCACAGGGCTGTCCCACGTGACACCGTGGTGTGAGTCGATTCTCGGCGTGAAAAATGAGCCAGTGCAGGGCAAAGAGGTTCCTCTGGAATGGACTGAGACATCTGGGGGACTCTTGGAATGGTGGTACGACCCTGGAGTTCCTCTCGCCTTTCCTGTTGAGAGTGCCTCCTCTTGAGATGCGACGGGAACGCCGGGAATTCTTTCCCGTTGAAAGGAGGGAAAGGATCCCTCATCTCGAGCTACGAGGGGGAAACGGGGCTCCTCTGGATGTGGGCGGGACCATCGTGCTTCCTCTCGAGTGGAGACGGGTATGGCGGTGAACTTCTTGAGTTGCAGCAAGGGTGTGAAAGACCCTTTCGAAGTTCCAGAGGTTAGGTGTCATTAGTCTCCAGACGCCTCATCGGAAATAGGCCTCATCTCGCCTGGAAGGGAGAACTTCCTGGATTTTCTCGAGTTGCGGCAGGTGTTCTCGAGTTACGACGGGGACCTCAGGGACCCGCCCTGGTGGCCTCAGGAGAGGCCAGTCCCCATGCGAGTTGCTAGGGGGCCTCTCGGGATTCCTCTCCCGTCGATACCGGGGCCAAAAAGCTTGTGTGGAGTCAGGGCCGGAACCGAGGATTCCTCTCAGGGGCTGACATGGATCTTTGGGTACTTCTGGAGTCTCCCCAGGGGAGTCAGGCCTCGTCTCGAGTGGGGGCATGCACGTGCGCTTTCCTTCCAGGCTGTAGCAGCAATGTCACGCTTCCCGTCGCGTGGATCAAAGGATCTGTGGTTTTCCCTCGAGGCTTTCCCTCGAGGCTTTCCCACAGGGCTGTCCCACGTTCCACCGTGGTGTGAGTCGATCCTCGGCGTGAAAGATGAGCCAGTGCAGGGCAAAGAGGTTCCTCTGGAATGGACTGAGACATCTGGGCGACTCTTGGAATGGTGGTATGACCATGGAGTTCCTCTCGCCTTTCCTGTTGAGAGTGCCTCCTCTTGAGATGCGACGGGAACGCCGGGAATACTTTCCCGTTGAAAGCAGGGAAAGGATCCCTCATCTCGAGCTACGAGGGGGAAACGGGGCTCCTCTGGATGTGGGCGGGACCATCGTGCTTCCTCTCGAGTGGAGACGGGTATGGCGGTGAACTTCTTGAGTTGCAGCAAGGGTGTGAAAGACCCTTTCGAAGTTCCAGAGGTTAGGTGTCATTAGTCTCCAGAGGCCTCATCGGAAATAGGCCTCATCTCGCCTGGAAGGGAGAACTTCCTGGATTTTCTCGAGTTGCGGCAGGTGTTCTCGAGTTACGACGGGGACCTCAGGGACCCGCCCTGGTGGCCTCAGGAGAGGCCAGTCCCCATGCGAGTTGCTAGGGGGCCTCTCGGGATTCCTCTCCCGTCGATACCGGGGCCAAAAACCTTGTGTGCAGTCAGGGCCGGAACCGAGGATTCCTCTCAGGGGCTGACATGGATCTTTGGGTACTTCTGGAGTCTCCCCAGGGGAGTCAGGCCTCGTCTCGAGTGGGGGCATGCACGTGCGCTTTCCTTCCAGCCTGTAGCAGCAATGTCACGCTTCCCGTCGCGTGGATCAAAGGATCTGTGGTTTTCCCTCGAGGCTTTCCCTCGAGGCTTTCCCACAGGGCTGTCCCACGTGCCACCGTGGTGTGAGTCGATCCTCGGCGTGAAAGATGAGCCAGTGCAGGGCAAAGAGGTTCCTCTGGAATGGACTGAGACATCTGGGGGACTCTTGGAATGGTGGTACGACCATGGAGTTCCTCTCGCCTTTCCTGTTGAGAGTGCCTCCTCTTGAGATGCGACGGGAACGCCGGGAATTCTTTCCCATTGAAACCAGGGAAAGGATCCCTCATCTGGAGCACCGAGGGGAAAACGGGGCTCCTCTGGATGTGGGCGGGACCATCGTGCTTCCTCTCGAGTGGAGACGGGTATGGCGGTGAACTTCTTGAGTTGCAGCAAGGGTGTGAAAGACCCTTTCGAACTTCCAGAGGTTTGGTGTCATTAGTCTCCAGAGGCCTTATCGGAAATAGGCCTCATCTCGCCTGGAAGGGAGAACTTCCTGGATTTTCTCGAGTTGCGGCAGGTGTTCTCGTGTTACGACGGGGACCTCAGGGACCCGCCCTGGTGGCCTCCGGAGAGGCCAGTCCCCATGCGAGTTGCTAGGGGGCCTCTCGGGATTCCTCTCCCGTCGATACCGGGGCCAAAAACCTTGTGTGGAGTCAGGGCCGGAACCGAGGATTCCTCTCAGGGGCTGACATGGATCTTTGGGTACTTCTGGAGTCTCCCCAGTGGAGTCAGGCCTCGTCTCGAGTGGGGGCATGCACGTGCGCTTTCCTTCCAGGCTGTAGCAGCAATGTCACGCTTCCCGTCGCGTGGATCAAAGGATCTGTGGTTTTCCCTCGAGGCTTTCCCTCGAGGCTTTCCCACAGGGCTGTCCCACGTGCCACCGTGGTGTGAGTCGATCCTCGGCGTGAAAGATGAGCCAGTGCAGGGCAAAGAGGTTCCTCTGGAATGGACTGAGACATCTGGGGGACTCTTGGAATGGTGGTACGACCATGGAGTTCCTCTCGCCTTTCCTGTTGAGAGTGCCTCCTCTTGAGATGCGACGGGAACGCCGGGAATTCTTTCCCGTTGAAAGCAGGAAAAGGATCCCTCATCTCGAGCTACGAGGGGGAAACGGGGCTCCTCTGGATGTGGGCGGGACCATCGTGCTTCCTCTCGAGTGGAGACGGGTATGGCGGTGAACTTCTTGAGTTGCAGCAAGGGTGTGAAAGACCCTTTCGAAGTTCCAGAGGTTAGGTGTCATTAGTCTCCAGACGCCTCATCGGAAATAGGCCTCATCTCGCCTGGAAGGGAGAACTTCCTGGATTTTCTCGAGTTGCGGCAGGTGTTCTCGAGTTACGATGGGGACCTCAGGGACCCGCCCTGGTGGCCTCAGGAGAGGCCAGTCCCCATGCGAGTTGCTAGGGGGCCTCTCGGGATTCCTCTCCCGTCGATACCGGGGCCAAAAACCTTGTGTGGAGTCAGGGCCGGAACCGAGGATTCCTCTCAGGGGCTGACATGGATCTTTGGGTACTTCTGGAGTCTCCCCAGGGGAGTCAGGCCTCGTCTCGAGTGGGGGCATGCACGTGCACTTTCCTTCCAGGCTGTAGCAGCAATGTCACGCTTCCCGTCGCGTGGATCAAAGGATCTGTGGTTTTCCCTCCAGGCTTTCCCACAGGGCTGTCCCACGTGCCACCGTGTTGTGAGTCGATCCTCGGCGTGAAAGATGAGCCAGTGCAGGGCAAAGAGGTTCCTCTGGAATGGACTGAGACATCTGGGGGACTCTTGGAATGGTGGTACGACCATGGAGTTCCTCTCGCCTTTCCTGTTGAGAGTGCCTCCTCTTGAGATGCGACGGGAACGCCGGGAATTCTTTCCCGTTGAAAGCAGGGAAAGGATCCCTCATCTCGAGCTACGAGGGGGAAACGGGGCTCCTCTGGATGTGGGCGGGACCATCGTGCTTCCTCTCTAGTGGAGACGGGTATGGCGGTGAACTTCTTGAGTTGCAGCAAGGGTGTGAAAGACCCTTTCGAAGTTCCAGAGGTTAGGTGTCATTAGTCTCCAGAGGCCTCATCGGAAATAGGCCTCATCTCGCCTGGAAGGGAGAACTTCCTGGATTTTCTCGAGTTGCGGCAGGTGTTCTCGAGTTACGACGGGGTCCTCAGGGACCCGCCCTGGTGGCCTCAGGAGAGGCCAGTCCCTAGGCGAGTTGCTAGGGGGCCTCTCGGGGTTCCTCTCCCGTTGATACCGGGGCCAAAAACCTTGTGTGGAGTCAGGGCCGGAACCGAGGATTCCTCTCAGGGGCTGACATGGATCTTTGGGTACTTCTGGAGTCTCCCCAGGGGAGTCAGGCCTCGTCTCGAGTGGGGGCATGCACGTGCGCTTTCCTTCCAGGCTGTAGCAGCAATGTCACGCTTCCCGTCGCGTGGATCAAAGGATCTGTGGTTTTTCCTCGAGGCTTTCCCTCGAGGCTTTCCCACAGGGCTGTCCCACGTGCCACCGTGTTGTGAGTCGATCCTCGGCGTGAAAGATGAGCCAGTGCAGGGCAAAGAGGTTCCTCTGGAATGGACTGAGACATCTGGGGGACTCTTGGAATGGTGGTACGACCATGGAGTTCCTCCCGCCTTTCCTGTTGAGAGTGCCTCCTCTTGAGATGCGACGGGAACGCCGGGAATTCTTTCCCGTTGAAACCAGGGAAAGGATCCCTCATCTCGAGCTACGAGGGGGAAACGGGGCTCCTCTGGATGTGGGCGGGACCATCGTGCTTCCTCTCGAGTGGAGACGGGTATGGCGGTGAACTTCTTGAGTTGCAGCAAGGGTGTGAAAGACCCTTTCGAAGTTCCAGAGGTTTGGTGTCATTAGTCTCCAGAGGCCTCATCGGAAATAGGCCTCATCTCGCCTGGAAGGGAGAACTTCCTGGATTTTCTCGAGTTGCGGCAGGTGTTCTCGAGTTACGACGGGGACCTCAGGGACCCGCCCTGGTGGCCTCAGGAGAGGCCAGTCCCCATGCGAGTTGCTAGGGGGTCTCTCGGGATTCCTATCCCGTCGATACCGGGGCCAAAAAGCTTGTGTGGAGTCAGGGCCGGAACCGAGGATTCTTCTCAGGGGCTTAAATGGATCTTTGGGTACTTCTGGAGTCTCCCCAGGGGAGTCAGGCCTCGTCTCGAGTGGGGGCATGCATGTGCGCTTTCCTTCCAGGCTGTTCCAGCAATGTCATGCTTCCCGTCGCGTGGATCAAAGGATCTGTGGTTTTCCCTCGAGGCTTTCCCTCGAGGCTTTCCCACAGGGCTGTCCCACGTGCAACCGTGTTGTGAGTCGATCCTCGGCGTGAAAGATGAGCCAGTGCAGGGCAAAGAGGTTCCTCTGAAATGGACTGAGACATCTGGGGGACTCTTGGAATGGTGGTACGACCATGGAGTTCCTCTCGCCTTTCCTGTTGAGAGTGCCTCCTCTTGAGATGCGACGGGAACGCCGGGAATTCTTTCCCGTTGAAAGCAGGGAAAGGATCCCTCATCTCGAGCTACGAGGGGGAAACGGGGCTCCTCTGGATGTGGGCGGGACCATCGTGCTTCCTCTCGAGTGGAGACGGGTATGGCGGTGAACTTCTTGAGTTGCACCAAGGGTGTGAAAGACCCTTTCGAAGTTCAAGAGGTTTGGTGTCATTAGTCTCCAGAGGCCTCATCGGAAATAGGCCTCATCTCGCCTGGAAGGGAGAACTTCCTGGATTTTCTCGAGTTGCGGCAGGTGTTCTCGAGTTACGACGGGGACCTCAGGGACCCGCCCTGGTGGCCTCAGGAGAGGCCAGTCCCTAGGCGAGTTGCTAGGGGGCCTCTCGGGATTCCTCTCCCGTCGATACCGGGGCCAAAAACCTTGTGTGGAGTCAGGGCCGGAACCGAGGATTCCTCTCAGGGGCTGACATGGATCTTTGGGTACTTCTGGAGTCTCCCCAGGGGAGTCAGGCCTCGTCTCGAGTGGGGGCATGCACGTGCACTTTCCTTCCAGGCTGTAGCAGCAATGTCACGCTTCCCGTCGCGTGGATCAAATGATGTGTGGTTTTCCCTCGAGGCTTTCCCACAGGGCTGTCCCACGTGCCACCGTGGTGTGAGTCGATCCTCGGCGTGAAAGATGAGCCAGTGCAGGGCAAAGAGGTTCCTCTGGAATGGACTGAGACATCTGGGGGACTCTTGGAATGGTGGTACGACCATGGAGTTCCTCTCGCCTTTCCTGTTGAGAGTGCCTCCTCTTGAGATGCGACGGGAACGCCGGGAATTCTTTCCCGTTGAAAGCAGGGAAAGGATCCCTCATCTCGAGCACCGAGGGGAAAACGGGGCTCCTCTGGATGTGGGCGGGACCATCGTGCTTCCTCTCGAGTGGAGACGGGTATGGCGGTGAACTTCTTGAGTTGCAGCAAGGGTGTGAAAGACCCTTTCGAAGTTCCAGAGGTTAGGTGTCATTAGTCTCCAGACGCCTCATCGGAAATAGGCCTCATCTCGCCTGGAAGGGAGAACTTCCTGGATTTTCTCGAGTTGCGGCAGGTGTTCTCGAGTTACGACGGGGACCTCAGGGACCCGCCCTGGTGGCCTCAGGAGAGGCCAGTCCCCATGCGAGTTGCTAGGGGGCCTCTCGGGATTCCTCTCCCGTCGATACCGGGGCCAAAAACCTTGTGTGAAGTCAGGGCCGGAACCGAGGATTCCTCTCAGGGGCTGACATGGATCTTTAGGTACTTCTGGAGTCTCCCCAGGGGAGTCAGGCCTCGTCTCGAGTGGGGGCATGCACGTGCACTTTCCTTCCAGGCTGTAGCAGCAATGTCACGCTTCCCGTCGCGTGGATCAAAGGATCTGTGGTTTTCCCTCGAGGCTTTCCCACAGGGCTGTCCCACGTGCCACCGTGGTGTGAGTCGATCCTCGGCGTGAAAGATGAGCCAGTGCAGGGCAAAGAGGTTCCTCTGGAATGGACTTAGACATCTGGGGGACTCTTGGAGTGGTGGTACGACCATGGAGTTCCTCTCGCCTTTCCTGTTGAGAGTGCCTCCTCTTGAGATGCGACGGGAACGCCGGGAATTCTTTCCCGTTGAAACCAGGGAAAGGATCCCTCATCTCGAGCACCGAGGGGAAAACGGGGCTCCTCTGGATGTGGGCGGGACCATCGTGCTTCCTCTCGAGTGGAGACGGGTATGGCGGTGAACTTCTTGAGTTGCAGCAAGGGTGTGAAAGACCCTTTCGAAGTTCCAGAGGTTTGGTGTCATTAGTCTCCAGAGGCCTCATCGGAAATAGGCCTCATCTCGCCTGGAAGGGAGAACTTCCTGGATTTTCTCGAGTTGCGGCAGGTGTTCTCGAGTTACGACGGGGACCTCAGGGACCCGCCCTGGTGGCCTCCGGAGAGGCCAGTCCCCATGCGAGTTGCTAGGGGGCCTCTCGGGATTCCTCTCCCGTCGATACCGGGGCCAAAAACCTTGTGTGGAGTCAGGGCCGGAACCGAGGATTCCTCTCAGGGGCTGACATGGATCTTTGGGTACTTCTGGAGTCTCCCCAGTGGAGTCAGGCCTCGTCTCGAGTGGGGGCATGCACGTGCGCTTTCCTTCCAGGCTGTAGCAGCAATGTCACGCTTCCCATCGCGTGGATCAAAGGATCTGTGGTTTTCCCTCGAGGCTTTCCCTCGAGGCTTTCCCACAGGGCTGTCCCACGTGCCACCGTGGTGTGAGTCGATCCTCGGCGTGAAAGATGAGCCAGTGCAGGGCAAAGAGCTTCCTCTGGAATGGACTGAGACATCTGGGGGACTCTTGGAATGGTGGTACGACCATGGAGTTCCTCTCGCCTTTCCTGTTGAGAGTGCCTCCTCTTGAGATGCGACGGGAACGCCGGGAATTCTTTCCCGTTGAAAGCAGGAAAAGGATCCCTCATCTCGAGCTACGAGGGGGAAACGGGGCTCCTCTGGATGTGGGCGGGACCATCGTGCTTCCTCTCGAGTGGAGACGGGTATGGCGGTGAACTTCTTGAGTTGCAGCAAGGGTGTGAAAGACCCTTTCGAAGTTCCAGAGGTTAGGTGTCATTACTCTCCAGACGCCTCATCGGAAATAGGCCTCATCTCGCCTGGAAGGGAGAACTTCCTGGATTTTCTCGAGTTGCGGCAGGTGTTCTCGAGTTACGACGGGGACCTCAGGGACCCGCCCTGGTGGCCTCAGGAGAGGCCAGTCCCCATGCGAGTTGCTAGGGGGCCTCTCGGGATTCCTCTCCCGTCGATACCGGGGCCAAAATCCTTGTGTGGAGTCAGGGCCGGAACCGAGGATTCCTCTCAGGGGCTGACATGGATCTTTGGGTACTTCTGGAGTCTCCCGAGGGGAGTCAGGCCTCGTCTCGAGTGGGGGCATGCACGTGCACTTTCCTTCCAGGCTGTAGCAGCAATGTCACGCTTCCCGTCGCGTGGATCAAAGGATCTGTGGTTTTCCCTCGAGGCTTTCCCACAGGGCTGTCCCACGTGCCACCGTGTTGTGAGTCGATCCTCGGCGTGAAAGATGAGCCAGTGCAGGGCAAAGAGGTTCCTCTGGAATGGACTGAGACATCTGGGGGACTCTTGGAATGGTGGTACGACCATGGAGTTCCTCTCGCCTTTCCTGTTGAGAGTGCCTCCTCTTGAGATGCGACGGGAACGCCGGGAATTCTTTCCCGTTGAAAGCAGGGAAAGGATCCCTCATCTCGAGCTACGAGGGGGAAACGGGGCTCCTCTGGATGTGGGCGGGACCATCGTGCTTCCTCTCGAGTGGAGACGGGTATGGCGGTGAACTTCTTGAGTTGCAGCAAGGGTGTGAAAGACCCTTTCGAAGTTCCAGAGGTTAGGTGTCATTAGTCTCCAGACGCCTCATCGGAAATAGGCCTCATCTCGCCTGGAAGGGAGAACTTCCTGGATTTTCTCGAGTTGCGGCAGGTGTTCTCGAGTTACGACGGGGACCTCAGGGACCCGCCCTGGTGGCCTCAGGAGAGGTCAGTCCCCATGCGAGTTGCTAGGGGGCCTCTCGGGATTCCTCTCCCGTCGTTACTGGGGCCAAAAAGCTTGTGTGGAGTCAGGGCCGGAACCGAGGATTCCTCTCAGGGGCTGACATGGATCTTTGGGTACTTCTGGAGTCTCCCCAGGGGAGTCAGGCCTCGTCTCAAGTGGGGGCATGCACGTGCGCTTTCCTTCCAGGCTGTAGCAGCAATGTCACGCTTCCCGTCGCGTGGATCAAAGGATCTGTGGTTTTCCCTCGAGGCTTTCCCTCGAGGCTTTCCCACAGGGCTGTCCCACGTGCCACCGTGTTGTGAGTCGATCCTCGGCGTGAAAGATGAGCCAGTGCAGGGCAAAGAGGTTCCTCTGGAATGGACTGAGACATCTGGGGGACTCTTGGAATGGTGGTACGACCATGGAGTTCCTCTCGCCTTTCCTGTTGAGAGTGCCTCCTCTTGAGATGCGACGGGAACGCCGGGAATTCTTTCCCGTTGAAAGCAGGGAAAGGATCCCTCATCTCGAGCTACGAGGGGGAAACGGGGCTCCTCTGGATGTGGGCGGGACCATCGTGCTTCCTCTCGAGTGGAGACGGGTATGGCGGTGAACTTCTTGAGTTGCAGCAAGGGTGTGAAAGACCCTTTCGAAGTTCCAGAGGTTTGGTGTCATTAGTATCCAGAGGCCTCATCGGAAATAGGCCTCATCTCGCCTGGAAGGGAGAAATTCCTAGATTTTCTCGAGTTGCGGCAGGTGTTCTCGAGTTACGACGGGGACCTCAGGGACCCGCCCTGGTGGCCTCAGGAGAGGCCAGTCCCCATGCGAGTTGCTAGGGGGCCTCTCGGGATTCCTCTCCCGTCGATACCGGGGCCAAAAAGCTTGTGTGGAGTCAGGGCCGGAACCGAGGATTCCTCTCAGGGGCTGATATGGATCTTTGGGTACTTCTGGAGTCTCCCCAGGGGAGTCAGGCCTCGTCTCGAGTGGGGGCATGCTCGTGCGCTTTCCTTCCAGGCTGTAGCAGCAATGTCACGCTTCCCGTCGCGTGGATCAAAGGATCTGTGGTTTTCCCTCGAGGCTTTCCCTCGAGGCTTTCCCACAGGGCTGTCCCACGTGCCACCGTGTTGTGAGTCGATCCTCGGCGTGAAAGATGAGCCAGTGCAGGGCAAAGAGGTTCCTCTGGAATGGACTGAGACATCTGGGGGACTCTTGGAATGGTGG
This sequence comes from Capricornis sumatraensis, assembly GCF_032405125.1. Classification (NCBI taxonomy): domain Eukaryota; kingdom Metazoa; phylum Chordata; class Mammalia; order Artiodactyla; family Bovidae; genus Capricornis; species Capricornis sumatraensis. Next base: position 3,726,305 of record NW_027184614.1, on the reverse strand, counting down.
TACGACCATGGAGTTCCTCTCGCCTTTCCTGTTGAGAGTGCCTCCTCTTGAGATGCGACGGGAACGCCGGGAATTCTTTCCCGTTGAAACCAGGGAAAGGATCCCGCATCTCGAGCTACGAGGGGGAAACGGGGCTCCTCTGGATGTGGGCGGGACCATCGTGCTTCCTCTCGAGTGGAGACGGGTATGGCGGTGAACTTCTTGAGTTGCAGCAAGGGTGTGAAAGACCCTTTCGAAGTTCCAGAGGTTTGGTGTCATTAGTCTCCAGAGGCCTCATCGGAAATAGGCCTCATCTCGCATGGAAGGGAGAACTTCCTGGATTTTCTCGAGTTGCGGCAGGTGTTCTCGAATTACGACGGGGACCTCAGGGACCCGCCCTGGTGGCCTCCGGAGAGGCCAGTCCCCATGCGAGTTGCTAGGGGGCCTCTCGGGATTCCTCTCCCGTCGATACCGGGGCCAAAAACCTTGTGTGGAGTCAGGGCCGGAACCGAGGATTCCTCTCAGGGGCTGACATGTATCTTTGGGTACTTCTGGAGTCACCCCAGTGGAGTCAGGCCTCGTCTCGAGTAGGGGCATGCACGTGCGCTTTCCTTTCAGGCTGTAGCAGCAATGTCTCGCTTCCCGTCACGTGGATCAAAGGATCTGTGGTTTTCCCTCGAGGCTTTCCCTCGAGGCTTTCCCACAGGGCTGTCCCACGTGCCACCGTGGTGTGAGTCGATCCTCGGCGTGAAAGATGAGCCAGTGCAGGGCAAAGAGGTTCCTCTGGAATGGACTGAGACATCTGGGGGACTCTTGGAATGGTGGTACGACCATGGAGTTCCTCTCGCCTTTCCTGTTGAGAGTGCCTCCTCTTGAGATGCGACGGGAACGCCGGGAATTCTTTCCCGTTGAAAGCAGGGAAAGGATCCCTCATCTCGAGCTACGAGGGGGAAACGGGGCTCCTCTGGATGTGGGCGGGACCATCGTGCTTCCTCTCTAGTGGAGACGGGTATGGCGGTGAACTTCTTGAGTTGCAGCAAGGGTGTGAAAGACCCTTTCGAAGTTCCAGAGGTTAGGTGTCATTAGTCTCCAGAGGCCTCATCGGAATTAGGCCTCATCTCGCCTGGAAGGGAGAACTTCCTGGATTTTCTCGAGTTGCGGCAGGTGTTCTTAAGTTACGACGGGGAACTCAGGGACCCGCCCTGGTGGCCTCAGGAGAGGCCAGTCCCCATGCGAGTTGCTAGGGGGCCTCTCGAGATTCCTCTCCCGTCGATACCGGGGCCAAAAACCTTGAGTGGAGTCAGGGCTGGAACCGAGGATTCCTCTCAGGGGCTGACATGGATCTTTGGGTACTTCTGGAGTCTCCCCAGGGGAGTCAGGCCTCGTCTCGAGTGGGGGCATGCACGTGCGCTTTCCTTCCAGGCTGTAGCAGCAATGTCACGCTTCCCGTCACGTGGATCAAAGGATCTGTGATTTTCACTCGAGGCTTTCCCTCGAGGCTTTCCCACAGGGCTGTCCCACGTGCCACCGTGGTGTGAGTCGATCCTCGGCGTGAAAGATGAGCCAGTGCAGGGCAAAGAGGTTCCTCTGGAATGGACTGAGACATCTGGGGGACTCTTGGAATGGTGGTACGACCATGGAGTTCCTCTCGCCTTTCCTGTTGAGAGTGCCTCCTCTTGAGATGCGACGGGAACGCCCGGAATTCTTTCCCGTTGAAAGCAGGGAAAGGATCCCTCATCTCGAGCTACGAGGGGGAAACGGGGCTCCTCTGGATGTGGGCGGGACCATCGTGCTTCCTCTCTAGTGGAGACGGGTATGGCGGTGAACTTCTTGAGTTGCAGCAAGGGTGTGAAAGACCCTTTCGAAGTTCCAGAGGTTAGGTGTCATTAGTCTCCAGACGCCTCATCGGAAATAGGCCTCATCTCGCCTGGAAGGGAGAACTTCCTGGATTTTCTCGAGTTGCGGCAGGTGTTCTCGAGTTACGACGGGGACCTCAGGGACCCGCCCTGGTGGCCTCAGGAGAGGCCAGTCCCCATGCGAGGTGCTAGGGGGCCTCCCGGGATTCCTCTCCCGTCGATACCGGGGCCAAAAACCTTGTGTGGAGTCAGGGCCGGAACCGAGGATTCCTCTCAGGGGCTGACATGGATCTTTGGGTACTTCTGGAGTCTCCCCAGTGGAGTCAGGCCTCGTCTCGAGTGGGGGCATGCACGTGCGCTTTCCTTCCAGGCTGTAGCAGCAATGTCACGCTTCCCGTCGCGTGGATCAAAGGATCTGTGGTTTTCCCTCGAGGCTTTCCCTCGAGGCTTTCCCACAGGGCTGTCCCACGTGCCACCGTGGTGTGAGTCGATCCTCCGCGTGAAAGATGAGCCAGTGCAGGGCAAAGAGCTTCCTCTGGAATGGACTGAGACATCTGGGGGACTCTTGGAATGGTGGTACGACCATGGAGTTCCTCTCGCCTTTCCTGTTGAGAGTGCCTCCTCTTGAGATGCGACGGGAACGCCGGGAATTCTTTCCCGTTGAAAGCAGGGAAGGGATCCCTCATCTCGAGCTACGAGGGGGAAACGGGGCTCCTTTTGATGTGGTCGGGACCATCGTGCTTCCTCTCGAGTGGAAACGGGTATGGTGGTGAACTTCTTGAGTTGCAGCAAGGGTGTGAAAGACCCTTTCGAAGTTCCAGAGGTTAGGTGTCATTAGTCTCCAGACGCCTCATCGGAAATAGGCCTCATCTCGCCTGGAAGGGAGAACTTCCTGGATTTTCTCGAGTTGCGGCAGGTGTTCTCGAGTTACGACGGGGACCTCAGGGACCGGCACTGGTGGCCTCAGGAGAGGCCAGTCCCCATGCGAGTTGCTAGGGGGCCTCTCGGGATTCCTCTCCCGTCGATACCGGGGCCAAAAAGCTTGTGTGGAGTCAGGGCCGGAACCGAGGATTCCTCTCAGGGGCTGACATGGATCTTTGGGTACTTCTGGAGTCTCCCCAGGGGAGTCAGGCCTCGTCTCGAGTGGGGGCATGCACGTGCGCTTTCCTTCCAGGCTGTAGCAGCAATGTCACGCTTCCCGTCGCGTGGATCAAAGGATCTGTGGTTTTCCCTCGAGGCTTTCCCTCGAGGCTTTCCCACAGGGCTGTCCCACGTGCCACCGTGGTGTGAGTCAATCCTGGGCGTGAAAGATGAGCCAGTGCAGGGCAAAGAGGTTCCTCTGGAATGGACTGAGACATCTGGGGGACTCTTGGAATGGTGGTACGACCATGGAGTTCCTCTCGCCTTTCCTGTTGAGAGTGCCTCCTCTTGAGATGCGACGGGAACGCCGGGAATTCTTTCCCGTTTAAAGCAGGGAAAGGATCCCTCATCTCGAGCTACGAGGTGAAAACGGGGCTCCTCTGGATGTGGGCGGGACCATCGTGCTTCCTCTCCAGTGGAGACGGGTATGGTGGTGAACTTCTTGAGTTGCAGCAAGGCTGAAAGACCCTTTCGAAGTTCCAGAGGTAAGGTGTCATTAGTCTCCAGACGCCTCATCGGAAATAGGCCTCATCTCGCCTGGAAGGGAGAACTTCCTGGATTTTCTCGAGTTGCGGCAGGTGTTCTCGAGTTACGACGGGGACCTCAGGGACCCGCCCTGGTGGCCTCAGGAGAGGCCAGTCCCTATGCGAGTTGCTAGGGGGCCTCTCGGGATTCCTCTCCCGTCGATACCGGGGCCAAAAACCTTGTGTGGAGTCAGGGCCGGAACCGAGGATTCCTCTCAGGGGCTGACATGGATCTTTGGGTACTTCTGGAGTCTCCCCAGGGGAGTCAGGCCTCGTCTCGAGTGGGGGCATGCACGTGCACTTTCCTTCCAGGCTGTAGCAGCAATGTCACGCTTCCCGTCGCTTGGATCAAAGGATCTGTGGTTTTCCCTCGAGGCTTTCCCTCGAGGCTTTCCCACAGGGCTGTCCCACGTGCCACCGTGGTGTGAGTCGATCCTCGGCGTGAAAGATGAGCCAGTGCAGGGCAAAGAGCTTCCTCTGGAATGGACTGAGACATCTGGGGGACTCTTGGAATGGTGGTACGACCATGGAGTTCCTCTCGCCTTTCCTGTTGAGAGTGCCTCCTCTTGAGATGCGACGGGAACGCCGGGAATTCTTTCCCGTTTAAAGCAGGGAAAGGATCCCTCATCTCGAGCTACGAGGGGGAAACGGGGCTCCTCTGGATGTGTGCGGGACCATCGTGCTTCCTCTCGAGTGGAGACGGGTATGGCGGTGAACTTCTTGAGTTGCAGCAAGGGTGTGAAAGACCCTTTCGAAGTTCCAGAGGTTAGGTGTCATTAGTCTCCAGACGCCTCATCGGAAATAGGCCTCATCTCGCCTGGAAGGGAGAACTTCCTTGAATTTCTCGAGTTGCGGCAGGTGTTCTCGAGTTACGACGGGGACCTCAGGGACCCGCCCTGTTGGCCTCAGGAGAGGCCAGTCCCTATGCGTGTTGCTAGGGGGCCCCTCGGGATTCCTCTCCCGTCGATACCGGGGCCAAAAACCTTGTGTGGAGTCAGGGCCGGAACCGAGGATTACTCTCAGGGACTGATATGGATCTTTGGGTACTTCTGGAGTCTCGCCAGGGGAGACAGGCCTCGTCTCGTGTGGGGGCATGCACGTGCACTTTCCTTCCAGGCTGTAGCAGCAATGTCACGCTTCCCGTCGCGTGGATCAAAGGATCTGCGGTTTTCCCTCGAGGCTTTCCCTCGAGGCTTTCCCACAGGGCTGTCCCACGTGACACCGTGGTGTGAGTCGATTCTCGGCGTGAAAAATGAGCCAGTGCAGGGCAAAGAGGTTCCTCTGGAATGGACTGAGACATCTGGGGGACTCTTGGAATGGTGGTACGACCATGGAGTTCCTCTCGCCTTTCCTGTTGAGAGTGCCTCCTCTTGAGATGCGACGGGAACGCCGGGAATTCTTTCCCGTTGAAAGCAGGGAAAGGATCCCTCATCTCGAGCTACGAGGGGGAAACGGGGCTCCTCTGGATGTGGGCGGGACCATCGTGCTTCCTCTTGAGTGGACACGGGTATGGCGGTGAACTTCTTGAGTTGCAGCAAGGTTGTGAAAGACCCTTTCGAAGTTCCAGAGGTTAGGTGTCATTAGTCTCCAGACGCCTCATCGGAAATAGGCCTCATCTCGCCTGGAAGGGAGAACTTCCTGGATTTTCTCGAGTTGCGGCAGGTGTTCTCGAGTTACGACGGGGACCTCAGGGACCCGCCCTGGCGGCCTCAGGAGAGGCCAGTCCCTAGGCGAGTTGCTAGGGGGCCTCTCGGGATTCCTCTCCCGTTGATACCGGGGCCAAAAACCTTGTGTGGAGTCAGGGCCGGAACCGAGGATTCCTCTCAGGGGCTCACATGGATCTTTGGGTACTTCTGGAGTCTCCCCAGGGGAGTCAGGCCTCGTCTCGAGTGGGGGCATGCACGTGCGCTTTCCTTCCAGGCTGTAGCAGCAATGTCACGCTTCCCGTCGCGTGGATCAAAGGATCTGTGGTTTTCCCTCGAGGCTTTCCCTCGAGGCTTTCCCACAGGGCTGTCCCACGTGCCACCGTGTTGTGAGTCGATCCTCGGCGTGAAAGATGAGCCAGTGCAGGGCAAAGAGGTTCCTCTGGAATGGACTGAGACATCTGGGGGACTCTTGGAATGGTGGTACGACCATGGAGTTCCTCTCGCCTTTCCTGTTGAGAGTGCCTCCTCTTGAGATGCGACGGGAACGCCGGGAATTCTTTCCCGTTGAAAGCAGGGAAAGGATCCCTCATCTCGAGCTACGAGGGGGAAACGGGGCTCCTCTGGATGTGGGCGGGACCATCGTGCTTCCTCTCGAGTGGAGACGGGTATGGTGGTGAACTTCTTGAGTTGCAGCAAGGGTGTGAAAGACCCTTTCGAAGTTCCAGAGGTTAGGTGTCATTAGTCTCCAGACGCCTCATCGGAAATAGGCCTCATCTCGCCTGGAAGGGAGAACTTCCTGGATTTTCTCGAGTTGCGGCAGGTGTTCTTAAGTTACGACGGGGAACTCAGGGACCCGCCCTGGTGGCCTCAGGAGAGGCCAGTCCCCATGCGAGTTGCTAGGGGGCCTCTCGGGATTCCTCTCCCGTCGATACCGGGGCCAAAAACCTTGAGTGGAGTCAGGGCCGGAACCGAGGATTCCTCTCAGGGGCTGACATGGATCTTTGGGCACTTCTGGAGTCTCCCCAGGGGAGTCAGGCCTCGTCTCAAGTGGGGGCATGCACGTGCGCTTTCCTTCCAGGCTGTAGCAGCAATGTCACGCTTCCCGTCACGTGGATCAAAGGATCTGTGGTTTTCCCTCGAGGCTTTCCCTCGAGGCTTTCCCACAGGGCTGTCCCACGTGCCACCGTGGTGTGAGTCGATCCTCGGCGTGAAAGATGAGCCAGTGCAGGGCAAAGAGGTTCCTCTGGAATGGACTGAGACATCTGGGGGACTCTTGGAATGGTGGTACGACCATGGAGTTCCTCTCGCCTTTCCTGTTGAGAGTGCCTCCTCTTGAGATGCGACGGGAACGCCGGGAATTCTTTCCCGTTGAAAGCAGGGAAAGGATCCCTCATCTCGAGCTACGAGGGGGAAACGGGGCTCCTCTGGATGTGGGCGGGACCATCGTGCTTCCTCTCGAGTGGAGACGGGTATGGCGGTGAACTTCTTGAGTTGCAGCAAGGGTGTGAAAGACCCTTTCGAAGTTCCAGAGGTTAGGTGTCATTAGTCTCCAGACGCCTCATCGGAAATAGGCCTCATCTCGCCTGGAAGGGAGAACTTCCTGGATTTTCTCGAGTTGCGGCAGGTGTTCTCGAGTTACGACGGGGACCTCAGGGACCCGCCCTGGTGGCCTCAGGAGAGGCCAGTCCCCATGCGAGTTGCTAGGGGGCCTCTCGGGATTCCTCTCCCGTCGATACCGGGGCCAAAAACCTTGTGTGGAGTCAGGGCCGGAACCGAGGATTCCTCTCAGGGGCTGACATGGATCTTTGGGTACTTCTGGAGTCTCCCCAGGGGAGTCAGGCCTCGTCTCGAGTGGGGGCATGCACGTGCACTTTCCTTCCAGGCTGTAGCAGCAATGTCACGCTTCCCGTCGCGTGGATCAAATGATGTGTGGTTTTCCCTCGAGGCTTTCCCACAGGGCTGTCCCACGTGCCACCGTGGTGTGAGTCGATCCTCGGCGTGAAAGATGAGCCAGTGCAGGGCAAAGAGGTTCCTCTGGAATGGACTGAGACATCTGGGGGACTCTTGGAATGGTGGTACGACCATGGAGTTCCTCTCGCCTTTCCTGTTGAGAGTGCCTCCTCTTGAGATGCGACGGGAACGCCGGGAATTCTTTCCCGTTGAAAGCAGGGAAAGGATCCCTCATCTCGAGCTACGAGGGGGAAACGGGGCTCCTCTGGATGTGGGCGGGACCATCGTGCTTCCTCTCGAGTGGAGACGGGTATGGCGGTGAACTTCTTGAGTTGCAGCAAGGGTGTGAAAGACCCTTTCGAAGTTCCAGAGGTTAGGTGTCATTAGTCTCCAGACGCCTCATCGGAAATAGGCCTCATCTCGCCTGGAAGGGAGAACTTCCTTGAATTTCTCGAGTTGCGGCAGGTGTTCTCGAGTTACGACGGGGACCTCAGGGACCCGCCCTGTTGGCCTCAGGAGAGGCCAGTCCCTATGCGTGTTGCTAGGGGGCCCCTCGGGATTCCTCTCCCGTCGATACCGGGGCCAAAAACCTTGTGTGGAGTCAGGGCCGGAACCGAGGATTACTTTCAGGGACTGATATGGATCTTTGGGTACTTCTGGAGTCTCGCCAGGGGAGACAGGCCTCGTCTCGTGTGGGGGCATGCACGTGCACTTTCCTTCCAGGCTGTAGCAGCAATGTCACGCTTCCCGTCGCGTGGATCAAAGGATCTGCGGTTTTCCCCCGAGGCTTTCCCTCGAGGCTTTCCCACAGGGCTGTCCCACGTGACACCGTGGTGTGAGTCGATTCTCGGCGTGAAAAATGAGCCAGTGCAGGGCAAAGAGGTTCCTCTGGAATGGACTGAGACATCTGGGGGACTCTTGGAATGGTGGTACGACCATGGAGTTCCTCTCGCCTTTCCTGTTGAGAGTGCCTCCTCTTGAGATGCGACGGGAACGCCGGGAATTCTTTCCCGTTGAAAGCAGGGAAAGGATCCCTCATCTCGAGCTACGAGGGGGAAACGGGGCTCCTCTGGATGTGGGCGGGACCATCGTGCTTCCTCTTGAGTGGACACGGGTATGGCGGTGAACTTCTTGAGTTGCAGCAAGGTTGTGAAAGACCCTTTCGAAGTTCCAGAGGTTAGGTGTCATTAGTCTCCAGACGCCTCATCGGAAATAGGCCTCATCTCGCCTGGAAGGGAAAACTTCCTGGATTTTCTCGAGTTGCGGCAGGTGTTCTCGAGTTACGACGGGGACCTCAGGGACCCGCCCTGGTGGCCTCAGGAAAGGCCAGTCCCTAGGCGAGTTGCTAGGGGGCCTCTCGGGATTCCTCTCCCGTTGATACCGGGGCCAAAAACCTTGTGTGGAGTCAGGGCCGGAACCGAGGATTCCTCTCAGGGGCTGACATGTATCTTTGGGTACTTCTGGAGTCTCCCCAGGGGAGTCAGGCCTCGTCTCGAGTGGGGGCATGCACGTGCGCTTTCCTTCCAGGCTGTAGCAGCAATGTCACGCTTCCCGTCGCGTGCATCAAAGGATCTGTGGTTTTCCCTCGAGGCTTTCCCTCGAGGCTTTCCCACAGGGCTGTCCCACGTGCCACCGTGTTGTGAGTCGATCCTCGGCGTGAAAGATGAGCCAGTGCAGGGCAAAGAGGTTCCTCTGGAATGGACTGAGACATCTGGGGGACTCTTGGAATGGTGGTACGACCATGGAGTTCCTCTCGCCTTTCCTGTTGAGAGTGCCTCCTCTTGAGATGCGACGGGAACGCCGGGAATTCTTTCCCGTTGAAAGCAGGGAAAGGATCCCTCATCTCGAGCTACGAGGGGGAAACGGGGCTCCTCTGGATGTGGGCGGGACCATCGTGCTTCCTCTCGAGTGGAGACGGGTATGGTGGTGAACTTCTTGAGTTGCAGCAAGGCTGTGAAAGACCCTTTCGAAGTTCCAGAGGTTAGGTGTCATTAGTCTCCAGACGCCTCATCGGAAATAGGCCTCATCTCGCCTGGAAGGGAGAACTTCCTGGATTTTCTCGAGTTGCGGCAGGTGTTCTTAAGTTACGACGGGGACCTCAGGGACCCGCCCTGGTGGCCTCAGGAGAGGCCAGTCCCCATGCGAGTTGCTAGGGGGCCTCTCGGGATTCCTCTCCCGTCGATACCGGGGCCAAAAACCTTGAGTGGAGTCAGGGCCGGAACCGAGGATTCCTCTCAGGGGCTGACATGGATCTTTGGGTACTTCTGGAGTCTCCCCAGGGGAGTCAGGCCTCGTCTCGAGTGGGGGCATGCACGTGCGCTTTCCTTCCAGGCTGTAGCAGCAATGTCACGCTTCCCGTCACGTGGATCAAAGGATCTGTGGTTTTCCCTCGAGGCTTTCCCTCGAGGCTTTCCCACAGGGCTGTCCCACGTGCCACCGTGGTGTGAGTCGATCCTCGGCGTGAAAGATGAGCCAGTGCAGGGCAAAGAGGTTCCTCTGGAATGGACTGAGACATCTGGGGGACTCTTGGAATGGTGGTACGACCATGGAGTTCCTCTCGCCTTTCCTGTTGAGAGTGCCTCCTCTTGATATGCGACGGGAACGCCGGGAATTCTTTCCCGTTGAAAGCAGGGAAAGGATCCCTCATCTCGAGCTACGAGGGGGAAACGGGGCTCCTCTGGATGTGGGCGGGACCATCGTGCTTCCTCTCGAGTGGAGACGGGTATGGCGGTGAACTTCTTGAGTTGCAGCAAGGCTGTGAAAGACCCTTTCGAAGTTCCAGAGGTTAGGTGTCATTAGTCTCCAGACGCCTCATCGGAAATAGGCCTCATCTCGCCTGGAAGGGAGAACTTCCTGGATTTTCTCGAGTTGCGGCAGGTGTTCTCGAGTTACGACGGGGACCTCAGGGACCCGCCCTGGTGGCCTCAGGAGAGGCCAGTCCCCATGCGAGTTGCTAGGGGGCCTCTCGGGATTCCTCTCCCGTCGATACCGGGGCCAAAAACCTTGTGTGGAGTCAGGGCCGGAACCGAGGATTCCTCTCAGGGGCTGACATGGATCTTTGGGTACTTCTGGAGTCTCCCCAGGGGAGTCAGGCCTCGTCTCGAGTGGGGGCATGCACGTGCACTTTCCTTCCAGGCTGTAGCAGCAATGTCACGCTTCCCGTCGCGTGGATCAAAGGATCTGTGGTTTTCCCTCGAGGCTTTCCCACAGGGCTGTCCCACGTGCCACCGTGGTGTGAGTCGATCCTCGGCGTGAAAGATGAGCCAGTGCAGGGCAAAGAGGTTCCTCTGGAATGGACTGAGACATCTGGGGGACTCTTGGAATGGTGGTACGACCATGGAGTTCCTCTCGCCTTTCCTGTTGAGAGTGCCTCCTCTTGAGATGCGACGGGAACGCCGGGAATTCTTTCCCGTTGAAAGCAGGGAAAGGATCCCTCATCTCGAGCTACGAGGGGGAAACGGGGCTCCTCTGGATGTGGGCGGGACCATCGTGCTTCCTCTCGAGTGGAGACGGGTATGGCGGTGAACTTCTTGAGTTGCAGCAAGGGTGTGAAAGACCCTTTCGAAGTTCCAGAGGTTTGGTGTCATTAGTCTCCAGAGGCCTCATCGGAAATAGGCCTCATCTCGCCTGGAAGGGAGAACTTCCTGGATTTTCTCGAGTTGCGGCAGGTGTTCTCGAGTTACGACGGGGACCTCAGGGACCCGCCCTGGTGGCCTCAGGAGAGGCCAGTCCCCATGCGAGTTGCTAGGGGGCCTCTCGGGATTCCTCTCCCGTCGATACCGGGGCCAAAAACCTTGTGTGGAGTCAGGGCCGGAACCGAGGATTCCTCTCAGGGGCTGACATGGATCTTTGGGTACTTGTGGAGTCTCCCCAGGGGAGTCAGGCCTCGTCTCGAGTGGGGGCATGCACGTGCGCTTTCCTTCCAGGCTGTAGCAGCAATGTCACGCTTCCCGTGGCGTGGATCAAAGGATCTGTGGTTTTCCCTCGAGGCTTTCCCACAGGGCTGTCCCACGTGCCACCGTGGTGTGAGTCGATCCTCGGCGTGAAAGATGAGCCAGTGCAGGGCAAAGAGGTTCCTCTGGAATGGACTGAGACATCTGGGGGACTCTTGGAATGGTGGTACGACCATGGAGTTCCTCTCGCCTTTCCTGTTGAGAGTGCCTCCTCTTGAGATGCGACGGGAACGCCGGGAATTTTTTGCCGTTGAAAGCAGGGAAAGGATCCCTCATCTCGAGCTACGAGGGGGAAACGGGGCTCCTCTGGATGTGGGCGGGACCATCGTGCTTTCTCTCGAGTGGAGACGGGTATGGCGGTGAACTTCTTGAGTTGCAGCAAGGGTGTGAAAGACCCTTTCGAAGTTCCAGAGGTTAGGTGTCATTAGTCTCCAGACGCCTCATCGGAAATAGGCCTCATCTCGCCTGGAAGGGAGAACTTCCTTGATTTTCTCGAGTTGCGGCAGGTGTTCTCGAGTTACGACGGGGACCTCAGGGACCCGCCCTGTTGGCCTCAGGAGAGGCCAGTCCCTATGCGTGTTGCTAGGGGGCCCGTCGGGATTCCTCTCCCGTCGATACCGGGGCCAAAAACCTTGTGTGGAGTCAGGGCCGGAACCGAGGATTCCTCTCAGGGACTGATATGGATCTTTGGGTACTTCTGGAGTCTCGCCAGGGGAGACAGGCCTCGTCTCGTGTGGGGGCATGCACGTGCACTTTCCTTCCAGGCTGTAGCAGCAATGTCACGCTTCCCGTCGCGTGGATCAAAGGATCTGCGGTTTTCCCTCGAGGCTTTCCCTCGAGGCTTTCCCACAGGGCTGTCCCACGTGACACCGTGGTGTGAGTCGATTCTCGGCGTGAAAAATGAGCCAGTGCAGGGCAAAGAGGTTCCTCTGGAATGGACTGAGACATCTGGGGGACTCTTGGAATGGTGGTACGACCATGGAGTTCCTCTCGCCTTTCCTGTTGAGAGTGCCTCCTCTTGAGATGCGACGGGAACGCCGGGAATTCTTTCCCGTTGAAAGCAGGGAAAGGATCCCTCATCTCGAGCTCCGAGGGGGAAACAGGGTTCCTCTGGATGTGGGCGGGACCATCGTGCTTCCTCTCTAGTGGAGACGGGTATGGCGGTGAACTTCTTGAGTTGCAGCAAGGCTGTGAAAGACCCTTTCGAAGTTCCAGAGGTTAGGTGTCATTAGTCTCCAGACGCCTCATCGGAAATAGGCCTCATCTCGCCTGGAAGGGAGAACTTCCTGGATTTTCTCGAGTTGCGGCAGGTGTTCTCGAGTTACGACGGGGACCTCAGGGACCCGCCCTGGTGGCCTCAGGAGAGGCCAGTCCCTAGGCGTGTTGCTAGGGGGCCTCTCGGGATTCCTCTCCCGTTGATACCGGGGCGAAAAACCTTGTGTGGAGTCAGGGCCGGAACCGAGGATTCCTCTCAGGGGCTGACATGGATCTTTGGGTACTTCTGGAGTCTCCCCAGGGGAGTCAGGCCTCGTCTCGAGTGGGGGCATGCACGTGCGCTTTCCTTCCAGGCTGTAGCAGCTATGTCACGCTTCCCGTCGCGTGGATCAAAGGATCTGTGGTTTTCCCTAGAGGCTTTCCCACAGGGCTGTCCCACGTGCCACCGTGGTGTGAGTCGATCCTCGGCGTGAAAGATGAGCCAGTGCAGGGCAAAGAGCTTCCTCTGGAATGGACTGAGACATCTGGGGGACTCTTGGAATGGTGGTACGACCATGGAGTTCCTCTCGCCTTTCCTGTTGAGAGTGCCTCCTCTTGAGATGCGACGGGAACGCCGGGAATTTTTTCCTGTTGAAAGCAGGGAAAGGATCCCTCATCTCCAGCTACGAGGGGGAAACGGGGCTCCTCTGGATGTGGGCGGGACCATCGTGCTTTCTCTCGACTGGAGACGGGTATGGCGGTGAACTTCTTGAGTTGCTACAAGGGTGTGAAAGACCCTTTCGAAGTTCCAGAGGTTAGGTGTCATTAGTCTCCAGACGCCTCATCGGAAATAGGCCTCATCTCGCCTGGAAGGGAGAACTTCCTGGATTTTCTCGAGTTGCGGCAGGTGTTCTCGAATTACGACGGGGACCTCAGGGACCCGCCCTGGTGGCCTCCGGAGAGGCCAGTCCCCATGCGAGTTGCTAGGGGGCCTCTCGGGATTCCTCTCCCGTCGATACCGGGGCCAAAAACCTTGTGTGGAGTCAGGGCCGGAACCGAGGATTCCTCTCAGGGGCTGACATGGATCTTTGGGTACTTCTGGAGTCTCCCCAGTGGAGTCAGGCCTCGTCTCGAGTGGGGGCATGCACGTGCGCTTTCCTTTCAGGCTGTAGCAGCAATGTCACGCTTCCCGTCACGTGGATCAAAGGATCTGTGGTTTTCCCTCGAGGCTTTCCCTCGAGGCTTTCCCACAGGGCTGTCCCACGTGCCACCGTGGTGTGAGTCGATCCTCGGCGTGAAAGATGAGCCAGTGCAGGGCAAAGAGGTTCCTCTGGAATGGACTGAGACATCTGGGGGACTCTTGGAATGGTGGTACGACCATGGAGTTCCTCTCGCCTATCCTGTTGAGAGTGCCTCCACTTGAGATGCGACGGGAACGCCGGAAATTCTTTCCCGTTGAAACCAGGGAAAGGATCCCTCATCTCGAGCTCCGAGGGGGAAACGGGGCTCCTCTGGATGTGGGCGGGATCATCGTGCTTCCTCTCGAGTGGAGACGGGTATGGCGGTGAACTTCTTGAGTTGCATCAAGGGTGTGAAAGACCCTTTCGAAGTTCCAGAGGTTTGGTGTCATTAGTCTCCAGAGGCCTCATCGGAAATAGGCCTCATCTCGCCTGGAAGGGAGAACTTCCTGGATTTTCTCGAGTTGCGGCAGGTGTTCTCGAGTTACGACGGGGACCTCAGGGACCCGCCCTGGTGGCCTCAGGAGAGGCCAGTCCCCATGCGAGTTGCTAGAGGGCCTCTCGGGATTCCTCTCCCGTCGATACCGGGGCCAAAAAGCTTGTGTGGAGTCAGGGCCGGAACCGAGGATTCCTCTCAGGGGCTGACATGGATCTTTGGGTACTTCTGGAGTCTCCCCAGGGGAGTCAGGCCTCGTCTCGAGTGGGGGCATGCACGTGCGCTTTCCTTCCAGGCTGTAGCAGCAATGTCACGATTCCCGTGGCGTGGATCAAAGGATCTGTGGTTTTCCCTCGAGGCTTTCCCTGGAGGCTTTCCCACAGGGCTGTCCCACGTGCCACCGTGTTGTGAGTCGATCCTCGGCGTGAAAGATGAGCCAGTGCAGGGCAAAGAGGTTCCTCTGGAATGGACTGAGACATCTTGGGGACTCTTGGAATGGTGGTACGACCATGGAGTTCCTCTCGCCTTTAGTGTTGAGAGTGCCTCCTCTTGAGATGCGACGGGAACGCCGGGAATTCTTTCCCGTTGAAAGCAGGGAAAGGATCCCTCATCTCGAGCTACGAGGGGGAAACGGGGCTCCTCTGGATGTGGGCGGGACCATCGTGCTTCCTCTCGAGTGGAGGCGGGTATGGCGGTGAACTTCTTGAGTTGCAGCAAGGGTGTGAAAGACCCTTTCGAAGTTCCAGAGGTTTGGTGTCATTAGTCTCCAGAGGCCTCATCGGAAATAGGCCTCATCTCGCCTGGAAGGGAGAACTTCCTGGATTTTCTCGAGTTGCGGCAGGTGTTCTCAAATTACGACGGGGACCTCAGGGACCCGCCCTGATGGCCTCCGGAGAGGCCAGTCCCGATGCGAGTTGCTAGGGGGCCTCTCGGGATTCCTCTCCCGTCGATACTGGGGCCAAAAACCTTGTGTGGAGTCAGGGCCGGAACCGAGGATTCCTCTCAGGGGCTGACATGGATCTTTGGATACTTCTGGAGTCTCCCCAGTGGAGTCAGGCCTCGTCTCGAGTGGGGGCATGCACGTGCGCTTTCCTTTCAGGCTGTAGCAGCAATGTCACGCTTCCCGTCACGTGGATCAAAGGATCTGTGGTTTTCCCTCGAGGCTTTCCCTCGAGGCTTTCCCACAGGGCTGTCCCACGTGCCACCGTGGTGTGAGTCGATCCTCGGCGTGAAAGATGAGCCAATGGAGGGCAAAGAGGTTCCTCTGGAATGGACTGAGACATCTGGGGGACTATTGGAATGGTGGTACGACCATGGAGTTCCTCTCGCCTTTCCTGTTGAGAGTGCCTCCTCTTGAGATGCGACGGGAACGCCGGGAATTCTTTCCCGTTGAAAGCAGGGAAAGGATCCCTCATCTCGAGCTCCGAGGGGGAAACGGGGCTCCTCTGGATGTGGGCGGGACCATCGTGTTTCCTCTCTAGTGGAGACGGGTATGGCGGTGAACTTCTTGAGTTGCAGCAAGGGTGTGAAAGACCCTTTCGAAGTTCCAGAGGTTAGGTGTCATTAGTCTCCAGACGCCTCATCGGAAATAGGCCTCATCTCGCCTGGAAGGGAGAACTTCCTGGATTTTCTCGAGTTGCGGCAGGTGTTCTCGAGTTACGACGGGGACCTCAGGGACCCGCCCTGGTGGCCTCAGGAGAGGCCAGTCCCTAGGCGTGTTGCTAGGGGGCCTCTCGGGATTCCTCTCCCGTTGATACCAGGGCGAAAAACCTTGTGTGGAGTCAGGGCCGGAACCGAGGATTCCTCTCAGGGGCTGACATGGATCTTTGGGTACTTCTGGAGTCTCCCCAGGGGAGTCAGGCCTCGTCTCGAGTGGGGGCATGCACGTGCGCTTTCCTTCCAGGCTGTAGCAGCAATGTCACGCTTCCCGTCGCGTGGATCAAAGGATCTGTGGTTTTCCCTCGAGGCTTTCCCTCGAGGCTTTCCCACAGGGCTGTCCCACGTGCCACCGTGGTGTGAGTCGATCCTCGGCGTGAAAGATGAGCCAGTGCAGGGCAAAGAGGTTCCTCTGGAATGGACTGAGACATCTGGGGGACTCTTGGAATGGTGGTACGACCATGGAGTTCCTCTCGCCTTTCCTGTTGAGAGTGCCTCCTCTTGAGATGCGACGGGAACGCCGGGAATTCTTTCCCGTTGAAAGCAGGGAAAGGATCCCTCATCTCGAGCTACGAGGGGGAAACGGGGCTCCTCTGGATGTGGGCGGGACCATCGTGCTTCCTCTCGAGTGGAGACGGGTATGGTGGTGAACTTCTTGAGTTGCAGCAAGGCTGTGAAAGACCCTTTCGAAGTTCCAGAGGTAAGGTGTCATTAGTCTCCAGACGCCTCATCGGAAATAGGCCTCATCTCGCCTGGAAGGGAGAACTTCCTGGATTTTCTCGAGTTGCGGCAGGTGTTCTCGAGTTACGACGGGGACCTCAGGGACCCGCCCTGGTGGCCTCAGGAGAGGCCAGTCCCCATGCGAGTTGCTAGGGGGCCTCTCGGGATTCCTCTCCCGTCGATACCGGGGCCAAAAAGCTTGTGTGGAGTCAGGGCCGGAACCGAGGATTCCTCTCAGGGGCTGACATGGATCTTTGGGTACTTCTGGAGTCTCCCCAGGGGAGTCAGGCCTCGTCTCGAGTGGGGGCATGCACGTGCACTTTCCTTCCAGGCTGTAGCAGCAATGTCACGCTTCCCGTCGCGTGCATCAAAGGATCTGTGGTTTTCCCTCGAGGCTTTCCCTCGAGGCTTTCCCACAGGGCTGTCCCACGTGCCACCGTGTTGTGAGTCGATCCTCGGCGTGAAAGATGAGCCAGTGCAGGGCAAAGAGGTTCCTCTGGAATGGACTGAGACATCTGGGGGACTCTTGGAATGGTGGTACGACCATGGAGTTCCTCTCGCCTTCCCTGTTGAGAGTGCCTCCTCTTGAGATGCGACGGGAACGCCGGGAATTCTTTCCCGTTGAAAGCAGGGAAAGGATCCCTCATCTCGAGCTCCGAGGGGGAAACGGGGCTCCTTTGGATGTGGTCGGGACCATCGTGCTTCCTCTCGAGTGGAGACGGGTATGGCGGTGAACTTCTTGAGTTGCAGCAAGGGTGTGAAAGACCCTTTCGAAATTCCAGAGGTTAGGTGTCATTAGTCTCCAGACGCCTCATCGGAAATAGGCCTCATCTCGCCTGGAAGGGAGAACTTCCTGGATTTTCTCGAGTTGCGGCAGGTGTTCTCGAGTTACGACGGGGACCTCAGGGACCGGCCCTCGTGGCCTCAGTAGAGGCCAGTCCCCATGCGAGTTGCTAGGGGGCCTCTTGGGATTCCTCTCCCGTCGATACCGGGGCCAAAAACATTCTGTGGAGTCAGGGCCGGAACCGAGGATTCCTCTCAGGGGCTGATATGGATCTTTGGATACTTCTGGAGTCTCGCCAGGGGAGACAGGCCTCGTTTCGTGAGGGGGCATGCACGTGCACTTTCCTTCCAGGCTTTAGCAGCAATGTCACGCTTCCCGTCGCGTGGATCAAAGGATCTGTGGTTTTCCCTCGAGGCTTTCCCTCGAGGCTTTCCCACAGGGCTGTCCCACGTGGCACCGTGGTGTGAGTCGATCCTCGGCGTGAAAGATGAGCCAGTGCATGGCAAAGAGGTTCCTCTGGAATGGACTGAGACATCTGGGGGACTCTTGGAATGGTGCTACGACCATGGAGTTCCTCTCGCCTTTCCTGTTGAGAGTGCCTCCTCTTGAGATGCGACGGGAACGCCGGGAATTCTTTCCCGTTGAAAGCAGGGAAAGGATCCCTCATCTCGAGCTCCGAGGGGGAAACGGGGCTCCTCTGGATGTGGGCGGGACCATCGTGCTTCCTCTCGAGTGGAGACGGGTATGGCGGTGAACATCTTGAGTTGCAGCAAGGGTGTGAAAGACCCTTTCGAAGTTCCAGAGGTTTGGTGTCATTAGTCTCCAGAGGCCTCATCGGAAATAGGCCTCATCTCGCCTGGAAGGGAGAACTTCCTGGATTTTCTCGAGTTGCGGCAGGTGTTCTCGAGTTACGACGGGGACCTCAGGGACCCGCCCTGGTGGCCTCAGGAGAGGCCAGTCCCCATGCGAGTTGCTAGGGGGCCTCTCGGGATTCCTCTCCCGTCGATACCGGGGCCAAAAACCTTGTGTGGAGTCAGGGCCGGAACCGAGGATTCCTCTCAGGGGCTGACATGGATCTTTGGGTACTCCTGGAGTCTCCCCAGGGGAGTCAGTCCTCGTCTCGAGTAGGGGCATGCACGTGCGCTTTCCTTCCAGGCTGTAGCAGCAATGTCACGCTTCCCGTCGCGTGGATCAAAGGATCTGTGGTTTTCCCTCGAGGCTTTCCCTCGAGGCTTTCCCACAGGGCTGTCCCACGTGCCACCGTGGTGAGAGTCGATCCTCGGCGTGAAACATGAGCCAGTGCAGGGCAAAGAGGTTCCTCTGGAATGGACTGAGACATCTGGGGGACTCTTGGAATGGTGGTACGACCATGGAGTTCCTCTCGCCTTTCCTGTTGAGAGTGCCTCCACTTGAGATGCGACGGGAACGCAGGGAATTCTTTCCCGTTGAAAGCAGGGAAAGGATCCCTCATCTCGAGCTACGAGGGGGAAACGGGGCTCCTTTGGATGTTGTCGGGACCATCGTGCTTCCTCTCGAGTGGAGACGGGTATGGTGGTGAACTTCTTGAGTTGCAGCAAGGGTGTGAAAGACCCTTTCGAAGTTCCAGAGGTTAGGTGTCATTAGTCTCCAGACGCCTCATCGGAAATAGGCCTCATCTCGCCTGGAAGGGAGAACTTCCTGGATTTTCTCGAGTTGCGGCAGGTGTTCTCGAGTTACGACGGGGACCTCAGGGACCGGCCCTGGTGGCCTCAGGAGAGGCCAGTCCCCATGCGAGTTGCTAGGGGGCCTCTCGGGATTCCTCTCCCGTCGATACCGGGGCCAAAAACCTTGTGTGGAGTCAGGGCCGGAACCGAGGATTCCTCTCAGGGGCTGATATGGATCTTTGGATACTTCTGGAGTCTCGCCAGGGGAGACAGGCCTCGTTTCGTGAGGGGGCATGCACGTGCACTTTCCTTCCAGGCTGTAGCAGCAATGTCACGCTTCCCGTCGCGTGGATCAAATGATGTGTGGTTTTCCCTCGAGGCTTTCCCACAGGGCTGTCCCACGTGCCACCGTGGTGTGAGTCGATCCTCGGCGTGAAAGATGAGCCAGTGCAGGGCAAAGAGGTTCCTCTGGAATGGACTGAGACATCTGGGGGACTCTTGGAATGGTGGTACGACCATGGAGTTCCTCTCGCCTTTCCTGTTGAGAGTGCCTCCTCTTGAGATGCGACGGGAACGCCGGGAATTCTTTCCCGTTGAAAGCAGGGAAAGGATCCCTCATCTCGAGCTCCGAGGGGGAAACGGGGCTCCTCTGGATGTGGGCGGGACCATCGTGCTTCCTCTCGAGTGGAGACGGGTATGGCGGTGAACATCTTGAGTTGCAGCAAGGGTGTGAAAGACCCTTTCGAAGTTCCAGAGGTTTGGTGTCATTAGTCTCCAGAGGCCTCATCGGAAATAGGCCTCATCTCGCCTGGAAGGGAGAACTTCCTGGATTTTCTCGAGTTGCGGCAGGTGTTCTCGAGTTACGACGGGGACCTCAGGGACCCGCCCTGGTGGCCTCAGGAGAGGCCAGTCCCCATGCGAGTTGCTAGGGGGTCTCTCGGGATTCCTCTCCCGTCGATACCGGGGCCAAAAAGCTTGTGTGGAGTCAGGGCCGGAACCGAGGATTCCTCTCAGGGGCTGACATGGATCTTTGGGTACTTCTGGAGTCTCCCCAGGGGAGTCAGGCCTCGTCTCGAGTGGGGGCATGCTCGTGCGCTTTCCTTCCAGGCTGTAGCAGCAATGTCACGCTTCCCGTCGCGTGGATCAAAGGATCTGTGGTTTTCCCTCGAGGCTTTCCCTCGAGGCTTTCCCACAGGGCTGTCCCACGTGCCACCGTGTTGTGAGTCGATCCTCGGCGTGAAAGATGAGCCAGTGCAGGGCAAAGAGGTTCCTCTGGAATGGACTGAGACATCTGGGGGACTCTTGGAATGGTGGTACGACCATGGAGTTCCTCTCGCCTTTCCTGTTGAGAGTGCCTCCTCTTGAGATGCGACGGGAACGCCGGGAATTCTTTCCCGTTGAAAGCAGGGAAAGGATCCCTCATCTCGAGCTACGAGGGGGAAACGGGGCTCCTCTGGATGTGGGCGGGACCATCGTGCTTCCTCTCGAGTGGAGACGGGTATGGCGGTGAACTTCTTGAGTTGCAGCAAGGGTGTGAAAGACCCTTTCGAAGTTCCAGAGGTTTGGTGTCATTAGTCTCCAGAGGCCTCATCGGAAATAGGCCTCATCTCGCCTGGAAGGGAGAACTTCCTGGATTTTCTCGAGTTGCGGCAGGTGTTCTCGAGTTACGACGGGGACCTCAGGGACCCGCCCTGGTGGCCTCAGGAGAGGCCAGTCCCCATGCGAGTTGCTAGGGGGCCTCTCGGGATTCCTCTCCCGTCGATACCGGGGCCAAAAACCTTGTGTGGAGTCAGGGCCGGAACCGAGGATTCCTCTCAGGGGCTGACATGGATCTTTGGGTACTCCTGGAGTCTCCCCAGGGGAGTCAGTCCTCGTCTCGAGTAGGGGCATGCACGTGCGCTTTCCTTCCAGGCTGTAGCAGCAATGTCACGCTTCCCGTCGCGTGGATCAAAGGATCTGTGGTTTTCCCTCGAGGCTTTCCCTCGAGGCTTTCCCACAGGGCTGTCCCACGTGCCACCGTGGTGAGAGTCGATCCTCGGCGTGAAACATGAGCCAGTGCAGGGCAAAGAGGTTCCTCTGGAATGGACTGAGACATCTGGGGGACTCTTGGAATGGTGGTACGACCATGGAGTTCCTCTCGCCTTTCCTGTTGAGAGTGCCTCCTCTTGAGATGCGACGGGAACGCAGGGAATTCTTTCCCGTTGAAAGCAGGGAAAGGATCCCTCATCTCGAGCTACGAGGGGGAAACGGGGCTCCTTTGGATGTTGTCGGGACCATCGTGCTTCCTCTCGAGTGGAGACGGGTATGGTGGTGAACTTCTTGAGTTGCAGCAAGGGTGTGAAAGACCCTTTCGAAGTTCCAGAGGTTAGGTGTCATTAGTCTCCAGACGCCTCATCGGAAATAGGCCTCATCTCACCTGGAAGGGAGAACTTCCTGGATTTTCTCGAGTTGCGGCAGGTGTTCTCGAGTTACGACGGGGACCTCAGGGACCGGCCCTGGTGGCCTCAGGAGAGGCCAGTCCCCATGCGAGTTGCTAGGGGGCCTCTCGGGATTCCTCTCCCGTCGATACCGGGGCCAAAAACCTTGTGTGGAGTCAGGGCCGGAACCGAGGATTCCTCTCAGGGGCTGATATGGATCTTTGGATACTTCTGGAGTCTCGCCAGGGGAGACAGGCCTCGTTTCGTGAGGGGGCATGCACGTGCACTTTCCTTCCAGGCTGTAGCAGCAATGTCACGCTTCCCGTCGCGTGGATCAAATGATGTGTGGTTTTCCCTCGAGGCTTTCCCACAGGGCTGTCCCACGTGCCACCGTGGTGTGAGTCGATCCTCGGCGTGAAAGATGAGCCAGTGCAGGGCAAAGAGGTTCCTCTGGAATGGACTGAGACATCTGGGGGACTCTTGGAATGGTGGTACGACCATGGAGTTCCTCTCGCCTTTCCTGTTGAGAGTGCCTCCTCTTGAGATGCGACGGGAACGCCGGGAATTTTTTCCCGTTGAAAGCAGGGAAAGGATCCCTCATCTCGAGCTACGAGGGGGAAACAGGGCTCCTCTGGATGTGGGCGGGACCATCGTGCTTTCTCTCGAGTGGAGACGGGTATGGCGGTGAACTTCTTGAGTTGCAACAAGGGTGTGAAAGACCCTTTCGAAGTTCCAGAGGTTAGGTGTCATTAGTCTCCAGACGCCTCATCGGAAATAGGCCTCATCTCGCCTGGAAGGGAGAACTTCCTGGATTTTCTCGAGTTGCGGCAGGTGTTCTCGAATTACGACGGGGACCTCAGGGACCCGCCCTGGTGGCCTCCGGAGAGGCCAGTCCCCATGCGAGTTGCTAGGGGGCCTCTCGGGATTCCTCTCCCGTCGATACCGGGGCCAAAAACCTTGTGTGGAGTCAGGGCCGGAACCGAGGATTCCTCTCAGGGGCTGACATGGATCTTTGGGTACTTCTGGAGTCTCCCCAGTGGAGTCAGGCCTCGTCTCGAGTGGGGGCATGCACGTGCGATTTCCTTTCAGGCTGTAGCAGCAATGTCACGCTTCCCGTCACGTGGATCAAAGGATCTGTGGTTTTCCCTCGAGGCTTTCCCTCGAGGCTTTCCCACAGGGCTGTCCCACGTGCCACCGTGGTGTGAGTCGATCCTCGGCGTGAAAGATGAGCCAGTGCAGGGCAAAGAGGTTCCTCTGGAATGGACTGAGACATCTGGGGGACTCTTGGAATGGTGGTACGACCATGGAGTTCCTCTCGCCTTTCCTGTTGAGAGTGCCTCCTCTTGAGATGCGACGGGAACGCCGGGAAATCTTTCCCGTTGAAAGCAGGGAAAGAATCCCTCATCTCGAGCTACGAGGGGGAAACGGGGCTCCTCTGGATGTGGGCGGGACCATCGTGCTTCCTCTCTAGTGGAGACGGGTATGGCGGTGAACTTCTTGAGTTGCAGAAAGGGTGTGAAAGACTCTTTCGAAGTTCCAGAGGTTAGGTGTCATTAGTCTCCAGAGGCCTCATCGGAAATAGGCCTCATCTCGCCTGGAAGGGAGAACTTCCTGGATTTTCTCGAGTTGCGGCAGGTGTTCTCGAGTTACGACGGGGACCTCAGGGACCCGCCCTGGTGGCCTCAGGAGAGGCCAGTCCCTAGGCGAGTTGCTAGGGGGCCTCTCGGGATTCCTCTCCCGTTGATACCGGGGCCAAAAAGCTTGTGTGGAGTCAGGGCCGGAACCGAGGATTCCTCTCAGGGGCTGACATGGATCTTTGGGTACTTCTGGAGTCTCCCCAGGGGAGTCAGGCCTCGTCTCGAGTGGGGGCATGCACGTGCGCTTTCCTTCCAGGCTGTAGCAGCAATGTCACGCTTCCCGTCGCGTGGATCAAAGGATCTGTGGTTTTCCCTCGAGGCTTTCCCTCGAGGCTTTCCCACAGGGCTGTCCCACGTGCCACCGTGGTGTGAGTCAATCCTGGGCGTAAAAGATGAGCCAGTGCAGGGCAAAGAGGTTCCTCTGGAATGGACTGAGACATCTGGGGGACTCTTGGAATGGTGGTACGACCATGGAGTTCCTCTCGCCTTTCCAGTTGAGAGTGCCTCCTCTTGAGATGCGACGGGAACGCCGGGAATTCTTTCCCGTTGAAAGCAGGGAAAGGATCCCTCATCTCGAGCTACGAGGGGGAAACGGGGCTCCTCTGGATGTGGGCGGGACCATCGTGCTTCCTCTCTAGTGGAGACGGGTATGGTGGTGAACTTCTTGAGTTGCAGCAAGGCTGTGAAAGACCCTTTCGAAGTTCCAGAGGTAAGGTGTCATTAGTCTCCAGACGCCTCATCGGAAATAGGCCTCATTTCGCCTGGAAGGGAGAACTTCCTGGATTTTCTCCAGTTGCGGCAGGTGTTCTCGAGTTACGACGGGGACCTCAGGGACCCGCCCTGGTGGCCTCAGGAGAGGCCAGTCCCTATGCGAGTTGCTAGGGGGCCTCTCGGGATTCCTCTCCCGTCGATACCGGGGCCAAAAACCTTGTGTGGAGTCAGGGCCGGAACCGAGGATTCCTCTCAGGGGCTGACATGGATCTTTGGGTACTTCTGGAGTCTCCCCAGGGGAGTCAGGCCTCGTCTCGAGTGGGGGCATGCACGTGCACTTTCCTTCCAGGCTGTAACAGCAATGTCACGCTTCCCGTCGCGTGGATCAAATGATGTGTGGTTTTCCCTAGAGGCTTTCCCACAGGGCTGTCCCACGTGCCACCGTGGTGTAAGTCGATCCTCGGCGTGAAAGATGAGCCAGTGCAGGGCAAAGAGGTTCCTCTGGAATGGACTGAGACATCTGGGGGACTCTTGGAATGGTGGCACGACCATGGAGTTCCTCTCGCCTTTCCTGTTGAGAGTGCCTCCTCTTGAGATGCGACGGGAACGCCGGGAATTTTTTGCCGTTGAAAGCAGGGAAAGGATCCCTCATCTCGAGCTACGAGGGGGAAACGGGGCTCCTCTGGATGTGGGCGGGACCATCGTGCTTTCTCTCGAGTGGAGACAGGTATTGCGGTGAACTTCTTGAGTTGCAGCAAGGGTGTGAAAGACCCTTTCGAAGTTCCAGAGTTTAGGTGTCATTAGTCTCCAGACGCCTCATCGGAAATAGGCCTCATCTCGACTGGAAGGGAGAACTTCCTTGATTTTCTCGAGTTGCGGCAGGTGTTCTCGAGTTACGACGGGGACCTCAGGGACCCGCCCTGTTGGCCTCAGGAGAGGCCAGTCCCTATGCGTGTTGCTAGGGGGCCCCTCGGGATTCCTCTCCCGTCGATACCGGGGCCAAAAACCTTGTGTGGAGTCAGGGCCGGAACCGAGGATTCCTCTCAGGGACTGATATGGATCTTTGGGTACTTCTGGAGTCTCGCCAGGGGAGACAGGCCTCGTCTCGTGTGGGGGCATGCACGTGCACTTTCCTTCCAGGCTGTAGCAGCAATGTCACGCTTCCCGTCGCGTGGATCTAAGGATCTGCGGTTTTCGCTCAAGGCTTTCCCTCGAGGCTTTCCCACAGGGCTGTCCCACGTGACACCGTGGTGTGAGTCGATTCTCGGCGTGAAAAATGAGCCAGTGCAGGGCAAAGAGGTTCCTCTGGAATGGACTGAGACATCTGGGGGACTCTTGGAATGGTGGTACGACCATGGAGTTCCTCTCGCCTTTCCTGTTGAGAGTGCCTCCTCTTGAGATGCGACGGGAACGCCGGGAATTTTTTGCCGTTGAAAGCAGGGAAAGGATCCCTCATCTCGAGCTACGAGGGGGAAACGGGGCTCCTCTGGATGTGGGCGGGACCATCGTGCATCCTCTCGAGTGGAGACGGGTATGGCGGTGAACTTCTTGAGTTGCAGCAAGGCTGTGAAAGACCCTTTCGAAGTTCCAGAGGTTAGGTGTCATTAGTCTCCAGAGGCCTCATCGGAAATAGGCCTCATCTCGCCTGGAAGGGAGAACTTCCTGGATTTTCTCGAGTTGCGGCAGGTGTTCTCGAGTTACGACGGGGACCTCAGGGACCCGCCCTGGTGGCCTCAGGAGAGGCCAGTCCCCATGCGAGTTGCTAGGGGGCCTCTCGGGATTCCTCTCCCGTCGATACCGGGGCCAAAAACCTTGTGTGAAGTCAGGGCCGGAACCGAGGATTCCTCTCAGGGGCTGACATGGATCTTTAGGTACTTCTGGAGTCTCCCCAGGGGAGTCAGGCCTCGTCTCGAGTGGGGGCATGCACGTGCACTTTCCTTCCAGGCTGTAGCAGCAATGTCACGCTTCCCGTCGCGTGGATCAAAGGATCTGTGGTTTTCCCTCGAGGCTTTCCCACAGGGCTGTCCCACGTGCCACCGTGGTGTGAGTCGATCCTCGGCGTGAAAGATGAGCCAGTGCAGGGCAAAGAGGTTCCTCTGGAATGGACTTAGACATCTGGGGGACTCTTGGAGTGGTGGTACGACCATGGAGTTCCTCTCGCCTTTCCTGTTGAGAGTGCCTCCTCTTGAGATGCGACGGGAACGCCGGGAATTCTTTCCCGTTGAAACCAGGGAAAGGATCCCTCATCTCGAGCACCGAGGGGAAAACGGGGCTCCTCTGGATGTGGGCGGGACCATCGTGCTTCCTCTCGAGTGGAGACGGGTATGGCGGTGAACTTCTTGAGTTGCAGCAAGGGTGTGAAAGACCCTTTCGAAGTTCCAGAGGTTTGGTGTCATTAGTCTCCAGAGGCCTCATCGGAAATAGGCCTCATCTCGCCTGGAAGGGAGAACTTCCTGGATTTTCTCGAGTTGCGGCAGGTGTTCTCGAGTTACGACGGGGACCTCAGGGACCCGCCCTGGTGGCCTCCGGAGAGGCCAGTCCCCATGCGAGTTGCTAGGGGGCCTCTCGGGATTCCTCTCCCGTCGATACCGGGGCCAAAAACCTTGTGTGGAGTCAGGGCCGGAACCGAGGATTCCTCTCAGGGGCTGACATGGATCTTTGGGTACTTCTGGAGTCTCCCCAGTGGAGTCAGGCCTCGTCTCGAGTGGGGGCATGCACGTGCGCTTTCCTTCCAGGCTGTAGCAGCAATGTCACGCTTCCCATCGCGTGGATCAAAGGATCTGTGGTTTTCCCTCGAGGCTTTCCCTCGAGGCTTTCCCACAGGGCTGTCCCACGTGCCACCGTGGTGTGAGTCGATCCTCGGCGTGAAAGATGAGCCAGTGCAGGGCAAAGAGCTTCCTCTGGAATGGACTGAGACATCTGGGGGACTCTTGGAATGGTGGTACGACCATGGAGTTCCTCTCGCCTTTCCTGTTGAGAGTGCCTCCTCTTGAGATGCGACGGGAACGCCGGGAATTCTTTCCCGTTGAAAGCAGGAAAAGGATCCCTCATCTCGAGCTACGAGGGGGAAACGGGGCTCCTCTGGATGTGGGCGGGACCATCGTGCTTCCTCTCGAGTGGAGACGGGTATGGCGGTGAACTTCTTGAGTTGCAGCAAGGGTGTGAAAGACCCTTTCGAAGTTCCAGAGGTTAGGTGTCATTACTCTCCAGACGCCTCATCGGAAATAGGCCTCATCTCGCCTGGAAGGGAGAACTTCCTGGATTTTCTCGAGTTGCGGCAGGTGTTCTCGAGTTACGACGGGGACCTCAGGGACCCGCCCTGGTGGCCTCAGGAGAGGCCAGTCCCCATGCGAGTTGCTAGGGGGCCTCTCGGGATTCCTCTCCCGTCGATACCGGGGCCAAAATCCTTGTGTGGAGTCAGGGCCGGAACCGAGGATTCCTCTCAGGGGCTGACATGGATCTTTGGGTACTTCTGGAGTCTCCCGAGGGGAGTCAGGCCTCGTCTCGAGTGGGGGCATGCACGTGCACTTTCCTTCCAGGCTGTAGCAGCAATGTCACGCTTCCCGTCGCGTGGATCAAAGGATCTGTGGTTTTCCCTCGAGGCTTTCCCACAGGGCTGTCCCACGTGCCACCGTGTTGTGAGTCGATCCTCGGCGTGAAAGATGAGCCAGTGCAGGGCAAAGAGGTTCCTCTGGAATGGACTGAGACATCTGGGGGACTCTTGGAATGGTGGTACGACCATGGAGTTCCTCTCGCCTTTCCTGTTGAGAGTGCCTCCTCTTGAGATGCGACGGGAACGCCGGGAATTCTTTCCCGTTGAAAGCAGGGAAAGGATCCCTCATCTCGAGCTACGAGGGGGAAACGGGGCTCCTCTGGATGTGGGCGGGACCATCGTGCTTCCTCTCGAGTGGAGACGGGTATGGCGGTGAACTTCTTGAGTTGCAGCAAGGGTGTGAAAGACCCTTTCGAAGTTCCAGAGGTTAGGTGTCATTAGTCTCCAGACGCCTCATCGGAAATAGGCCTCATCTCGCCTGGAAGGGAGAACTTCCTGGATTTTCTCGAGTTGCGGCAGGTGTTCTCGAGTTACGACGGGGACCTCAGGGACCCGCCCTGGTGGCCTCAGGAGAGGTCAGTCCCCATGCGAGTTGCTAGGGGGCCTCTCGGGATTCCTCTCCCGTCGTTACTGGGGCCAAAAAGCTTGTGTGGAGTCAGGGCCGGAACCGAGGATTCCTCTCAGGGGCTGACATGGATCTTTGGGTACTTCTGGAGTCTCCCCAGGGGAGTCAGGCCTCGTCTCAAGTGGGGGCATGCACGTGCGCTTTCCTTCCAGGCTGTAGCAGCAATGTCACGCTTCCCGTCGCGTGGATCAAAGGATCTGTGGTTTTCCCTCGAGGCTTTCCCTCGAGGCTTTCCCACAGGGCTGTCCCACGTGCCACCGTGTTGTGAGTCGATCCTCGGCGTGAAAGATGAGCCAGTGCAGGGCAAAGAGGTTCCTCTGGAATGGACTGAGACATCTGGGGGACTCTTGGAATGGTGGTACGACCATGGAGTTCCTCTCGCCTTTCCTGTTGAGAGTGCCTCCTCTTGAGATGCGACGGGAACGCCGGGAATTCTTTCCCGTTTAAAGCAGGGAAAGGATCCCTCATCTCGAGCTACGAGGGGGAAACGGGGCTCCTCTGGATGTGTGCGGGACCATCGTGCTTCCTCTCGAGTGGAGACGGGTATGGCGGTGAACTTCTTGAGTTGCAGCAAGGGTGTGAAAGACCCTTTCGAAGTTCCAGAGGTTAGGTGTCATTAGTCTCCAGACGCCTCATCGGAAATAGGCCTCATCTCGCCTGGAAGGGAGAACTTCCTTGAATTTCTCGAGTTGCGGCAGGTGTTCTCGAGTTACGACGGGGACCTCAGGGACCCGCCCTGTTGGCCTCAGGAGAGGCCAGTCCCTATGCGTGTTGCTAGGGGGCCCCTCGGGATTCCTCTCCCGTCGATACCGGGGCCAAAAACCTTGTGTGGAGTCAGGGCCGGAACCGAGGATTACTCTCAGGGACTGATATGGATCTTTGGGTACTTCTGGAGTCTCGCCAGGGGAGACAGGCCTCGTCTCGTGTGGGGGCATGCACGTGCACTTTCCTTCCAGGCTGTAGCAGCAATGTCACGCTTCCCGTCGCGTGGATCAAAGGATCTGCGGTTTTCCCTCGAGGCTTTCCCTCGAGGCTTTCCCACAGGGCTGTCCCACGTGACACCGTGGTGTGAGTCGATTCTCGGCGTGAAAAATGAGCCAGTGCAGGGCAAAGAGGTTCCTCTGGAATGGACTGAGACATCTGGGGGACTCTTGGAATGGTGGTACGACCATGGAGTTCCTCTCGCCTTTCCTGTTGAGAGTGCCTCCTCTTGAGATGCGACGGGAACGCCGGGAATTCTTTCCCGTTGAAAGCAGGGAAAGGATCCCTCATCTCGAGCTACGAGGGGGAAACGGGGCTCCTCTGGATGTGGGCGGGACCATCGTGCTTCCTCTTGAGTGGACACGGGTATGGCGGTGAACTTCTTGAGTTGCAGCAAGGTTGTGAAAGACCCTTTCGAAGTTCCAGAGGTTAGGTGTCATTAGTCTCCAGACGCCTCATCGGAAATAGGCCTCATCTCGCCTGGAAGGGAGAACTTCCTGGATTTTCTCGAGTTGCGGCAGGTGTTCTCGAGTTACGACGGGGACCTCAGGGACCCGCCCTGGCGGCCTCAGGAAAGGCCAGTCCCTAGGCGAGTTGCTAGGGGGCCTCTCGGGATTCCTCTCCCGTTGATACCGGGGCCAAAAACCTTGTGTGGAGTCAGGGCCGGAACCGAGGATTCCTCTCAGGGGCTGACATGGATCTTTGGGTACTTCTGGAGTCTCCCCAGGGGAGTCAGGCCTCGTCTCGAGTGGGGGCATGCACGTGCGCTTTCCTTCCAGGCTGTAGCAGCAATGTCACGCTTCCCGTCGCGTGGATCAAAGGATCTGTGGTTTTCCCTCGAGGCTTTCCCTCGAGGCTTTCCCACAGGGCTGTCCCACGTGCCACCGTGTTGTGAGTCGATCCTCGGCGTGAAAGATGAGCCAGTGCAGGGCAAAGAGGTTCCTCTGGAATGGACTGAGACATCTGGGGGACTCTTGGAATGGTGGTACGACCATGGAGTTCCTCTCGCCTTTCCTGTTGAGAGTGCCTCCTCTTGAGATGCGACGGGAACGCCGGGAATTCTTTCCCGTTGAAAGCAGGGAAAGGATCCCTCATCTCGAGCTACGAGGGGGAAACGGGGCTCCTCTGGATGTGGGCGGGACCATCGTGCTTCCTCTCGAGTGGAGACGGGTATGGTGGTGAACTTCTTGAGTTGCAGCAAGGGTGTGAAAGACCCTTTCGAAGTTCCAGAGGTTAGGTGTCATTAGTCTCCAGACGCCTCATCGGAAATAGGCCTCATCTCGCCTGGAAGGGAGAACTTCCTGGATTTTCTCGAGTTGCGGCAGGTGTTCTTAAGTTACGACGGGGAACTCAGGGACCCGCCCTGGTGGCCTCAGGAGAGGCCAGTCCCCATGCGAGTTGCTAGGGGGCCTCTCGGGATTCCTCTCCCGTCGATACCGGGGCCAAAAACCTTGAGTGGAGTCAGGGCCGGAACCGAGGATTCCTCTCAGGGGCTGACATGGATCTTTGGGCACTTCTGGAGTCTCCCCAGGGGAGTCAGGCCTCGTCTCGAGTGGGGGCATGCACGTGCGCTTTCCTTCCAGGCTGTAGCAGCAATGTCACGCTTCCCGTCACGTGGATCAAAGGATCTGTGGTTTTCCCTCGAGGCTTTCCCTCGAGGCTTTCCCACAGGGCTGTCCCACGTGCCACCGTGGTGTGAGTCGATCCTCGGCGTGAAAGATGAGCCAGTGCAGGGCAAAGAGGTTCCTCTGGAATGGACTGAGACATCTGGGGGACTCTTGGAATGGTGGTACGACCATGGAGTTCCTCTCGCCTTTCCTGTTGAGAGTGCCTCCTCTTGAGATGCGACGGGAACGCCGGGAATTCTTTCCCGTTGAAAGCAGGGAAAGGATCCCTCATCTCGAGCTACGAGGGGGAAACGGGGCTCCTCTGGATGTGGGCGGGACCATCGTGCTTCCTCTCGAGTGGAGACGGGTATGGCGGTGAACTTCTTGAGTTGCAGCAAGGGTGTGAAAGACCCTTTCGAAGTTCCAGAGGTTAGGTGTCATTAGTCTCCAGACGCCTCATCGGAAATAGGCCTCATCTCGCCTGGAAGGGAGAACTTCCTGGATTTTCTCGAGTTGCGGCAGGTGTTCTCGAGTTACGACGGGGACCTCAGGGACCCGCCCTGGTGGCCTCAGGAGAGGCCAGTCCCCATGCGAGTTGCTAGGGGGCCTCTCGGGATTCCTCTCCCGTCGATACCGGGGCCAAAAACCTTGTGTGGAGTCAGGGCCGGAACCGAGGATTCCTCTCAGGGGCTGACATGGATCTTTGGGTACTTCTGGAGTCTCCCCAGGGGAGTCAGGCCTCGTCTCGAGTGGGGGCATGCACGTGCACTTTCCTTCCAGGCTGTAGCAGCAATGTCACGCTTCCCGTCGCGTGGATCAAATGATGTGTGGTTTTCCCTCGAGGCTTTCCCACAGGGCTGTCCCACGTGCCACCGTGGTGTGAGTCGATCCTCGGCGTGAAAGATGAGCCAGTGCAGGGCAAAGAGGTTCCTCTGGAATGGACTGAGACATCTGGGGGACTCTTGGAATGGTGGTACGACCATGGAGTTCCTCTCGCCTTTCCTGTTGAGAGTGCCTCCTCTTGAGATGCGACGGGAACGCCGGGAATTCTTTCCCGTTGAAAGCAGGGAAAGGATCCCTCATCTCGAGCTACGAGGGGGAAACGGGGCTCCTCTGGATGTGGGCGGGACCATCGTGCTTCCTCTCGAGTGGAGACGGGTATGGCGGTGAACTTCTTGAGTTGCAGCAAGGGTGTGAAAGACCCTTTCGAAGTTCCAGAGGTTAGGTGTCATTAGTCTCCAGACGCCTCATCGGAAATAGGCCTCATCTCGCCTGGAAGGGAGAACTTCCTTGAATTTCTCGAGTTGCGGCAGGTGTTCTCGAGTTACGACGGGGACCTCAGGGACCCGCCCTGTTGGCCTCAGGAGAGGCCAGTCCCTATGCGTGTTGCTAGGGGGCCCCTCGGGATTCCTCTCCCGTCGATACCGGGGCCAAAAACCTTGTGTGGAGTCAGGGCCGGAACCGAGGATTACTTTCAGGGACTGATATGGATCTTTGGGTACTTCTGGAGTCTCGCCAGGGGAGACAGGCCTCGTCTCGTGTGGGGGCATGCACGTGCACTTTCCTTCCAGGCTGTAGCAGCAATGTCACGCTTCCCGTCGCGTGGATCAAAGGATCTGCGGTTTTCCCTCGAGGCTTTCCCTCGAGGCTTTCCCACAGGGCTGTCCCACGTGACACCGTGGTGTGAGTCGATTCTCGGCGTGAAAAATGAGCCAGTGCAGGGCAAAGAGGTTCCTCTGGAATGGACTGAGACATCTGGGGGACTCTTGGAATGGTGGTACGACCATGGAGTTCCTCTCGCCTTTCCTGTTGAGAGTGCCTCCTCTTGAGATGCGACGGGAACGCCGGGAATTCTTTCCCGTTGAAAGCAGGGAAAGGATCCCTCATCTCGAGCTACGAGGGGGAAACGGGGCTCCTCTGGATGTGGGCGGGACCATCGTGCTTCCTCTTGAGTGGACACGGGTATGGCGGTGAACTTCTTGAGTTGCAGCAAGGTTGTGAAAGACCCTTTCGAAGTTCCAGAGGTTAGGTGTCATTAGTCTCCAGACGCCTCATCGGAAATAGGCCTCATCTCGCCTGGAAGGGAAAACTTCCTGGATTTTCTCGAGTTGCGGCAGGTGTTCTCGAGTTACGACGGGGACCTCAGGGACCCGCCCTGGTGGCCTCAGGAAAGGCCAGTCCCTAGGCGAGTTGCTAGGGGGCCTCTCGGGATTCCTCTCCCGTTGATACCGGGGCCAAAAACCTTGTGTGGAGTCAGGGCCGGAACCGAGGATTCCTCTCAGGGGCTGACATGGATCTTTGGGTACTTCTGGAGTCTCCCCAGGGGAGTCAGGCCTCGTCTCGAGTGGGGGCATGCACGTGCGCTTTCCTTCCAGGCTGTAGCAGCAATGTCACGCTTCCCGTCGCGTGCATCAAAGGATCTGTGGTTTTCCCTCGAGGCTTTCCCTCGAGGCTTTCCCACAGGGCTGTCCCACGTGCCACCGTGTTGTGAGTCGATCCTCGGCGTGAAAGATGAGCCAGTGCAGGGCAAAGAGGTTCCTCTGGAATGGACTGAGACATCTGGGGGACTCTTGGAATGGTGGTACGACCATGGAGTTCCTCTCGCCTTTCCTGTTGAGAGTGCCTCCTCTTGAGATGCGACGGGAACGCCGGGAATTCTTTCCCGTTGAAAGCAGGGAAAGGATCCCTCATCTCGAGCTACGAGGGGGAAACGGGGCTCCTCTGGATGTGGGCGGGACCATCGTGCTTCCTCTCGAGTGGAGACGGGTATGGTGGTGAACTTCTTGAGTTGCAGCAAGGCTGTGAAAGACCCTTTCGAAGTTCCAGACGTTAGGTGTCATTAGTCTCCAGACGCCTCATCGGAAATAGGCCTCATCTCGCCTGGAAGGGAGAACTTCCTGGATTTTCTCGAGTTGCGGCAGGTGTTCTTAAGTTACGACGGGGACCTCAGGGACCCGCCCTGGTGGCCTCAGGAGAGGCCAGTCCCCATGCGAGTTGCTAGGGGGCCTCTCGGGATTCCTCTCCCGTCGATACCGGGGCCAAAAACCTTGAGTGGAGTCAGGGCCGGAACCGAGGATTCCTCTCAGGGGCTGACATGGATCTTTGGGTACTTCTGGAGTCTCCCCAGGGGAGTCAGGCCTCGTCTCGAGTGGGGGCATGCACGTGCGCTTTCCTTCCAGGCTGTAGCAGCAATGTCACGCTTCCCGTCACGTGGATCAAAGGATCTGTGGTTTTCCCTCGAGGCTTTCCCTCGAGGCTTTCCCACAGGGCTGTCCCACGTGCCACCGTGGTGTGAGTCGATCCTCGGCGTGAAAGATGAGCCAGTGCAGGGCAAAGAGGTTCCTCTGGAATGGACTGAGACATCTGGGGGACTCTTGGAATGGTGGTACGACCATGGAGTTCCTCTCGCCTTTCCTGTTGAGAGTGCCTCCTCTTGATATGCGACGGGAACGCCGGGAATTCTTTCCCGTTGAAAGCAGGGAAAGGATCCCTCATCTCGAGCTACGAGGGGGAAACGGGGCTCCTCTGGATGTGGGCGGGACCATCGTGCTTCCTCTCGAGTGGAGACGGGTATGGCGGTGAACTTCTTGAGTTGCAGCAAGGCTGTGAAAGACCCTTTCGAAGTTCCAGAGGTTAGGTGTCATTAGTCTCCAGACGCCTCATCGGAAATAGGCCTCATCTCGCCTGGAAGGGAGAACTTCCTGGATTTTCTCGAGTTGCGGCAGGTGTTCTCGAGTTACGACGGGGACCTCAGGGACCCGCCCTGGTGGCCTCAGGAGAGGCCAGTCCCCATGCGAGTTGCTAGGGGGCCTCTCGGGATTCCTCTCCCGTCGATACCGGGGCCAAAAACCTTGTGTGGAGTCAGGGCCGGAACCGAGGATTCCTCTCAGGGGCTGACATGGATCTTTGGGTACTTCTGGAGTCTCCCCAGGGGAGTCAGGCCTCGTCTCGAGTGGGGGCATGCACGTGCACTTTCCTTCCAGGCTGTAGCAGCAATGTCACGCTTCCCGTCGCGTGGATCAAAGGATCTGTGGTTTTCCCTCGAGGCTTTCCCACAGGGCTGTCCCACGTGCCACCGTGGTGTGAGTCGATCCTCGGCGTGAAAGATGAGCCAGTGCAGGGCAAAGAGGTTCCTCTGGAATGGACTGAGACATCTGGGGGACTCTTGGAATGGTGGTACGACCATGGAGTTCCTCTCGCCTTTCCTGTTGAGAGTGCCTCCTCTTGAGATGCGACGGGAACGCCGGGAATTCTTTCCCGTTGAAAGCAGGGAAAGGATCCCTCATCTCGAGCTACGAGGGGGAAACGGGGCTCCTCTGGATGTGGGCGGGACCATCGTGCTTCCTCTCGAGTGGAGACGGGTATGGCGGTGAACTTCTTGAGTTGCAGCAAGGGTGTGAAAGACCCTTTCGAAGTTCCAGAGGTTTGGTGTCATTAGTCTCCAGAGGCCTCATCGGAAATAGGCCTCATCTCGCCTGGAAGGGAGAACTTCCTGGATTTTCTCGAGTTGCGGCAGGTGTTCTCGAGTTACGACGGGGACCTCAGGGACCCGCCCTGGTGGCCTCAGGAGAGGCCAGTCCCCATGCGAGTTGCTAGGGGGCCTCTCGGGATTCCTCTCCCGTCGATACCGGGGCCAAAAACCTTGTGTGGAGTCAGGGCCGGAACCGAGGATTCCTCTCAGGGGCTGACATGGATCTTTGGGTACTCCTGGAGTCTCCCCAGGGGAGTCAGGCCTCGTCTCGAGTGGGGGCATGCACGTGCGCTTTCCTTCCAGGCTGTAGCAGCAATGTCACGCTTCCCGTGGCGTGGATCAAAGGATCTGTGGTTTTCCCTCGAGGCTTTCCCACAGGGCTGTCCCACGTGCCACCGTGGTGTGAGTCGATCCTCGGCGTGAAAGATGAGCCAGTGCAGGGCAAAGAGGTTCCTCTGGAATGGACTGAGACATCTGGGGGACTCTTGGAATGGTGGTACGACCATGGAGTTCCTCTCGCCTTTCCTGTTGAGAGTGCCTCCTCTTGAGATGCGACGGGAACGCCGGGAATTTTTTGCCGTTGAAAGCAGGGAAAGGATCCCTCATCTCGAGCTACGAGGGGGAAACGGGGCTCCTCTGGATGTGGGCGGGACCATCGTGCTTTCTCTCGAGTGGAGACGGGTATGGCGGTGAACTTCTTGAGTTGCAGCAAGGGTGTGAAAGACCCTTTCGAAGTTCCAGAGGTTAGGTGTCATTAGTCTCCAGACGCCTCATCGGAAATAGGCCTCATCTCGCCTGGAAGGGAGAACTTCCTTGATTTTCTCGAGTTGCGGCAGGTGTTCTCGAGTTACGACGGGGACCTCAGGGACCCGCCCTGTTGGCCTCAGGAGAGGCCAGTCCCTATGCGTGTTGCTAGGGGGCCCGTCGGGATTCCTCTCCCGTCGATACCGGGGCCAAAAACCTTGTGTGGAGTCAGGGCCGGAACCGAGGATTCCTCTCAGGGACTGATATGGATCTTTGGGTACTTCTGGAGTCTCGCCAGGGGAGACAGGCCTCGTCTCGTGTGGGGGCATGCACGTGCACTTTCCTTCCAGGCTGTAGCAGCAATGTCACGCTTCCCGTCGCGTGGATCAAAGGATCTGCGGTTTTCCCTCGAGGCTTTCCCTCGAGGCTTTCCCACAGGGCTGTCCCACGTGACACCGTGGTGTGAGTCGATTCTCGGCGTGAAAAATGAGCCAGTGCAGGGCAAAGAGGTTCCTCTGGAATGGACTGAGACATCTGGGGGACTCTTGGAATGGTGGTACGACCATGGAGTTCCTCTCGCCTTTCCTGTTGAGAGTGCCTCCTCTTGAGATGCGACGGGAACGCCGGGAATTCTTTCCCGTTGAAAGCAGGGAAAGGATCCCTCATCTCGAGCTCCGAGGGGGAAACAGGGCTCCTCTGGATGTGGGCGGGACCATCGTGCTTCCTCTCTAGTGGAGACGGGTATGGCGGTGAACTTCTTGAGTTGCAGCAAGGCTGTGAAAGACCCTTTCGAAGTTCCAGAGGTTAGGTGTCATTAGTCTCCAGACGCCTCATCGGAAATAGGCCTCATCTCGCCTGGAAGGGAGAACTTCCTGGATTTTCTCGAGTTGCGGCAGGTGTTCTCGAGTTACGACGGGGACCTCAGG
Organism: Capricornis sumatraensis; assembly: GCF_032405125.1. NCBI lineage: Eukaryota > Metazoa > Chordata > Mammalia > Artiodactyla > Bovidae > Capricornis > Capricornis sumatraensis. Next base: position 3,689,914 of record NW_027184614.1, on the reverse strand, counting down.
GACCCGCCCTGGTGGCCTCAGGAGAGGCCAGTCCCTAGGCGTGTTGCTAGGGGGCCTCTCGGGATTCCTCTCCCGTTGATACCGGGGCGAAAAACCTTGTGTGGAGTCAGGGCCGGAACCGAGGATTCCTCTCAGGGGCTGACATGGATCTTTGGGTACTTCTGGAGTCTCCCCAGGGGAGTCAGGCCTCGTCTCGAGTGGGGGCATGCACGTGCGCTTTCCTTCCAGGCTGTAGCAGCAATGTCACGCTTCCCGTCGCGTGGATCAAAGGATCTGTGGTTTTCCCTAGAGGCTTTCCCACAGGGCTGTCCCACGTGCCACCGTGGTGTGAGTCGATCCTCGGCGTGAAAGATGAGCCAGTGCAGGGCAAAGAGCTTCCTCTGGAATGGACTGAGACATCTGGGGGACTCTTGGAATGGTGGTACGACCATGGAGTTCCTCTCGCCTTTCCTGTTGAGAGTGCCTCCTCTTGAGATGCGACGGGAACGCCGGGAATTTTTTCCTGTTGAAAGCAGGGAAAGGATCCCTCATCTCCAGCTACGAGGGGGAAACGGGGCTCCTCTGGATGTGGGCGGGACCATCGTGCTTTCTCTCGACTGGAGACGGGTATGGCGGTGAACTTCTTGAGTTGCTACAAGGGTGTGAAAGACCCTTTCGAAGTTCCAGAGGTTAGGTGTCATTAGTCTCCAGACGCCTCATCGGAAATAGGCCTCATCTCGCCTGGAAGGGAGAACTTCCTGGATTTTCTCGAGTTGCGGCAGGTGTTCTCGAATTACGACGGGGACCTCAGGGACCCGCCCTGGTGGCCTCCGGAGAGGCCAGTCCCCATGCGAGTTGCTAGGGGGCCTCTCGGGATTCCTCTCCCGTCGATACCGGGGCCAAAAACCTTGTGTGGAGTCAGGGCCGGAACCGAGGATTCCTCTCAGGGGCTGACATGGATCTTTGGGTACTTCTGGAGTCTCCCCAGTGGAGTCAGGCCTCGTCTCGAGTGGGGGCATGCACGTGCGCTTTCCTTTCAGGCTGTAGCAGCAATGTCACGCTTCCCGTCACGTGGATCAAAGGATCTGTGGTTTTCCCTCGAGGCTTTCCCTCGAGGCTTTCCCACAGGGCTGTCCCACGTGCCACCGTGGTGTGAGTCGATCCTCGGCGTGAAAGATGAGCCAGTGCAGGGCAAAGAGGTTCCTCTGGAATGGACTGAGACATCTGGGGGACTCTTGGAATGGTGGTACGACCATGGAGTTCCTCTCGCCTATCCTGTTGAGAGTGCCTCCACTTGAGATGCGACGGGAACGCCGGAAATTCTTTCCCGTTGAAACCAGGGAAAGGATCCCTCATCTCGAGCTCCAAGGGGGAAACGGGGCTCCTCTGGATGTGGGCGGGATCATCGTGCTTCCTCTCGAGTGGAGACGGGTATGGCGGTGAACTTCTTGAGTTGCATCAAGGGTGTGAAAGACCCTTTCGAAGTTCCAGAGGTTTGGTGTCATTAGTCTCCAGAGGCCTCATCGGAAATAGGCCTCATCTCGCCTGGAAGGGAGAACTTCCTGGATTTTCTCGAGTTGCGGCAGGTGTTCTCGAGTTACGACGGGGACCTCAGGGACCCGCCCTGGTGGCCTCAGGAGAGGCCAGTCCCCATGCGAGTTGCTAGAGGGCCTCTCGGGATTCCTCTCCCGTCGATACCGGGGCCAAAAAGCTTGTGTGGAGTCAGGGCCGGAACCGAGGATTCCTCTCAGGGGCTGACATGGATCTTTGGGTACTTCTGGAGTCTCCCCAGGGGAGTCAGGCCTCGTCTCGAGTGGGGGCATGCACGTGCGCTTTCCTTCCAGGCTGTAGCAGCAATGTCACGATTCCCGTGGCGTGGATCAAAGGATCTGTGGTTTTCCCTCGAGGCTTTCCCTGGAGGCTTTCCCACAGGGCTGTCCCACGTGCCACCGTGTTGTGAGTCGATCCTCGGCGTGAAAGATGAGCCAGTGCAGGGCAAAGAGGTTCCTCTGGAATGGACTGAGACATCTTGGGGACTCTTGGAATGGTGGTACGACCATGGAGTTCCTCTCGCCTTTAGTGTTGAGAGTGCCTCCTCTTGAGATGCGACGGGAACGCCGGGAATTCTTTCCCGTTGAAAGCAGGGAAAGGATCCCTCATCTCGAGCTACGAGGGGGAAACGGGGCTCCTCTGGATGTGGGCGGGACCATCGTGCTTCCTCTCGAGTGGAGGCGGGTATGGCGGTGAACTTCTTGAGTTGCAGCAAGGGTGTGAAAGACCCTTTCGAAGTTCCAGAGGTTTGGTGTCATTAGTCTCCAGAGGCCTCATCGGAAATAGGCCTCATCTCGCCTGGAAGGGAGAACTTCCTGGATTTTCTCGAGTTGCGGCAGGTGTTCTCAAATTACGACGGGGACCTCAGGGACCCGCCCTGATGGCCTCCGGAGAGGCCAGTCCCCATGCGAGTTGCTAGGGGGCCTCTCGGGATTCCTCTCCCGTCGATACTGGGGCCAAAAACCTTGTGTGGAGTCAGGGCCGGAACCGAGGATTCCTCTCAGGGGCTGACATGGATCTTTGGATACTTCTGGAGTCTCCCCAGTGGAGTCAGGCCTCGTCTCGAGTGGGGGCATGCACGTGCGCTTTCCTTTCAGGCTGTAGCAGCAATGTCACGCTTCCCGTCACGTGGATCAAAGGATCTGTGGTTTTCCCTCGAGGCTTTCCCTCGAGGCTTTCCCACAGGGCTGTCCCACGTGCCACCGTGGTGTGAGTCGATCCTCGGCGTGAAAGATGAGCCAATGGAGGGCAAAGAGGTTCCTCTGGAATGGACTGAGACATCTGGGGGACTATTGGAATGGTGGTACGACCATGGAGTTCCTCTCGCCTTTCCTGTTGAGAGTGCCTCCTCTTGAGATGCGACGGGAACGCCGGGAATTCTTTCCCGTTGAAAGCAGGGAAAGGATCCCTCATCTCGAGCTCCGAGGGGGAAACGGGGCTCCTCTGGATGTGGGCGGGACCATCGTGTTTCCTCTCTAGTGGAGACGGGTATGGCGGTGAACTTCTTGAGTTGCAGCAAGGGTGTGAAAGACCCTTTCGAAGTTCCAGAGGTTAGGTGTCATTAGTCTCCAGACGCCTCATCGGAAATAGGCCTCATCTCGCCTGGAAGGGAGAACTTCCTGGATTTTCTCGAGTTGCGGCAGGTGTTCTCGAGTTACGACGGGGACCTCAGGGACCCGCCCTGGTGGCCTCAGGAGAGGCCAGTCCCTAGGCGTGTTGCTAGGGGGCCTCTCGGGATTCCTCTCCCGTTGATACCAGGGCGAAAAACCTTGTGTGGAGTCAGGGCCGGAACCGAGGATTCCTCTCAGGGGCTGACATGGATCTTTGGGTACTTCTGGAGTCTCCCCAGGGGAGTCAGGCCTCGTCTCGAGTGGGGGCATGCACGTGCGCTTTCCTTCCAGGCTGTAGCAGCAATGTCACGCTTCCCGTCGCGTGGATCAAAGGATCTGTGGTTTTCCCTCGAGGCTTTCCCTCGAGGCTTTCCCACAGGGCTGTCCCACGTGCCACCGTGATGTGAGTCGATCCTCGGCGTGAAAGATGAGCCAGTGCAGGGCAAAGAGGTTCCTCTGGAATGGACTGAGACATCTGGGGGACTCTTGGAATGGTGGTACGACCATGGAGTTCCTCTCGCCTTTCCTGTTGAGAGTGCCTCCTCTTGAGATGCGACGGGAACGCCGGGAATTCTTTCCCGTTG